>NC_041806.1:15863301-16601336 GCF_900964775.1 Scleropages formosus
ACTGCGTCATCCCACTAACAGTACAGGACAATTTACTACAAGAGGATCGGCCTCCACCGACACGGACATAGACCTTAATGGCTTCAGTTTTTAGATCTGCTGAGACACATATTAGATATACGTATAAATGTACACACAGATCTTTTGTCACTACACAAAATACTACTGATATATGGACCCCAGAGTTCTGTTATTCTTCCCCACTCTGGCAGTTTTGCTGTTTTCCTTTCCCCAGTTGCCTCCTTTACTTTTTACCTGCTTATATACTCTTACCTGTTTACTAATCCTTTACTGATAATTGACCCACTCAGTAATTGACTTTTGCAGGGCAATTCATATAGTTTGCCCAATAATACATCAGGATGTTCTACAGAAGCATTTCAGCTGTCTCGGGGCTATCACCCAGGGTTTCTCTTGGCACTTGAACTCCCAACAATTAGGTTATCAGTCCACTTCCATAGCCACTACACTTCTCGATGCAGTGTCATGGAACATGGGGGGGGGGGGGGGGGGGGTGAATGCAGAATATCCCAAGATATTTCTCCAGTGGATTGTTCTGTGTTTGATTGGACTAGTTGGCGCTCACCTGCCAGTATCAGTATCCGGACGCAATCTGCCCTGCCCTGCATAGCGGCTTTCATCATGGCCGTGAAGCCATGGCAGTTCCTGCGTTCAATATCCAGACCAGGGAAGTAGTTCAGGAGGTAGTTTGAGATCATTACGTATCCTGAAAAATAGATTCAGACAATAAGACACTTGAATTAATGGGCAGTGAGAAGCAAGCAAGTTATGCCTTTACTGCACTGCTCTGTACATCCCTCCATATACAAATTCTCTTTATCCAAAATATAATGGATTTTTGCCAATTTTTGATTTACTGAACAAGAATTCAGTGTTAGTAAATCTATCCAGATTGTGTCCAAAAAAATTAAAATTCACATGTAGCCTCAATAAAGCAGAACTGCAACAATGTGCTCTAGCTGGTATGTCTGCATCCAGATATCTCAGTCAGTGGGTATGCTGAGAATGAGTGTTGGTTTTAGAGAGTGGGACGTTATGGGAAGTGTATGAAATTCCACAGGACTGTCTGTTCGTCATACTGAATGCATTATATAACTGAATGATTGTGAATACAGCAGAGGAATTAGCAGGAAAAGTTTAGCTGATATTTTTTGTTATGTATGTGCATTTTGGCAACAGTGCAGTTTCAGAAAGTTGTCCACAGCAAAAAAACATGCTGAGTGGATTGCTGTTTGGTTGATTGCTCATCCTGCAGTGAATTGATAAATTAAATACAAAAGAGGCAATTACCCCAGAGCAGTAAGTGTGAAAGTGTTTCATATCGTGCTGAAACCATAGGTTGATAGCTGTATAAGCGTTTTACAGTTTTACAGTGTTTTTGTGGATTTTGGATGGGCTGGGATAACATTATTATTTTTCCCCATTTAAAACAATGGGGAAATAGGCATTCAGTATCTGAAATTTCAATATCTGCACTGTGACAAAAAAAATCAAACATGTGACCCAGCAATCAGGTCACATGAAGAATTTCTCCACAGTTAGCAAAGTCAAAGTGATTCACAGTGTTCTCCAACAGTGCAGTAATGTTTCATTCAACAATATACATGCACACCCATTCAAAATGTGATGTTATGATGCTACATTGACAATTCAAGGCTAAGGGTAAAATCGAAGTACTCTGCAAATTCTGTACATTAATAGTTAACATGTCATTATAGATCAAGGTAATTTGTGTTGGTAGTGCTCAACAGTTGATTCACACATAGCGCATGGTGTTCTCTAAGAAGGTCTTGAGTTTATAAACAGAAATAGACATTTGAAAATATGAGTACGTGTTGTGTACAAACAATAATTTGGTTATCTCTGTTGTTGCAAGATGCACCAGTCGGGCAATGTCTTTATTTGTAAAACTGTAAGAAGCAGAAGTGGAATTATGGAATTATGAATGACAGAGGGGTGTACTCCACCGTGTCCTCACCTGCCTGGGCTGCCATGATGAGGGCCGTGTTTCCCTCCTTGTCTTGCCAATTCACATCCACGTACGGACACTGAGCCAGCGCCATGACCACGTCCACAAAGCCATGGTAACAGGCCACTATCAATCCTGTCTGTGGAACCATAAAGACATGGAGTTACGCAGTGAATCTCTGTGTGTCCCTGAATTACGTTGTAAAGTGGAAAAAAGACAGTTACAAACATCTACTATTAATGCAGGTGTCCTACTGTGATTACAGTTCATCCTTGTTATATGAGAACTCATAGTATTTTTAAGTGCAGGAGAACACAGCTGTTCCTTTTCTGTCTGGTTCTGGTTCTCCATCTTTGTTTTTCTTGCTGAAGACATTGACAGTGACACACAAACGTGCTGAGAGAGTGCACTAAAAAGGGATATAGGAAAGCCAGCCAGTAAATGAGCAAAGGGCATTGTGACAAATGTACTGGTTCATGGGACAACGGGACAGATTCAGGACTTTTGGATTCAGCGGTCTTCATTCTGGAACTCTGAAACTGGGAGAAGCATAACTGGTCCTTCTCTGTTTCTCACTCCAGGGTAAATCCTTTCTCACTGTCAAGCAGGGGCTTAAATACAGTAAATAGGGGAGCCAAGGTAAGTGGGTGTTTCCTAATGGTAATTAGGTGTGTGTGCTATGGTGGCATGTTTGCCAACATGGGAAGCAGGTGATTTTTGTTGTGTTGTTCCATTGTGGTAGAATGTTAGGTTCAAATGTATTTGTGTGTACAGATAGATATTTTATTGATCTCCAGGGGGAAATTCAGTTCACACAGCAGCCAGTAAAGAAACATATAGACGCTAAACAAACACATAATTGGAAAATAAATAAAGTATAAATTAACAGGTATGGTATACCATTAACTGGAAGTCATGCCTGAAAAGCTGTCCTGACTTGAGATGTGTAAGGGGTGGGGGGGTGCATAGGGAAGAAGAGGCATTGTACTTCCTGGTGGGAGCTGGAAGAAAAGATCCCCTGTAGCGTTTCCAGGCACACCGTGGTGGAATGAGCCGGTGGCTAAAAGTGCTCCAGTAGAGTTCTCTGTGATTGTATGAATATTATGTTCCAATCTGTATGTGCGCATGTATGCATATGCTGGATGCCAGAAACATCGTGCCATAACTGCCATGACATGCTAGAGATAAACGACCATATCACCTTCTGGGGCTTATTAAACAGTTCAGATCAGTCATAAGACAATAGCTGGGGCAGGAAGGCATACTTAAGGCAGATTAAGGTTGTTAAGTAGTTTGAAGCAAGCAACTTAAAGTAGAAGAATTGTACAAACATGCCCTTAACATTAAAAGTGGAGTAGGTTTAAACAGGGAATTCTTAGCTTTTGGAAAAACAATTTGCAAAATAACATAGTCCTTTTGATGATTGGAACCTGTGTCCTCAATCCACTAGTGTCCTCTAACCAGTTAATGGTCAAAGACTGCTATCAAGATCGCAGCTCTAAATATGTTTTTTTTCTTCCAGTGAATAGCATTTTCAAAAAAGCAGAACAACAAAGCAAAAAGAGTGAAGACACCACACACACACACATCTTCTAACCCGCTTGTCCCACACAGGGTCGCGGGGGACCGGAGCCTAACCCGGCAACACAGGGCGTGAGGCTGGAGGGGGAGGGGACGCACCCAGGATGGGACGCCAGTCCGTCGCAAGGCACTCCAAGTGGGATTCGAAACCCAGGCCACACCGGAGAGCAGGACCCGGTCCAACCCACTGCACCACCGCGCCCCCCCTGTGAAGAAACCACTTCTTCACAAGACAATGCTAGTTACAACATTCGTGAACAAAGTGAACTGTGAAAATTTTGCAGCATCTCTAAGAACCAGTACTTGTCAATAAGTAAATCCACACATTTTATAAGCCCACAGTATATTTGGTAATTACATACAGTATAATGCTTTTAAAATTAGATTTATGACTGGTGTTGACTGAAGATTCTATGAGATGTACGTCGCTTTGGAGAAAAGCGTTTGCTAAATGAATGAACGTAAAATGTAAATGTAAGATTCATGCCTTTGGTCAGACACATTATATATTGTTTTCAATGTTAGCACTAAGTACTGCTGCTGTTTACGTGAATGTATCACAACACGTTGAGAGAGTTCCAGAAGCAACAATAAAGTTGAAGATCCAAATGTATTTAATAGTAATAAGCATATTTACAGTACTTTGCCTGATCTGTGGGGGGGCGCAGTGGCGCAGTGGGTTGGACCGGGTCCTGCTCTCTGGTGGGTCTGGGGTTCGAATCCCACTTGGGGTGCCTTGTGATGGACTGGCGTCCCGTCCTGGGTGCGTCCCCTCCCCCTCCAGCCCTACGCCCTGAGCTGCCGGGTTAGGCTCCGGTTCCCCGCGACCCCGTATGGGACAAGCAGTTCAGAAAGTGTGTGTGTGTGTGTGTGTGTGTGTGTGTGTGTGTGCCTGATCTGCATACTCTGGTATTTTGGTTGATATCAATAGGTTAGTGTTTGACCCACTAACAGAGAGGCTGATCCCTCACTGAGAACCTGATTAAGACTCTGCTAATAGCCTTTCTTCAGTAAACCATCTGGACCGTGCCTCTCTTGCTCTTCGCAGTTGCATCTTTGTCTTTATATGTATCTATGTGGGTATACGCTGGGTCCTTGACAAAGACAATTAGAAATCTATTTGTAAAGTGATTTGTTCATGACTGGAAAGTAGCTTTTCAGCATGTCGTAATCAAAAGCTGCATAATAAACACATCCCTGCACTTTTCAGTGGTTTAGGTTCAGTAAAAAATCAGGCAAAGCTATAATAAATTTTAAAAAATACTCTGTAATACCTCCATTTGTCCATTATCAGAAACCATTTGGATCACAGTATCTGCAGCCTATCTCAGAAAGCAGGAACAAGACTGGAAAAACACCCCCTAATGTCATTCCAATACATCAAAGTGTAACATTTTTGTTATTTTTAAAATTAAACTCAGAATGACAAACGCACACACACACACACACACACACATTTTCAGAACCGCTTGTCCCACACGGGGTCGCGAGGGAACCGGAGCCTACCCGGCAACACAGGGCATAAGGCCGGAGGGGGAGGGGACACACCCAGGACGGGACGCCAGTCCATCACAAGGCACCCCCAGCGGGACTCGAACCCCAGACCCACCGGAGAGCAGGACTGTGGTCCAACCCACTGCACCACCCCGCCCCCCTGCCCCCCCGCCCCCCCATGACAAATGCAATTAAAAGTTATTTAAAATAAGAGGAAAGATAGGTAGACCCAGAAGGTTGGGCTGAATCCCATGCAGATGTGGGGCTCAGTGGTTTATTTGCTACTGTTTTAGAGTCACACGAGATTGTTCCCAACTAAATCACTCAGTCTCAGTAACTTAGTAGCCCCTTATTTAAAATGACTGAAAATAAAAATGTATCATCTACCTAGCCTCTCATTTAATGCTTCATATAAACATACCCTGTGTTTATCAGTTACTGGGATACATTCAGCTTTATCATCGACACACTGTGGGAAAAAAACTTGCTCATCTTGTTATTGATGACCAAAGTAAGAAAAAGCAGACAAGAGCTGTAAAATGTGCAGAAGCAAGTGGAATGAAGGTGGTCCTTCTCTTCTACTATTTTCCAACAGCTTTCCTGACAATCCGCATGGCAGAATGCGTGCATTAATCCTATGTGTAAAGTAACTCCTATAACTGCTATAGATCTAAATATGAAGAGAGGAAACCTGCTGTCATTAGCAAGGTAATGTCCAGGGTGTTCTTGCAACGGTGTCAGAGAAGAGATCAAAATCTTATGACGACATCCCTGTGGTTCTCCATTTTCCCCATATGCCCTGTCCCATTCTATAAGGAGCAGGGTGCCACCTCTTGCTGTGCAGGTGGTTCACACGTTAAACTGCTGGTTTGTGACTCAGTTCTAATGCATAAATTATACTTCGGCTGGGATGTATGTCGCTTTGGACAAGAGCATCTGCTAAATGAATAAATGTAAATGTAACAAATTTTTTTAACTGGTCATGACTGCACCCTACTGGAGCTGTGAGAAAAAGGGGCTTTTGAGACGATGTGTACCAGGGTGCGGGCGAGTCCTGTGTAGGGCTGGAGTTAACTGTGTTTCACGCTCCTACGTCAAGCTGAGCTGACCTGTAAGCTACTCTACCCTCAGGATCAAAGAGGATAAGCAGCAACAGCTGAATCCCGAGAGGTGCTACTTTTACAGACAAAGCCCTGATACCCAGATTTGCTCAAATTCATCCCAACCAAAAGTAGCAGTTCTATATTTAAAGATACACCATACTGAATTACACACACACATTGTCTGAAACTGCTTGTTCCAAGAAAGGTTGCAGTGAGCTGGAGCCTAACCCGGCAACACAGGGCGCAAGGTTAGAGGGGGAGAGGACACACCCAGGACGGGATGCCAGTCCGTTGCAAGGTACCCCAAGCAGGATTTGAACCCCAGACCCACCGGAGAGCAGGACCCAGTCAAACCTGCTGTGCCACCACATCCCCCTATACTGAATTACAGTGACCCAATTATATGAAAGTTACAGCAAATCTGTGCAATCCATATTGTAAATTAAATTGTTCATGTTAATGATATAACTGGGAAAGTTGTTAACATAGCTGTTAGGGGTGTAAAATGAGTAAATCATAAAGTTGCACATTTAACACTGCAATGCCTTGAAGAAATGCATTAGAAAAGAAGGCTAACATTAATATTTTCAAATACAAAATGTAATGTTCTGTTATTAAAAATATTAATTTCCTCCATATTTCCTCAGCTGTGAAAGCACCAGGAGACAGTCAGAATGGAAAAACAAGCAAAATTCTCTGGCACTCATTGATATCATATTGAATACAGAACTGACTAGATTGGACAGGTACATCAACATTTTTGTTGTAGCCAAAAAAAGCTTCTGAGAATCCTGGAAATTGCTGAAATAGTCTATTTTTCTGGCGTAACACATTAAAATATTAGGATCAGACAAAAACAGTAAGCAGAGTTGTCATAAAATTATAATCTGTGCACCATTCCAGGCGTTTCCAAAAATCTCCATATGTATGATCTCTTAAATACTCCTCATGGCACAGTCCACAGACCCCCTAGAATATTACAGAACAACCTTCTAAAAGTCACTTGCTCCAAATGTCATTACTCTGAAAATTTGCACAGCAGGTAGCTGTTGCCTCACAGCGCCTAGTCTGTTAAGCAGTAAGTTCAAATCTAATTCTGTCTGCATGGAGTTTGCACGTTCCAAGCATGTCCATGTTGGTTTCCTTCATATGCTCCTGTTTCCTCCCTTAGCCCAAAGACATGTATTTCAGATTAATTGATGACTCTCATTTGCCCAAAGTGTGTGTATTGCTGCCCTGTGATGGGCTGGCATCCTTTCCAGGGTGTACCCCTAATGGCCTGGCACCCAGTGGTTCCAGGGTGGGCTCTGAACTTCCATGACCCTTCTACATACATGCGGTTAAGGAAAAGTGAGTGAGTAGTGCAAGTGTTTATCATAAACATCATGTAAACTCATGTCACATAAAGAAGTTTACAAGGCATCCCATAAACAAGCCAGTTAAATAACTTGCTTTATTTTTGCACTATTTTTAATTTTCATGGAATTGTTAGCCAGAACTTGCAATGGGGTGGAGAGAAGCAAAAAAAGCATACACACTTGTACGTATTCTACTATGGTTTTAAGCATCTCAGCAAACCTTATTTAAGGATCATCCACGATTACTGTACACAATCCCAAATTCCAGTGTCAGTCCAAACCCAATCCATCTGTTACATAGCTTCACCAGTGTTTAACGCTTCATGTTCCACACCCACTGTTAGTGGTACTGCTCTCAAAACAAATCAGCAGTAAGATGACAAAAGTAGTTCCTGTAGCTCTCATTTCTCCTGTTCCTCACAAAGCAATGAGATGAAGGGGCCCTTCTTAAGACATGGAAGATCTGAAACCTACACACTATCTATTCATACAACTATACTCTATAACAAATTTTTATTGTAGTAAAAGGACCTTTCTGGGAACACAGCAAAATGCAGGCCTGTGCTCACAGGGTTGCAAGACCATAGCCTTTGTCACCACACTACAAGTAGTTATACTTACAAATGCTCTCGTGCTATTAACATGTTCAATATCAAGGTCAAAGTGGAGTACCTGCTATTCCTCACCTACAACAGTCATAGTACACAGCTGTACTTCATGCTGACACTGAGGACATATCATCTGATGCAAAAGCAAAATTTGGCTAGTTTAGAAGAACAAAAAGTCAAAGAATAACAAAAATTAAATAATTAATAATGTATATCCTTGCTAACAGCCTAGCAGAAGTAAACAGTACACGGTAAATTTTTCGGTGCACAGAGTTTTTTTTTTTTTTTCACATCACATCTGGAATTCTTCATGTGTTTGGTAAATAACAACCAGTGAGCGATATCTCTCATTTTTATGCTGTGTGCCTCTTCTCTGAGCCCCATTCTGATTTTTTGAAAGATGCTAAAGAATATAAACAGGTACAGAAAAAAACACCGAGAAAGAAGTTGCACATCTCAGCTTGTTTTCTTAAACAATGTCCTTTGCATTTATACATTACATTTATTCATGTAGCTGATGCTTTTTCTACAAAGCAACTTGGGTCTAAAATTATTTACCTGTTTGTAGAGCTGGCTAATTTTAGTAGAACCATTTAGGATAAGTACATTGCTCAAATGTATTAGAGCTGGAGGCAAGATTCAAACCTGCAGCTTTTGGGTCCAAAGGCAACAGTGCAACCCACTGTGCTATCAGATGTTCTGTGTTCAGCTCAATAATTCACTTAATGAAGTGAATGATAAATGGGAAATTATTCTGAATAAAATAAATATTTTTTGCATGTAACTTAATGGAAGAGCAGAGATGCCTAAAGGGGATTTGTGTATTATGCATATAAGAGTTTACTATTACCAAACTATATGCTGGGCACAGTATATGCAAAATACACATTGGAAAGGTATTTATCTAAAACAGTAGATGATCAAATCAAATAAGAGGGTTCTCGAAAACAGAAACAATACATAGAAAAGGGCCCAAGCTTTGAAGTAACCCACAACCTTAAATCACAGTTATAAAAGAGCGACACAGGTGTCATATTGCACTGAGGACCATTTATTGATATTTGTCCACTATATATAATGTGCAGCAAACAGCACTTTAATATGTGAGTTTTAAAACTAAATGAGACAGTTAAGAAAGTTTGAGTCATCAACTAGTACCTGTGTGTCATAAAATATTACAAATTTAATTATATACAAGGCCTGAACATTGTAAAATTACATTCAAATTAATAATATTATTAGTTTCACAGGTAAACATTGTCAAAAATCATGTGAGTACATGCCAAACAGAGAAGACACCTTACAGAACAGTGCTTAATAACCATAATCAAATGGAGTGAAAGCTGAAGGAAACACCTAAATAAATGGTGGGTCTCAGAAAGAAATTAATAAGCTTATGATATCAAACTGAACCCTTAACCTCCCTCACCACTCAACAGTTCATATTTACGAATGACATACCTGACTACACACACTTCTGGGAAACATTTCAACTCTGAAACCTTGAGAACAATCTGCATGGTATGATTTATCTTCAGCTCTTCAAAAATGAACTGTTGTGATTTATTTTCCTGTTTTGTATGAAAAATTTAATTTCATTCACTTTAAATTGATGGTCCAGTATAGGTAGCTGAAACATGATTTCATTTTCAATTCTATGTGTATAGCACTTTTTCTGTAGTCATGACATATGTTGTAAATACAATGTACAAGTTTTCATTTACAGATTCAGAAGAATATCCTACTAAGAATCATAGATTGTCTCTTCCTCTCCTGTATCTTTTGGAAAGGTAAAGGTTGCTATAGTCAGCCAAGCTCCTACAGTTCAGTGCTTATGAACAAAAAATGTGATTGCCATAAATTGTGGCTATGGTATATGATGACTCATACACTCGGTGACATTAATAATATTTTACATTTACATCAAATGGCTGGTTGTTTGAATAGCCAGTAAAGATGATAGGACTGCAATAATGACAGTTTTGCTGAAGGCTAGCATCACATGCAAAGAGCCAAAGACCCACTATATTATTGCTCTAATTGAATTTCTAAGTATTCTTTCATACTCCAACAATAAATAATTTGTTGTATTATTTCTCCTGAAAAGCAAGAAATTGCACATCAGTGTGCATTTTGGCTATTCTGAAAGCAAAGCTTTTCGTTTCTTGTCAATTGTTATAAATTTAAAGTGCTTTGAGACGGAGTCTGAAAATGTTTAATCTACTAGAAAGGTGTTAAATCCCCACAGTGCCAGAAAAAATGTAATAGTTTCAATCCTGCTATAGGCTGTCACTGCAAAATGCCAAATACCAAATAGAAAATCCTAAAACACAGTCTATAGTTTTTTGTTAATGACACTGTCATTCTGAGTCTTGAATACATGACACAGTTTTAAATCTTTCTTGCTAATTCTTACATTTTCAAGAGAGACTGTTGTTCAAAAAGTAAGTAAAAATGAAAAACTGTCAAGATTAGATTTCACTGAGATCTGTTACTGAATGTAATCATCCAGTTGATGGTATACTAGAATTTTAAAAACTTAACTATTACATTTAACTCAGTTTTGTGATTCTGCAAGAAGAACACAGAAGGTAGCATAAAGGTTCTGGATTCAAATATTGCTCCTGCTGCAGCAACCATGAATTGATACCATAGATCTGCCCTGCTGTATATATGGGTAAATCACTATAAAGTTTCCTTTGATAAAGTCATCTGCTAAATAAAGGTAAATAATTGAAGAGAGAAATTTTGTACTCACCCTGTTATTCTTATCCATCTCCTTTACCTCCTCTTCTGTCACACGCTGCCTGATCATGATTTTGACAATGATGGAATTGTTGTTACAACAGGCCTGGAAGAAGGAGATGGGCTCTGGGCTCTCAGGAGAGGGCGATCGCAACGATGACACCGAAGTGTCGTGTGGATAGAAAGAGTCATCTGAAGCTATGGTCCTGGTTTCAGGTAACTCTGAGAAGTCTTCATACTCGTCAAATTCCTGATAGACATCATCTTCATCGTCGTCATCATTGTTGTCGTCATCATCATCATCTCCATCACTATCCCTCAGAGATTCATCCTCAGAAGCTGGGTGTGTAGAGAAGTCCTCCACCGGTGTGGCATTTGACTCGGTGTCATCTCCATTGCTGCTCCTGTGTGGGACTTGCTTCACTTTGGCAGAAGACCCCCCTCCAAGACTGCCCGTTATTAGAGCCATTTAACCGCTGGGTAGAAAGGCCCAGTGGTTGAAAGATGGCAAACACATTCCCCCAGAAATCTCATGTGACATTTTAAGCAGAACAAATAATATTAAGGTTCACTGCAGAAACACTGAAACTTGAAAGTACAGAGAAGTAACAGCCCAGAAAAACACTACATCAATACCTTGCAACATAATCTGAAACTCGCAGATATAAAAATCACTTCAGCAAGTTTTTTTAAAAAAAAAAAAAAACAAAAAGTGGAAAAAAATTCTATGTTACACAGTACTACAAGAATTTTTTTTTACTGAAAAAATAAACTGAGCAACATTCCTTCTCCATGTAATTGTATCGCTTCAAAAGTTAAAGTTCTTTGTGCAAATGATTCATTAAATTATAGCCACTAAACATGAAGATAGTTCACTAAGGTTACAGCTGTATATGTACATGCACTGTGGCTGTTAAGAAAGAATTAGGTACTGGAAGAACTGTGGGACTTTAATCCGTTTAAACTCTCTCCCCCTCTTTCTATCCCTCTCACTCACTCACTCACTCACACACACGTGACTTACCACTTGTGATCTGCATTTCTTCCTGAATTAAATATTACTAAACCTTCTCATAATTTATTAGATTTAATGTCATGACAAGATCTCCATCCTTGTTTTATAGTCCTTCCAATTTATTCCTGTGCCAAAAGCATGGCTGCAATTTTTCTTATTTTCAAAACAAGTAGCCTTATTGTACTTTTCTAAAATATATATTTGTACACAAAAACCATAAGGCTGAGGAAATCCAGCTATTTTTACGTATACTTTGCATTTTAATATTAACCCTCCTTGGCTGTTTCTACTGTAGCCTATATGTTTCATAATTAGCATTAGTATCATTATTTGTATCAGAAAAAAAAAATTGAACAAATGAACACAAAGTTTGACGTGCTAAATAAACTACAAAAAGGCACGGGCATCTATTGCAATGGAGAAAATGCATTAATGGTGAAGGACATAGGATAATGGAGGTGGAGCCACACAGCCAGCAACCAATCAAATTAAAGCATGATACTGACACAGCCAATGAAAGAGGAGAGTGAAGTGATGCCCATTCTGGGATATTCCACCCACCTTTTCTCATTTCAAAATCATTACTTTTTCCGTTTTTGCCTGTGCAGCCCATCATATCTAACTGGGCTAATCCCTGCTTAGCTTCCGCAGGCCAGCTAGTTTGAATGGCTGGCTGCCCTTTTTACCTGCAAAATGACTTCTGTATTTTAATATCTAGTATTTGAAAGATATTGACTCATGGTGTGTGCTTGTAGAGTATTTGACCTTAATCCATTTTTGGTGTGGTTTGCCGAATGTATCATTTTAAGCAGATGGATAACTGGATTTTGCTGGAATGATGGACATGCTACAGCTCATACTTATGCCCACTTAGTCATATAACATTATAAGTAAGACAGCATAGCATGTGCCTTCACACAAACAGAAACTTCAAGTTCAAGTTTCAAGTTTATTGTTATAGATAGGTGGGGGGGTGTGGTGGTGCAGTGGGTTGGACCGGGTCCTGCTCTCCCGTGGGTCTGGGGTTCGAGTCCCACTTGGGGTGCCTTGCGGTGGACTGGCGTCCCGTCCTGGGTGTGTCCCCTCCCCCTCCGGCCTTACGCCCTGCGTTGCCGGGTAGGCTCTGGTTCCCCGCGACCCCATCTGGGACAAGCGGTTCAGAAAGTGTGCGTGTGCCATAGATACAAGTACCATGTACATGTATCATGAAAATCTTCCTGAATGCTTCTCCACAGACTATGGGCAAGGACAATAGAAATACTGCACAAACAAAACAGTGTCAATGACAGCAATAACAATAAATAATCCTAACAGTAGTAACAATAATGCCAGTTGACAGTCAGAGAACTCAGAATGAGAATGCTTAAAGTGACAGTGTAATTTACCAATGTGCTTGGGTGGAGCAGTCCAATTCTAGTTACTAAAGATGGCACATTGGTTAGTGTTTTTTAGTCTTACAGCAGTGGGGTAAAAGCTGTTCCTGTACTTAGCTGTACGGGTTCGAATAGACCTAAGCCATTTTGCAGATGGCAGGGAAGAGAAAAGTGCCTGTGCGGGGTGACTATGATCTCTCATGATGCGCATCGTCTTTTTGAGGCTGCGTGTGGTGTGGGTGTCCTGTACTGCTGGTAGCTGTGTGCCAATAATTTCCTGAGCTGTTTTTACCACGCTCTGTAGGTCTTTCTTGTCCTGTATGGAGCAGCTGCCACTCCAGGATGTAATACACCCTGTGAGGAGAGACTCCACAGCACACCTGTAGAAAGTGGTGAGGACTGCAGTGGATATCCGGGCTTTCTTCAGACGCCTGAGGAAGTGGAGACGTTGATGGGCGTTTTTGATGGTTGATGCTGTGTGCTCAGTCCGTGTGAGTTTAGCAGTGAGGGTGACCCCTAGGAATCTGAAGCTGTTGACCCTCTCTACAACGTCCCCTCCTATGTATATGGGTGCATGAGCCATCTCCGGTTTCCTGAAGTCAATCACCAGCTCCTTAGTTTTACTGACATTGAGAGACGGGTTGTTGTCCTGGCACCACTCTGCCAGGAGCCTCACCTCCTCTCTGTAGGCCATCTCATTGTTGTTGGTGATCAGACCCACAATGGTGGTATTGTCAGCAAACTTTATGATGGTGTTCGAGCTGTGACTGGCCACACAATCATGTGTGAACAAGGAATACAGCACCGGGCTCAGGACACTTCCCTGTGGAGTGCCAGTGTTGCGGGTCAGTGGGGAGGAGGTATTACTGCCAATCCACACACGCTGGGGTCTGTTGGTGAGGAAATCCAGGATCCAATTGCACAATGTGGCACTCAGTCCCAGCCCTAGTAGTTTCTGGATCAGCTTGGTCAGGATGACAGTGTTAAATACTGAGCTATAGTCTACAAACAATACCCTTGCATTGCAGTTTTTATTATCCAGGTGAGACAGAATGGTGTGAAGTGTGTGTGATATCACATCTTCAGTGGATCTGTTGTGGCGGTAGGCAAACTGCAGTGGGTTCAGAGTGTCTGGGATGGTGTCCTTAATGTGTCCCAGCACCAGACTCTCAAAGCATTTCATTGCAGTGGGGGTCAGTGCCACCGGGCGATAGTCATTAAGGCAGCTCACTTTGTTATTCTTAGGAACGGGGATGATAGTGGCGTTTTCGAAACAAGTGGGTACAGCTGAGCTTTTTAAGGAGGTGTTAAATATGTCCGTAAAGACAGCAGCCAGTTGCTCACTGCACGTTTTTAAAATTCGCCCTGAAATTCCGTCCAGTCCAGCAGCTTTGCGGATGTTGACTCGGCTAAAAGTTTTTCTCACCTGTGCCACAGAGACGGTGAGACCGGCGTTATCATGTACTGTGGGGATGCGCAGCGGGGGGTCTTTGTCCTCGAACTCGAAGCGGCCATAAAACGCATTCGGTTCCTCTGGGAGAGACGCAGCAGCACCTGTCAATGACCACCTTTGTGATTTATAATCCGTTAATGTTTGAATTCCCTGCCACAGCCTACGTGCATCTTGAGTGCAGTTAAACTGTGATTCCACCTTCCTGCTGCATTCCCGTTTCGTGCTGGCGATGGCTTTGCGAAGCTCGTACTTGCTATTCTTGTACGCGTCCGTGTCTCCGGACCAAAACGCGCAAGTTCGCGAACGGATCTTATTTCAGGTTTCGGCGGTTATCCACGGTTTTTGGTTGGGGAATGAGCGGACTGTTTTATGTGGTATGCAGACATTTACACGGTACCCGATGAAGTCTGTGATCATTGTGGCATACTCGTCTAGGTTGGAGGTTAAGTTTCTGAACATGTCCCAGTCCACGGAGTCAAAGCAGTCCTGGAGCCTTTCTTCCGCTTCTGGTGTTCAGCGCTGCACAGAGCGCGTCACAGGTTCTTCTTGCTTCAGTTTCTGCTTGTAGACTGGGAGCAGCAGAATCGAGGAGTGATCTGACTGCCCGAGGTGTGGACGCAGCAGGGAGCGGTACGCACCTTTGTGTGAAGTGTAGCAGTGGTCGAGGGTGTTTAAGCCTCTGGTGGGGCAGGAGATGTGCTGATGGTACTTGGGATACACGTTCCTGAAATCGGCTTGGTTAAAGTCCCCAGAGATAATGAACAGCCCATCTGGGTGCTTGTTCTCGTACTTAGGACGACGTGGTACAGTTCGTCCAGCGCGCTGTGTGTGTTCCCTTGGGGTGGGATGTAAACTGCGGCCATGAGCACAGCCGAGAACTCCCTGGGCAGGTAGAACAGTCGGCATTTGATCAGGAGGTATTCAAGGTCCAGAGTGCAGTTCTGTGCAATCACTTCCACATTCGTGCACCATGCGTTGTTAATAAGAAAGCATACGCCCCCTCCTCTCTTTTTCCCTGATGGATCAGTCCGATCTGCACGGTAAATTGAGAAGCCCTCAGGCTGGACCGCGTGGTCCGGTGTGCTGGCGATGAGCCACATCTCCATAAAGCAGAAAACACAGCAGTTCCGTAAATCTCTTCGGAATTTAAGTTGCCCTCTGAGATCGTCCAGTTGTTGTCTGAACTGAACGTTGGACAGGAAAATGCTGGGCATCGGAGGTCGTAGCCCACGGCGTTTCACTCTCAGCTGTACGCCGGCCCTGCAGCCCCGTTTCTGAGCTCCCGTCTTAAAGTCCTCATTGAAGGGTTGATTACTTTAATGCTCACTGCACTTCTTCCCTGTGACATTATTATCATAAAACTATACATATGACCTATGAGCACCTGGATGACACTAACACATCAATACACACACACACACACACACACATTGACTGAAACCGCTTTCCCTAAGCAGGGTTATGGCAAGTCAGAGCCTAACCCGGCAACACAGGGCACAAGGCTGGAGGGAGAAGGGACACACCCAGGATGGGACACCAGTCTACCACAAGGCACCCCAAGTGGGACTTGAACCTCAGACCCACCAGAGATCAGGACCTGGCCAAACCCACCGTGCCACCAAGCCCCCTCCCTGATACATAGAACAGGCTAATCGTAAGACCAGAGCCCCCCACCCTTATTCAGTCATATGGTAATAAACTGCTCTGACTTCAGGTATTACTGTTTAGTGATGGCAACACGATGCTGGCCTCGTGTCATTCTGTGGTCCACCTTGAGGACCATGTGAGACTACACTCCCCCGCATCATTCCCTGTGCTTGTGTTGCTGTCCTGACCTGTCATGCTGAAGACATGAAACTGACAGCTTACACCTGAGGCCTGGTAATTCAACAATACAGAACGAAATCCCCCCACATTTTCCTGAAGACTCTCTTTCAATACAGTGTCCTATACCTGGTTATCTCTATTCCTTGACCAGAATGTCACTGACTTATCAGAATGGATTCAGTATTGGCCTTTCCCACGAAGACTGCCCTCCGTTCCAGTCTAACAGTGTCCTTGGTCTTCATTCTACCTCTTAGTGGTCACACTACTTAGCTATGTTGTCTTGGCTATATTTTTTTTAAATCAATGTAATGTACCTTGGTTTAAAAAGTATCAGTTCTTTCAAAAATCATGATGATTTCTGGGCACTCCAAACTTCTGCACACCACTGTGTATAATATATAAATAAAGCCTAACTAGTCATTCAGAACACTGAGGGTGTGGGTGGTTTCTCCCTTTAACATGGAGCTTTTATTTGGTGGTTGAGAACTACTGTTAAGTGATCACCCTTCCTCCTTGAAGAAGCTTAAAGTGAGAAGGTGGAGAAGTGCTCCAGTACTGAACAACTTGTATGACGCTTTTTAAAACTGTGATCTTTCTAATGAAACTATATGATTTCTACAAAAAGAAATGCATTTGTGGTGACTTCTCAGATATTCTGATTAGACACCATCAAAGACATTCACATACTGATTGTGACCTTGGCTTGTGGCAGGAGAAGCCCAAGGTTAATAGGATGAGCATACACTTAGCTTCTCCAGGTCGAAGTCAGCAGTCCGAAAGAATGGGAGACAGGAGGCTGACACACAGTCCACTGTCACCTGTCACCCTGCCCTGTGGTACTGAGCTGCATGTGAGCACATCAGCAGCTGGTGAGCCAGAACCAGTGACGATATTTAATCCTTGGGCTCACAGCCTAGTGTCCAGGAGGCTAAATCCCATCACAATCATGCAGTCAGCAGCTGAGGGCTGTCATTGGGCAGCCCTTTCCAACAGGGCAGAAACCTCTGATACAGGAGGGTCCGTTCCATGCAAAGCAGTCCCCAAAAATGGTGTGTCAACAGTTCTCGCAGTACTTTTCCAACAGATATTGTCAACTATACTGAATGTGAAGGTTCTACATCCAGTTTGCTCCCCCTTCTTGCCATGCATTTCTAAGGGCTTACAGTAATAAGCTCTTAAATGTCAAGGGGTACATTCAAGAAACAACCATAAGAACCGAATGTCCTCTGCCTCAGGGACGTAAAACAAATACAGAAGAGGTAGGCTGATTGTTTTTTGCACTTGGGCCACTGCTCCAGTGAAATTATTTTGCTCTTCTGTCAGTGTTTGAACAAAGCAGGTTTTGAGGATGTGATCTTCAGAGGTGTGCCAACAATGATGGAATAAATTGAATATAACATTCAAGAAACTTTTACATAAACTTTGTGGATTACACAGTATGGACTGTGTCAGTGTATAGTCAAAAAGCGTTTACAGTTTGCTGGTCTGAGTAACATTTTCAACACCTCAAACCTTACAGTGTATCTTCAACCCTGTAATAGATAAGCAATATTACTCAACATTACTTCCAGGAAAGGAAAGAAAATAAAGATAAACTGGTCTGTAACTGCAATTAGAACAAATTGCACTTTAGGCATGTAAATTGTATTTGGAAATTATATTTAGGAAACACCCAGAGATACCCCAAGTTTGCTGGGTAATGTAGAGAAAGCAATTCTTTTAATTCTAAGTCCTTTATAACCCTATTTTTCCTTCAAAGCTCAGAATAAACTGGGATTTAGCCTCTAATGGTCATGCTCACAGTCACACAAAGAAGAGCGGCTCATAACTGTATTTATATCTTAACACAGCAAGTAAATAAATCCACTTTTGGTTAAGCTGCTGCAAAGAAAAACAGGCTGAACTTTCTGTGGCCTTTGGCGATGACCTGTTTCAGTGACTCACAATCTATCCTGATAAGCTGCAGCAGCTATCGTTCTCCATCTCCAGTGGACCAGTTCCATACGTGGGGTTGTTCTCTGGGCATCTTCGTGCCAAACCTTCCCAGTTCAGATGATTCCCCAGAATGAACTTCTCACTGGAGAAATCAACCTGTGCCCAACCAGAACTGACTGGAGCCATAGAACACACCAGAAAATTTCTCTTATAGACTTTTGTTACATATTGTACAAACAAGTAGGAAAGTCATGCTGATGGCGGTGTCATGTACAGAATGAAGTTTTTAATAAGTTTCATTTTATAAACTTGTATATGATACTATTATATAAGACTTACAAGTTGCAATACTTGTTCACACTCCAACTCTCTTTAACCACCAGTCCAAGTCAGGTCTGTGGTGGTCCAGACCCTATCCCAAAAGCACAGGTGGAACATCAGTCCATCATAGCGTAGACGTGCCATATTTTATAAATATATTATAGACACACACACACAAATACACACTCTGTATATATGAAAATAATATAGATCAGTCGTGACCTGCATCAGAATTAACACACTTGACAACACACAGCTGTTACTGCCGATTCCAGTTTTTTTATGTTGCTTATATGGCATTCTTCCTTTGACGGACCTACAACTGTCAGGAAAATTAATAATGACAGACACCTCCCTCCTGGGTTCCAATAAATGGAATGACAAGAGGAATTCTTGAGTAGTGTGAAGGTAAGGATCCTGCATCCCCTTCACCAGATTGCTAAGCTGCTTTGTGGTACCTGTTAATTGTCCTTCAAGTGACAGCCAGTTTTTCCTCACATGACAGCGAGGGTGTGTGAACCAGCATGGCAAGAGTTTCTTAAAGGGGCAGGACACTTCTGCTGATACACACTGATAATCACTCACAAGGAACCCCTTAGGGTTGCTTGCTCTTCAGTTGATTGCGACCCATTTTTATATGGTTACTAGGGCAGGATAGACAGTAACCTGGCTGCCACTTTTTACAAAGGCAGGTCCATTTTCTGCAACAAGGTATTGTGCCGGGGCAACAATTAAGATTTATTGGATTATATTTACAATTATTCACTTACTTGATACTTCTTCCCCCCCAAAGTGACTTACACCCAAGGCTCTTTCTTGCTTTAAGCAGTATAAAGTGGTGGCAGAGCAACCAGCTCTCATAAACAAGTAACGGGGTACCACATGTGTCGTTCGACCCCCGCCAACAACAAAAAACATTCCCTATTGGATTTTTGCAAAAAAGTTCTGTTTATGAAGAGTTTAAGATGTGTTATTCAAAAGTTAGTTTTACTTGCTGTACTTGAGATGGTAAGGATTTTTGTTATAGTTAATTCTGTCATTTCTTTACATTTATCTTACTAAAGCTGATCAGCACTCATGAGAAGTAGTCATTCGGTGGGAGGGGGAGGTGGAGTGGAAGTAATATTTTGCTTAGGGCTCTAAATTAGGATATTAGGGTTCTTAAATTAGCATATTTATAGCATTAACTATAACTATTAACTACAAGACCAGGAGTAAAGCACAGGTAGTGAGGGAAATGCCCAAAATGTTGATCTTATACCTGGACATCAGTGAAATGAGGCAGACTGACTCAGGAATGCTGACACTTGGCTCAGGTGAGACAGTCTGTTATTCTGGACGATCAGATCGACAACACCAAGAAGGGGTCAGCATCATTATTGATAAACAGGCTAAGGAGAGTCTCTTGGGAAGGGAACCAGTCAACTCTCGCATCAAAGTAAGATCCTTCTCAGGATATGCTATGACCACCAGCATTCAATGCTATGCAACCACCAAGCAAGCTACAGAGGCAGAGAAGGACTCAAAATCAGTAATGATTTTGAGAGAGCAATAGATAGCATCCACCACCCTTCACTCTAGAAGATCCTACAAGCACATGAATTCCCCAAGAGGGCCATTAACATCCTAAATGACCTATATGCTGAAAACCAATGCTGTGTGTGCCATGAAGAACAACAGAGTGAGTGGTTCCATGTAAAGACAGGGGTTAGACAAGGTTGTGTGATCTCACCTGTACTCTTCCTCATGGTCCTCAACTGGGTAATAAAAGCTACCAAGAATAGATCATGAGGAGTGATGCAGGGACTGAGCACTCAGCTAGAAGACTGCAACTTTGCAGATGATTTAGAGCTTCTCTCACACACCCACAAGCACATCCAAGAAAAGACGGACCAAGTCGACCGGATAGCCAAAAGCATTAGGTTCAGGATCCATCCTAACAAGTCCAGACTAATGAAGCTGAGGAAAGTGAACAAAAAAACGATTGTCAATAGAGTAGAGCTAGAAGAAGTAAAGGATTTAAAATATCTTGGCAGCTACATCACAACTGATAGCAACATCGAGAAGGAGATTTCTTGAAGAATCCCTCTGGCACCTCAAGCTTTCAATCAACTTAACATCTGGAATTCATCTTTGCTGCAAACCAAGACCAAACTGAATATCTACACGTCAAACGTGCGTTCAATTCTATTGTATGTTGCAGAGACTTTGAGGACCAACAAGAAGATTGATAGCAGGCTCTGGGTTTTTGAGGGTCGATGCCTTCAGCGAATCCTCAGAGCCCGCTGGGACCAACACGTTAGCAAAAGAGAAGTGAGCAGAATAACAGGCATCAACAACGTCATTGTGGAAGTGAAGCGGATGTTGGAGATGGTTAGACCATGTGCTGCATATGAAATGAAGTCAGACACCCACACACAGCACTTAGATAAACACCTCCTGGAAAGTGAAAGTGAGGGAGACCACTGGGCACCTGAAGGAGGACTGTGGAGGATGATATGAAGAAGATGGGCAATACCTGGAATGAAGTCATATGGCTCACCCAGGACCGCATGGGCTGGAGGAGACTTGTTGGCACTTTATGCTCCACCTGGAGCGAAGAGGATTAAGCTAAGCTAATCATGCAAGACATTGCACTTTCATTTTGTTGTACACTGCCTGGCCAAAAAAAAAAAATCACACACTAATATTTTGTTGGACCGCATTTTGCTTTGATTATGGCATGCATTCACCGTGGCATCGTTTCAATAAGCTTATGCAATGTCACAACATTTATTTCCATCCAGAGTTGCATTCATTTCTCGCCAAGATCTTGCACTGATGATAGGAGAGTTGGACCGCTGCATAGTCTTCTCCAGCACATCCCAAAGATTCTCAATAGGGTTAAGGTCAGGACTCTGTGGTGGCCAATATATGTGTGAAAATGATGTCTCATGCTCCCTGAACCACTCTTTCACAATTTGAGCCCGATGAATCCTGGGATTGTCATCTTGGAATATGCCCATGCCATCAGGAAAGAAAAAATCCATTGATAGAAAAACCTGGTCATTCAGTATATTCAGGTAATTGGCTGACCTCATTTTTTGGGCACATAACGTTGCTGAACCTAGACCTGACCAACTGAAGCAACCCCAGATCATAACACTGCCCCCACAGGCTTCTACGGTAGGCACTAGGCATGATGGGTGCATCACTTCATCTGCCTCTCTTACCCTGATGCGCTCATCACTCTGGAACAGGGTAAATCTGGACTCAGACCACATGACCTTTTTCCATTGCTCCAGAGTCCAATCTTTATGCTCCCTAGAAAATTGCAGCCTTTTTTTTCCCCGATTAGCCTCACTGATGAGCGGTCTTCCTAAGGCTATACAGCTGTTTAGTCCCAATCCCTTGAGTTCTCTTCCCATTGTGCGTGTGGAAATGCTCTTACTTTCACTATTAAAGATAGCTGTGAGTTCTACTGTTGATTTCACCAAACTTTTAAGTGATCTCCCATCACGATCATTCAAGATTTTTTTCCGACCACATTTCTTCGTCGAAGATGATGGCTCACCACTATCCTTCCAGGTTTTAATAATGTGTTGGACAGTTCTTAACCCAGTTTTAGTAGTATCAGCAATCTCCTTAGTTGTTTTCTTTGCTTGATGCAGACCAGGAATTTGACCCTTCTGAAACAGAGTAACATCTTTTCCACAACCACAGGATATGTCTTCCAACATGGTTGTTTCAGAAATGAGAAGCTACTCACTGTATCAGTTAGGGTTGCCAGCTGAAACATATTAATCACTGCAGTAATTATCCAATGGAAGGCTCTTACCTATTTGCTTAGTTAAATCCAGGTGGTGACGTTTTTTTTTTTTTTGGCCAGGCAGTGTATAATACTTGTTTTCAGCAATTTTCCAGTAAATTTTTGTTTTCTGTTAAGTTGGCATTGTTTTACAAAAAAATACATGTGTTGTGTACACAGGATTCAAACACTGCAGTGAATTCGTACGTTTTGAATTTTATTGTTCATCAAAATCTTGACGTAAACTGTACAGTGTTGGTTTTTTCACTCTATATATTGATCTGGGTGAATCAATACTGTTCATTGACCCACACCAGTTCTGTGATCGTGTTCAACCTCAACATGGACTGGT
Source organism: Scleropages formosus (assembly GCF_900964775.1). Lineage (NCBI taxonomy): Eukaryota > Metazoa > Chordata > Actinopteri > Osteoglossiformes > Osteoglossidae > Scleropages > Scleropages formosus. The sequence continues at coordinate 15,886,244 of NC_041806.1, forward strand.
GAGTGAAGTGGGACAGGTAAAAGGCAGTAGTGCCACAGAATGGAAGTCCGTATTAGGAATATCGCCAGAAATGACATGTCTTATAGTCACTAATACCTGAAATGTTAGAGGGATATATTAAATGTGATGTCACTCCATATTTAAAAAGTAAGAGATGGAACCGTGGTTTGAACAGCACGAACGAATAAGACCAAATTCGAGTTTCTGCGGCGTTGTACGGGGGCTGGGGTGATGGCACGTGACACATATACAACCTTTAATATCTCCAGAACCAAAGGAGATAGAACCGTGGTTTAAACAGCACAAATGAAGCACAAACAATTTGTCCGAGTTAGTGTCTCCGGCATTGTAGAAGGGCTGGTGATGTCACATCCTGAAAAAAATAAATGTTAATATCTCAAAAACAACAATGGCGCAAATTCTAATTTTCACAGCACAAGTGTAGCACTAATGAATCATGAAGTTTTTTTCATATGTGCTGTTTGTAGGGGGGCCATCTTCACGGAGCTCGTGGAGTTGTCTGGCTGGGGTTTAGCAAGTGATAGCTTTTGTAGATTGGGGAGCAGGTCTATTAATGGTTTCATAGGCCGTGACCAGGGTCTTGATTCTTGACTTAGATCGGGGCAGGTATAGGAAGCCAATGCTGAAAGACAAGGGGTGATAGTTGAGAACACTTCGGCAGGTCAAACAACTCACGGAGCAGCGTTCTGTATCAGCTGGAGATGTTTGAGGGCAGAGGCTACAAGGACAGACAGGAGAGCATTGCAGTAACTGAGGTGGGATATCATCGTGGATTAGTGTCATCTGTCTTGATGAAATGTCCAGCTTTGAATTCAGCCTCATCCCAGCTGAGATGATCATTTTGGGTGAGGAATTCAGGTAGCTGATTAGAGGTTGCCCATTCTACAGTTCGACAGATAAAAGGAGATGGACCTGTAATACTCATTCGCTATCCATACTCGTCCTAAGGCAAGGTACTGGTAGTTCAGAGCCAAACCTAAAAACATAAGGCCCTAGTTTAGTCAAGGTACAATCAGAATGGAACACTAGGGCACACATACACACAGGGCAGAGTTCCCATTCCACCTGAAAGGCACATCCGTGTAGTATTGACAGAGCACTACAAAATAGATTAGAATTAAAACCCAATAGGGAGTGAAAGGACCAGTAAAAACTTCTAGAACATTTCACATATCATCATCTCCCAATTGGTTAAAGCAAGTCTAGACTCCCTGTTCCCTTACCACAATAGTTAGACTACTAAAAAGTTAGAGCCCACACGCACAGATTTATTACTTTAGGAGATGTTTCTCTCCCAAACATACATCCATACACACACACACAGTGCGTACATTCAAAGTCCATTCCAATAACTTTCAGGGCATCACAGAGGTCACCCACAAGGTAAACAGAGGAGCAATATCACAAACACCAGTGATCGACCCACAAAAATCATGAGTCAGGCCATACGGCTCCTTCCACCGCCTTCACGCACCAGCTCAAGAGTGTGAGGGGTGGACCTCGACTAGACTGCTCCTCAACCAAGTACACATGTAAGACAACACACTAAGGGTGAATGGAAAACTAGAGCAGCCCAGCAAAGCAAGAGAGCCGGGAGATTAGTTATCTAGTTATTAGCATGCATATAAAACATTAAACTTAGTAAAAGGGCACCGACAGCCTCACTTTGAAGAGCCAATAACCATTTAGATCCCAGCAATGCTTGTCTTTCTATTGGCTATAAAAGCGGCGAAGCCTTACAGAACAGAACTGCACTGCAACCAGCTATAGAAACCTATAGCGACCTACCCTCAACACAAACCGCAGGCTCCAAAGATAAACGACAGAAAAGGAGAACATACCGCATACTCTTCAATTACCCGATTCATCCAGCAAGTCTCCAGATACAATGCAGCTTATAGAACAATCAACAACTCCCTCACAACACACAAGGTTAAAATGTTACGGAAGACCTCAACAACTTACGCATCGAGTTCCGAAAGACTAACGAACTTTGAGGATCCAGGCTATCCTGAGCTATGCCTGATGGACCCCCTTTGCAATGGCGGGTATGCATGCGCAAACCGAGCAACCCGGGTCCACAGGCTGCATCTGGACTGTTGGAGGAAACGTACGAACTTCACACAGACTGAGCAAATATGGAGTTGACTCCCAATACACAGTCCAGGTCCTATGTGACACCTGTGCTACGTGCTGTGTCATCATGTCACCCCACTCATTACATGACTTTCCAGAATCTAAAACTTAAGGTATCTTCTATACCTGTTCGATTAGCCATAACAAAAACGTATATGAATGTGTACAAGGTTCCAGCAAGCACTGAACAGAAACTACACCTATCAACATTTCACACACTGTTGCACTAAGATTATGGTGTACGCTGATATTCTTAGCTGTAATGACAGTGGACACACTTGGATCGCCTCTCCGATACAGTCGTCTATCCTGGACACTTCCCTGACATCTTTTCCTACCTGGTCACCTTGATAGATTCTTATAGTTTATAGATCAATTGTCTGCATGTACTAGCTGGTCCTGGAGGTTTGGGGCTCACTTAAAAACAGCTCCGCTGTGCAGGTCACTGCAACGGCTGTGCCACTCCTGATTTACTGTGTTCTTTATAAAGTTGAACAAGGGGCTGTGTTTGCTCACCAAAGTGACAGGTGCAGGGGGAGATCATTCCATTTCAGGGTGAAGTGTTTTGAATATCAAGTGATTTTTTTTCCCACATTCCTTTTGGCCTTTTCTTCATTTTTTATATTCTGGAAAATGTTTTAAAAAATATTGTGAGGCACTGGAGGGGGCTGCAGTGGCACAGCGGGTTTGGCTGGGTCTTGATCTCTGGTGGGTCTAGGGTTTGAGTCCTACTTGGGGCGCCCTGCAGTGCACTGGCATCCCATTCTGGGTGTGTCCCCTCCCCCTCCAGCCTTGCACCCCGTGTTGCCAGGTTAGGCTCCAGCTCCCCGCGACCCTGCTCGGAACAAGTGGCTTCAAGTGTGTGTGTGTGTGTGTGTGTGTGTGAGATGCACTGGTCTTATCTGGGCATTCCTTTATTCAGTCACCTGAGGTCTAGTCATGAGCAGATGAAGTGTACAATCATTTCTTCAGTTTAAAAACAGAGCTCAGGCCTAGTTAACCTTACTATTTATGTTTTACATTTCCTGGCTGCTGATCAGTAATGGCATGGAGTTAATACATCACTAGAACATTAACAAAAGAAATGTAGCATTCAGCCATGAGCACACTTACACATCCACACTGGATGACCTTGTTGTCAGGGTGACCCTGTGTGAACTTTGGAACACGTTTTCAAGTTCTGGTTTCCCTGGAGATGTCGACCTACCAGAGCACGCAGGCTCACAGTATGGCAGCAATCAGAGGAAGAGGCCTTCGACCCTCACCGAGAGTGAAAGGGAAGAGAACATTCTTTGGAGGAAATCATCTGGTGAGGTCTCATATTAACTTCATCAACAGGATCCTTCCAAGAGGCTCAATGGCCACTGGGAAAATTGGCTGAGTTCCATCTTGGCAAACTGCTACTTCCTGACCCACAGAAGGTGGTCTCACCTCTTCAAGCTGCAGCCCAGACTGTCACACCCTCACCACTACATGCCACACACAGCAACACCAAGAACTCACAGGAAGACATGTCCTACAGTGTATATCTTCTTCGATTATTAGCTGCTCTTTTACCAACACAAAGATAAATGTACCCCCTGCACATACATTACACCATCTCTCATTTATCATAGACAAGGATGGCACAAAATGCAATATTCCAGATTGCACAGAAAAATTACACTTATGATTTATTATCAACAGTAAATTCTTAAACGTTTTTGACCACAACTGATTCAGATGGAGGGGATGTTGTGTTTGGCCTGCCACTCGGTGTATCTCCCTCTTCATCTCTCTCTATTGGCTTCCTGCAAGTTTAAGACTCTGTTTAGTGATCTTACAGCCCGTTACCAATCTACTGTACCCTCCTATACCTACAAGACCTCATCACTCGATACACCCCAGCCAGATTACTGGGTCCTCCATGCAGGTCCAAAAATCAAAGCCTGTTAGTTCTCCATTTTGGCTCCAGTGTAGTGGAATGGGCTGCCCCCGTGCCTCAGAACTGCTGAATCCTTTCCTGCATACAAGAACGGTCTCAAATTGCATCTTTCGAACATCAGAGTCACCGCTGCCAGATAATGGGCGACTGTTCTTGTGTAGGTCACATTTGGACAAGAGCAGCATTCATGTTACTATTCAGCATTGCTAGGGCTACACTGGAAAGCAGATAAGCACAGGCTTAAGAGCATTCTTGAAGAACCACATGCTTTATGGGCTTTATGGAATTAATTAAGTTCACCCAGCTCCAAAAGGAATTAACACAATGCCAAAGGCAAATGTCCTTTTTATGTACACTGAGGCCACCTACAGACCCTCGGTAGCACGGAGCTGCGATCGCAACACTGACCTCATATTACGTATTTAAGGACAGGCAGAAATTCACAAAAACTGAAATAAATGAAAAACCGATGTCAGTTCTGATAATGTCATAGATCCTGAAAACATAACAATTACCATCTCGGTTACAAAAAATATTGCTGCATTACATATCTAGAGAAAGAAAGAAAAAAAAAAAAAAATCACACTTGTAATTAATGTCAGCTACAACTTTGAAGCTATTCTGCCTTATTGGTTTTGCCTCCCCCCATTATTTGGCAAGGAAAAACTCAAAATGCCCTATGTAGTTTCGAATCACCTCACTGTACTATTAAAATGTGTGAAACTATAGAATTAAAAATTAAGATATCTTTACATTCTTCTCAGCACCAAAAACTGATACTTCAAACTGTAAAACAGAGCAACTAAATTTGAAAAACTACTGTTGCAATATACATGTCAAATCAACTTTAACAATAAGAAACAAGAAATAGGCTTTAATTGCATATAAATGGGGTTAAAGGTAAAGGTCAGCACCATGGAGTGCAGGCAGATTCATAGCCCAGGAATTTCCAACAACTGCCTTACTCCCTGGTTGTGTCCAAACACGAACAAACAACTGGTGGAAATACATCTGAGGACATCATCTGCTGAAAGCAGGGCATTATACCTCTATCAACGACCAGGAGAATCCTGTATAGCAGTCCCATCTTCCAGACCCAACAATATGAATCCACAATATAAAGTGACAACTAGATTTAATAAATTAATATACATATTTTTAAGATGTACAACACACATTCTTTCAATTCAAGGCTCAGTGTTGTTCTGTTCCCGTCTATTTACACATGTACAGTTCTGAGAGAACAAGGGGGCGTGTCATGGGAAATGAGGGTTTGGAAGGTCAGAGGTGAAATAAACAAGGGGGTGGGGGCTGTCCGCCAGGCAATCTACTCCTGAGGAGAGCTCGAAGGTGGCGGGTGGCTCGTCTTGCCAGTCTTGCGTTCATAGTTCACCAACCTCTGTCCAACAAGGTACCTAACAGGGTAACAGGAGGACACAGTAAAAACTTCAAAAGTCCTTGTCGAAAGACCTTAAGAGTGTTGTGAAACTCAGACAAAACTGTCTGAATAATATCTAAATGCATGGAAGCACCTTTTGCCTCTAAAGCTGTCAGTGTTAAATGCCTACAATCACTGAGTTGCACTTAAAATTTCCATTGCTAAGGAAATATCCACAACGAGAGTGCGCGGAACGGAGCTCATTCAGCTACGTGGCAATTTGTGGTACAAATGAATGTTGTCTTCTACTCTCATTCAGAGAAGGGACTCACTTGTCGTTCTTGATGTGCTCATAAAGGCGCTTGAATTGGCGGATCTGGAAGGACAGGATTCCCATAAGCATCACCACCATCAGGAGGAATGGGTAGATGCGCCGCTGTACCAGGTTCTGCATTTCTACAGTGACCCCTGTGAAGTAAAAGCTCCAATGTCACATTATGTGAGCAATCGAGCACTACAGCAATATTTGGTAAAATCTACAGACACTTATTAAAACAGAAGGGAAGAAATAAGATGGTGGCCTTCATCTTCAGATAAACAATTACATGCCCGTTCTGTTGGCGGACTGAGAGGCGGACACAATATTAATTGAATGTTGACCTGAGCACACTGTTGGTTCTGGAAAGGAGCGGTCAGCCAAGCTGGAAGAGGACATTCCTCAAAGACGTACCTATGATAGGGACAATGCCAGCAGTAATGACATAAGGGACACAGAGGGACAGCAGCAGCACTGCGATGACAGGAGCAGCCAACTTGCGGATGATGAAATGCAGATCGATGTTGCGGATCCCATTGGCATACACCTAATGCAGAAACGCATCCGGTTAGCATCTAAAGCAGTCCCCAAAATGACAAATGTAGCCCTCGACAAAGAAACAGTCAAAGTGAATTGTGCGGCACCTAGATATAAAAAAAAATTTGACTAATACATGACTAATAGGATAAGGAAATCAATAAAGGCAACACGGTGACTCAAACAGAAGATGAAAATTAAGTTATCTGTGACACACCTGCTCAATTACAGTCTTCAGCCACCACTGCGGACCCATGAGTGTGATAGCAGCTATGATTTTGGCATGAAGCACTCCAAGGGCCCAATCCTACAGCATGGAGACAAAGGGGAAAAGATCTTTACTACTACTTTTTACTTAATGCTGCCCTGCACATTTAAACCTCAAATTTGCTTTTTTCATGTGATTGAGAAATTAGAAAATTAACATATAATATTAACAGATATCAGATTATTTTTACATCATCTAAATGCTTTTTACGGAGTCTGACTTCGTGGACTCGTATGTTTTTCAGAGGTGGACTCACTGACAGCAGCAGGTTGACAGGAACACACACCTGCCAGGGGTAGAAGAGCGGGGTCTGGTCCAGGGGGACACGGAGTGGGGCCACAATGACCAGCTCAAACAGCAGTCCCAGCAGCAGGGGGATGACCCCAGCCAACAGGACAGCGACTATGAGGGTCTTTATGATCTAAAGACAGTCAGTATGCAGACAAATGCTGAAGGCAGAAAAAAATCACTCAGTACCAAGACAGGATTAGGTACAGTAACATTATGTCTACTGTCAGTGAGTACAGGATAACAGATTTTCTCTTCCTTCCAGCAGACTAACAGCGTACCCTAAGAACACACACAGTGTCCTAATTAATATATACAGAGCAGCTGAGGGCCACAGACAGATCTGCTAACGGCATCAAAGCAAACTGAAAAATTAATGCGCTTCCATCACAAATGTCCGACCCACATTTAACCCGAACAGTTTTTCTCCACGTGCAGTAACAAATGGGGACATGAGCACTGACCATCCCTCACATACTGACAAGCACGAGTGCATTGGTGTGGCAAGATGTGGGATAAATTGACACCTGGATGAAGGCTGAGGCCTTTGCATTACCCCCCTACTCAAGAGGATGCTCTAGAGTATAGCACAGCAGGGACTGGTAAGGCGGAGGGAATTACCATGAGCATCCACTCTTGCACCTTGAGCAGAATGACTCGGCGGCCTTGAGGCATCCAGGCAAGCATGACAGTGACTGCGCGGATGGTGAGCCAGCAAACATAAAGGCCGCATGCCGCAGTGTACAGCTCGTGCACTTTGGCGCCGCCCGTCCAGAATGACATCAGACAGCGGCCTGCAAACACTGCAAAGGAAGGGTGGGACCAGAGAGAGACATCATTGTGATGCTCCAGAACAAGTGGGCAGGCGGTCAGACTGACTCACCGGGTAGCGTGAGGCAAAGCAGGCTGGCCAGCAGCAGTGTCACACACATCAGCATGATGAGCAGCATGATCTGCCAGAGAAAGTTTGATGCAACTGAATCAACGCATGGTGCCACATTGTGGAAAAAAATTAAGGTTTCATTGAACAACAAAAACTTGGTGTCTGCAAGACCAGTACAGAGGATACATTTTATTATCTTCATCATCACCAAGTTTCTTCACAGAGTTCCACCGACAGTCAACTATTCTTCTGAAGCAATTCAGGTTAAGTACCGCAATCAGGGATGCTACAGCAATAGCGGAAATGAGGCTCACCCGCAACTTTTATGCTTTCAATTTTTATACATAGCAAATGTCTTTCTCATGTAGAGAAGCAAAAGCACCATGAAGGAAAGCATAGTGTGTTCGAAGGAAAATGTCCTGTGAAAAATTCCTGTATGGTAAAGTATGTGTTTCCTTAGTTGTTCTCGCAGCATCCTTATTGATCCTTACTTTGATGTCAGTGCCTGGACACCCCAGCGCTGACAACCCTGCTTGATAGTGAGTGTTAATTTTATGAGTTGTTCAAGTAGAGGTAAGCCATGCTCTTTTTTTATTATTATTTTTTAAAAACCCTTATTGGAATACCTATTATCTGTCTTAAGTTTGGTGAATGAGCTTTAAGCATGCAGTGATCACCCTTAGCAGAGATCTGTGACTTTCTACTGGGGCAATATTGTGCAGACTAGATGAATAAAGTGTTTTGCCAAATTAGTAATTTTTTCTTCCACAGTCCCTCATTGCTGCCAACGCCTGACAGAGTGACAGACCCACCTTTAGTGGACAGCTGTGGGAAGTGAATTTTACTAATATCACTCACAACTTTACACACAACCCTTAACATACCTGTATATTTTTATTCCACAACCATGAATCATGGTTTGGTTTTTTAATGTTTGTATATGTTTTCAGTTATATTGCTGTTCTGCATCAATTTCTGGAAGATGTGTCTGGGTAAACCTAGTTACTGTCTCTCCCTAGCACCACCACCACCACCACCACCAAAATTTCCAACTTCTGAATAATGGGGCTTCCAGGTCACCATGAAAACACAGCGCAGACTCGGAAGTGTTGCTGGTGCTGCAAACTGAAGCGCATGTGAGCTAAAGGGACAAGGGCTGCACTGTGCTCACTCTGAAAGGAAACTTCAGGGGCCGGTGGTATGGCTGGAAGCCCACAGGCCCTCCCTGCTGCAGGATGGCCTGATGTGCAGCATGAAGCCCCTCGCCCACTACGGGAGCTGCATTATTGTTGTTGCGGGCTTGCTGGTTGCCATTGTTCTCATTCTCCTCCTGATCCCCCAGAAGGTAGGAGTGGAGGTCCCTGTGGAGGAACATGAGCAAGGTGAGCTACCCTAAAAAGCAGAATTAGAATTGCAAAAGATGAACAGGTTAATTAATCAAAAGCATGAAATCTGCAGATTACGAGAAACTGTCACTGTGGCACACTGGCCACTCAACAGGCCATCTCAAAGACTTCTGCAGAGACTGTTACACAAAAAAGTTTTGATTTTAAGACTGATTCTCGTTGTGGCCAGACAACAAAACAACAGACAATATGTGAATGCTAATGGTCCCTAGCAGAGCAGCAATGGCGAAAGTCTCAGCCGAATGGGAGCTCTCACAGCAGGTATCCTGCAGAAACAGTCCAGGCGCGTACGAGGCCTTTCAGCCACTGACGGGTGTGGCCCTGCTCCAACAGTGCCGGAAGCACCACCTGCAGGAGCAGCAGCTCCAGGGAGAGCTCGCTGACAGGGGCATCGCTGTGGATGAAGAGGAAGAAGTCAGCACAGAGCCGTCAGCCACATGGACACAAACACTAGCTCTGACATTTAAATGCCAGTGTGGCGGCTCCCAGTAGACCTCATCTTCCATCTGTATCCATTAAACTGGGAATGGGAAGGACAGAAAAATGCCACAAGTTTATAAAAGGATATTACTTTAGATGTATTCAAGGGATTCCTGGCAACTGCATCGCTTTATTTCAGAACATGGCTATTTCCTTCAGTGTACTCTTGATATCTCCCAAAAACAAGCCATTTTCACAGACCATCGGGTGTAAACAGAGACAGGCAGAGCAACGTGATCTCTCCGACCTTATTACAGTGCGATTAAACCTATTACCCCCAACTCGTTACAAAACACAGGTAAGTAATAAAGTGAAATCTGGAGCATAGCAAATTCACCCTCACTGCAAACACACGGAGTGAACAGCGATGTAATGTCACTACAGGACATTACAAAGAGACAAAAGATCATTAAAATTTCTGAGTACCACACACTTTTTTTCTTAGTGCCTTTGAATTTATAAAAATAAAGTTTCACTTACATTTATTCACTTAGCTGACACTTTCTTCAAAGCGACTTACAATTTTAAGGTTACAATTATTACAGTTACAACCTTACAATTATTTACCAGTTTATAGAGTTGGTTAATTTTACTGGAGCCGAAGGTGGGGTTTGAACCTGCAATCTTTTTTGATCCAAGGGTAGCAACTCTAACCACTACACTACCAGCTGTCCCTTCATTTAGATCAAAGACAAAAAAAATAGTCCATGGCACTGGGAAACCGAGTGATTAACATGGACTATCTCTGCCATCATTTCAAGTACCTGGGAGCCTAGTCCAAGATGCTGGTTGCTAACCAAGAGAAAACACAACAAAGAGTCCAGATAACGGGTTGGACCACAGTCCTGCTCTCCAGTGGGTCTGGGGTTCAAGTCCCGCTTGGGGTGCCTTGCGACGGACTGGCGTCCCGTCCTGGGTGTGTCCCCTCCCCCTCCAGCCTTACGCCCTGTGTTGCCGGGTAGGCTCCGGTTCCCCGTGACCCCATATGGGACAAGCGGTTCTGAAAATGTGTGTGTGTGTGTGAGTCCAGATAACATCATTCAGACCAAAAGTTACCTGTAAAGCATCACGTTGTAAGGCAGAAAGCTGGGGAAAACCTGCTTAATTATCCTAATGGGAAGCCACAGCATTAACAGCACAATGGATCCAAACACAACCTGGAGGGAGAGGATGAGGATCAAAAGTCAGTTCCAGAGTAGACGCACAGATGCACACCAGTAGTGTGTAGCACATCACATGGGGTTCTTGCATACCACAGACAAAATGAATCTTCTGAGGTGTCTGTATATTGGCAGGTGGATCATTTCTTGGACTGGGTTAAAATCGGGATCGTTCAGGTTTCGCAGAAACCACAGCACGCCAGGCCTCAAAACCTGCAACATTGTTAACCATCTGTCAGCCAGTGCTCGCGTGTTCATTCTCCCAGGAGTTCTTCAGAGCAAACTAAATGTGGTGACATACTTACATACCCCGTGTCAATAATTCTTTTTCCTTTAAAATTATCTCTATGTCAAATGTGCCTCACAACAACTTAAATAGAGATGTTTGGTATCAAAAAGTCAGATAAAACCTGAATAAATTTAAGGGGGCTGAATGTTGTGCTGTGAACAGTAACACACACCGACAATAACAGAGCAGAGAAGACTGCTGTGATGCCAGTCCTACCTCTCGCAGTAAGAGGATGAAGGAGGCAAAGTAGAAGACGTAGACCATTCCCACAAGCCAGTGAAGAAACATGGTCGTACCAGGGGCTGACTTGAAGCTTTGCTCTCTGTCCTTCAGCGTCGCATCAAACATTTCCTACGAAACAGTTGACATACCTCGTCTAGAGTGTTCTTCTAGAACTGGTGACTTTAAAGGGCACGCACTTTGATTCTTTGTAGTTCAAAACCTTCTGCTCTTACCAGAGAGCAAATATCAAGCCACCAGCCACAGATGAGAGGAAACACACCAATTTCCACAACCACCAACAGAGAAACCTGAAAATTAAAAATATTACTTTTTGGTCATTCCTACAAACTACTGTCACATCACATACCAGACGTCGCACAAGAAATATTCAAAAGAGGTGTGTCTTCCTTTTAATCCAAATGCCTTAAGTGGCACAGTGGGGCGTAAAAAGTGGTTTTCACTAAGCATCAAGTAAAAGGCTCGTACCAGTGGCCTTTAAAAGTTAGTTGGAATAAGTGAACTGTGAGTGACTGGGTCATTACCTTTACGACGATGTAGCAGACCCCTAACAGACGGCGGGATCGCTGAAACCTGACCAGTGCCGCAAGGCCCTGGGACCTTTCGTTAAGAAAAAATAAAGTTGTTCATAATAACACAGTAGTTTTCAGGCTATTACATACTCAAACACCTCCAATTTACTGCAGTGGGGAGCTCAGAAAGGAGGGAAAAGCTAAGTCACCACAGTCTCAGACATCATCATACAGTGACTTCACTGCTGGGTAAAAGGAAGTTTGCCTGATCTTACCCGCACACTCTGCCACACCATTCTCACTGCTCCCATTATTCATTTTCTGGTAAATCCGGGGTGCATAGGAGTTCTGCACTACTGAATCAACTGGTATGAAGTACAAACCTGGGCACACTGTGATGTGAAAGAGACAATAAAGGATACGTGGCACACTATGAGGGTCACAGCCAGCAGCACGTAGCCCACGATGGTGGTAATCAGGCCATCAAAATGAGAAGCTTTAACCTAAAAGAGAAAAAGGGATCCACAGACCCAATAGTTTTGAAGAACTCATCACTCCTGCTTGGCTGCAAGGAAGAGAGAGTCAAACATCTGGCTCTCATTCTTCCTTAGTTTTAGTATGTCTAATGCCCCAAGGCCAAGGAGCAGCAAATCATCGCTTTGCTTCCAAGCTAAAGCCAAGCCAAGATCCTACATTCCCCAATACACTGCTATAAAAGTACTATTTCAGGGTTAATAAAAATGGAAATTGCTGAGAAAAGAAAAACATAAAAGATGGCAGTTGTCCATCTGTCAGTACTTACATAGTTTTCAAACCCAAGTCCCACAACGGAGAAGTGTCCAATGTGATAGGGACAAAAAGCTGGAAAAGGAGAACATGCGCACTTGTTAATCATTTGAATAATGGTTTTGAAGGTGTGTCTATAAAATGCAGACAAAAAAGTAAAAAAAACATTTACACGTACCAAACACCAGAATAAAGAGGGTATTCAACGAAACCACCCAGAAGACATGCTCCTGGAAAAGAGGAAATTTTAAAGTCACTTGTATTTGTACAATCAAAACATATTAAGGCATTGGTTCTGCTGAGCATCACCTAAACCCAACATGAAACCATAAAGAGATGGTACATACCAGGAAAACCAAGGAGCCATCAAGTCCAAGCATCTGTGACGGAAAGAGGGAAGGACCCTTTGAACCATGTTTACTAGAGTACAGAAGCAATTACACACAGTTCTGACGTGTCCATGTTGTTAATATATTAGTCATTGCTTGTCACAAGCCACTGAGACTTACCCTCTCCCAGGTGAGCTCCTCAGCTGCCCTGTCCCACTCCAGGGCATTCCAGTTCATATCATCTGAAAGCAGAAAGAGGGATGTCATCTTGTCAGCTTCCTGAATGCAGAAGCTTGCAGATTGAGAGCATCAGGGTCAAACTGAGGAGGTCTACCAATGGAGAACAGTACCTTGCGCCCCATTGTTGCCGTCACCACCGTCCTCAGCCACCCCCTCGTCTTCATCCCCAATGTCAGCTTCCAGGTCCTGGGCAGGATCTGGCAGGACATCATGTGCCTCAGCTGCTGCTGCTGCATTGTCCCCTGGGGGGTCATCAGGAGCTGGTGGAGCTGCAGGGTTCTCGGCAGGCCTAAGCCCCGCACCAGGGGCCTGCAATTACAATAATTTATATTTATTATTTAGCAGACGCTTTTCTCCAAAGCGACTTCCAATGCACTCTATGTACTGTGATCAGTCCAGACACCTTATTCACCTAGGTAACTTACACTGCTAGATACACTACTTACAATGGGTCACTCATCCATACATCAGTGGAACACACTCTCTCTGTCACTCACACACTATGGGTGAACAGCAGGTCCTTGGACTGTGGAAAAACACCGGAGCACACAGAGGAAACCCATGCAGAGGCGGGGAGAACATGCAAACTCCACACAGACTGAGCGGGGATCAAACCCACGTCCTCTCGTACCACCCAGACACTGTGAGACAGCAGTACTACTCGCTGTGCCACCATGCCACGAAATGAAAGGATGAATGTGGCCCTGGGATCACACTGGGAAAGAGCACCACCATGCAGCTGAAAGCACGTCACATCATACAGATGCAGTCAGAACAGCAGAGGTGTCCATAGATTGCACAAACAGATCATTTGGCTATCTGGACAACTTCAGGAAAAAAAAAACAGTACTACACAATATGGGCAAAAAAATGGTTATTACATCATTTGTAAACATGTTGACAACTGTTATCTTGAATCTCACTATATGAAATGTGAAGTAGAGCCTCCAAGCCCTTCACACTGCCCAACAGTTGCAGGTGTTTCTCGTATTTGGACTGTGCTTTCTCACCCCCACCTGCGTCAGTACTTTTCTACCTGGTTGGCTGGTCCGGCAGCATTGGCAGGCTGCTGTTGGTTCTGCTCCAGCCACTGGGGTGCACCGCCATGGACAATCTGCTCACGCAGCCACACAAGGCTGATGAATGCACAGAGGGTGCACGTCACCACAAAGCAGCCCTGCAAGCAGTCTGCCAGCAGGTTCTCCCTGCAACAAGTGACACAAACATCTTCTGTATCACTTTAGCATCACCAAATGCCCAAATTATAGATGCTGTATAGTTTGCTAGATTTTTATGGAAGAACTACCTATAGAAAAAGCCACATAGTGAATTATGTCAGCCTAAAACGAAAAACAGCAGCAAAAGGCAAGCCCTCCCCACAAGGAAAGCAGTGCTCCATGATGAACTGGCCATTCTCCCTGAAGCTAAAAAGATTAAATTAATAACAAGTTGCAGTCTAAGGAAACATTATGGTAATTTTACCAACGCGCAAAGGCAGACATTTCTGCTTTTTATTAACAGTATCATTCATGATGTTAAATACTGTTGCAGGTCTCTAAGCCAATAAAACTGAAATGTTTGTCACAAAATACAGGAAGAAAAACTAACATCACAGTGTTATTTAAATCTGTGTTACTTTTCGCACTTCAAACTAAGTATTTGACCATAAAAATGAAACACTGACATACCCCATGGTTAGTGTGCTTTTGTTCTATTTTATGCTGTTAATAACTCGGGTAAGTATGATGCGGGTCCATCATAAGAGAAGATAAAAATTTAACGACATTGTCCCTGGAGGGCTGGTGAAAAGAAGTCAAGGTAAGCGAAGCAGTTAATGAGTTCCACAACTATGTCACCCTCGGGCTTCAGTCACAGGACCAAAATGATTCAAAATGAAAATGTGTTTTTATATCAGCACCTTTGAAATGGTGTCTCATGAAGGCTCTGTTTTCCTTCCGTTTTGTAACACAGAATCCTACATTACTGGAAATGTCAATTCAAACGGGCAACGACAAAAAACCTGGAAGGAGAATAAAAAGTTCAACTATTCTGAAAAGTGTTTTAGAAGTCAAGGGTGGCACACAGAATATTTGGGGCTTTAAGAGCAGCACCTGAGGTCAGCTCTAGAGAAGGACAAGCAGTCCCTTTGTGAAAGGAACGCCAGTCAGGCCACAGAAGCGGCAGAGGGACACTTACGTGGACAGCATATCCAGTGGCAGCGTCAGTAGGGAGCTCACAGAGCCAGTAAACAGACACTTGTAGATGCGACCTTCGGGGGAAGACAGGTGCATTAAAGACGAGTGATGGACAGTTTCCATTTCCAAATGATAAGTAACCATGTTGCTCTTCTGTTTTATGCCTCAAAATAATACACAAAATGGCAAACAACATGTGAGAATAAAATGAAAAAAGGGCTGGTATTTTGAACATCCCTCAGCAAAGAAATATGGTGAATGCAGGTCACAATATTTGACAGTGTTGATCATTTTGTCTTTGAGGATAAAACTTGCATTCATGGCACTGTGGATTGAAATTTGTGTTTTATGTAGCACCATGGTCCTGGAGGAACGTTGTTTTGTTTCGCTGTATAGCATACCAGCTGTATGTGGTTGAAATGACAATAAAGCTGCTTTGATTTCATTTTGAACAAGACTGGTATTTGTATCATCCTGTGCTGAAGGTGGGCTTTGCTAGCTGAAATCAATTTCTGATGCCAGCTACAGGCCAAGGGGGGGGAGCAACCAACCTGGAAAAGTTTTGAAGTCCATCAGAAGCTGTACGCTTGAAACAGACCAAAGGCCTTGAGTATTCGTTAATACATGCTAGAAAACACGCGCTAGTGGGCACTAGTGTCGGCCACTTCTCTACTTACATGCCGTGAGCGGAACCACCCCCAGCCAGGCAAAGGCCACAAGCGTGTAGTGGAACCAGTAGCGAATGGCCGTGCCAATACTTGTCACCAGTCCCGCGAAAATGTCCTGAACGGGGAGCCTCGAGGGCATGTCTGGGGAGTAAACTTGACAAGGAAGGTAGAAATAGAACATAGTTTGTGTGCGTCGTTTTCAACATGACATTACAGCCATTCCCACCTCAAACTCTACTGTGCTGCTGGAGCACAGATTGACTCTGCTGACTTCAAAGGGATTGTGGAAGAAACTAAATCCTTAATATCCTGACTTCTAGTTTACTGTCCGCTCTTGTCTTCTCTTGGAAATGTCTTAGAGTGCTGTGTTGTAAAAGTTAGGGGAAAACCAGGACGTTCATGTGTCTTGATTAACCGAGCTGTGATTCCATTGAGGCAATAAACAAAGTAGTAAAACATCCTGGCATCTTGTGTGTATTTAACAGTGGCTATAAAGTTAGAAAATGTTTCTTTCCCCAGACTGGACTCCATTTCTCCCTGAAGTTTACTGAAAATGCAAATGTACAACTAGAGCGCCTGATTGGTCAACAACAGTCATGCGAGGGCAGACATGGCACAGACTTTAAAAGAACGCATCTACGTCATACATTCAGATCAGTCACCTGACACAATACTGGAGTGTGTCAATAAGGCAACAATGAGTGGAATACGCACAGTACCATAAACCACTGACCCGAAGGGTAACAACACCAAATTACTTACTTGGCGTAAAAGCAAATCTGTGCTTGCATAACTCGCAGTACTCCTTCCTGCTGTGTTTCAACCACTGCACCAAGCTGTAAGACACATTTAGGACACAATAAGGGTTGATAGAAAGAAAACCTCACTTTGATCTGTGTGAAGCAAAGTCTTCTATACTTTCTTGGCAGGAAAAACATAATTAAACATCCTGAATGACAGCTGAGTAAGAATCACTTGTTAATATTTCCATTTAAATAAAATAAATTGTTTAAATGGAATAACTTACTTCAAATAAAATATTAGACCTTTTATTTTCATATATGTCCCAACTCCTTATGTAAAAATGAGCAATGCCAAAAAACATGCTGACACAATAATGCAAACAAGAGGGCTGTCTATGAAGCTGACGAAATGATCTCCTCTAAGAAAACAAAGGGGAAGGTTTCTTTAGAACACAGAAGCGCAAGTTCAGACTGAGCTAAATATTGAAGCGAAGAGGTTTCCCAAATGAAAGAACCAAGTAAGCTGAAAATCTATGGTCTTTAACTCCAAAATATTAAATATTACAATTAAATGTGAGGCTTTTTAATTATCCCTTTCACAGTCAAATTCTTTTTATCTAACGTCCAAAAAAAATAGTTGAGTCAGTTCATATAGCGGTCAGCAGATGATACTGATCTCTGTTTATTGGTGCCACATGTAGGGTGTGGGCTCCAGTATGCAAGGAAAAACCTCCTGTCTTATAAAGCCCATATCGTCTCCCCTTCCGTTCCTCATGCATTTTTAAGACGGAATCCAAATGAGACATTCAGGAATTTTTCAACGGACACATGTCTGTCAGCTGCTGGAGCTCACAAAACAGCCACTGGAGAAATAAATAAAATCAAAATCCATCTCTGTGACCGTGACAGTTAGGGGTGTTTATACACTGACTGTAGCAGAAACTGAACCCACATTATAATTTTTTAGGGGAAGAAGCTTCCACATTGAAAAAACGTAGAAAGTATGACAGTGGTGGACAGACATGGGCAACCCACTTGACAGAGTGACAGGGGACTGTCAACAGTACTGGAGCCATATGAAGACATTCACTGGCTGAACAGCTGTTGGCTATGATTTCACAGCTACCTGCACAACAAAGAGAGCTGACACAGACGGTTTAACTCATCCCACTGTATACCAAGGCTGAACACGGCTGGAAGAGGCCAAAAAAATGGGAAAAGCCACAAATTACAGGACATCGTACAGTGCTACAAACAAGAACGGAGTCAGAGCACAAGACAAGGGAGATGTTTATCTGAGGAAAAAATGAAGTTGTTCCTTAAGTGGAAACACAGCAGAGTGCTAAAGCTGACCTGTCTGCTGAGCCTTATTAGTAGCACTGCCCACAGCATGCGAGACGGGGCTTACTGGTGGGCCTCGGGCACTGCAGTATGGATCAATGGAGGAGTTCTGAGAAGTGTGATTCAAGTGATGCTCTATGAATGGGCCAATCGCTTGGGCTGCCCTCAAAGTGTTTTTCAGAGCTTCTGAACTGTAACATACTGTAAAATTCCTATTTAATGCCCCCGGAAGCATTGCTTTTTCCAAAGGGGGGGGGGTGTTTATTAGAGGTCATACGGTAGTGAAATCGATAATTTCTTGCCCTAAAAAGTTCATGCAAATGCCACAAGTACATCAAAGTACAAGTAAAGTAAATATGACGACTCGTATGTGACAGACGTCAGGGAGGCGTTGGATTACGATAGTCCTGGACATTAATAAACCAGGGGATTATCTTTGTTGTTTACAGTGTGTAAATGTGTTAATACACTTTAACAGTTGTCAATGTCAGTGTTTTTCACGGAAGTTCGACGTGTTCACATAGTTACTGACGTGTTTGTAGATTGTTTCATGTTACGGACTACGGAAGAGAATGGGATTTAAAACTTGGAACCGGTAAGTTTTTTTTTCATTCTTTTCCGATTACTCGAAAAAAATATACTGGGTATTTTCAAAAATGGGTGGGGGTGTTAAATAAGGATTTTACAGTAGTACATATACTCATCAAGCCCCCTTAGCAACAAGCTCCTTAGGAATTGTTACTCAATGTAAAAAAATTAAAGAAAAAAAAAATGCTTTATTTTTTCTTAGCCTACTTTTATCCGCCTATAATTTTAACCATTGACACTAACTGGTTTACTGGGGCAAGGCGAAGTACCTTGGCCCAAGAGTTCCACAACACCTCTTTAGGAACATGAAGCAGCAACCAGTAGGTCAAAAGTCAGACCATACTATCCTATGCAAACTATTGGCAGAGAGCATAGCAACTAGAAGTTGTTAGCAACAGCGGTGGAGTGATACTGTAAATCAGGAAGAACAGATAGGCGTGGGACCTATAAAGAGTAAATTGCGCAAATCCAGTGAGTAAGAAGTCCTGAGAAAAGTCAGGCTTTCCCAATCAAGCCCAGGGCCATAATGCCACTTACCATTCTTGGTGGATGAACTTGATGCTGCCCGTACAGACGCAAGGGTGGTAGAGGGGCTTGTCGGGGGTACCTTCCGACCTACACACCCTGCATATATCAGCTGTCAAGGAGAGAGACAAGAATCAGTCACCACTGAAACCAAGAAGAGAAGGGCCACAGTGCATACACTTTCTTCCAACAGAACCTGAGACCATCAACATTTGACAAATGGTCTGAAGGTGTTGTCTGCTCATCATAAAAATGCAGGAGCAGTGACACAGGTCCCAAACAACTGATTTTAACAGGCTACCATTCTGCACTTGACAGAGCCTGCACTACACATACTTAATAGACATGTGAATGCACTACAAACACCTTTATTTGGTTAACAAGACAACACCCTCCTGCTGAAATGCTGTCTCATTAGTCAAATAA
Source organism: Scleropages formosus (assembly GCF_900964775.1). NCBI lineage: Eukaryota > Metazoa > Chordata > Actinopteri > Osteoglossiformes > Osteoglossidae > Scleropages > Scleropages formosus. The sequence continues at coordinate 15,905,923 of NC_041806.1, forward strand.
ACACATTAAGTGTGCCTTGCTTGTGAGGTGTACATGGTTTTACTACAGTTTACAAACCGACACTCAGCATCCACCTTGAGTCAAACTGCTCCGAACACTAACTAGGCAATTTCAGAGCCCATGTGTCACCAGGAAACTCAAGACAAACCACATCTGAACATGTTGGTAACTAAACATAAAATCAATATTTAACTTGAGGGAAAAATGACCACATGGAAGACAGAATGTTATTCACTACCATCTAGACCATTTTGGTAAATATGTGTGCAAGGTACTGCAAATAACTTGTCCAAGTCACATTTCTGTATTTCTATGCATAGTTTGCCGACTTACTCTTATTAAAGGTCACGTATAGTTAATTTCAGTATTATTCAAGCAACACTATTCTATGACCAGCATAATAAACATATTATAAGATGGTAAACATATATGAATAAACATATTCAACTTTAACGATATCACTGCTGTAACAACCGAGACTGGAGAGTTCAAGTACTATATAATTATTATTATCCGATATTTACATGATGATGTCTTTGTCCAAAGTGTTTATGGTCTTAACGCAACAATAATGTACTTATTTACAGCAGGTCACACTTAATGAGCCAATACAAAAGCAGTGGGGTTTCAACAAACTCCATAAGAATAAGCCTACTACAAAAACTGCTGGTTCAGCCTAACACCATAGGAAATCTTTGAAAAAGCAGAAGCGTGAACCATGAAAGGCTGACACTTGAATGATACAAGGGCAAGTAAATACACGGCACACTTCATGAAACTTCCACAGTTTCTACTGCTTTTAGAAAGGTTTCTGCAGTGGCAGAACACATCTGGCGCAACAAGAACCTGCCCTGCATTGCAAGCTGATTTGAAAAGTCTGGTGGAACAAAAACAAAGAATTAAGGGGAAAAAAAAGTCAAGCTCTCAAAACCAACAGATCATTCTCAACAATACTACCATGTGGTTTATAATACTGCAGTATTACTAAGCCGACGACCAGCAGTTCAGTGTTTACACTGCTGCTGTCAATTGGATCAATCCCCAGCAGAGAGCTGATATGTTTGAATCCGACGTTTCATTCATTCATTTAGCAGATACTTTTCTCCAAAACGATGCAGATCTCAGAGACAAATAGAAAGAGTGTTTTACAGTCACAGTCAGCAGCAGGAGAGATTTGGACACAGACACGTGACTGTAGAGTACAGTCCTGAGTCCATTTGATTTGTCACATATCACGGTAAGCTCGCACACACGAGCAGCTGCAAAAAGACTTTGCATTAGTAAAAAATATTGTTACTAAAAACATATTCATTCCCCCTCCTCAGTTGTATCCACTATAAGAGCCGGGGAAACAAGGCAGCCAACAAATACAAATACTGAATAAAAAGCCTTTTTAAAAGGACGAGTAGATCCAGACCAGAGCTGCGGCCGAGTGGATAGCCTAGGTTCGAAGCCCACACAGCGCTGTGAGCATCTGCCTGCCTGGCCAGCCGGACACGTTTGTCTTTGTGTTAAATAAAGAGCGAGAGGCCAGTGTGTACAGCAAGTTCTCACTACTAGTGCAGTGCGATGCTGAACTAGTCAGCTGGCCTGTCGGGTCTGTTAACCAGCCGCGCGCGCGAACTCAGTGCTCGGCTCCTCTTACGTAACGACGCACGGCCGGGCAGGGCGGTCGCTGCTCCCTCGGCTAACCCTGCTAGCCCGGCTGCTAAACCCGCTCCACAGTCGGTTACTTAGTCGCTCAGTTGGTTCATTGCTAGGAGTGTACCTTCCTCGGCCGTGTCCATGTGTCCTCTTCACGTCAACACACACAGCAACGCACCATTTTCCGAGCCTGGCTGGCAGCGTACACACGACCCGAGCAGAAACACCTAGATCATCATGATCATCTCCGCTCCGACCGCAGGCAGCGGCCACAACGTTCACGCTGTTCCACCTCCCACGCAATTTTTAGCCCTCTCACTCGACGAATATCCCCGTTAACCGTCAGGTAAACGCTTTCAGACAGCTATTCGACATTAAACATGGTCGCTTTTCCTGCTTGGTGTGCGCCAGGCCGGACCTTGTTGCTAGCTATGCTAGTGGCTGGAAACGGCAGTAGCGCGGCGCTGGAATTTGCGACAGTCGGTGACAATTGTGCGCAGGGCAACGCGACAATAATAATCGCTTTACGTCCCCACACTCACGGCGCCCGAACTGTTCTTCCCGGGTAACAGAAAGTGCATTTCTCGAGAAAAATCTGTGCGCTGTACAGGCCATTAATTTATCTCCATACTAAAGAACTTAAACGCGGTTCGACTGGCTATTCAGCCAAATTATAGAATAATAATATACTGTATACTCCAAGTTAGTTTGAGCTGCGCACTGCACATATTTGAGCCGAATAGTGGCTTCTAGTGGTGGATGAGCAGAATGCATGGCGACGCAAAAGCGGGATCGACGTGGAGTGTTCGCAGATTCTTGTCTTTACTCTGGTCCCTGCGCCTACGAATTTTTCTTCTGTTACTACAAGTATTTGATTTTAACCTTGGATAACAACATGCATACTCGAGTTTAATAACATTAGACTGACTACGTTGAGTTTTGTGTAACGTATTAGCGTATTTAGGCGCGATGAGGAACCGGTAGGCGCCGTGGCTTAGTTGGTTAAAGCGCCTGTCTAGTAAACAGGAGATCCTGGGTTCGAATCCCAGCGGTGCCTTTTTCTTTTTTCTTCTTTTTTTTTCTTCTTCGTTTTCTATCCCCCCCGCCCTGCAAATTTTAAATATTTGTTAATCGTTTTTGTTTATAATTTTGGGGCATGGCTGTGACTGCTCACCACCGCCTATCGTTGTAAGAGTAAGTACCAGAATTCGGTGTGGAGAACTCACAAATATTGAGTAAATTAACAGAAACCACACACACACACACACATTTTCAGAACCGCTTGTCCCTTACGGGGTCACGGGGAACCGGAGCCTACCCGGCAACACAGGGCGTAAGGCCGGAGGGGGAAGGGGACACACCCAGGACGGGACGCCAGTCCGCCACAAGGCACCCCAAGCGGGACTTGAACCCCAGACCCACCGGAGAGCAGGACTGCGGTCCAACCCACTGCGCCACCGCACCCCCTAACTGTAACAGAAACCAATACGTGCAATAATTAGAAATTGATGCACATTCCAATATACAACCCCAATTCCAAGTTGGGACAGTATGGAAAATACTAATTAAAGCAAAAGGAGTGATTTGTAAATTTACCTTGACTTGTAATCAAAGAAAAACAGTATCAAGACAAGGTATTTCAACTGCATTGTTTCTTGAAGAGGGGTGCAGGGGTGCGGTGGGTTAGCTCACAGTTTTGCTCTCGGGTGGGTCTGGGGTTCGAGTCCCACTTGGGGTGCCTTGCGATGGACTGGCGTCCCGTCTTGGGTGTGTCCCCTCCCCCTCCGGCCTTATGCCCTGTGTTACTGGGTTGGCTCCGGTTCCCTGTGACCCTGTATGGGACAAGTGGCTCTGAAGAGAGGGTGCGGTGGCGCAGTGGGTTGGACTGCAGTCCTGCTATCTGGTGGGTCTGGGGTTCAAGTCTCACTTGGGGTGCCTTGTGGTGGACTGGTGTCCTGTTCTGGGTGTGTCCCCTCCCCCTCTGGCTTTATGCCCTGTGTTGCTGGGTGGGCTCCGGTTCCCTGTGACCCTGTATAGGACAAGTGCTTCTGAACAGGGGGTGTGGTGGTGCAATGGGTTTGACCAGGCCCTGCTTTCCACTGGGTCTGGGGTTTGAGTCCCTTGTGGTGGACTGGTGTCCTGTCCTGGGTGTGTCCCCTCCCCCTCTGGCCTTATGCCCTGTGTTGCTGGGTAGGCTCTGGTTCCCTGGGACAAGCAGTTCTGAAAATGTGTGTGTGTGTTTCTTGAAGACATACGTTTATTCTGAAATTAATGTCTGCAACATGTTCCCAAAAAGCTGGGACAGTCGACTGTTTACCACTGTGTAACATCACCACGTTTTTTAATACACCAGTTGGTTAAGTGTAGCAAACGGGATTTTCCCCCACATATATATGGGGACACGGTAACTTGTAATGGGAGACGGGTCAGGATTGCAGGCGGGTCAACATAGTACCCGCATCCTCAGTTTATGTGGCCATGCACTTTATACTTCGGGCACAATGTTGTTTTGATCCTGCTGGAAAATCCAGGGATGTCTCTGGAAAAGATGGCATGTGGATGGCAGCGTATTGTAACGACCCGTGTTACGGTTTAGGTGGGAAACCTGTTCAATGTAAAGAGTTGCATTGTGGGTAACTTGTAAATAGCGTGTGTAACCAGTAGGGACAATTCTGGGGGAAATGATGCGGTGACTGTGTCTCCGGTGCCCCCAACCAAAAGCCTTTTTGGCTAAGATCAAAGTGTAGTTCTCTGGTGTCCTAATAAAATGTTTATCATAAATGCCACCTCTGCTTCAAAATGTATTTTTTTTTTTTTTTTGCATAAATAGTGCCCTCCCAGATGTGCCAGTTACCATGTTAGGGGCTCTGACACCACCCACCATGATAATATACTGTAACACGATTCCCTCATCCGTTTAACATCACCTTTTTATTTCAACTTGTCACATTGTCATTAGTCCTAAACTACCCCTGTCCCAACTTTACTGGAACATGTTGCAGACATCAATTTCAGAATAAATTATATATTCAAAAAAACAACGCAGCTGATTAGGTAAAACATGAAATAGCTCATCTTTATATTGTTTTTCTTTGAAGACAAGTCTCAGTAAATTTACGAATCACTCCTTTTCATTTTTATTAGAATTTTCCACACTGTCCCAACTTTTTTGCAATTGGGGTTGTAGATTTAGATTAAAGGAAGAGAGACAAAAGTAGACAAATTATTTTGTTTATAAGAAATGAAAGTAATGATTGTTAGTTTTGCATCTGACACTTAAGTGCCAGGAGTGTGTGTGTGTGGGTGGGGTGCTACTGGGGCACCCAGTGCTTCAAAGCGGTCACTGAAGATGGATGGATGGACAGTCCTGCATCTCACCAGCTAACTAGCAGAAAGACAGCTAGCTGACAATACTTCAGCACAAATAAACAAGGTACTACATAAAACTATAATAAATAAGGAAACTATTTTATTCTAAACTAGTACAAAGTACAACAAACAAAACAGCAGTCAAATGCCTGGAGCGCTGTTAGTTGAACGCACCGTTACCTTGCACTGCTAACGTGAATCTAGGTTGTTTCAGTCCTCAAACAGTTCAACCAATCAAAGAACAGCACGAATTACTGAAGCAGAAATTGGAGTAAAAACATTTCCCTCTATTTTTTTCGATTCTCTCAATTGTTGATTTAATAGGCACTACCCACACCTATAGCCACTCCTGGTTACTGTACACAAAGCAAAATTTGGGAGCTCAACACCAGTAAAACTGCAAAGAAGTCTCACTTTGACAGTAGCTTGGCCTATATTTTAAGGTCTCAGTGGGGGAACGCTCATTCGTACCATTGGCAAGTCAGCATTGATACAGCCATGAGTTCACATCAGTGCACCCAGACAACAGGGTCTCAACCACCACAGCTTCAACGGCTCTCATCATGGGAGGTGTTTCTGCTGAGATGTTTTTGAGGTTGACAACAAAGTATGTAAGTTTTGAGGTGTTAAACACAGCACTGCTTCTTTACCAGGAGTCTGGACTGCAATAGAGACACTGATTTACCATTGTTCAACTTGTACCACACCTGAGGGCAGCACTTCTAGGTATCTGCCCCCATTTCCAGCTCCTGTTGGACCTTTCAGTAAAGGTATGTAGGAACGCACACAGCTGTGCTGCAATGTTCTATCCGCTATGTTTTGAGCACACAAGAATGCAACTACTGCTCAATGATTAATAATCTTTTGTCTGTTAAAATGTGTTGGTTGAGGACTTCTGAACTGCAGAATGTGGAAAGTGAATTGATTTTGTGTACAGTGGAAAAAACTAATGACAAGTGTTACTATTCAGCACAGCACAACTTTGTCAAGGTTTCTTTAATAAAATCAGTTTGTTCTGGACAAATATGCCTAAAGCAACCTTCCATCATACCAAGTTTATTTCTGAACTAAGTACAATTACAGTTTGAACAGTATCATGGTATGAAATAAATAACTGTACTTCAGTCTTGGCATTTTCACGCTGACATGGGAAAAAATGTATCTAGGGAAAAATGCTACTTTAGTCTTCAGACTCTCCTGGATTTCGTATGTCATCGATCTTCAGTATCATCTTCACCACCTGTGTGGCCAGAGAAATCTGCTGCTTCTTCCCTATCAGAGTCTCAATCACATGCTGCTGCTTCATATCTGAGGGAGACATATACACAATTAGACCTGTAGTTGTCCATTTAAACTTTTTAATTGCATCTAGCACAAGCTTACAACAATGGCGCTTCTAAAAGAGCGTAAGAATGTTACTGGTCCCACTTTTCAAAGACTATGCTGACACTAAGTTGAGCAAAACTGTAATTATAAATTACCCACTGAACAAAAAGTTAAACTCATACTCAAAGTAATCACACAAGTGGAAAAAGAAATGCACATACCATTCGTGGCCAGATGCAGACAATCAATTCCGAGTGCCGAGTTGTTCTCCTTCACTTGTCTGGCCCGAACCTCAGTCATGGTCTGAATGGGGTTCATACCACTGTTCTCTGCAAGTGCCATAGGGATGACCTCCAGTGCGTCCGCAAATGCCCTCATGGCATACTGCTCCAGGGAGGGGCACTGGATGAAGGAAAAAACTTCTTTGGCTCGTGACTTTTAAGTGCTGTCAAACTCTTAAGAGGCTTCACAATGGTACACAACAAATTTATGTCTACATTCAATGAATTTACCACAGTGACTTGCTCTTGAGTGTTTAAGCACTAAATGTAGGTATTACCTTGTCTGCGGCCTGGTTGACTGCAAGAGCGCATGAGATCTCTGAAGCCCCACCCCCATACACAATACGGTTATCTCGCACCAAGTTGCGAATGACACAGAGGGCATCATGTAAAGCACGCTTGGCTTCCTCAATGATCTGAGAACAAAACAAGTAAAGTCATTTGAAGATATGCAACTTCATTCAAATGAATAAGCTAATAAAAGCCAAAAGGAGATGCTAACCATCTTGTTTCCTCCACGAATGAAGACCGTAACAGCTCTGGTGTTCTTGCACTCCTCTATCACCAGCATGCGGTCTTTCGTAGTGCCGAAGCAGATCTCCTTCACCAGTCCTGCAGTGCCCAGTTTCTCGGGCGTGAGCTCACAGAACCTTGGCACGATTCGGCCACCCGTTGCAATAGCAATTAGCTGAAAGTATGTTGGGAGATGGTCAATGAATTTGGTCAACAATAATATCACGGTATTTATTGGTATTAAGGTCAAAATAAGCAATTGTAAAAAGAAAAAAACACACCATGTTACAATATGAACAAAATTGTTTTACATGACCATGAAACTGTCACAGGACAAACAAGATTAATATCGTGTGTGTGACCACATTTTCTGTAACATTATTTCCAGAACTATGACAATGACTGGGAAACACAAAGTCACAAGAGAGCCAGTCTGCACATACCTCAATTTCAGGTCCACCAACCCAACGTACTGCAGGCAGCTGATTCTGCAGCAGTAAGTGATTTGCTTCATCATCAAAACCCCACTGGCAAATTGCAAGGTTGGCTCCATTGTCTTTGATCTATGGATGGGGACAAGGAGGGGGGTCAGAATATTTCTGCTTAATTCATAATTACGCACAAAAAATGTAAAGCATGCAGATTAAAATATTCTTAGCTGGGTATTGCTTATTTACTGGAACACTTTAATGCTGACACTAACCTGCTGTATCATTTCCTGGAATTTTTCCTTCTCATATTTCTGCAGAGCTTTATAATCCTCTACAGAAGTCACATCCAGCTTATGCTTTGTCTTGGGCTTTGGAGGCTCAAATGGGCAGGTAAGTATGGCAATTTTTGTATCTTTCAAAACCTAAAGACAGTATGTCAGTCAGACACCAATCACTTTTAAACCAAACACTGAAAGGAATGCATTTCTCTCAGAAATAAAAGCCAGCTAACCTTGGGCATCTGGGGGTGACTGAACTCCTTGTCCACAATCACACCCTTGATGAGCTGGGTGTCCTCAAGCTTCCCGCCCACCTTCCCCTCCATCTTGATCAGCTCAAAGTCAACATCCTTCCTCTCCATGTCTGCAACAGTTAGAATGGCATTGACCGCAATCTCTGCCATCTGTCTGTGGCAACGATTGATCCTACCCAAAGACATCGAGAGGGGAATGTTAAGAGCTTATAAAGCAGTTCTCACAGTTCAGTGAGAAGTTCAAACTCAGATGTAGCATTTATGAAATCGATAACAATACACACCAGCATTCCTCAAAGTGTCATTTGCAACACCAATTAAAAATACCACTGAGGATTTGTTAAAAGTAAAAATATAGAAGACATTAACGGCATTTAAAATTTTAACATGAATTGCATATAAATACATAAATGTAATTTACTTCAGATGCAACAAGTCAATTTAGCATCAAACTTGATCATTTTTATATCTTTAACAAATGCATCTTCTGGAATGACTTCCATTTAGACTAACAACCCAGATCACAAGGTAGTCAAGATTTTCCCTTTTGCCCCTTACACTTTAGAGCCCAGGGTGGTCATGGCTGTCTGGATGAGTGGCTCTGTATTATTGGGGTCCACTGGGAAGCTGTCACCAATATTGTCCAAGTGCTCAATAGCAATGCGTGCTGCCTGGTCGTAGCCATCTGCAATGCGGATTGGGTGGATCCCACGATCCAGCAGCTGCTCAGCCTGCTCCAGAAGGGCTCCAGCAAGCACTGAGTGAAACCAGGTGTGAAGATAGTTCAGATGGTGTGCATTTAGTTCCGTCAAACTTTAAATCACACAGACATTAATCTGATTTCAGCAATGGCTTGTTCAGCTAGGGTCACACTGGTCAAATCCCAATCAAAATGCCACCACAAAAAATAAAAAAAACCCAGTCAAGGTACAGCCTAATTCCCCCCCTTATTTTTCTTTAAAATCAGAACTGGGTTACAACAACAGAATGAGAATATACAAATACATACTTGTACAAGCAAAACTGCACCAGGGCAAAAACTTACAACATTTAGCCAGGGCTGTCATATAGCACCATCTTAGAAGTTTCAAAAAGATAACCAGATATTATAGTATTTATTCAAAATAAGATTCCATTCAATGTTAACTTCTTGAGTGGAAGAAAGTTACATACTTGAGCTACCCATGTGTGTGATAGAAGCTTCTTAGGTGAAACAGTTGATAAAATACACTTTGCCACATGTATGAAGTCATTGTGCATTCCAGATTCATCAAAAAAAAATTTTGTTGTGGTTGAAAAGAAATAGAGAATGACAAGTTTTGTTAAAGGTGTTTTGAACAGTTCAGAAAGTTTTAGATTTAAATTTCAGTAAGCCTGTATTTGATCACATTACCAGGAGAAATGTTTCAAGTGCTGCCTGTATATTTGAGACAACCAATTATTTCTCTGAGCTCTTTAAAAATCATTTTAAAAATGTGGTAGGAAACAGACACTAGTAAGAAGTGCTAACTTCAGACAGTTGTAAGCTACATAAACACTAATGAAATACAATTTAAAATAAAACAGTATTTTGTTAACGCCTTACCTACTACACCTGTGGTTCCATCACCAATCTCGTCATCCTGAGATTTGGAGAGCTCGACCATAAGTTTTGCAATCTGGTGGTCCACATCCATCATGCTGAGAATTGTTGCTCCGTCGTTCGTGATGGTCACTTCGCCATCCTTGTCCACCATCATCTTATCGAGACCTTCAATGCCAACAGGGGGATGTGGGTAAGGTAAAATCCCTAACTTGCCCAGAGTGCAGAGTAAAAGGGAGTAAAGCCCATACCATTGGGTCCCAGAGAAGTCTTCAGTGTGTTTGCCACTGCTTTGGCTGCCATGATGTGGGACTGGAAAGAAACAGGACAGAAAAGTGAGGAATGATGGTGTTATGGAGACACACCTGAAGGCAAGTCACAGTAATACAAAAAGAGCTATTTTCTACTGGCCAGGCAACCTAGTGCATCCTAATATTTTGTGAAGCTTGACTCCAAGTTTCACACATACAGTAACTTGCATATTTAATGCAAAATTATTTTCAGGCTAATATCTTGCAAAAAGCATAAGTACAACAGGTCTTCACTGTGGACAGCATACTCAATATTTCATTTATCACATCCATCTTCATTAGGCAAGTCAAATGCTGCATTCATTTATGCAATAGCAGCAGGTGGCACAGTGGTTACAGCCATCACCTTTCAATTAAACTGGATCTGGGTTCAAATCCCACCTCCTGCTTTAGTACCGTTGATCATGGTACTTTGTGTTAATTCATACAACACTGCAGTAAAATTCGCCTAGCTGCACGAATGGATAAATCATTGCAAGCACCTTTTTTTATGAAAACAGTGCAAGTCACTTTGGACAGAAGCAACTAAAAAGAACCATATCGTTAATAACAAGTTTAACTTTAAGTTATAATTTAGCACGATCATGAACAACTGAACACAAGACAAGCCAGGGGGCTTGAAGTGAGGAAATTCCTACTTTGAGGCGCTTTTATCATTTCTCTGGAACTTCGTATATACTGGGAACAAAACAGAAAAACGAAGGAATTCCTCGGTAGCTAAAAGAAATGAGATCACAAACGTATAAAATAATTTAAATGCAAAGGCCCAGAATGCGCCTGCGCAAAGCGATCCGGGTTTTGTGTCTATGAAGGATTTCACCCCATGAATACTTCAAAAACGAACTGACGCAGCCAGTTCGTTCTTTCAATATGCTGTTGCCTCGCATTGCTCAGGAGCAGCTATAGTGGAAACAACACGAAAATGAGTGTGAAGAAAAAGGTGGTGGTGGGGGGACGACGACACCGGGTAGCGGCGCAGCGGCATCATTCAATGATTCATTGTCAGTACCTTCAGCGCGTCAAGGCCCGTCAGCCGAGTTTTCTTATCCTGGTCCTTGATAATGATGAACGGACGTCCATATTCATCGAAAGCGAGAGTCCCCAAAGAGGACATTTTAAGTGCTAAACAAGCGGTTTGCCAAAAAGCACAAAAACGTATATATAATGGTTTTTTTCTAAAAAGACACAAATCAACTACACCACCAACAGCCCCTTCTGTGCAGAGAACCACGCGCTGAGACTTCTGGAAAAGTCTAAGGGAGGGGAGGCGGGACCAAAAACGTCTGAGAGGGGAGAGAACGACGTTCACATTTACCGCATTTTATATAGGCACCAACTGCTTAAATATAACACCAATTTATCGTATATATAAGTTTAATTTTGAGAAATTAAAGTAAAAGAGATAAGCAAAGACAGACTACAGCAGAAATCTTCGCCTACTATTCGAACGAATGCATCTACCAGTGGTCTCCTCCATTCTCGCGTTGCTACGAACGAGAAATTTTTTCTTCGATAACTGAGCCAATCAGGAAGCAGAAATTAGTGTATTGCCCCCTACTGTCGGGAGATACGAAATACCCAAAAGCGATGGATGTTTCCTGCTTAAAAATTCATGAAACATTTTTATAAAGTTGAATTTTAAAATATGCACACTGTTTTCACTAGCAACCTTAACTTACATCTGGGGCTAAGGTTTACGGAAATATACAAAGTTATTGTAAAATAACAGCACACTTTCACATTACAGCAGATTAACGAGATTGCAAAGGCACACGTCACGTGCCAAATATTAACTGAACGAGCAACTGTATGAAACGATGTATCAGAAATATTAAATTATGTGCGGTGAAAAACACCAACTAACGCAAAATTTAGATATTACACTGATATTGCGCATCTCTGGGGTATTTTTAGAAGGTACAAATCTTATTATTCAGCTTCCTTTTGTTTTTCCTTTTAGATCAATTTGTATTGTATTGTTTAACTTAATAAAGTAAATATTGCAATGCAGTATTTTATGCCAAGAAAAGCTGATAGAAAAAAACTATATATGAGGGTAAACTGGTGTGATTGATAGATAGATATACAGTGCCGTGAAAAAGTATTTGCCCCCTCCCTGATTTTTTTATTTTTTTTGCATATTTGTTACAGTTAAATGATTGACATCATCAAACAAATTTTAATATTACACAAAGATAACCCGAGTAAATACAAAATGCAGTTTTTAAATGATGATTTCATTTATTAAGGGAAAAAAGCTGTCCAAACCTATCTGGCCCCATGTGAAAAAGTAATTGACCCCCTCCCCTTGTTAAATTATGAATGAACTGTGATTAACCACATTTTTTGGAAAACTGAGTTAAATTTCACTTGCCACACCCAGGCCTGATTACTGCCAGACCTGTTGAATCAAGAAATCACTTAAACAGAACCTGTCTAAAAGATCTAAAAAGATCTCAAAAAGCAATACATTATGCCGCGATCTAAAGAAATTCAAGAACAGATGAGAAACAAAGTAATTGACATGTATCAGTCTGGAAAGGGTTAAAAAGCCATTTCTAAGGCTTTGGGACTCTAGCGAATCACGATGAGAGCCATTATCCCCAAATGGAGAAAACTTGGAACAGTGGTGAACCGTCCCAGGAGTGGCCGGCCTACCAAAATTACTCCAAGAGTGCAACGATGACTCATCCAGAAGCTCATAAAAGAACCCAGAACAACATCTAAAGAACTGCAGGCCTCACTCGCCTCAGTTAAGGTCAGTGTTCATGATTCAACAATAAGAAAGAGACTGGGCAAAAATGGCATCCATGGGAGAGTTCCAAGGTGAAAGCCACTGCTGACCAAAAAGAACACAAAGGCTCGTCTCACATTTGCCAGAAAACATCTTGATTATCCCCAAGATTTTTGGGCAAATATTCTGTGGACTGATGAGACAAAAGTTGAACTTTTTGGAAGGTGTGAGTCACATCACATCTGGCGCAAAACTAACACAGCATTTCATAAAACAAACATTATACCAACAGTCAAACATGGTGGTGGTAGTATGATGGTCTGGGGCTACTTTGCAGCTTCAGGACCTGGACGACTTGCCATAATTGATGGAACCATGAATTCTGCGCTCTACCAGAAAATCCTGAAGGAGAATGTCCCGCCATCAGTTCATGACCACAAGCTCAAGCGCGCTTGGGTTATGCAGCAGGACAATGATCCGAAACACACCATCAAGTCCACCGCTGCATGGCTCAAAAAAAACAAAATTAAGGTTTTGGAGTGGCCTACTCAAAGTCCGGACATAAATCTGATTGAGATGCTGTGGCATGACCTTAAACAGGCCGTTCATGCTCGAAAACCCTCCAATGTGGCTGAATTAAAACAATTCTGCAAAGAAGAGTGGGCCAAAATTCCTCCACAGCGATGTGAAAGACTCATTGCCAGTTATCGCAAATGCTTGATTGCAGTTGTTGCTGCCCAGGGTGGCACAACCAGTTATTAGGTTTAGGGCGCAATTACTTTTTCACATAGGGCCAGGTAGGTTTGGACAGCTTTTTTCCCTTAATAAATGAAATCATCATTTAAAAACTGCATTTTGTATTTACTCATGTTATCTTTGTGTAATATTAAAATTTTTGATCTCAATCATTTAACTGTGACAAATATGCAAAAAAATTTAAAAAAATCAGGAAGGGGGCAAATACTTTTTCACGGCACTGTAGATAGCTCTTTAATAATGTCAAAGGAAACAGAACAAGGCTACGGAAACTGGAATAAAACAGGAATAAATATTACATTAAGTATTAAAGTACAAGTATCAAGCATCAAAGAGCACAAAACAGTGTGCAAATACATAAAGAATATAACTGTAGAAATACAGAAGAGAAATAGTCCAGTTTCCCACTCACCACATTTTAACATCACATTGTGCATCCCTGCTGCTGACAGGAAGGAAGCTTTGTTGATTACCTGTGTTTAGTTTCAAACATGGTTCTTTCTTTTAATTAATTTAACATATGTTTACTTTTACATTTATTCATTCAGCGGACGCTTTCCTCCAAAGTGACCTACATCTCGCAGAAAAATACAATGCGTGTATTGTTTACACTATTGTTTCTACTAAATGCTGCCAGTGAATTGGTTTTAAGAATTACATTTTGTTAATAAACAGGTCATGGTGTTAATCATTTCGCTTTCATTTCTACATGTTGTGAAATCACTGCACGGGTGCAAACTCCCCTGTGGGAGGTAAACAAACACTGTTTTGAACTCTAACCTTTTCGAAAGGCTCCCCAGCAAAAAACATTACACGTGAAACATTTTCAGTCTCGTGCACAACAAATTAACATGCTTATTATCTAGTGCAGCTGATGCTTCTATATCTAAAGGGAATGAGAGCTGTACAGTTATATTTCACAGACTCTTCTGGTAAGGGCCTTGCTCAGGGGTACCACACCTACTCTGACGGAGACACTTTGCCTGGAAACTTCTAGGTCACCTGTGCAAGTACTTGACCTCTTTGCCACCCCTGATGGAGAAGCCTGAGATCATGGAAATGTGTAGGAAAAATCCAGAGTTGGCCCTTTTTTCTGAATGCACTGCTGTTCACTCTGAGTTGCACATCACTACAAAGGAGTAGATGTGAATGTAGGTATAAATGTAGTGTAGAGGAGCAGTGGCGGCAGCAGTTGGCAGAACAGTTTTGTCACCAGGGGTCCCTAGAGGCCCAGTGATTCCTCAAGCACTTGTAGAGATGCAGAGAGAGAAGCTACAGGTGAATTAAATACAGGTAAAGTTGGTAGCCATTGAAGATCAGACATGCACACACTGTCTGAAACCGCTTGTCTCAATCGGGGGTTGCGGCAAACCGGAGCCTAACCCGGCAACACAAGGCGCAAGGGACACACCCAGGATGGGATGCCAGTCCCTCACAGGGCACCCCAAGCAGGACTCAAACCCCAGACCCACCCGAGAGCAGGACTGGGTCAAACCCGCTGCACCCCCATGCCCCCATGGCTACTTCTAAATTGATTATAGCAGCATTTTTATTACACTTGTCCATTACCCTCTATATCTGTCCTTGGTTTTCAACACCATCAGGTTCTCAAGACACTCTGAGAGACCCTCAAGAGACAAATAAGGAGCCCAAGATAATGATTTACTGGTGGTTCTCGCACCCCCGAGGTCACCAAGCGGACGAGAGCCTCTACCAAAGAGCATTGACACCTGAAGACAGGTTGTTCAATGATGCAATAGAGCTATGTTTTGCCAGTCTGTAGATGGAGCTGATTTAGTTATTTAGTAGTTTATCTGATACTTTTCTGTAAAGCAACTTACACTGATTTACCTATTAATACAACTGGGTAATTTTTTACTAATTCAGGATAAGTACCTTGAGCAAGGGGACTACAGGAGAAAGTGGAATTCGAACCCAGATCCTCGCCACTGTGTCACCTGCAGCTCCAATCTTAGTAGGAAACAGAAAGTACCCCCATGGTTTCCCAATGTTGTTTCTTTATGAACATGTTAAGCGAGAATGTTTACTTTACAAATCTAAAATGTGCTTTTCCTTACTAACCCAATGAGGGAAATGTTGTTTTGATGCTGTAAATATTGTAAAATCACTGAGTTTTGTGCAATATTGTTAGGGACAATGTTAAATATGGACAATGATTGGAAAAATGCAAAGTCCATGGACCCGCTGTCACTGAAAAATGACAAACATTTATATAATGCAACATGAGACAGTTTCGGCCCTTGGGCTCAAAGTTACTGGTAGATCATGTGCTCCGCAATAACAGAGTAACTCTCCCCACTTGCCGTCGCATTACAGAAGATACAGCAGAAACATCTGAGCAAAAACGAAACCACAACTGACAATGTGAACAAAACTTTTATGTGACTTGAATACAAATAAGTCAAAAGGGAAAAACAGCAAATTATGCAGACTGATTCCAGTCCCTCAGCCACTTCTGAGTTTGGTGGAGTCCAAGGGAGTCCACTGTGATTCAGGCACAATGTGGACAGAAAGGCTTTTTTCATGGTAATCATGCCATCAAGCATGCCCATAAACAAGCCTGCACTTGAGCAAAAGTCATCTTGGTGCAATCAGTCAAAATGTCCCATTAAAATTGTCGCTACCTATTAAGCAGCCAACATTTAGGGTGCGTATAGCGGATACCGGTACTTTCCAAGTCTGCACCAGTCCTGCACGCCTAGGGGACAATTCTTCATGCAATCTGAGCACAGCCCTTCAATACCAGGACTATACCATCCAATAAGAGGTCAAAGGAGAAGATGACCATATTGATTTTGTTGAAGCAAGAATAAAAATGTCCAAGGTCTTCCCACAGTGTAATAAATACAAATCTAGAGTTACAAATGAAAGTTAGGTGTAATTGAAAAATTGACCTTCTATATAATGAGGCTGTAAATCTGGAGGCCTTCATTCCCACACAGATGTGTAACGTATAACAAGTTTTAACAGCTGCAGCACACTTTCGCAACAGAGGCAACGTTTCCTGGGCGCGCTTACAGATTGTTTCAGAGAACTAAGTGTGAAATAAGTGTGTCTACTTGTTTTGAGTAGGGGGGCAGTGGCACAGTGGGTTGGTCCTGGTTCTGCTCTTCGATGGGTTTGGGGTTTGAGTCCCGCTTGGGGTGCCTTGCGACGGACTGGCGTCCCGTCCTGGGTGTGTCCCCTCCCCCTCCAGCCTTACACCCTGTGTTGCTGGGTTATGCTCCGGCTCCCTATGACCCAGAATGGGACAAGTGGTTCATACAACGTGTGTATAGTGCAGTTCCTTAGACAACCATATAAAACAAAAGCACTTAAGTATAAAAATAGAAAAATAAACAAACAAAGATGGCGAGAACACACGAACTGAGCTGGATTCAAACCCACAGCTGGGGACCTGCGAGCGCAACCTGCTGCCGCCATCGTGCTGCGCGTGGCCACACTCCTCATAACTCATCATGTGGGGAAAATTAATTACTCATCGACCTGCACACTCGTGATAATGAACGAGAGAGCCACGAAAGGCCCGAAACGCAGGTCGCCACGGTGTGGTTCCTGAAATATGTGCTAACTGGAGACGAAAGGGTTCAAGAGCCCGTGGAGAGCAGAACAAGCGAAGGATGAGCGAGCTGTGCGAGCGATCGCAGCGCATCTAATTGTGCGGAGCTCCAGCGGCTCGAGAAGCGGCTCAATTAATCAGCGTCGCCACTTCCCCTCTTTAGGATCCGAATTACACGGCCCGCTAAATTAGTCCCGGCGCGGGAACAGACATCCTCCCCCGCCGCGTGCGACACTTTCTCAGAGACTCAAGTGCTAGGCTGCATGGAAGAGCGCTCACGCAGCTCTTGCGCAAAGGTCACACACCACTCTCAGTGCGCCTGCGCTCTCCCAGTCTCTGCACGTGCCTTACTTTTCAAAGACCCCTCATGCGCATGCGCGTGCGATATGGCTCAGTACATCCGGGCGGTCGGGTTTGCTGTCCGGAATCGGACTCGCCCCCCCCGTGACACCAGAGCGGTTCGCGGCCAATAGCTTCTTCACCACCCGCACGGATTGTCAGTTCGGTCCTGGACAGCAAGTGTTACAACGGAGCTCAGATTAATTTTATATTCTTCTACACACTGAAGACTGGAATAGAAAACCCAGCTGTAAGGCTGCATGCAGAGCTGTCCATTGCCCTAAATGATACACAAAAAGATAAAATAAAGTACCTGGAAAGAAAAAACTGACCAAACGTACATTTTTTATGACGCCTTTCTCCATAGTCACTTATAATATAAAGCCTCCTATAATGATTCACCCATTTATTTATTTAGCAGACACTTTTCTCCAAAGCAACTTCCAATGAACTCTATGTAGTGTTATGAACCCACACACCTTATTCACCACGTTGACTTACACAGCTAGATACACTATTTACAATGGGTCACTCATCCATGCATCAGTGGAACACACTTTATCTGTTACTCACACACTATGGGTGAACCTGAACAGCATGTCTTTGGAGTGTGGGAGGAAACCAGAGCACCCAGAGGAAACCCTTGCAGATACAGGGGAAACTTACAAACTCCACACAGACTGAGCAGGGATCAAACCCATGTCATCTTGCACTACCAAGGTGCTGTGAAACAGCAGCACTACTCACTGTGCCACCCCAGTGTAGGATATACTATTTACACAGGTGTAGGGTAAGGACCTTACTCAAGGGTACTACAGCTGGAGGTGGGATTCAAACCTGTGTCCTCTGTGTCCAAAGGTAGCAACTCCAGCTACTACACTACCAGCTGCTTGTTTGAGATATATCTTAAAATATATAGGAAATATTGACTGGAGAATTAAACTACATTAATTTATTTCAGCTTATACTATTGGCTTGTGTTTTGAATGTAAAAAGTGTTCTAATTGCATTATATTTGAGTGGTCCTTTTATAAAACAAAAATAATAATTTACTTCTTTAGATTTCTATTCATTCTTCTTAGATTTCTCACAAAAACCCAAATTTGGACCCTTTCCAGACCACTCAGACTTTAACATGCATTGCAAAGTAACTTCTGAAACTCTATTCTGCCCTCTGAATAATGTGTTGTCTTTCAGAACCACACACACACACACACACACACACACACCTTCTGAACCACTTGTCCCATACAGGGTTGCAGGGAACCAGAGCCTACCCAGCAACACAGGGCATAGGGCCGGAGGGGGAGGGGACACACCCAGGACAGGATGCTAGTCTGTCACAAGGCACCCCAAGCAGGACTCGAACCCCGGACCCACCGGAGAGCAGGACCCGGTCCAACCCACTGCGCCACCGCACCCCCCACGAATAAATAAGCTCACTAATAAATATGCTGTTTTCTGCTAAAAACATGACATAAGGCTATGAAAAAAAAAAAAAAATTTAAAAACAATATCTGAACTTCATTTTTGCTTATTTTTTTAAAAGAGACAAAACGGCTGTTTTGTTGCAACTGTATCTTTGATTTACTGTACGCTGTATTAATGCTTTTTGGCCAGCGCAGAGAGTTATGTTATTTGTCAAATTTTACTAGATTTAATTTTAAACACATTCAGAAGACATCATTCTACAGTATTTTACTGCAGTTATTGTTTTTTGTGAAGAGGCTGTGAGCGGCTGTGAAGAGACACCAGTATTCCTACATTTTAAATGAAACACAGGACTGTATATAAAAAGTCTGCTACATAAGGATGAGGTTTCACCCTAGGGAAGAAAAAAAGCGGTGTGAAGAGAGTGTAATTTATGAGTGCCTAACAAGACACTGATTCCGCGGGCTCCATATCGCTACCTGCTCATCACGAGACAGAAAATTAACAGTGAATGAATATGGAGTGATGAGAAGTGATTGGGCTTAAAATGAAAAACGTTGCCTCATGTTTCAAGGTGCCTTTGCCTTCTCACTAAATAATGTGCAGGTGAGTGTGTGTGTGTGGGCAGGGGGGGGGCACACTGACGGTACCAAAGAGAGCAAGAGCCCTGCCAAGGTCCAGTACACAGATCAACCCAGGACTGATGTAAAAATGCCCTTTCAACACATTCAGCCCCATGTGTGAACAAGTCTCCTGTGTGCTCAGCGTGCTCGCAGAAGAAACTTGAAGAATCACCATGACAATAAAAATCCATATCCAGAAAAAAGAGGAAATTCCCTATTGTGTGCTTCACGAGCCTTCAGCCGAAATGTCACTATGGGACGAAAGCAACCGGTTTTGAAGAGTTAGTGTGTCGTCTTCAGTAACATGAGCAGGGGTTGTGAGCCCTTTGAGCCCTTTTTCAGGACTTAATCTGAAAAAAGTTAAATAATGCATTCTTTTATTAATTATTATTATTGTCATAATGTATTATGATGAAGATGATAATGATTATTATAAACGTAATAATAATAATAAAAATTGTCATCATAATCATAATAATCTATGGTGACAATAATAATAAAATGCTGTAAATGAGTGTGGTGGGTTCAGCTGGTTCCTGCTGTGTGGTGGATCTGGGGTTCGAGTCCTGCTTGGGGTGCCTTGCGATGGACTGGCGTCCTGTCCTGGGTGTGTCCCTTCCCCCTTCAGCCTTGTGCCCTGTGTTGTTGGGTAAGACTCTGGCTCGCCTCAACCCCGCTCGGGCCAAACGAGTAATGGTTGGATGGATGGAGGAAAATGAGTGTAGAGCAAATGGCAAATGAGTGTAGGGTATTCGGCTAGAGCAGCCTCCCTCTCCTCAGTCATCATCCTCTTTAACTTGTCTGAAGCATTCGACACTGTCAATCACTAGATTCTACTCTCCTCTCTTAGTCAGCTTGGGATAAAAGGAACTGGACTAAAATGGTTTGAGTCCTACCTATCTGACAGATCCTATCAAGTGGTCTGGCGGGGCTCCCATTCTTCTCTGCCTTTCTCAACTGGTGTCCCGCACGGCTCGGTACTGGGTCCTCTGATATTCTCGGTCTGCACCTCCTCCCTCAGCACTGTCTTTGCCTCCCATGGATTCAAATACCACTGCTACTTGATAATACCCAGCTGTTCCTCTCCTTTCTACCTGGAGCATCAGACATTTCTGCGCACATCTCTGCCTGCCTGTCGGACATCTCTGCATGGATGTCTGATCACCACCTCCAACTCAACCTCTTCAAAACAGAGATCCTTCACATCCCACCTGGCCTGTCTTCCTGTCATGATCTCTTGGTCAAACTGGATAACTCACTCATTTTACCTACCTTCTCAGCCAAGAGTCTGGGAGTGATGCTCGACTCGAGTCTATCTTTCTCTCAGCACATCGAAACCACAACCCGGTCCTGCAGATACATCCTACATAATATCAGCAGGTCCATCCTTATTTCACAAAAGGTTTTGCACAACTACTTGTCCACCATGGTGATATTCCCCCTGGACAATTGCAACTTTCTCCTGTCTGGCTTTCCTGCTCCTGCCATCAAACCTCTGCAGCTGATTCAGAATGCTGCTGCGTTTGACTTGCTGAAGTGCTCCCATGTATCTCTTCTATTGGTTCCTCTGCACTGGCTTCCCATAGTTGCCTGGATCAAATTCAAGACCCTGGTTATGGCCTACAAAAGCATCAATGAAACTGCTCCTAGCTAACTAGAAGACTTGATCACCCACTACACTCCAACCAGACTGCTACGCTCCTCCATATCTGCCCACTTGGTGGTCCAACGCACGAAACGTAACGCACAAAGGTTCTCGGTTCTGGCTCCGTTGTGGTGGAACAACCTCCCCATCTTACTCAGAACTGTTGAAACTCTGTCCACATTTAAAAAGGGTCTTAAAACTCACCTCTTCCAGACTCACTTTGCCCATGATCCCTTAAGTTCATGTAAGGTGTGAATGTTCATGCACCATAACTTTAAGATCATGCCCGGATCAATCTTTTAGCTACTCCTGTAATGTAACATAAATGTTTATATGCATCACAAAAAAAAAAAATACTAAGAAGGTGATCAGGAATCATCGATATTCTGATAAAGTTTTATGCAGATACTTGTGTGATGAGCAGTGGTGCATATAGTGGAAAGAAACAAACTAACTGGACTTAAGAATCACACGTCTGCAACTACGTTTCTCTTTCTCCTAATGTAATGCACACATTGTATTTTCTATGAGATATCCGTTGCTTTTGAGAAAAGTCTTAGCTAAATGAATAAATGTAAATGTAAATATTTATTACAAGCAGTTGTCTTGTCCCTGATGAAGACTGGGAGGACACCTTGGGGAGGGGGATCTCAGAGGATATTTTGTGCTCTGTGTCATCTCCTTCTTTTATCACCCAAGAATAAGAACCTGAGGGGGGTCCAAACTCAAACACTCCAGTTGCCTCCCTTTTAAACATTTTGTACAAGTCTAAATACAGTACATCCAGGAGATGGAAGGCAAGGATTGCAATGCTGGAAATGGAGATTTTTCAGTAAAAGGAAAAACATTTTTGGGTTTCATCAAGTGCAATGTGTGAGATGAGTCTCATTCGTTATACACGGACACTCTGCTTTAAGTCCCATTGTACCCGTTCATCGTGGTGTTAAAGGCATACGTAGAATAAATGGTGTAATCTTAGGGAAAGCGCAACATTTTACTGGAGACAGTGATGTTTACACGTTCAGCCGTTCATTCCATCAATGGCTCTTTCCCCTGTGCTCCCTCTTCATGGTGGAAGTCATTTTTCATCGGTGAACACATAACGTACAGGTCTCGAACAGAACTCATGGGAACACACACTCGGGCAGCAGCGGGGGAAGTGAATCAGCTCATAGCGAAACATGGACAAGCCCATGAAAGGAAAGCTCATCTTAGTCATCCACGGCACGTGGCGTACGGAGAGTGATGGAAAAATCAGCAATTCATAATCTGCAAACGGGAGCAAAAGTGCAGAATGGTGCAGATCAAAATAGGGCAAAAACACTGAAATGGATTCGTGGCAGCTGTGGGGTTTTGTATTGTAACAACCCGCGTTACTGTAAGTTTGAGCGGGAAATGGGTCTGCTGTAACTAGTTGCATTATGGGAAAAATGTGAATAGTCTGCAACCACTGGGGGGATTTACAGGCAAAATAAAGGGATAACCTTGTTTGCTGGTGAAAGGAGAGAAAGCCTGGGGGTGCTAAACAAGTGGGGAAGGCTGGCTTGAAGTGCAGGTCCTTGAAGTAAATTGGGTTCTTTTAAGTTTTATACTGTAATTTGGAAGTATTTTATGTGTTTTGAAGGATGCATGTATATGATGACTTTGGTTGAGCTGCTATTGGGAGACAGTCGTTTTGTGGGTATGTTGGTGTGGGGAAGACATGGGTCAGTTATATTTTTTGTAGCCAGGAAGGGGGATTGTTATGGGAAAGACTGTCACTGTCTTGACAATGTATTTTATGTAATGGCTGTTTAGTATTTTTGTTGACCAACTGTAGGAGGACGGTTTTGGGTTTGTTTGATTGTCGATTTTTTAATGTTTATTTTGTTTGCATATTTTATTGTTAACTTTATTAAATAAAATTAATTTAAAAAAAAAAATGGGGTTTTTGGACCGAGAGCATTATTTCTCTGTATGCTGGTGTTCTAATGAAGCGTTCAAAATGAACGCTGGCTGTGCGTCCTTCTTCGCCCCATCTGAACCCAGAGTGCTGCGCGCCACGATATTCTTATTTGTTTGCATAGTTCTGTGTCACTTCATAAAGAACAAAAATGGTTATTCTATGGCTATCCACAAGGGACTACTCAGTGAACAGAATAAACCTATTTTATTTACAGAAAAGAACTAGGCAGCTTTTTATTCCTCCTTTCCTTCAATGACAAAAACGTGAACTTGAACATTCTCTCAGAAGAAAATGACATGAGGAAAAATGCATGCCAAGAAGAAACAGCAGAGATGTAATTAAAATATGGACATAATGACATGCATTCATTTGCATGTATGCATTATAATGAGCTGTTTGACCTTCGTGTTCTTCCAGTGAAAAATGTACAGTATATGATTTTATATAATACATACATTTATACCATGCATATGTAGCTCAGAGGCAATTAGTGCAAATTAAATAAGGTATACCACTAAAGCATTTTCCAATATGAGTTTTTATTCATCCTCACAATTATAATTATCAATACACTGACAGTGTTCTTCTAAAATACGAGTATTGAAATAATGATTAAAATAGATAAAGATGAATTTAATCAACAGTTGTGAGATTAACAAGACAAGGACACGCATTTAACATTATTTATTTAATATGGGCTGAATCTATAGTGAAAGAGATTTTTTAAGGATTATTGTTGCTGTGAGATGGTTTTGAGCTTCTAGCTGAATGTCAAGTCTGCAGTTAACTCCTGTAGGGTTTGTTTACCTTGCTCTGTGAACACAGCCTCCAGTTGGCAACATTTCAAGGCGCTTATTCAGGCGTGACTTTCCTGTTAGTGGGGTTGGGTTCTGCCTTCAGACTCACAGGACCCCTGGGAAGCGTGGCTGTCTGCAGCTTGATGCCTTGCTGCCCGAGCAGTAGAGCAATGAGGAGGCCAGAACTCGGGACTGACCATACGAGTCCTGCCCGATCCGAAACCACCTGTCAACACATCCGAGCCATTTTCACACAGATCCAATGATAATGAGGACAGCTTTGAAGTTTTTTGTCTTCAAAAACATGACACACACGTAGAGCTGGTGTGTATCGTGCTTCTTTGTGTTTTCGCGTTGCGAAGCCGAGGATTTAAGGCCCCCAGACTTCAGCGTTTCTGTGTGGACTGTGCCGTGGAGCCGCTCCGCACATTCACGCATTATCTGACGGGATAAAAAAAAAAAAAGGACAGTCCTTTTGGTGGTTATTGTTAGAACCTGGGAATAAATTTTATTGATCTGAAGTGAGAGTACAATGAGAGAGACTGGACTAGAAGGTGTTAATAAACTCATACACACACACACACACACACTTTACAAACCCAGGCAACAGGTGGCATAGTTGTTAGAGCTACTGTCTTGCACTCAGAAGGTTCATCTTCAGATCCCACCTCCTGCTGTAGTGCTCTTGATCAAAGCTTTTAACTTTGAATTACTCCAGTAAAGTTAGCCAGCTGTGTAAATAGGTAAATCATTGCAGGTAGATTAACAGTGCAAATCACTTTGGAGAAAAGTGTCGGCTAAACAAATAAATGTAAATGTTAGAGTATAAGATTATATAGCACACACACATTTTCAGAACCACTTGTCCCATACAGGGTCACAGAGCCTACCCGGTAATACAGGGCGTAAGGGGAGGGGACACACCCAGGATGGGACGCCAGTCCGCCGCAAGGCACCCCAAGCGGGACTCAAACCCCAGACCCACTGGAGAGCAGGACTGTGGTCCAACTCACTGCACCACTGCACCACCGCACCCCCGGATTATATAGCAGTGGATCCAAAATAAAGGGGATTATCCATGTATGTGGACCAGGTGAGGTGACTACTACCCCCTTTCCAGACGCACCTGCTGTCAAACATCACGCGTGTTCTCGTGTAAATCGGAGCTATTGGACCCACTTCAACTGGCCTAGACCTGGTTCCCCCACCTTGTTAGTATCCGGAAGCACAACAGGAGTTGACGGGGGGGGGGTCCCACGGGAGCTTGTCGTCCAGCATGCCGGCGTGGAGGTCAGGTAGGACAAAATGCTCCTGCAGCAGCCAGCAGATGGGCTCAGGTTCTCTGCACCACATGCTGAACACGAGCAAAAGATGTAAAGAGGACCTGAAGTTAGAATATTAATAACTGGTTTAACAGCAACGGCTGCGAGTTAAGTAGCACCTGCGCAAAAGTAAACTAATACCGTTCCATGATGTATTTACTTACCTCTGAATGTGACAAATGGGGAATTTTGGTATGAAATATATTGTACATATGTTAGAAATGCCATTGTTTAGTTGTGTGGATGTGGTATGAATTCTAAACAATGTTCTCATACATTTTTGAGTTTCCTCATCAAAAATCACCTAAACATTTTTGTACAGGTTTTAACAGTAAAAACTGGTGAACTCATCAAAGGAAGTGTCAAAATTATAATAGAAAAGACAATATTTTTCTCTACTCAATAAGACACTGCTTAAGTCTCCCTGAAGAATAATATGTATTTTAATTCCTGTTGCATTTGATCAGGGAGCCATTTAAAAAACTGCTGTTATGAAAATCATTCTGAACAGGCAATACATGGCATTTCTTCCAGTTAGTAAATGATTGTGTTATTACCCTGTGGCTAGACAGTTCATCTTGGATTCTGCTGTTGGTGCACATTTATTTGTTGGAAAGGAGAAAAATAGTACCAAGCTTAATTGCGCTTGCAGAGCTGAACTGATTATGGGTACAACATGCCACCTTGGACGTGAATTTCAGCAGCGCTATCACTTACTCACCCGAACTCGAGAAATAAATCCCATCTAGACATGTTAGTATCATGAGCCTCCTCGATAAATGAGCACAAACATCAGTGAAAATCTTAATTTTCTTACATATTTGGCAAAGAAATGTATTTTTATGTTCTGGTTTACAGCTGAAGTTCCCTCTGTACATATGTGGATGATTTAGGGTTAGGATTATATTTGATTTTCGTGACATTTTTAATGAATTCTGGAATATCTGGAAGTGAGTAGAATGTGTTACATAATAATACCTGTGACATACTGCAGCTCTTTGCCTGTGAGCCCTTGCTCCATGTACGTGGTTATATATTTCCATTTTCCTTATGGACTGTTTCTTCCTATATGCTGTTGTGACCCTGGACTGTTCATAAAACCAATAAAAGAAAATCTTCATCTTCCCCCATCAGCTGCGCTGGTTTTCAGGCCCTTTGAAACGGACTCTAACTTTTGTGCGGTGAGTGCAAGTGTCTCCGAACTCCGGAGTGCTCTGTCTTTCAGACAAGGTGAGTCTCTGTGAGTTCATTCTTGACGGACTTCTTTAAAGCGCTCCACCAGGCCTTTTGTGATGTGTCAGGGCAAGAGATGCGAAAGGGCATTCGCTCCTGCGCGTACAGCGTGTCAGCGCTGTTTTTTCATGCTCCAGAGTTCGCCCTCTTGCCTAAAGCACTTCAAGCTGTTGCCATGGGGATTACTTTTGCCAGCAGAATATCCTCCCTGCATTGTGATTTTCAAAGGTCGTGAAGGACTCACGAAGCCTATTCATCTCTCCCTTGTGCAGACATCATAAAAAGAAGTTTTAAAAAATAAAAAATGTTATTAATTAAATATATGTTTGGGGGGGGGGGCGCTTTGGCGCAGTGGGTTGGACCGGGTCCTGCTCTCCGGTGGGTCTGGGGTTTGAGTCCCGCTTGGGGTGCCTTGCGGCGGACTGGCGTCCCGTCCTGGGTGTGTCCCCTTCCCCCTCTGGCCTTACGCCCTGTGTTGCCGGGTTAGGCTCCGGTTCCCCGCGACCCCACATGGGACAAGCGGTTTCAGATGATGTGTGTGTGTGTATATATATTTTAAAGGGTTTATTTTATTAGTGAGGGGGTGCGGTGGCGCAGTGGGTTGGACCGCAGTCCTGCTCTCCGGTGGGTCTGGGGTTCAAGTCCTGCTTGGGGTGCCTTGCGGCGGACTGGCGTCCCGTCCTGGGTGTGTCCCCTTCCCTCTCCGGCCTTACGCCCTGTGTTGCCGGGTAGGCTCCGGTTCCCCGTGACCCCGTAAGGGACAAGCGGTTCTGAATATGTGTGTGTGTGTGTGTGTGTGTGTGTGTGTGTGTGTGTGTGTGTGTGTGTGTGTGTGTGTGTGTATTTTATTAGTGTCAGAGAGGATAACCTAAAATTTAGAGATACAATTATATGATATGTTCATTATAAACTGTTTATAATGGAAATAAATGAAAGATTTGACAAAAGGTACATTTAATTGTCCATCTTAGGGTTTTTACAGGAAATTTGGGTCGAGAAATGTTGGATTATCCCAACCAGCTTTCTGAGCACCAATGAAGTGCTTAAATTCCAAGAACCATCCATGTTCCAGTGTCTGGAGCTCAGAATACCCCAGCACCAGCCCGCCCCCTCCTCGTTGTCTTCTATCAGACAAAGATGTCAGACTGGGGGTTCAAGAGCATTAGCTGCAGGCAAGTGCAGGTCACCTAACTGTAGTCCAATAAGCCTAACAGCACATGTAGCTTCCATCACTGGGTGATATTTCTAATGACTGGAGTTTAAGCATTACATAAAAGGTCTGTAATACAATAAAACAGTCAGTTTTACCTTTTAAAAATACATGCCACAGCATCAGGATTTTTGGTCATAAAGGAAACGTCTATTTCAAACAACTGCTGAAAAAAGTCATCTACAAACAGCATTCTTTGCTTCTTAAAAGCATTGTTGGCATAATGGGTCTCAAATGGGAACAATGCCCATTACAGATGTTACTTGACAGGTATAAGGGTGCATTGTAATTACCTGGAGGAGATGATACTCTACATATTCCACCCAATGTCAACAACCACTTGTCTCAAGCAGATCCCATTCCAGAAGCATAGGGCACAAGGCTGAGGGAAAATACCCGGGATGGGACACCAGTCCATCATAAGGCACCCCAACCAGGACTCAAACCCCGAACCTATCACACAGCAGGCACCGGCCAAACCCGCTGCGCCACTACATCCTCCTACGCAACATCTTCATTCATTCAGATTCGTTTCTCTAAATTGGGAAGTTCAGTTTCCTCTTGAATATGGCATGTACCATGCACGGGAAAAAATGTCCTTCCTTAGCAGTGGGTGTTTTTCTTTGTAGTGAAATCATTCTCATCCAGATTCACAGTTTAAACAGGACATTGCTGACTTTTCTGTACTTTGTAGTTTCAGGCACCAGATGGGGTCTCAAAATCACATAC
The DNA here is from genome assembly GCF_900964775.1 of Scleropages formosus. NCBI lineage: Eukaryota > Metazoa > Chordata > Actinopteri > Osteoglossiformes > Osteoglossidae > Scleropages > Scleropages formosus. Next base: position 15,934,256 of record NC_041806.1, read on the forward strand.
GGGGTGTGTGTGTGCACGCGCTTCCTCTGCCCTTAATTGCCTTTATTATATTAATTATTCAGACACAGCAACAGAGACCCTCACACGGTGAAAATTTGGTACTCATATACATTTATTTATTTAGCTGACACTTTTCTCTAAAGCAACTCAGAATGTTAAGGTTACAATTATTTACCCATTTATACAGCAGGGTAATTTTTAGTGGAGCAATTCAGGGTAAAGACCTTGCTCAAGGGTACTACAGCCAGAGGTGAGGCTTAAACCTGCAACCTTTGGATCTTAAGGCAATAGCTCTAACCACTATTCTACCAGCTCTCCCCAATAATATTAACTGAAATGTGTACATGGGGGAGGTTGCGGTGGCATGGTAGATTTGACCTGTACCTGCTCTCTGGCAGGTCTGGGGTTCGAGTCCTGCTTGGGGTGCCTTGCGATGGACTGGCGTCCCGTCCTGGGTGTGTCCCCTCCCCCTTCGGCCTCGTGCCCTGTATTGCCGGGTTAGGCTCCGGTTCGCCGCTACCCCGTTCACGACAAGCAGTTTCAGACACTGTGTGTTTGTGTGTGAAATGTGTAGCACTGTGACAGCAGCAACCTCTCTATCTGCAGTGTAGTGTTTGTATTGTAGTATCTTTTAGCAAGGTGCTTACCCTGAATTTTTTGGGTAAAAATTACCCAGCTGTATAAACAGGTAAATATTTTTAAGTAGCAGCTTGAAATTGTAAGCTACTTTATAGAAAAACACCTGCAAAATGAATAGTTAGTCTACCTGTGTAGAGGAATAAAAACTGTTTTTTGTAATGGCAGAGTGACTAATAAAGGGAACTTGCTGGTGTCTCCTGGGAAATAATAATAACTGTAATTATATGAAATATGCAATGTAATTCAAAGTGCAGTAACTAAAGTGTTTCAGTACTTATCGCTGTAAGAACAGGAAGTGCAATATGCATCGTGCTGCTCAGATGCTTTTCTGGAAGAATGTTTTTGTAGGGTATGTCTTCCCATAAGCTGTATTCCGTAATACATACATCCAAATGAGTAAAAATTGGCTAACGTAACCTCACATGTCCTTAGACCAATTATTAAGTGGTCATGAAACAGTGTTTCTAAGTACATGTCTTTATTGTAGGGGGGCACAGTGGCACAGTGGGCTTGGCCGGGTCCTGCTTTCCGGTGGGTCTGAGGTTCGAGTCCTGCTCGGGGTGCCTTGCGACAGACTGGCGTCCCGTCCTGGGTGTGTCCCCTCCCTCCTTGGTCTTGTGCCCTGTGCTGCCAGGTTAGAACAAGCGGTTTAAGACAGCGTGCGTCTTCACCGTCTTCTTGCGTATTGTTTAAGTAACAAATATTCACAAAGCAGAAAAACAGAATTGCTTTGTAGAAGCTTTTACAGCACATCACTGCTAATGTAGCTTAATGACAGCTTGAACTTTTGTCATTAAGAGCCTAAAAAAATTTTACAGGCCCAGTTCAATAATTACACAGAGACCAGAGATTGCTCTGGGGGACACCAAAGTCATCTGGTCTATTGGAACATCAAGGTATAAAGCCAGGTGACAACTAGTAATTATATTGCAATTATGGCATGTACTTGTATAAAGTTGACATACCCTGATTATGTCTAATTGAGTGTCAGTTTGAAACTGCTTTAGTCCTTCCCTTCAGCCTCAAACTACATGCAATGCACTGCTCTTCAATTTAAGCCCATGTCTAAAAATCAATTATATTAACTTCCTGGGGCAGTAAGTTCATGTAGTCACAAGACAGCAATTACTGAGCTGTACATTTGGACATGGGCTCCTAGAGTCCATGTGGTGTTTGCTCTCATTTCCACGGGGTGCTCTGGTTTCCTTGCATATTCCAAAAACATGTTTCGGGTGAACTTGTGTCTCTAAATTCCTTGTAGTCTGTTGGTGTTATTTTGGAGAAGAGGAAAGATGTGTCTTTAAAGTCACGATATTATAATTTATACCATAATTAAAATTTATTGTAATTCATTTTTTTTTTTGCGTTTTCTCATTTTGTTACTGTTTTTAGTATCACTTTCTGTGGTGGTTTGGTAAAGACTAAGGCTTAATTTTCTTTTTCACAATGATAAAAAAGTGAGACATGATTGAGTGCAAACAGTACATGTAGGATAGTGATTCATATGCATTAATTTCTGGCAGAAATATACATACTTTTAAGTGTCTTGGCTTGCTGGCAGGTAACACTTCCAGTTGAGGAAATGTTATTACACACTCTTGGGAAATGCAACGCATAAATGGTGTCACATTTACACAAAAGAATTTGGGGCTCGAACAGCTTTGTGGGTAGGTTAAAAATGGGTTGATGTCTTCAGCTTTGCTGGATCAGTATTCCGGTATGGATGGGCACTTGGATCAGCACAGATTAGGGCAGGAATTACATTGTTCACACTGATTCGCACTGTAGATTACCCTTAGGTCGAAGGCTCGGAGGTTTAACTTTTCTCATAGTGCTGGCTACAGCTTGCCGTCCAGCATGTCACCACGTTTCCATTTGTGCGAGTCTCCCTTAAAAAGTAAGCCCCTTACTAAACTTTTATCATTTAATTGGCAATATAAAGGGCATATAATGGGTTTATGGCAGGCGGCCAGCCAGTTTGCAGCCATCTGCTGCCTCGAGGCACATCCAGCCGACAATGGGGGGCGGGGGGGGGGGGGACAGATCCACTTTCAGCTATTTAAAGTTGCTCTCGGAGCGCAAATGCACAGCACAACCTTTTCGTGAGGTAATAGGTTTGTAATGAGCCTTCAAGAGCTAATAAAAGGATAAAGGACAAATTGGCATGTGCAAATCGGGGACAAAAAGACAGCACTTTTCCACTGGCAGTATTGTTCTTTGAGATCTTAAACAACGAAAGCGTCGAGCGGGGTGATTAACCTGACATATTATCTGTGTTCTGCTGATGGTGTGTGAGGAGTCCAGGGAGTGAGTGTCACATGTTCGTGAGAAACCTGACTGTTGAGGATTTGTAAGACATTGTGGGGCTTCATGTGAATAACAGCACAGCGTATGGCAGAAAATACAATATGCACACGACTCATTTCCAGATTGCTCTGCAGAAAGTATACTGCATACATATATATGTGTATTTTTTTATTTACAACGTAGCTTGAGCATGAGACAAACACTAGATGAATAAAAACTAAACGATAACTAATGTCTTCAGTATCGGCGTTATTAATCACGGCATAAAACATTCTTTCATTTCGCCGAACGATTTCCCCTCCTCTCATATAAGTGGCATATAAATGCGAAGGTTTGCTCAGCTGCGATGATCCGAAGCCACTGGATGTTCCTGTCTCTTATTTGTACGGCTTTTGGAAAGATGCTGATGGAATGCGGGATGAGAAGGTGACACTTGTCCCTCACAGGCTCCGAGAGCCCATTCTTGCAGCTCCGAGAGCTTCCGTTGTGGGCATCAACGGGTCCTTTCAGCAAATGAGCCCAAGTGCACCTCCGTTAGGGGACATCTGGGTCTGCAGGTGCCCCACGCTGCAAGCCAAAGGCTCCAGCTGCAGTCCTCTCTACCCGAGTCCTCGCACCCTAAACGAATCAACCCCCCCCCCCCCCCCCCCCCACCCTGGCCGTCGCTCCATCCCAGCTGTAGCCACGGTTGGCTTCCGGCTCTGCGAGCTTCAAAGCGCAAATCAAAACATTTCCCTCAAAAAAAAAAAAAGCAACGCATAAATTAAGCGTATAATTGAGTGTCTGAGAGGCGCAAAGAAGAGACAGGGACTCGTTCTTCCGTGGTGGAAATTGGCTGCATGCTGCGTTAGGGCAGACAGATCATTCGCTCTAATATCCGGTGTCAAGTTTAAACGAAGATTTTTATGACTTTAGTGGAACTTTCATAATTTGCAGAACATTTCGTTTGATTTACTGTGTAAGTAATATCATCCACGCACTAAGGGGGTTTTGAATATGTTTAACATTATGAAATTAATTCATGTTGTGCATTCGTTCATGCTCAATGACCACCAGTCCAATGTAGGGTCACAGTGCTCCAGAGCCTATCGCAGAGACGCATGGTACAAAGCAGGGTACACCCCCAGGGGGTTGCCAGTCTATCACGGGATGTTGACACACTCATTTACTTGTGCACGTGGACAATTTAGAGCCGCTAGCCCACCTGAAACACAGGTTTTTCGACTGTGGGAAGAAGCGAGAGCGCCTGGAGGAAACCGATGCAAGCACGGAGAGAATATACATGAACCTTGCACAGACTGAGCCAGATTTGAACCCATGTCCAAACACAACCCTGGTGCTACCTGATGCACCATCAGCTTCTCAGTATATATTATGTTGTTTTATATATCTTTTATGCCGATCCTCCGTTATCATGTTTTATTTGTATACCTGAGTGGAGGCCTAGTTATTTTCAGTCATCAGATGGATTCTGAATCAATCTCAGAAATCCATGGAAGAGTGGTTAATAGTTCATCACTGAACGTCAAGAACAAATAGCCTTGTTACCTGGCCAGAAACCTAGAAAGTTCTGTGCTTCCAAATCAGGCCGCCCTGCTGCCTCATTGGCAACCCAGAGGGGAGCAGGACTGTCAACCAACCGTCAAGGTGAAACACGTGGTCCGAGGTGCAGGGCACACAATGTTGAAATTCAAGTGCAGCACTTCTCTGGCTGAATTACAGGCAGAGCCTTGAAAGACGATGTCCCATACATCCCATCGGGTTTATTTAGTTTCCACTTCCTACTGTTGTTTTGGGCTGGAGCTGGGCGTGGAGCTGGGTTGAGCAGCATTGTGTGACCCCTCTGGACCTGATTTCATGCTCTGCTGGAGATACAGAGAAACATACAGTCGCAGCAGATTCGCATATAAGATCCAAGATTGCTACCAACTGGATAGAGGTTAGAGCTGCGCAGAAGAGCTCCATATCCAACTGTGCAGGAAATGAGGCGTGTGGCCAACAGGAGCGCCGAGCTTGGGTTTTACAGACAGTCTTTGTGCTGTAAGCAGGAATATGGCCCCTCACTGCAGAGATTTGCCAGACTAGATAGGTAACATGAGGCCCAGAACTGGTCTAACCTGGAACCCAGTAGGAGAAGGAGCCTAGAAACTCAGACAGGCAGGAACCTCTCCACTGCAGTTATTGAAAAAATTCAGTAGAGATGGATTCACTTTTTTCCACACTTTAACAGTTGGCCTCTTTTCGGGGCTGCAGCAGAGGATCTCTGCTGTCTGGATGTGCAGAACCATTTAAGAAGGGTCTCAAAACTCACTTCTCCCCTGATCTCTTAAGCACATGATAAACGTGTAAATGATTGGATGGAGGAACCCTGAGCAAGGCCCACCCGAGCCTGCCCGCCCCAGACGGGGTACGGGGAACCGGAGCCTAACCCGGCACACAGGGCGTAAGGCCGGAGGGGGAGGGGACACACCCAGGACGGTACGCCAGCCCATCGCAAGGCACCCGAAGTGGGACTTGAACCCCAGACCCACCGCAGAGCAGGACCTGGACCAACCCACCACACCCCCATGCATAAATGATTATGCTTAATAATTTTTTGATTAGCAGTTGTTGAATAATGGGTAAACCTTTATGCAGTTACTCATGTGATATATACTGGTTCACATGGTGGAGTGTGACAAATTAACTGTACTCTAGAATCACGTGTCTGCATTTAAAGTCTCTTCTCGCCTTGGAGAAAAGCATCTGCTAAATGAATAGACGTATATGTGAAGAGAGTACAATACATAGCAGAACAGCCAATATAATCAATAGTCAACAGATAAAACTCAAATGATATTTGTATTTAGAAGAAAGCTACTGCTTTTGGTTCAGCAGAAATTATCTTCTGTTGTCTGTCCCTTTGAGTAGCAGGAAAATGTAATATGCCAGCTAGATAAGCATTTGAAATGATGAAGATTAATTTTCTATGCATTGAATATCTTGCCTGTTATCATGGATGAAAGAAATGAAAATAATTCTTTGAAAGGAACACCTTGAAGTTAATCTAATTTAGCTGCCCTTTTCCTTTCCCAATAACTGCTGTTATCAGGTTTGATTTCCAGTAAGAATTTTGTACCATGGTTACCCCTGAACAAATAAGACGGTATAAGCAGCAATTCTGCCGTAACTCCGACATTCCCTGAAGGACTGGGCACTGTGTGATTGTGGAGGGAAGGTGCTGCTGAGGTGAGCGGAGGCCACAGACAGCGGTGCACTGATGAGCCGCGCTCCGGAGCCTGTGGGTGGACTCTGCAGAGAAGATGCCCTTGTGCTTCTTCTGCCTCCGCTCACTGCTGCTCCACACAAGACGCGGCAGAAACTGCATTCCCGTTAAGGCATCTCATCGTTGCGGCACTTGGAGATCGCTATTGTGTTTTCACAGCACTCGTGCACCAGGATTGCTCCGAGGTCATGCCCATCACCTAATAATGTGCCTTTGGAGTCGTTCATTAGCGGAGGTTTGTTTTTCTCCGAAGCGATATACAGTGACACCTGTTACTTACTAGTATTTAGTTAACACTTTTACCCAAGATGTCTTACAGTGTTAGAGTACAGTACACTCCCTACGGTCATTCACACATTTATACAGCACAGCAATGTAAGACACATACACACACAGTGGGGAAATTAGAGTAACCAGTGCACCCAAAACACATGTCCCTAGACTGTGTGAAGAAACCAGGACAGCTGTTGCTTCCAGATCCAAAGGCTGCAGGTTCAAATCCTCTCGACTGCTATACACACACACACACACACACACACACATTTTCAGAACCGCTTGTCCCTTACAGGGTCACGGGGAACCGGAGCCTACCCGGCAACACAGGGCGTAAGGCCGGAGGGGGAAGGGGACACACCCAGGACGGGACGCCAGTCTGCCACAAGGCACCCCAAGCGGGACTTGAACCCCAGACCCACCGGAGAGCAGGACTGCAGTCCAACCCACTGCGCCACCGCACCCCCCTCGACTGCTATAATACCCTTGAATAAAGTACTTATCCTAAATTGTTCCACTAAAAATGATCCAGAGGTATCAATGGGCAAATAACTGTAGGTGGCTTAGCACTGTAAGTCATTTTGGAGAAAAGCATCAGATAAATGTAAATATGTTTACGTAATGGGTGCACGCTGTTATTGAAAAATATTTATATACATTACAAATGAGTACATGGACTCAGAGTTGCTGTCATTTGCAGTGTCAGTCTGGATGAAACAAAGTTCAGAGGATAAATGTACCTTAGAGGACCACAAACAGGTCCACGTGGACTTGCTCTCTGGGTGGATGGTGGGTTCTGTTGTGCTGAAATGAAGCACAATCCATGCAATCTGCCGCGGTAATATCAAAGGGCTCACTGCAAAGATTTCAAGAAGAATTAGTTGGATTCAAGTGCTTGTAGCAACAAATCCAGGTTTTTTTAGAGACACAGTGAGGAGAGGTAGAGACTTGGATTCAGGATGTATTTATTGCATACTATATACACCCTGTAGTTATTTGTCTACGGTAAGTATGGTGCCAGGGTATCGCAAATCCCATTTCAACAGGAAAGCTGAGATAAAGTTGTCTAACTTAAACACAAATCCTAAATCCCCATTTTATAGCCCTGTACCCTAGCTTCAGGACCCTGCTCCTCATGACCAACACCTTCTAAAATACCAAAAACTGAAAGTAGTTATTAACAATATAATACATAAAACCACAAAAATACATATAGAATATTACATATATTTTCATACCTTAATATAATAATGGGGGGTGTGGCGGTGCAGTGGGTTAGACCGCGTCCTGCTCTCTAGAGGGTCTGGGGTTTGAGTCCCACTTGGGGTGCCTTGTGATGGACTGGCATCCTGTCCTGGGTGTGTCCCCTCCCCCTCCAGCCCTACGCCCTGTGTTGCCAGGTTTGGCTCCGGCTCCCCACGACCCCAGATGGGACAAGCGGTTCAGACAATGTGTGTAATATAGTAATATCATAATACACACACACACACACACACATTTTCTGAAATCCTATTAAATATACAGTATGCAGTTTGGTTATATATGTTTCCTGCATTATACATACATTTAAAATATTAAATAGATATATATAATAGTGCAGCAAATACAATATATAAAACCTATATTTATTTATTTATTTAATACTATACCTACACAAAATACTGTACAGTAAATAAAACAAAAAACACGAAACTATGATCCATGTCCGTGGAATAAAAAAGCAAAAGAAATGAAGAAAAACTTCAGGGTTGTGAGTAAAGTTGCTGGATCGTTCTTGAGGTTATTTTCCCACCAATTTAACTCCAGCACATTAACAGGCTTTTGTAATGTTAACTGACATTACTTGTAGAGAGCAGGTTTTCAATCACAGACATACAACCCAAGTAATAATAGCAGCATTGAACCTGCGCTGAAGAGTATTGACCTCTGTGAGAACTATTGTTGCCCGTCATCTGCTCGCAAGAAAGATTTATTGAGGTGTTTACTATTGGAGACTTGAGCTAAGAGCAAAATCGATACATGCTCCAGTAGCACTTATTACTGCTGGAAAGTTCAGACGAAGTCGTTGTTCTTCACCAGGCTGCCAACTGTGATGGAGGTGACCTCTTCAGACATGCTTGTCAACGGTCGATAGACAAGCCATACGGAGCACGAGCACCTTGCACCTCGGTGCCCACAGAGACCATGCTCCCTAGGCAACCTCCTGGCCACAAACCCTGCCGTTCGAGTCCTTCTTGTGGTCCGGTGTGGAGCATGCTATTGCGTACACAAGACGATCCTCCTTCCCACTAGAAGCTGTGTCACCAAAAGACGCTACGCAATGGCGTCACATGTAGACTTCATAACAGATTGATTCTGCAGTCCTGAGATCTGAAGGCGATGAGAGAGATCTGCACGTTCGTACTCTTCTAGACTTGCTCTGTTTTTTTTCTGATAGACACTTGTACCATTGTACCGCTGTAAGTCGCTTCGTAAAGTTAAACGGAAATGTAAGATCCGTAGTATGGAGATTATTAGTGTTGCTTCTGTCTGGAGAGCCGTTCAAGAAAAATAAATGCATGATTACAAGTAAAACAACACACCACCTTGACAAGAAACATCACAGAAACATGGAATTTTAAACATACACACATTTTCTGAACCGCTTGTCCCATACGGGGTCGTGGGGAACCGGAGCCTAACCCGGCAACACAGGGCGTAGGGCTGGAGGGGACACACCCAGGACGGGATGCCAGTCCGTCGCAAGGCACCCCAAGCGGGACTTGAACCCCAGACCCACCAGAGAGCAGGACTGTGCCACCACACCCCCTCCGGAATTTTAAACAGAACCGAGCAAAATACACCTTCATGTCTTTCCAAACAAAACTGAAACACTGGAGCCTCAAAATGAAGTAATATCTATATATTATGTCCTGCTTCTTTGTGGGTCTGTTTACCTATCTATCATATATTATGTAGGTATATTTCCATTTACGCCATTTTTTAAGATCTTAATTGGTACTCTATGTTTTACTTTTTAAAATCTTTTAAATTAGGGAGTTTTGGTATAAAATGGGGTCATCCATTGTGCTTTCTGTACTGGACAATGCATGGGTTGTATAATCTCAAAAAAAATCAATAAAAAAGAAGGAACATATGAAAATAGCGCAAGAACGTTCTGGAATGCCTTTGGAAAATACGTAGAAAGCCAGCACCCTGCTATGCTTCTTTGGTGGGTGACAGCTCGGATGCTCATGTTATCATTTACTAGGATAAATGTTCTGAAAAATCTGCTAATGAGATCCTGAACCTTCACAAATCTGCAGCAAGGCATTAATCACCACCGTTAATCAGTGTTCCCTTTAATGAAATTAAGAGCTGATAATTAAAACCGTCTAAACAGGACAGGAATACATGAACAGAGGGAAGGAATTGTCAAGCATTGTCTTTATACATCAGAGGGGGTGCGGTGGTGCGGTGGCACAGTGGGTTGGACCGCGGTCCTGCTCTCTGGGGGGTGTGGGGTTCGAGTCCTGCTTGGGGTGCCTTGCGGTGGACTGGTGTCCCCTCCTGGGTGTGTCCCCTCCCCCTCTGACCTTACGCCCTGTGTTGCCCGATAGGCTCCGGTTCCCCGCGACCCTGTATGGGACAAGCGGTTCAGAAAATGTGTGTGTGTCTTCATATAGTACTTTATATTCACATGATGGGCAAATAAGTCACTATATAACAACCAAACCCCTTGCAATATAATGGCATGAAGACACCCTTAAATGTGATGGTTGTACTCGTCACTCTAGAGAGGAAAATGTATATTCGTAAAACCATGTGAGACAGGCTCTTACTTGATCTCTTTCACTTTGGTTAACAATCCTATCCAGAAGACCTCATAGCATCAGAAATATAGATATGTGATGATGAAGATTAGATTCTTTCTGAACGAAATAGAAAATCTTGTATGTTGATGGATTTTCTACACCTGTTTGTAGCATAAAACCTAGATGGTTCAATTATTTTCAAAATTCTCACAAAGTTTATACAGTAAGTATTGCACTAAAGAATTATTAATTAGTGAAGGATAATTAACTAATGGCCATGAACTCTGCAACAGTTTACATTTGCATTTATTCCTTTAGAAGACGCTTTAATCCAAAGCGACATACATCTCATAGAAAATATAATTTGCAGTTAAAAAGTAAGCATGGACTGAAAAACAGATGAAGCAAATATTTCCAAATGATTTGTACATAATTTTTTTGTTAAATTTTTTTCTCGTGTTACATCGTTTCATTTATTTATTTTCTTTTTTTCACTGCAGAAGCATTTCCATAGAAACAGATTCCTCTTTCATAGAGACTGAACCTCTAAGCACTTTCCATACACGTTGGTGCAGCGCATTTATGAAGGCAAAGGTAAAACTGCAGAAAGGAAATGGTAAGGGGATAAATCTAAGAGTTTAGAAATGGCACTAACGGCCCCCACTAGAGTTGAGATCAAATGTCTTCCACCTAATTTCCTCACAACACAGCACCAAGGAATGGATCCAAAGCACCGAGAAGGATGCACTGCCAAAACAGAAGAGTATAGAAGGAGAACAAAAAAATCAAACATGAAAAGATAAAAAGATGACTTATTAATTCATGCCTCTCCAGCTCATGTGTGGTGTAAATGTTCATGCACCGTAACTTCATGAGCATCACCAGATGAAGCCTTTATTCAGCCACTACTCCGGCATTGTATTTGCTTGTTTGTGTATCTTAAAATATTTTTTTTAAAAAAATGGTAGGAGGCTATCAGGATTTGTCTATCCTGTGTTTTATGCACCTACTCGAACGATAAACCTCGGTGCAGCAAGTGGTAGGTAACAAACCATGTTTGCTTGAGACTTTCACGTCTGCAGCTATGTCTCCTTCCCTCAATGTAATGCATAAATTGTACTTTTGCTGAGATGTACGTCGCTTTGGACAAAAGCGTCCGCTAAATGAATAAATGTAAATGTAAATGTAAATGTAGATGCCTACACCATTTGGATCTTTCCATGCTTGCTCAATCTGACTTCTCATTCAATTGCTTAACCCGTCTATTTCACTTAATATCAGTTTCAATTTCGGTGCGTTTGTGCCCCCGCTTCTAATCATTGTCTTTCTTACTCGTCTTACTAGCTTAGATTCAGAAGTAAAGCCTAAATAAGTAAAAGAATTTAGTCTAAAAATTGCATTCAGCTGATATTTCATAGCAGTTGTTTATACAGTTTAATAGTCTTTTGCTTTGCCCCGTTACACTAATTGGGACTGGCCTTCACTCAAGTGCTTTGCATGCTTATTATTTCTCAGCATGTCACTGACACATATTTCCACAGATGGTTGAAAGGGATATTAGAAGACCATGAAAAGCAAACACAGGCACACACACACATACACACACATAAGACAAACAAAAATAAACAGTTCTATACTTTCATACTTCGTACACATCTGTCCATTTTAAAAAAAAACTTACCAATTACCAAACTAGCAATAATGAACTTGCTGACAATTTCTTTCTCCCCTTCCAAAGTCCACAAACAGCTCAACACAGTCTAACAACACAGTATATGGAGTGGAAAGAAAGTTTTAGCTTTCATAAAAGAATCTCACACATTTTACTAATAAAGGAGCTGGATGCTTTTTCAAAACACATCTCCCGGGACTTGAACTGGCAACCTTCATGTAACAAGTCCAAAGCCATAACTCCTTTCTATCTAAGACTACTGACAATCAAGTCAGAGCTCATATCCAGCTGTTATCCTAGTCATTCTGGATGTATCAAGAACCCAGCATCTAATTAGGGTTTCCTTAATCAATTACCCTGCAGTGAATTTTAGGGGATGGGCACGATGGCGTGGCAGGCTTGGCCTGTGTGGGGTCTCAGTCTTGCTTTCGGTGCCTTGCAGCAAACTGGTGTGTCCCCTAAGCGCCGTGTCCTGTGTTTCCAGGTAAGGCTCTGGCTTGCAGGGGCACGGCGGGCTTGGCCGGGTCCTGCTCTCTGGTGGGTCTGGGGTTTGAGTCCCGCTTGGGGCGCCTTGCGATGGACTGGCGTCCTGTCCTGGGTGTGTCCCCCTCCAGCCCTACGCCCTGTGCTGCCGGGTTAGGCTCCAGCTTGCTGCAACCCCACTTGGGATGAGCGATATGTATGTGTGTGTGTGTGTGTGTGTGTGTGTGTGTGTGTGTGTGTGTGTGTGTGTGTGTGTGTGTGTGTGTGTGTGTGTGTGTGCACGCACGCTCTGGCTTGCCGCAACCCCGCTTGGGACAAGCGGTTGTAGATGTTGGTTGGTGGAATTTTAAGGTAGAAGTTGAGCTGAGAATGAACTACGTTGGCCACAAACCTTCAAAATCCTCAGTTAATGTCACAAACACCAATTCTATACATAACATCACTCTAAGCTCATTTTTATGGTCATATTATTCTATTGTAAAGAATGTTGTCTTTATCAGAGCATTTGGCCCTGTTATCAAGCTCTATAAGCCTCAAATACTGGGGAACTGGTGTGACTGAAGTGGTGTTCCTTGCATATTCTAACAGCAGAGTATCAGTTTAATGACAGTTTTCACAGTTTTCTCCCTTAACACTGTAAGAATCCAATAATACAAAATCTGGTTCAGTTCTGTTCTGTTCACCTCTTTCACTTTTAACTGGCAACAGCAGAAATTCAGTGTTGGGTGCATCTGAACAAGGGTGAGAGCGGTAGTACAACAGGAGGGTGGTGTCTTACTGCTCATTCCGCTGGCAAAAGCTGCTGTTTACACTTCCATTTTTTTTCCTTTCCAATTGAAATACAAGTCAATGGATTCTAGGTGGGGAAAAGTAATCTTAAATTTCAGCAAATTTTTTTTTTTTTTTTAAATATTGTTGCATGAAAGCATTGCTTGACTTTTTTGCAGTTCTTTGGTGGAACTACACATGCTGCAGTCTGCTTACAATTTTCTTATCATTACCAATTGTAGAAAAGTCATCATCAGCGTACTAATATATAGTAACAGCATTTTGACCTCAAGACAATTTAATTAGTAAGTACCACTAGTGTTAATTGCAATCCTTTGTTATAATATCATCTATTAAATAATCCTCAACAAGTGAACACTGGAACCATCTCATCTATGACATTGTGCAAGAATATAACTCACCTGAATGGCAGGATTAATGCCGACAGTTTGTTACACCCTCATTAGCATCATGCCATCGTTCTAACCCCAGGGACAGCTGGCTAGACACTTATCTGTGTAAAGTTTCTGGATAATGTATGAGAAACAGCATGGCAAACACAGCTGCGAAGAGCAATGGGATAGCATCGAACCAGCAAGGAGCACGGCTGCTAATTCCTATGGAATGGGCTCCTTTTCTCATTTAATTTGCGCCCTACAGTAACCTCTATGAATTCTGACACAGATTCACAAAAAATGCAGAAAAATCACACACACTGGCTGAAACCGCTTGTCCTGAGCAGAGTCGCGGCGAGCCGGAGCCTAACCCGGCAACACAGGCCGCAAGGCTGGAGAGGGAGGGGACACACCTAGGACGGGACACCAGTCTGTCGCAAGGCACCCTAAGCAGTCAAGCAGGATTTGAACCCCAGACCTGCCAGAGAGGAGGACCTGGACAAGACCGCACCCACTTACTGCATAAAAATGTTCAGCAAAATTATAAGAAGATAATAATCACAGTTTTATCACTAAAATCACTGTTCTTCAATTTATTAAGTGCCCTTGAATTCATGGTGTCTTGACAGCAAATGACTAAAATGGAGTGTTTTCATTCATCCTGAACAAGTTAAGTAACTTATTTTTCAAGTGCCCGTATGGAAGGAGTTTTGTTAACACTCTTTTCATCCCGTGGAGCAGAGTGTCATTCAGGCATAATGGTTCTGAGAGAAGAGCCCGTAGAAGTGTCACTGAAGAATCCCCGTTACTGCTAAGTGGTTGCGGCAGCCATAGCCAAGCAGGGTCAGGATGGGAGCTGTCTCTCCAAGACTGAGAGCACGAGCCTGCTATTTGGAACCCCAAGCCGTTGTTCAGAGGAAGAAACAAGAGCTTCCGTGAAGCGAGATGACCTGAAGGACAAGACAAGAGAAGATACGATAAGGAATTTGACTTGGTGGCACTCGTTCACTCACATTTCACATAAAAGAACAACATTAACCATAGACATTACACAACAATGAAGCGATCAAATATGAATAAACAATAAACACTGTACAAATTGTATAGTTGTTTACAGGCATGTCTACAATATATGAGAAGTGGAAACAGCAGCATGAGGAAATATAAGTAGATGTAATTGGCAACCTCTTAATAAATAGAGACATCCCTGGGCTTACGAACTATGTCTGAAATTTTAGTATGACGGCTCTTGGTATTCGTTATCCAATTTTCTATTTTTGGAAAGAAAAAAACAGTACGATGAAATTGATCCGAAGCGTGTAGAAAAAAACATTCGATGCACGTTGCGCAAGTGAAGCAGAACTGGAGTAATGTACTGTAGTTGGCGATAGTGGACCCTCAGCTGTTTCCCATTGGTTTCCTGTCTCCTGTTCGCTTTGCGGAATTGTGAAGTGGGAGTGCAAGAATGACTGCCAAGCCTCCTCCCTCCTCCACCCACCACAACTCACAATCATCTCTTCACAGTTCTTCTCTTCACTCGTGGAGTGCAGTAGCAGTTCATTACAGTAAACTGTTTTCTTTGTAACATGTATTGTTTGCACTTATTTTAACATCCATTTCATTACTGAATGTTCGTAGTTGCCTACTCGCTATAAGGAAAACAGCATTAGTTTCCAAAATGTACTGCCAAGAAACACACCAATTAATGGCCTCATGAAGCGTTTTATATATCATGCTAAAATCATTGATTGTCATGTAGGTGTTTTAGTGTTATGATATTTGGGAAAACTGATTTGGCATTTTCGGATGGGTTGGGAATGCGTTATTACTTTCCCTATTTAAAATAACAGAAAAAAAGTTTTTGGGCCAGACCTGAAATTTCAGTATTCACAGAATTTTCAGGAACGGATTAATTTCGTCAACCAGGGGATGGCTGTATTGTTAAATCACTATACTGTATTACACCATCCAGCAGGTAGTGCAGTGAGAAGGGCTGTTGTGTTGCAGTCCAAAGGCCTTTGGTTCAAATCCCACTCCTCTGTAGTAACCTTAGTCAAGGCACTTACTCTGAACTGGTGCAATGAAAACATCTTTCTATACAAATGCATAAATCACTGTAAAGTTGTTTATACATTTAAAGCCACTTTTCAAATAAAGATTACTTTGTGCTGTTTGGTACTTATGTAGGGGGATGCAGTGTGGCACTGTGGGTTTTGGCTGGGTCCTGCTTTCTGGTGGGTGTGGGGTTCGAGTCCTGCTCGGGGTGCCTTGTGATGGATTGACGTCCTGTCCAGGGCGTGTCCCCTCCAGCCTTGCACCCTGTGTTGCAGGCTTAGGCTCCGGTTTGCTGTGACCCCTCTCAGGACAAGTGGTTTCAGACAGTGTGTGCTTGGTGCTTCTAGGCCTGAGCTCGGGTGAGAAACATGTAACAAAGCCATGGCATCCACATCATCAAACCTACTGTTTGACTTCTTCACTTCCCCACCACAGCAGTCTCCTCTGCATGGCATACGTGGGACAAATGGAGACATCTCGTCACTCCTCACCCAGGAGGAGCAGGACCAAAATACACCCCGGTGACACGTCTGTAGTGATTAAGTATGACACGTGATTAACGTATTGGTCTGAGGGCATGCGAAGGTCACTTCCATAATTCAGATGCATAATCTGGTCGTCCCTCTTCCATTTACTTTGCACAACTAATTACTCTTCTGGGTGACTGCCACCTAAACCAGAGCTTGCATATATTATTTCCACCTATTTGGCTTTTCAGTTTCAGATTACTGATAAACATTCTAAATGTGATTATAACTTTAAATTCATTTGCTGAGCATTTCTGTGAGTGCAGGATAATTATAAATGAATAAATAAATTATAAATGAGCCCAGTCAGTGCAGAACTGCAAGTGAATATTGCTTTATCCATCACAACTCTTATGTATCACAGCCCAAATATAGTCTTTAAAATTAGCCCCATTTAAAGAATTGTCTTATAATACCTTTGAGGGATATATATGCATTGTTGTGTTGGAGTTCACCGGATGTAAAGTTAAATTGACACATTTACCTGAATATTTGGTCCCTACCCACATTTAAACATAGGAACATGTAATCAGGAAAACACAAATACGGTATTGCATACCTGAAACAAATATTTTTGCACTATGATAAAAAATTAAGAAAGTCTACTAAAATTCAGTGCATTTAGCTGCAAATTCAGCGCAGACTGGAAATACATGCTGGTGTGCCGTAAACAAGCTACATAGGTTGTGATGTGAAAGCATATTATTGTTGGTTATGTAACCTCTGACAGGGTAAACAGGAAAGAATAATGTAAATAAGTACTTATCTGATTAAATCAACATATTTGACATTGTGTTATTGTTGCTGTAATGGCAGAAATGCATTTTTTTTTTTATTAAAAGTCATTTTTTTCATCTGAGATGTCTCCCTACAGAAGGAGAACAATTAATTCCTATTTCCTTTTTACATAATCTTATTGCTGACATTTTGCCATTTTTAATGTCTGAAAAGGGCTTGTTAATATAGGTCCACTTCAAAATTTATATGCCAATTAATTTATACAATTAAATGTATATGCTGTGTTTTCGGAGAACTGGCAGAACATGCCACGCATTAATATATGCAAACGCAAGTGCCTTAGTTAACGTTCTCAGAGGTTTTTAAATGCTTCAGCAGTGGTTTCTGAGTATTAAATGCACAAACATAACTTAAATCTGCCCAGAGCCTCTTGCATCTGATGCCAGACTTGGAAATCAGTCCAATCTGCTGCATCCATTATCTACCAGCACTTGGCTTGGATTAGTCCGCGATGAAGATCTTATCGAGGTAAATAAGGACAGAGACAACCCTAATCTTCTGCTCACTTCAAAAAAGGGCGACGCAACTGGGCAAAGCCCCCTCCACTTCACCGGAGTCAGTTTCGATTAAGGGCTCGATTGCACTGGTACACAGGTGGTCCGTCGGGACGCTGGTAGCCGATGGAGAACAACACCAACTTGTTTGTGTTCCACGTGAACATCTGCTGCACCTTGGAACCCCTTTCCTGTCTCCTTGCTTGGCTCTCAGAGCCATCCATCACTGAATCACTGTCAACATTTCTTATGCTCTATGAAAAAGTGTCTTCTACTTACATACGGTCAGAATACACACACACACACACACATTTTCTGAACCGCTTGTCCCTTACGGGGTCACGGGGAACCGGAGCCTACCCGGCAACACAGGGCGTAAGGCCAGAGGGGGAAGGGGACACACCCAGGACGGGACGCCAGTCCGTCGCAAGGCACCCCAAGCGGGACCTGAACCCCAGACCCACCGGAGAGCAGGACTGCGGTCCAACCCACTGCGCCACCGCACCCCCCAGAATACATAAAAGTAAAAAAAAAATGAACCCCATGAATAAGCACAATAGCTTGTACTCAAATTCATGCAAAAATATAACATGCATAATTTCTTTGATAGCTACAGCTATCTGGAATAAGATTTTCTTTTTTTTTTGCCAGCTTTTTAAAATTAACGAATTATCTAACATGTAGTTATTGGTGCAAGTTGCAGAAATGGAATTCATAACATTTGCAAATGTATTCTCTTTTAAAGACATAATGTCCACAACAAAAAAGGCATTTTATATTCACAGAATATGAATGTTAATTCTTTTTATTAGTGTAACACAGAGGACCACTTCAATGGGCACGGTGAAATGTGGCATGTACATCCTGGGTTTTAGTACTGTCAAAGGTTTACAGTGCAACCTGAATAAGACAAATTGCAAAAAAAAAAAAAAAAAAACTTAGCTGACAATAATAGCTGAAAAATGACATTTCTGAACACTTGAACAGCTATACTTTATTATTACTTTATACTGTGGTCATGACTAAAAATGTGGGATGCAGGAAAATGAAAAAAATCAGCTGGCTAAAGAGACCAAATCTTCTCTCGAGGTCTTGGGAGCACTGGGAGGTCAGCACTGCCACAGCTCCCCAGCTCTGTCCAGGGCTTGGGAACGCAGCCAATCATGCAAAAAAAAAAAATCGATGAGGCGACAAATGATCCGATCCGGTTCAGTCATGCAAAAGCAGTCTTGTGCCACACCAAAGGGCTAATAACTTTCAGAGGATTTATGGCAGGGCTCCCCAGCTCTGGATCTTGTGTGCTGCTCTCCACCTAACCACAAATGGCCCAGAGAGGCTGAAAAAAAGAGCCCTCAGGAGAACATTCAGCTGAACTCAATGGTCTAGGTCTTAGGTGGAATGGAGACCAGCATGTAGTACATGGTCATGCCAGGTAAAGCCCTGGGCACCGGTGGTTTATGGGGACCAAAGAAATGTTCCAGTCCTTGTTTGTCCACTTTTTCCAAAACTTACACCCTCTCCCAACACTAAAACACATTTAAAAAAAAGAAACTGCTGTTCTAAATCCGAGAGCTCCCAAACCACTCTCAGACACAAAGCAAATGCTGGTGTCCCTTAACTGGCATCAGGTGTAAGACATGTCAGTGGTTTTCAAAGGAACCGAACCACAGTGAGGAGGTGTCGTGTACTGTCGGTACAAAAAATCACAAGGCAAAACAAGAGACTCACTAAAAAGAGGCGCTCATTATCTTACAAAAATTGTCCGTCCGTTGCAAAACAGCTCAACTTAATAGTCGTCGTAGGTGTTGAGATCCGAGAAGTAGGCGTTGGTGTACGTCTTTCCGGCAAGTTGAGGATTGAAGTATTTGTTTCTCTCCTCCAAGATGAGGTTGTTTTTATTGAAAGCCTGGGGAAAGAAGAGAAGCACAGCGATGTCGACACTGGGAAAATGACCTAGTTTCAACGCAGCGATTCTTTTTGAGGACATTAAGTTCCCCGTGTTCTTTCTTACCATAAAAAGAACATTGGACCAGATGTGGGTTAGGGGATAGGGTGAAGTTCAGGGTTGACCTAAGATACCCCTAACCCTAATTCCTAACCCCAACCCCAATTGTTCACCCCAACCCTAACCCTAACTCAACGAATGAGCACATGGCTCAGAGTGCAACCCCTTTGTAGACAGTAATCAATGAAATTGAACGTAGGTCAGTTGGAAGCCTTTCTATAAACAATTTGCTTAATCACCACAAGGTCAAGTGAGCCCTTACATTAAGTGTTTACTTGTGGCTTCAATCAGGCTTTCGTTTTTTTCTTATTTACAAAAATTTAAAAAGGTTTATTTTAGTCACGTTTATTTCTTTTCTAAAATCTCAATTATTAGTCTGTCTTCCATAAGATGATTGGCTGCAAAGAAGCACAGTTTCTGCAGACTTGTGAAGCTGTCCGCCAGCCTTCATAAACTTCAGTTACTTCATTAATTATTAATTGCGTGCTTTCAGGAGAATAACTTGTGGCCCATTTAACAGATGAGCCATTTAAATACTCTGTGCAAGAACCCCTTGGCTTATTTATATCACACAATGGGTACGAGCAGCTACTTATTAAAAAGCACAGTTGTTCAATTTGTTTTGTTGAGACTTATCTTGCTGAGACAGCCATTGTCCTCCGGTTTTCAATAAAACTTCTTATGAAAAATGTTCCCGTCATCTACAGCCTGAAGAACTGCATAGCTGGTCACAACTACACTTTGTATGTCTTTGTGCGAGATGTAAACAAAAAGTGGAAGAAAGAGAACGGAGATGCTCTACTCTGCATGGCAGGGGCACAGCGAAGGTGGGAAACATACGATTTTATCCATTCATTTTCAATAAGCACATGAGGTCGTTTTGATGTGGATCTAGTGCTGGGAAACCAAAGCAAATGTGGGGTAGATCCTCATCTAGGACAATAGAGCATCCTGGAGAAACCCACACAACATGGGGAGAACATGCAGACATGCCAAATTCTGGCCTACAACAATGAAATCATGAGATGACAGCGAGGCTCTTTTAAGAAAAAATTTACAACAAAATGATTCAATTTGAGGTTTGCATTTAAGCACAGACGCCCAAAATAAACCAACTTCTCTAAATTTCATGCGACCACCTGTAAAATGTCAGGAACGGTGGCGCTTTCCGCAATGAGCGACTCTGTAGACAGGTTAGAAGTTCATGAGAAGGATTTTTCACAAGTCTGCCACACATGATCCCTGGTGTCTACACTGAGGAGGTGTCTGAAAGTATCTTTTTCCAACGCTCTTTCTGACAGGAAATGTCCCGAAAAGCACAACAACTAAAGTATGATGGAAAGCTGGAAAATGCACTCTGCTGTCTAATGAAGGAACCTAAATGCAAACTGACAGTCAAATTCATGGATTTTTTCCACATGAAAATGAGTTATTACATTTTTCATTTAAAATTGTATTGTTTGCAATTTGACTGTGCATCATTTTCAAGTTTCATTAAGGCCGGAAAAAAAAGAAAAAAAAAGAAAAAAAAGAAAAAAGTTTCATTGGCGTTGCCGAGGTTGTAGTCAATTCCTGTTGAATTAAGAAGAAAAAGCTGAAACACGGAATGAGGAGGCTTTGTGGGTCTGTCTAAAAACAGACCAAATGAGGAAAAGTTCCAAACCCTAAAGAGCACAGTGTTCCTTCCCTTCAAACAGAAAACACTGTGGCCCAGTATGGTAAAGTATAGGGTCTGTGCCAATTACCAACCCATTCTGTGCCTTGAATTTGATCACTGGAGATGTACAGGAAAACACTAATAGTAGTTGTTAATGTATAATAGAAACAAAAATGTGTTTTGCTACATAAATTCAAATCCAAAGTTCAGGACTCTGGTATCAGCCTACAAAACCCTCAACGGATCTGCTCCCATATACCTACAGGACCTTTGTATTGCTTTGTATTGTATCTGTACCAGCTGCTGTGTACAACTGAATTTCCCTTAGGATCAATAAAGTATCTATCTATCTATCTCTCACACATCCAAATTGCTACGCTCCTCCACCAAAATCAAAAGCACAAAAGTTTTTAGTTCTGGCTCCAATGTGCTCAAATGACCTCCCTCTGTGATTCAGAACTGCTGAATCCCTCTCAACATTCAACAAGGGTCTTAAACTTTTGTCTTTCGGACCCATTTTTTCTGCCGATCTCTTATGTGCTTGATATGGGTTTAATAACTTATTTAAAAAAAAAACTATATGCAACGACTCATCTAATGTACACTGTTTTGTACCATGGTATGAAAAAACCAACTGTATGCAAGAATCACGTCTGCATCCAAATCTCTCCTTCTGCTGGTGTGATGCACTGTCGTGTTATTTCCCGAGATTTACGTCACTTTGGAGAAAAGTTTCTGCTAAATAAATAAATACAAAAATAAGTATAATTTTTTTTTCATGCTGAACCAACATTTTATAGATTGGTTTTTGAATAACTGCTGTCTTTGGGTCAGCTGTACACATCAGCAAAATGAGCTCAATTTCTCTATTTCCAATATGTGCCTAAGCTGAGATAAATTAAAACTGTTAGTATCCAGTGCCTTAATAAATGATAAAGACGGATGACAGCATAGATGTATGTAGTATAGTTAGTACAGATGACAGTACTCCTGTTATTTTATTTCGACAAATTGATCATTTTTGCTGCTGTGTATTTAGTGCTGCATGTTTGCAAATCATGCAAAGTATTCAAATAAAGTAACTGTATTTCATTTAGCTCAGTATCTCACTAGGAAGAAAAATGTCCAATGATCTTAATTGCAAAAAGGAGGCAATTCCTTCCAATTCTGCATCTCCACAAATGTTTTTGTTATATATTCAGAGCTGAATGCTTTAAAACAACTTCAGATATCTCAACTGAGGGATTTTTTTTTAACAATTTGGATTTCAATTTACCAACTGAACAATTTTGGATCAATTAACTAACCTTTTTTTGACTTGTCTTTTTGAAATTCTGGAAAACATGTAAAAAGGAAGGGTAATTTTGATGCACTGGACTATCTGGTCATTCAAATATCCAAGCACCTGCAGTATTGTCACGTGCAGACAAATCGTACCAAAGGTAAGCAAT
Organism: Scleropages formosus; assembly: GCF_900964775.1. Lineage (NCBI taxonomy): Eukaryota > Metazoa > Chordata > Actinopteri > Osteoglossiformes > Osteoglossidae > Scleropages > Scleropages formosus. The sequence goes on from NC_041806.1 coordinate 15,956,839, forward strand.
AAAACGATACTGGCATGTTCCTCGAGTGAAGCCACAAACCAGCCTTCTTTTAGCTCTCACATAGTACATCTCCAAGGACTGACCTTGATGGCCTCCACAGAGTCATACTTGTCCAGCTTGTTGATGTGGTTGGTCACACTGGTGTTGAGCGGAGCAGCGGAAACCGGGTGGATGACTGTGGCATCATGTGATTGTTTCTGGTACCTCTGGCAGTACGTGTACACCAGGAGGGTAAGCAGGCAGCCCAGGATGGAACTGCTGAGGCCCACGGCAACCATGTGGAACAAGCTGAAGTCTGTGTCATACAACACACCACAGTATGTTACATCCCCGCATTACAGTGCTTTCAATTCATGAGACATATGTTCATAACACATCATAGCTTCAAGTTTACTGTTGACCAAGAATGCAATAAATCAGAAACTCAGCAGTTCATTTCCCTTAGAATAAATTACCTTCGCATCTTCTCTCTTCGTGACTGGACCGAGCAATAGATATCTCTGGAAAAGAAAGAAAATTTTTAAAAAAAAACTGGAAAAGGACACCTTTTCATTACCAGCGAAACAAAAGTTTTTAAAAAAAAAAAAAAAAAAAAACCATCCATTAAAATAAAATAAAAGTCACTGTAGATGAAATTAGTGCCTTCAGAAAGTTATGGGAAGTGCAGAGTGTTCTTGGCACAGACTTTTCTTGTGAGCTTTTTTAATTAACCTCACTTTTCTAACAAACCCCAGGACGATGTCAAAACAGTAATTACAAAGGAAACGTTTCCTATTATCAGATCTGTACAGTACACTCAAAAGCACCGAAATTTCTCGAGAAACCAAATATCTGGATTTAAGAATCTCTTATCTGTGTCAGACAATTTGCATTATGAATTCATGTTTTCGCTGGAAGAGAACCTCTTCATTTTCAGCATGGAAATAACTGTTCCGTTCTTCTACTGTGATGTTCTGTACACACATCACGGATGTATTAACGTTAAATATTCATCAATATCAATAGAAATATGTGCAGCAGTAGCAGGAGAGCTATTTAATCCTCAGGAATCATTGTGCATTAACGCAATGTTGCGAGCGCACGCGCGCATACGCACGGGTCACCTGGGACGAAGTTGGAGTCAGAGACACAAGGCCTGCTTTCAGTGCTGTTCCCTGAGCACTGGTTTCCAGTGGGGAAGAGAACATCACAATGGCGAAGTCGAACTTGCACCCCCACCGAGTCGCAGCGGGACCATGGAGACCATTCTGACCAGCTCTCTGGGGCGCAACGTGAAGGACACACACATACACAGCTTTGCTGATAAATGGCATAAAGAGCTGAAAAGAAACACCCAGTTTCTATCCTCACACTGACACACTCAGGTCAGGACTCCCATCTACACCATCGTGCTTGTATCCTCCTACATTTTTGTGTCTTGTTTTTGCTCCTGAAACACATGGCAACCAAAAACAGAAAATATTTTATGCAGAAATACCTGGACAGGGTTGGGTGTGCTGTGTTTTCTGGACAGGGTTGGGTGTGCTGTGTTATCTGGACAGGGTTGGGTGTGCTGTGTTACCTGGATAGGGCTGGATGTGCTGTGTTACCTGGAAAGGGTTGGATGTGCTGTGTTACCTGAACAGGGTTGGGTGTGATGTGTCATCTGGACAGGGTTGGGTGTGCTGTGTTACCTGGACAGGGTTGGATGTGCTGTGTTACCTGGACAGGGTTGGGTGTGATGTGTTACCTGGACAGGGTTGGGTGTGCTGTGTCTTCTGGAAAGGGTTGGATGTGCTGTGTCATCTGGACAGGGTTGGGTGTGATGTGTTACCTGGACAGGGTTGGGTGTGCTGTGTTTTCTGGAAAGGGTTGGATGTGCTGTGTTACCTGGACAGGGTTGGGTGTGCTGTGTTTTCTGGACAGGGTTGGATGTGCTGTGTTACCTGGACAGGGTTGGGTGTGTTGTGTTACCTGGACAGGGTTGGGTGTGCTGTGTCTTCTGGAAAGGGTTGGATGTGCTGTGTCATCTGGACAGGGTTGGGTGTGATGTGTTACCTGGACAGGGTTGGATGTGCTGTGTTACCTGGACAGGGTTGGGTGTGCTGTGTCTTCTGGAAAGGGTTGGATGTGCTGTGTCATCTGGACAGGGTTGGGTGTGCTGTGTTACCTGGACAGGGTTGGGTGTGCTGTGTTACCTGGACAGGGTTGGGTGTGCTGTGTCTTCTGGAAAGGGTTGGATGTGCTGTGTTTTCTGGAAAGGGCTGGATGTGCTGTGTTACCTGGACAGGGTTGGGTGTTGCACAGGGCTTCCTCGGTGTGCAGACCCAGGCAGATGTCCCCCCCGTAAGCAGGTGTGGGGCGGCTGCAGGTGCGCGTACGCATGTAGTGGCCTCCTCCACAGGTCACTGAACACCTGGTCCAGGGCGACCAGCAGGCCCAGTTCCCATCCACTGTGGAGCAGAGAGACACCTCACAGACTGCTGGTGTAAGGCATTCTTAAGGTGTATTACAGCAGGACTGCAGGAGACAAGGTGCAAAACGGGGGAGGGTGTGGGGTGGCACCGTGTCTCTGTGGCGAGCTACGTGTCCAATGCGATAAGTGTCAGCTCAGCTTAGATGCTGCAATTCCCCCTTTACGAGTCAGCGTGTATCAACCCCTATAAAATCTCAAAATAAAATCATAAAAAGTAAATGATCAACACACTAGATTATCATTTTATAATGGCCCTTGGAGTGGTGCATTTCACGCAGCACTTCTCCCACTGCCCATCTAGCAGGTGCTAAACAGTAACCGCAAAAGGTCGGCGTGCAAAGCTAAAGCGGGCAAAACCAGGGCTGTGGAGTCGGTACACAAAACCTTTGAGTCCGCTTGGTGGTCCCGCGCACGAAAGGTAAAGCGCGGAGGTTCTCGATTCTGGCTCCGTTGTGTTGGAACGACCTTCCCCTGTCACTCAGAACTGCGGAAACTCTGTCTACTTTCAAGAAGGGTCTGAAAACTCACCTTTTCCGAACCCACTTCGTCCAAGATCTCTCCAGCTCATGTGTGGCGTAAAAGTTCATGCACCGTAACTTCATGAGCATCCCCAGATAAGCCTTTATTCAACCACTACTCTGGCATTGTCTTTGTGTATCTTATGTAAAAACAAAAAAAAAAAAGAAATTGGTAGGAGGGTATCAGCATTTGTCTATCCTGTGTTTTATGCACCTACTCAAACGATGAACCTCGGTGCAGCAAGTGGTAGGTAAACTAGGTTTGCTTGAGTCACGTGTCTGCAGCTATGTCTTTCTCTTAATATAATGCATAAATTGTACTTTTGCTGAGATGTACGTCGCTTTGGACAAAAGCGTCCGCTAAATGAATAAATGTAAATGTAAATGAGTCCGACTCCAGTAACCCAATAACTGCCTGTGACTCCACAGCGCTCCCCGAAAGTTGCACATTATTTTGGGGGTCGACTTATCTGGCGAATATAGGCCTTAACCTATATTACACCTCTAATTTTTTGGGGTCGATTTATACGCCCGATCGACTTATACGCCACCATACGGGGTACATTTAGTGGGAGTCGGTACATTTTTACTGACTATGACTCCAGTAACCCAATAATTGCTTCCAACTCCGATTCTGACTCCACGACTCTGACTCCACAGCACCGGGCAAAACAATCGCTCCGTGGATCGAACGAAAGCGGTCAGGATGAGGAAGCAGTACCAGGGCAGCAGGTGGCATAGTGGTCAGAGCCGCTACCTTCCTGGGTTCAAATCCCAGGGTCAGATGGGATGAAGCTCACCCAATGCAACTGACAGCAGCAGCGTACAACAAGCTGTGCCATCCGTTTACGCCTTGGAGTCCGACTGCGGACTGAGTTCAGCGTTGGTTCCAAACTCTCTCACTCAGCATTTAAATGCTTTAACATCCGTTGGAGTCAATACTGCGTCTCAACCAGCAAAACGGTGCATCGTGAAGTACGGCGCCCGGACCCTCTAACTGGATGCATTATTGACCCCAGCTCTGTCCAGGTCGAGTTTGCACGTTCTTCCTGAGTTGATGTATGTTTCCTTTGAATGCCGTTTTCCTCCCACGATCAAAAAATGTGTTTCAGGTGAACCGAGCAATCTAAATGGCCCTTTGTGTGTGTGTTACACTGATCTGCTACATAAATGTGGGAATGACTCTAAGTGGTCTACTGTAGTGTGTCTACCACCATAATCAAATGTAAAGACGACCTGACTTGCTGGAAAACGACAGGAGCTGACTTGACCAGAGGCTGATGTTCGGCAAGGAGGGTCAACCAGAACCGAGGGCTGAGGTTGAAGTTGAGGGAGGAGAGCCAACCTGGGCAGGGTGTGATGTTGCACTCCTGGTACTCCAGGCCATGACCCGGGCAGGGCACGCCACCGTGGCGAGGCTCCGGGCTACTGCAAGCACGCTTTCGGCTGCGAATCCCCCGTCCACAGTCCCGACTGCACTGGGACCAGGGACCCCAGGCCGACCAGCCCCCTTTGAGGAAGTGAGTCGTCATCCGTCCGGAGCGCAAGGGGTCTCCTAGAGCAATAATTGATGGGAAAGACAAAAAGTAAAAAGCATCTGATTACATCTTACGTAACTTTATCTCTGCTTTGAAATCATGACAGGGTATTTATTGAAACCGGTCCTTGTATAAAGCAAAGACTATTGTAAAAATAGAAAAGGGAGAATTTAAATTTAAAAAAAAAAAAAAGAAAAACGTGGAGAGAATGGAATATTCTCTGGAATATTCCATTTGAACACCATCGTGGCAGCAGTTACCCCTTTTCGCAGAGAGTAATATGCACCAAGCTGAAATTAATCGTAGGGTCCTTGGCACTCCTGCCCTGCTCACCTTGACCACAAGTTCACCTTGTGTATTGTTCTGGCGTAACGGTGGCCCTAGGTGCCCCCAGGAGGCCAAGCACTGCCTGTTAATTGAGTGGGAGCAGCAATTCTGGCAAAACCCCATAACCCCCCACCCCCACTTGCCCTCTGACGGGCAACAAAGTTCTGTGATTTATTCCTACCCCGTGAGTTTGGAGCGGGTCACTAACATCCAAGGCCCCGAAACAGGGTAGTGAAAAAAAGCGCCCTGGCCTCACACGCCCCTGTGCTCACTAGCGCGTGTGTTCCGTGGAGGTGCATGCTGGGAATTTCACTGCTCGGCTCTGAAGTGCTCATAATGACCTACCTGGCTGCGAACTCAACAGAAACAGCCTAAGGCTATGATAGACTTTATATATAATATATATATATTTATATACAAGCCAGCGTGTATATATACAGACACACACTTGCTCGTTCAAACTTCAGTCTTAACATTAATCTTGGATTTCGATCTCCTGCTGTAGGTTGGCACACCAAAGGAATTTAATCACGATGTTTTATATTCTTTCAGCAGACTGCCCCTCGCTAAATGGATGTATGAAGCATTAGTGATCACGTTGTGCAGCAGGGAACACGGAGGAGGGGGGCACAAGCTTTCGAGCTGCAAGCGGCAGGTAGCAGGTTCGAGAAAAGAAACAAAGCGGGAGAAGTGGATGCAGGGGAGGGACACGGTACAGCTCAGCAGGATCTGGTATTAATAGCGCACTGGGAAACAGGAGATAAGCGGTACAAAGTTACCAGACAAGAAGCAGCTGGAGGAACAGGAAATGAAAGGTGAGAATTCGGGCGGCAGCCGCGTCACACGAGCACAGCAGGTAACACGGTGGATTAGGATTGTCTTGTAACCAGAAGGTCGCCAGCTCAAGTCCCAGGTGGACCCCTGCTGTTGTAGTGCTGAGCATGAACCTTTACTCCTTAAAAATATCCAGCTGCCCATGCCAGTAAAACTGGAAGCTGCTGGCCAAGGAACACAAATAAAATCACATAGTATTCGTCAGTTTATGAAAAATGAGAGTGTATACGGGGGAGGTGCAATGGCGCAGCGGTTTTGGCCAGGTCCTGCTCTCTGGTGGGTCTGGGGTTCGAGTCCCGCTTGGGGTGCCTTGTGATGGACTGGCGTCCCGTCCTGGGTGCGTCCCCTCACCCTCCAGCCCTACGCCCTGTGTTGCCGGGGGTTAGGCTCCGGTTCACCGTGACCCCGTATGGGGCGAGTGGCTTCAGCCAATGTGTGTGTGTGTGTGTGAGAGAGAGTGTATACATTCCTGACGGAGAATGTGGAAGACATGCTGACTGGTGGCCATAAAAGCGCTGGCGAGTGTGAAAAAAGCGATTTTCAGCTGAAGCCATCAAATTATGTAACTCGGTGTAAAGTTTTACTTTTAAAACCAGTCATTAAAAGAAGGGAAACACAATAATTTTATGCACTGCTTAATATCACCAAGGCTCATGTTCGGAAATGAAATGCCTTTTCGCGTCACATCTGGGTTAGCAGCTTGCTGTGTGAATTTTCAGGGTACAAATAATTTGTTTGTACGTGCGCGTTCTCATCATATAAGTATTTGTTACGTGGGGGAAGCTTGTATTCCAGTTCAACAATTGACGGAGGACTTCGGAAGGCCAGCGGAGACTGGCAACGGAATTACATTTACATTTATTTATTTCTCTCCAAAGTGACTTCCAATGAACTCTAATTTCAAGCCTGGTTCAAAATTGGCAGCAGTTTAACAAACTACTACGTTCTGCCCTCCTTCCCCCCGAGACAAACTGACAGAATCGAGTTCTTCTCCTACAGCACTCGTGTTCATCTGCGTCCGCAACGCAATCTGTGTCATTCACCGGAATCAGGTGCGTCGTATAAAGTGCAGGCATGTCATACAATAATACGCAGGGAAAGATGTTCAACCCCTCGTGTCAAAATCAAGGGGGGCTGGACACAAACCAACCACACCGCAATATTCCATCCCTCCCAAAACCCCGCCAAACAATTCCCTTCACAAGAAAAAAAAAAAAAAAAAAAAAAAAAAATCAGCCCACATCATGGGCAAACACCATCCTCCTTGCCGGGAGCCACCGCGTGCACTTCGTTGGGGTTGTCAAGTGGGCACCTTCCTTCGTTGATGTTTCATTGAATTGAGCCCACGACACCTCCAGAAGGCTCAACGGCGAGATCTGGCGTCCCAGACCCACCCCCCTCCATGCCCACAGTGCCATCCCAGAGACTCCACCCACAAAAAAAAAAACCCACCCCAACCATACATCAACCACCAACAACCAACCAACACACCACATCAGCATATGGAGGTGACAACAAAACTCAAACCATTGATGTTCACCTAGGCGAATACTCCCCACTCAAGCGTGCTTCCCCCAAACACCCTGGTGCCTCCTCATCCACAACCACTGACTGGATCTTTCTGCTACCTCCGACAAGCCGCACGATAAAACAAAGGGCTTCCGGGGCACAGGGCGAGACGATGAAAAATACTACCCTACGTGAGGGTTAAATTACGAGAACTTACTGCAGCTACCCTCACGAACAGTATTTGCGCAGACGGTTTCACGGCTCCTTTCGGCCTGCCGGGCTCGCATCGATAAAGCAGGATCTTCAGCTGAATCGAAGTATTTTGTCACGGGAACTTCACCTGTCCACGCCCACGACCGCACGCATTCCGAATAAAAGCTTTAACGATTTATAGCGACAAAACGAGAGAAGATCAAATCACGAAACCAGATACGGTAGCAACTAGATGCATATTAGCTTGGTCATTTTCGTTAAAGGGACCGAAACCAGCAACCTTTAGCTCGCAGGGCTGCGTCCGTACCCTGGGGACCAGCAGTGGCATCAAAGACAGGACTTTCGAAACCACCCAAGGGGAAAGTGTCGAAAAAATACCTTCGCTTTAGCGCCGCGGCGCTGTCTCCGCTTACCTTTGTGACCTGACGTGGTCTTGAGGAAACGGACGAGATCAAATTTAGCTGAGAAACGTACAAGTTCAGATCGTTACCGTGGCGCGAACGGAAAAAATTACGCTCGGCGAAACACCGGTCCGCAGCTTGTTTTCATTTTGACTTGTTCGCAGACAGTCGGCGAGCTAACATGAGGCGTCAAACCCAACTGATATGTGTCACATGCATGTTCTTCAGAAACTGCACCTCATTTTGTATCCGTTTCAAGCGGCAGGGAGGCGGCGAGTTATCTTTCCGGCCGTTTACCGCCATTTCCAGCTGTTTCGGGATGTTTCCCGCCATTTCCAGCTCTCCAGCGCCGCTACCATCCCGACTAGAGACGGAGCTCACCTTCGGGGGCACAGCCCGTGGAGCCGTCCCTGGAGCAGTAACGCATCTCCACCCTCTGCCGTCCCACCTCCAGCAGGCCTGGGTCGGGTACCCGGGCCCGGCAGGTGTGTCTGAAGCGCTGCTCGTAATGGCCTCCGTTGTCCGAGATGTTCACGGGGCTCCAGGGGGTCCAGGGGGTGGTCTTCTTCAGGTCTGGGCAGGGCAGGGTGTTGCAGGGCTGGTACTCCTGTCGGACATGCGAGAGGAGAAGCCCGGATCAAAAAGGAGCCCGGATTCGTGGCTCAACGAGCGACGATCACGATGGTTGAGATGCGAAGAAATGGCACCGAAGAGCAGAAAGAATTTATGGGGGTAAAAAAACCAGTTCGCTCCAATACAGTTTACATTCACTTTACATTGCATCTCTCGCAAATATTTTCAGTAATATCTCCCGGAACAATTTTCCCCAGTACGACAAAAAGCAGAAGGTCTGGGAAGGTCACGACGAGCCCTTGCCGTAGCCACACAACCTTTTACCGTATATTGGCTTCATTAGGTAGGGAAGGCGACGCCGGACCAAATGATTAATTCGCAGCTCATTTTGAGGAACTTGACGACTTTTTAAAGCGAGATAAAAGTGCTCTTTGTTCATCCTTCTAGTTGCCACAGAGAACATTTAAATTTAAATACTTGTCCGATGTCTCCTGCGGGTATCGTAGCCAGAGCGCTGGTGCCAAGGTTACGCACAAAAGATCTCGGCACTCTTAGGAAGGAAAACCAGGGGAAATACATTGTGCTATCATATCTCTTCATTAGTGTCTTAATGTGTATGACGAACACAGCCGATGAACACGTAACACGCGCTACTTCGTTACTACGTACCGTGGTTTTACAGGGTAAAAACAGCAATAAGTCGATCGCTGCCTTTCGACGCACCTTCGGTGCTTTTCTTAGAAAACACATCAGAACGCACTGTCAGCAGCATTAACACGGAGGGGGGGCTACAAGACATGATACAATTCATCCTGGCATAACAAGCCAAGGGGGGGTAAACAATTCCGGTATGACTGGAATCTTGTTATATGTAGATAAAATAATTTTTCATTCTCTTAATTAACCAATCACTCAAGAGAAAAATTAGATTAATTACAAGACGCACACATTTTCTGAACCGCTTGTCCCATACGGGGTCGCGGGGAACCGGAGCCTAACCCGGCAGCTCAGGGCCTAAGGCCGGAGGGGACGCACCCAGGACGGGATGCCAGTCCATCGCAAGGCACCCCAAGCGGGACTCGAACCCCAGACCTACTGGAGAGCAGGACCCAGTCCAACCCACTGCACAACCGCACCCCTACTTACAAGACTCTACATAAAACACTTCTTTACCAAAATCTGCATTTACTTTTTTTTTTTTTATTTTGTACAAGTTTTACAGATATTGAAATAAAGTGATCTGTGTTGCATTTTGTCGACTCCCCCCCCCACCTTTTTTAAATTCTGTGAAATGGATTAAAAAAATAATATTGCGATGCACAGGACTGCCTGGTCATTCCAGTGTCCAGTTACCCGAGGTGGGGTCACGATGAGCTGTAACAGTGCTCGGTGGCGTTATACACAAACCCTGGGAGAGCTCGAGGGGGCCTAAGAGTTGGGCCAGCGACTGACCAAGTAGGGGCAAGGTGCAAATCATGCACTCCCGCTCCTCGGTGTGTTACTCACGCTGTACTTCATTTTGTGGGACAGCAGGTGGACCCAGTGTGTCGACAAGCTGCCTGTGAAACGTGCTTCGTGTGCGAGCCTGACTCGTACCGCAACATCCATCACTAGCCGTCACTCCTCCTCGCAGCAGCTTACTTTTTCACTGGGATTTACGGCTCGCGGGGTAAATTCCAGTCAACCGCCATCCTACGATGTACAGCCGCTGGACCTCACACAAGACTTAACCAATAACCCACCGATTAGGGGGGAAAAACAAAAAAAAAAAAAAAGACAGCACCTGATGTATGATTTTTATAATAAAAAAAAAAAAAAAAAATCACGCAGACTTGAGCTACTATTATTTATTCATTTAGCCGACACTTTAATACAAAGGAGCTTATAATGCGGGGCTTCTACATTCTTTCATTTACAATTATTCACTAATTTTTAGGGGGGTGCGGTGGTGTGGCGGGTTCGGCCAGTATCCGCTGTGTGGCGGGTCGGGGGTTCGAGCCCTGCTTGGGGTGCCTTGCGGCAGACTAGCGCCCCATCCAGGGTATGTCCCCGCCCCCTTCAGCCTTGCACCCTGTGTTCCCCGGTAAGGCTCTGCCTCACTGTGACCCCACTCAGGGCAAGCGGTTGTAAATGCCGGTTGATTTGTAGACTAATTTTTATGGCTAGGCACTCTTTACCGGGGCAGTTTACCATAGATACCCTGCTCAACGGCCCTACAGCAGGAGCAGAATTCAAACACGCACCAAGTGGAAATCGAAGACTCTACACACGATGCTACCCGCTGCCCGCATAACTTGTCATTATATGAGAAACAAAGCCGAGCGGCGTTAAACCACAGCTGTTAGGATCACGCTTTAGAACCTCTTGACTTTGCTGAGCGAGAAAACTGCACTCAAGGGTATTTTTATCACGCAGTAGAAGTTACACACACTTGTGTTGTGTGCAGGAACAGATGCATCTGTAAGAATAAGATGAGCTGAAGCATAACAGCGAATAAGTGGCGTTTTACCATGATATAACCAAATCTGGGTATGACACACGAGAGAGATGACGGGTCCCAGCGCGGGAGCGCGTGTTTGCATTAGTTCTAAACAAAACAATCTGCTGCCACACGGACCAACCAGCGCCGGGCTCTGCAAACAGTCCCGAGCGAACAGCGTGCACAGGAAGCGAGGGAGAAGCTGGATCAGACACAACGTTTAGCACGCGGTTGGACCTCAAGGTAGCATCCAAACACCCCCACGTGTCTCCCAGCTGGTCCTCCTTTAGCACAGACGCACGTCGGCCAGAAGCAGGTGCAGCCCACTCCTCACAGCAGCTCCTTGTTCTGCTCCGCAGTCCGGACATCCGGCTACAGGGCGGGGGCGGGGGCGCTGGCGTCTAAGGCATCTGCACTTCCTGGCCTGGAGCACACATTCGCAATCCAAGGTGGGATTCATGCCATGCGTCCAAGCGGGACTCACGGTTGTCTCGCAGATTCTGCTCCGTCTCCAGGGCAGCGGACGGATCAAGCACAAAGGGTCCTGTCTGCAAGTCGAGGGCGTTCGGGGACGAGACCCGAATTCAGCCTGGAAACCTTTTAAAGAAACTACGAACGGGCAGAATAGCTCATTGAGAGTAACTGATCCACTGCAGTCAAATATCACTTAAAGATAAAGTAATGATTGAATTCCCATTCAGCACCACTTCAGCTGAACGCTGATGGGTGTATATTGACAGTGTGTGTGGATACAGATAGATACACACACACACACACACACACACACACACACACACACACACACAGTTTCTCCATCTTCATCAATAGATCAGTTCAGACTTTGGCAGTAGCTGGGCTTTCAGATGTGGTTTCAAATCTGCCTCAGTCTGTGTGGAGTTTGCATGTCCTCCCAGTGTTCACATGGGCTTCCTCCTGCTGCTCTGGTTTCCTCCCACAGTCAAAAGACATGTTTGGGGGTAGCAAGTACTGCAGTGGTTAGAGCTCTTGTCTCTCAATCGAAGGATGCAACTTTGAATCCTATGTCCAACTGTACCATGTTCTTCAGAAAGGTAATTACCACAAATTTGCCCAGTAAAAGTTACCCAGCTGTTCAAACGTAAACAACATGAACATCAGCTAAATGAGTAAGTAATAATAACAGTTGGGAAGGCCACTAGTTGTTAGCTAGCCGTCTCCACCATACAAACACATAAGGGTAGATCTACCGAAGCTCATCCGTGAAAGATGCACAGCAGATCATTATGAGAAGATGAAAGGAGAGAAGAAAATCAACTTTGATATTAGACAAAATACGGAGGAAAACCACGTATCTGGCTGCCTTGAAGCACAATTATCCTACAAAGGATCACAAAGCAAACTATCACAGAAAAACTGACATTTCATTGCTGCTGCACTTACGCAAGATTATAGCACATGGACACACCGCACACGAATCAATGACATGCACGATAGGGATCTTGCACAAAGAAATAAGGACAAATTTCACTGAATGGAGGCGCAACAATTGTGCTGTTGATGACATCTAAGTGAACACGCAGCCAGACAGATCACTGGAAAACAGGCTCTGGTTGCACACTCCTAAACTGGACAATCTACCTGTGTCTTACAGACTGGTCATGTGCACAGCTTTTCACTTCTGGCTCCAGTGTGGAGGATTGAGCTCCCTCTGTCACTCACAACTGCTGAATCCCTCCTCTCTTCATCCAAGAGCTGTCTCAAAATACATCTCTTTTGGACTCACTTCTATATGTGCTCCATAAACATATGTCACCTTTGTTAAAAAAAAAAAAAAGAAAAAAAACGATATGCATGCCAGTTTATGTGGTGATATATGACAAACTAAGTGCACGTTACTGGATCACCTGTCTGCATGCAGATCTCCCCCAGTTGTGGTGTTATTCACTGCCGTGTTGCTTCCTGAAAGGTACCTTACTTTGGAGAAAAGTGTTTGTTAACTGAGTCAATGTAAAAAGTGTAAATGTAGGACAAGTGTCAGACTAAATATGTCCCCAAAACCACAAGCTGCAGGCTGAACAAGCACCGAAAGGTCATGTTTGTTTCATGAAGAATACTGCATCAAATATTGCTCAGACAGACGACACAGGCCTCTTGATCAGTGTCATCGCTACCCAAGTAAAAATATTATTATTAATAATATCTATATATAAGGGGAAGGGGGTGCGGTGGCGCAGTGGGTTGGACCACAGTCCTGCTTTCCGGTGGGTCTGGGGTTCGAGTCCTGCTTGGGGTGCCTTGCGACGGACTGGCATCCCGTCCTGGGTGTGTCCCCTTCCCCCTCTGGCCTTACGCCCTGTGTTGCCAGGTAGGCTCCGGTTCCCCGTGACCCCATATGGGACAAGCGGTTCTGAAAATGCGTCTGAAATATCTATATATTATATGTCAATGTATAAATATATATACACACACACATTTTCTGTGCCGCTCGTCCCAGACGGGGTCGCGGGGAACCGGAGCCTAACCCAGCAACTCAGGGCGTAGGGCCGGAGGGGGAGGGGACACACCCAGGACGGGACGCCAGTTCGTCGCAAGGCACCTCAAGCGGGACTCGAACCCCAGACCCACTGGAGAGCAGGACCCGGTCCAACCCACTGCGCCACCGCACCCCCCCTTAAATATATATATAGAGGACATAATATTTATTACTGTGTTTAGATGTTTCAATTACCTACAAGGGACGTGTCTGAATACATTCAGTTCATTCACACACAGTTCATCCTCACATGACCGGACTAATGGAAGAAGGGGTGTCCAGCCATGCAACTGATCGGTCATTCAATCTGATCATACACGTGATGGACAAAACTATTTTATGATTTTAATCTTGTTCCATGAAAATAAAGTTTTATTTTCACAAAAGACGGCAGAATAGGACAAAAGAAGAAAATAAAATAGCAATTTGTACAGTTATTGAATTCTAAAATTAATAAATAGTTAAGGGTACAATGCAAGTAGATTACTTCAAATATAAGAGAAATAAATAGTTTTCAACTATTTGTGTTTCACTTTGCAGACTTTCCAATTTTTCTGACTCTGGAAAATATATTTTAAAAAATATTATATTTTTGCATTTTCCAATATGAACTGGACTCTTTCATTATTCTGGCTTTAGAGATTGTCCATCTTTTCTCAGCCGATCATTACTGTGAACTGGATTGAGGGTCATGTGTTTAAAAATCATACTCACCGTTATGGTGAATTTTAAATTTCTAAATACAAAAATTATTTTTGAAGATTGTATTTTATTTAGGTGCGATGTTTGCTCAACTGTATTGTCATGTGATCCCATAAAATGTACAGCATGTATGGTAGGTATAGTTCAGAGTAATAATTTCACAAATGTTCGTGCGGCAAGGCGTTACATGAAACAGTGGCTCGTACGTTGAACACCCCTAAAACAAGTCAACAGACACGGCAAGTTTAACGACGACTGTTCACAACACTTTCTTAGCAAATCTGCAGGTATAACAGTACAAGTTATTTTTAACAAACCGGGTTCCACTTTGCATATTATACATTTTATACGTGCACATGATGCAAATGCATGCATTGCATTTTATGTTTAAAGATTCTGGAAAATATATGGAAAAATAACGTTGCGATGCACTGCGCTGTGCGGTCATTCCAGTATCTAGGACCCCAGTCATGCATGGATGAACTGCAGATGGAGGCTATTTCTCTCCAGCTCTGAGCAGCCCCCATACCAAAGAGCTGAGGAGGCAAGTAGGAAGGAGGAGAGGTGGTTAAACGGAGGCTGCTGGGAAATAGGCTGGGAAAGGGCCAAGAGAGAGGTCTGCGTCTTACCAGGCTGCAGCCAGAGCACTCATCCCCATTTTCACACGTCCGCCTCCGCGCCTGAGTCCCGCCCCCACAGGGCACGGAACACCGTTCCCACGGCGACCAGCTGGACCAGTACACGTGGGGTGGGCACGGTAGATGCTCATTGCAGTACCTGTAGGAAAAAAGGGAGCGTGGGGGGAGCGGGAGGCTGGTAAAGCTGCTTTAAAGGCATATGTGCAGGGGTGTCTTTGAGCATGTCAGTCTTTAACCGTTTGCTGAAGTCATCAGTGCTTGTGAGGAGAGAGCGATGCGGGATGAGAACGTAGAGGTTCGGCGAGAGCTTGTTAGGCTCCTCGGTGCTGCTCCAGCCGCGCTACGGTCAGGGCAGGGCGCACGAGCTCGTTGGGTTTCCTCACTCGGCTCGCTGGGAGGAAATAGAGGACAGGCTGCCTGAAAGTGGTGGTTTATCCCAAAGCGACTTACATTGTTAAGCTGCTTACATTTATTTACCCACTTATACAGCTGGGTAGTTTCGACTGGATCAAGGGTCACGGAGAAGGAATATGGATTTAAATCTGGTTCCGCCGAGCGCGGAAGCGGTGAACCCAGGGCCGAGGTACTTACTCTGAATTCACAAAGTGAAAACGACCCAGCTGCAAAAACTGGGAAACCAGTGTAAGTGACAAGGTACAAATTTAATACTGTAAGTCGCTTCGGAGAAAGGTGTAAGCTATGAATTGAATTAGCAGCGAAAGGAGCTGCTGTGCTCCTGTACGGTTTAAATTAATGAACGGTTTGAAAGAGACCACAAAAATTCAGGCTCAAATGACACATGGAGGAAGAGTTAACCTTTGAAGAGGTAATCATTTTCCACCCCAGGGCCTTAGACTCCAAAAACAAAAATACTTTCAGAGCTAAGCAGCGACTTCCTATTCCGTCAAAACAAGGGCAGCTATGGGATCAGTTATGGAACAAATAAAAAGGAGCTATTAGGACGAAAGGCAAATTAATAGGCCATCTGATTGAAGATCGTTTCATCATTCGTTTCAAGCGTTCCATTTGAATAAACAACGTCGTGCGTTTGCGTGGCAGCATTTTGCCATTTCTTTCCAATACTCATTTTTTTCCCCTTTAAAGTACAAAAAAAAAAAAAAAAAGTTTCAGGTTTTGTTCCACTAACAGCACATGACATTTTATTTAATCTGGGAGAGAGACAGTGGAAGTGTTCAACAGACAGCCGACATTATTAGGCAAGGATTTATGCAAAAAACTACTGTCCGCGCATACACCTCTGTTTATACTGAAAACAATAAAAGGTCAGTGGTGTTTTTCTGCAGCTTTCTTTTTATTACGTATGAATAATTCATGTCAAAGACATGTGCCTTCAAAGAATCTGGAAAAACTGGAGAATAATGCCACCACTCACCATGAAAGCAAAGCTAAATGTGCTTTGAATTATAGTGTTCTTTTGTAAGAGCTGGGATTATATATTTGTTTAAAACAGAGGGGGAAAAAAAACTCAAACACAAATAGCAATAAATATTTGACCATAAAAATTTAATCCTAGTTGTGTGTTTTTATATATAGATTGCTTTTTAATATGTTACAATATACATTAGTACATGTCAAAATATAACTATTCTAAAGCATTAATGATCATTATAATCTTATTATCCATTCTTTAGCTGATACCTGTTCAGAGGGACTCAGAGTCTTGATTATCCAACCTAAATGGGAATGGCTGTGGGCCGAATAAAAAATGCTGATAATACGGAACCGTTTATGGAAACAGACTGTTAGATCGGCTCAGCGATTAAATAAAAAGCTATAAAAAGCTTAATTTATTCATTTTCAATCATTTCAATTCCAGCACGGTGGCACGGCAAGCAGCGCTGCTGTCTCACAGCGTCTGGGTGGTGTGAGAGGACACGGGTTCAATCCCTGCTCAGTCTGTGTGGAGTTTGCATGTTTTCCCTGTGTCTGCGTGGGTTTCCTCCGGGTGCTCTGGTTTCCTCCCACAGTCCAAAGACATGCTGTTCAGGTTCCCCCATAGTGTGTGAGTGAGAGAGAGAGAGAGAGAGAGAGTGCGTTTCACTGGTGCATGGATGAGTGAGCCATTGTAAGTAGTGTATCTAGCAGTGTAAATCACCTTGGTGAATAAGGTGTGTGGGTTGATAATACTACGTAGAGTTCATTGGAAGTCGCTTTGGAGAAAAGCATGTGCTAAATAATAAATGTAAAACCTAAAACAAAAGTTATTATATTCTCTCCATACAAGGTACAAAAAAGAAAACTCATGTGGAGCAAACATCACTACTTGATGCTGCATGTACAAATAATAAAAAATAAAAAAAAAAAAAAAAATTGCGATGGGGAAAACAGCAAGGCAGGACAACCAGGACTCTACTGTACTTATCTTGGGTTTGTTTGCCATTTTGCTTACAATGATTTACCCATTCATAGTCGGGTCATACTGGGGACTTTATACGGTATCAATTCAATGTAAGGATCTTGATTAAAGACACTAGAGCAGGGATTCCAGTCCAAGTTCAGAAGTGCCAGTTAAATAAAATACAATCAAATAATTTTAATATTTAGACATTTAAGCACCAGTCCAAGGTACCACCTCTATCAAACACGCCACAAACATACTGTCCCTGAAACATTTCATCTGCACAGAGAATCTTCCACTGACCCATTCTTGCCCTGGGCGACTCACAGCAGAGACAAGTAAAAATGCACAATGAGGTATCCTTAATATTCCTTCCTGACTCAAAGACGTACAACTCTGCAAATCAACGGTGTGGTTCCAACACATACCCGGCGCTAACGCGGCCCTTACGTGAAGCTAACGCAAACGACAGGGTCTCGGGAAGCTTTTGGATATGAGATCTTTGGGGAAAAACTTTGGAGAAAAACTCCCGCTTGCTAAGCGAAGGTGGACAGGCGAAAGGAAGGCGTGTTGACGCTAAGTTTTAGGGGACAAGGAGGCCAACACATCTGAGCTTCGCTGCCTCAGGCCTGCTTCCGTTAGCCTTCCAGGAAGGATCATTAAAGCTTCATTAAAGACTCTTCTATCGCTTCTTCAACGCCACCAACCTGGCGCCTTAGTGTTTCGACCACAAAAGTCTGCGTGTGACAGTGAGGCAGCGTCCGTGATGTCCTTAAAGCACCAGGATCCAACAGGGCTCAACTTTAGCCGGGCTCTTAACAATGCTAACGCTGAACCTGTGGCTGAAGGGAAAATGGACAAAATCAGCAGCGAGCTCCGACACAAGGTAACCCGTGTTCGCAAAAGCCCCTTTTTCCTGTAAATACAACTGTCAGCCTTACATGTGAGCACTCCGAGCAGGCTTTTTACTTATTATCTACGAGAAATCAAGGTCATCTTTTAAAGACGCGCAGCGGCGCCGGTGCTGAAGTTTGCGCCAATTAACGGGCCCGTTCGAACGACCGTGTCCGCTCAGTCCTCGGCAGGGCCACGCATTATTGTCCATTATTACCATCGCCGAGCGCCTTCTGAAAACCACGAGTCGCTTAAAAAGAAAGATTGCTTGGCACTGGGGTTATATAGGATCACAGTCCACGGGAAACTTCCAGAACTTACATTTGGTACAGTTGATACATCTCCGCACTTCCAAATGCACACACCAAACCTGTGTATTAAACGCAAGCGCTAAACAAGCAAGCCACCAATATCCATAATTAAAAATGATACATAAACAAAATAATCTTCAGGTGAAGTTATATATGTAGTGTACATAAGTTATATTCAGTGACTTCCTGGCTGTGTGACTCTATATATGACTTTCTGTATCTGTGAAAGTCTTAAGATGCGGAAAAGGATACTTCATAAGATACAAAGAATTGTGCTTTAGGAATTACGGGAAGAATAATGATTACTATGGTGGACGAAACATTAATGCCCTTAGTATTCTACTGGAAAAATTACATCTAAAATCTATTCTTCACTTGTAGGACAATTTAAGGAAGTTTCCTTAACAATTTCTCACAAAAGTAATGCAATAATATGTTACTCAAAGAAAAAAGTTTTTTTTTTTTTTTTTTTTTTAAATTTTGAATCAGAAATGCTAATAATATTTTCTCAGAGGGGTGCGGTGGCGCAGTGGGTTGGACCGCAGTCTTGCTCTCCGGTGGGTCTGGGGTTCAAGTCCCGCTTGGGGTGCCTTGCGGCGGACTGGCGTCCCGTCCTGGGTGTGTCCCCTTCCCCCTCTGGCCTTACGCCCTGTGTTACCGGGTAGGCTCCGGTTCCCCGTGACCCCGTAAGGGACAAGCGGTTCTGAAAATGTGCGTGTGTGTGTATTTTCTCAGAAGAAAATACACCTTACATGGTTGGCCAGGTGAGGGACGCGATGACGCAGCGGGTTTGGCCTGTGCTTGCTCTCAGATGGGTCTGGGGTTCGAGTCCTGCTTGGGGTGCCTTGTGATGGACTGGTGTCCCATCCTGGTTTTGTCCCCTCCCCCTCCAGCCTTTCCCCCATGTTGTCAGGTTAGGCTCCGGCTCCCCGCGACCCCTTGCTTAGGACAAGCGGTTTCGTTCTGTGTGTGTGTGTGTGTGTGTGTGTTTGGTCATTTGAAAAATGCTTTGGTTTTTTCTTATGGAAAAGTAGTGTGAAAAGAAGAAAAACTCTTTTTCTTAACATTCATCCCAAAGCTTTGAAAATTTTCGTATGGACCTCTACAATTGAATAAAATAAGAATTTTCCTTGAAAAAGATTTTATTCTTCCTTTCCTTTCTTGTTTGTCTTTCCCTTTCTTGTTTTTTTTTTCTGAATCGAAAGGTATCCTAGCAACACACAGCATTGCTAAGATTTCTTAAACATGCTTAAAGTTCACTTTTGATTTACATATCGCTCCGCAATTATGCATCACCACTGCAGAAGACATCTTTTCTTTTTTTGGAAATGTGAAGAAAAGAAAATAATTCAAACTTGGCGCTGGACGTTTTGCACTGGGGGAACATCAAATACGTGGGTTCATCGGTGATGGTGTCTTTGAGCACAAAGAACAGACATGCTGACATCTCACCTTTCCTCCCGGTTCTGGCCCACACACACGCGGCCCCCGTGCCGAGGGGCAGGGTTGCTGCAGGAACGTTGCCGGACCTGGAAACCCACGGAGCAGCTTGTGCTGCATGGCGCCCACGAGGTCCAGGGAGTCCAGCCACCATTTCTGAAAGGACATCGTGGGGAAATGCTCAGCCAGCTACAGCTGTGCTGTCACGAGAGGTGCGTTTCAGGAGACGGAGAGGTGTTTACAGTGTACTTCTACTCTGCTGTGCTACTTGCACAAACACACCAGTCTCTGAACTGTGGATGGCACCTGGCTGTCTGGATGAGGTCATTCTCCCCCTCATTACGATATCATTAACAGGCAAGTGAGGTGAGGACATAGAGCAGGTGGTTGTCCAGAACAGCTGGCAAGACAAGTGAAATGAGTTCAGTGCTATTCACATTTTTTTCACTATAAGGGGTGGTAACAGACACACCTATTTTCTTGGTATATCCACTTTTTAATCATCATATCATTTAATGGTCTGAGTGATGAGATATCTTTAAACTGCTGTATGTGTAATTCAGTTTTTCATTCCTTGAATATTATTCTTTTACTACTGGTACTACTGTTTTGTTAATGTTCCACGTAACATCCTTGTATTCTATGATTTATGTATACTTTCTGACTGCTGGGTTACTTTCAGTTAACTCTGCAATAACTGATTGAAATGATGATCAGCCTTGTCACACGTTCTAAACACTGTACACACCTATGTGATGTGCATGCGCGCTGATGAAGGCGAGAGGCCGAAACACATCCATGCGCCGTGCACGTTAAATTGGTTCTTCATTAAGTTTATGGATGCTGGTCCCCTTCTTACTTCTCAAAAACACAAACTTTCTATGGAATTTCTGGTTATAGAAGAAGGAGATGGTTGAAAACTCCCCGCTGGCTTAACTGATTAAACAGTAGAAGGCAATAAAGGGGCTGAGAGGCTAAATCGCTCGACTCAGTCGTGGTTGACCGAACCGTGTGGATTTCGTTGTAAAGGACAGTCCTCGTCGGGGGTACCTGGAGCAGTTGGTGACCTCTGCTGTTGAGCCTAAGCATGGCCGGCCACCACACTGTGGAGTGGGGCTGTCGCAAGCCCTCGTTCGGCAGAGGCAAGAACCGGCAGATCCCCCATCGCTGTAGCTGCACGCCTTCCACCCGGACCATGGACCGTGCCCACCGTCCACTGTTACGTTCTTGTTCTGCTTCAAAGAAGGGAACACAGCAACATCTCAAGCGGAATCGAGATTTATTCAAATCAAAACCAGGGTGACGGAACCCTGGTCCTTATGAGCCACTGCCATCGTTTGCTTTCGCTCTTAATTCCTCAGCCTAATTTAGGATTTTGACTAGAAGCCCCTAAGGGATCGAATCACATCCGAAAGCACGAGCTGTTCAACAAAACTTGTGGGCGCATTTTTGCGAAGTACCGATGTACCACAATTAAAATGGAAGAGGGGGAAAACAAAAAAAAAAAAAAAAATCGAAATGATTTAGGTTTATCAATCTTTTAGCATTTAATTGTTTAAGACAAAAAAAACACCGAAGCAGTCATTTGTTACAAGAAATAATTACAATGATTATTCAGTTAACAGGCAAAAATAAAAGAGCATTCATAAAATACCTTTACGTATCTTTTCACAGTTATGATGACTGAAGTGAAGTTATTAACATTTTTTTCTTGATTAACACTTGACAGCGAGTTGCCAGCTAATGCGTTGGGTATGACTGAGGTCGAACATGCGCTCAGTCAAGAGCCCAGTGAAGGCCAAGTTATTAAGAGCTGGAACAAACACGATTGCGTGTGGCAGCCCAGAAGGACCAAGGTGCTTCACCCCTGCTACGAACAATTGCACAAGAACAAACTGAGTCATGACCAAAAGGTGGCAAAATTAAGCCCCATAAGTAGCCCGCCTTGGTATCCCGTAGCAAATGACTTGTATTAACCCAATTTGGCATCAGCACTTGGTGTGTAGAGCTCCAACTGAACTTCCAAGTGATCTAAATTGAAGGAGACTAAAGAGAAATTCAACAAAACGGAACGGTATCCTCTACCAGTTTGTTTTGTTTAGTCTGTTCTTTTGCAAGCCGTCGCAATACGATGCTTGCCTGATGCGACTTCTTTCAGATCCAATGGGTTAACCTGTGTTGCCCGTGAGACGGGCAAATGTGACTTGAACCGGGATTATTCCGAATTCAGCTCCTCTTTGATCTTGGCTTGACAACGGTGGACGTTCCACCGCGAGGAGTCGGCTTCGGTTCAGTTTCCACGGCCGAGCGCTCGACCGTGAAGCCGACACAGACGCTATGCCTGCTAACAGACTGCCGAGCCGGTGCCACAACGGGGGATCTCATCAAGCCTCGATTTAGCCTCACGGTTACTTTCAAAGGGAGTGTGAATAATGTGGTTTCTGTCAGGGCGGTAGTGACAGATGGGTGGGGAACTACAATGCCGAGGAACATGGACGACTGAGGAAAAGAAACATCCTCAAGACTGCAGCATTCACAGCGGGAGCCTCCGGATTGGAAAAACCACACAAAATCATCAATTTGCTCAGATATTGAACAAGTAAGAAAGGAATGTGAGTTCCATAGCTGGTAATACACTGGTGGGTATGTTTACTGCCAAAGGTGACCGTGGCTGTGGGGATGCTCACGGGACACTGGGTGATGCTCTGCTCCCACTGGCTCATGCTGACACTCTCCTCCAGGGTGGTACAGCGCCTCAGGACCTGGTCCCAGCCGCAGTAGGGGTCCCGCGCTCCCACACAGGCCCTGTGCAGTAAGACAGACAGACAGACAGACAGGAGGGGCTCACTGGGGGACTGCAAGCAGCAGAGCAGCTCAACCGCCACAGGAGTAGAGGTACGCCGAGACACCCAGGCCATCCAAACCATACCGGACCATACTGGACCAAACTGATCCTCCCTCTACCCCAGAGCTTCGTTGTTTCAGCAAAACTATTGCAGTTCATTCACGCATGACCAAACCTCAGCTGACTGGATACTGTGACCTCACAGTCTAGTGCATCGCAATATTATTTTTATATAATATTATGCATGGCAATAATGACAATGACAACATTATATATGATATATTTTTCAGAATTTTCAGAATTATAAAACGGCTGAGAAACAAAATGATTAAAAAAAAAATTGCTTAATTTAAATATTCAAAGTGATTTCCAAGGATACAGCTTTCAATATATAACACATATTTTTTGGGAAATGCAGAACTGATACGTGGCAAAATTAAACAATTTGTTAAAAGATAATATATTTATTTCATTTGTTTTTTTGTTTTTAATTAAACTTTCAATAAATGTATAAACAAGACTTCTATCATGCACAAATTATTTAAAAAAATACCACAGAAATAATACTTTGGAATGACCGGTCAAAGGGGGAGGGGTTCAGTCACGTGCGGATGAACAAAGCTTTATCTGATTTTCCAGGCGTATTTAATTCTTTGAGCTGATGCTTTTCCCAAAGAGACTTTTACTTAAGCTGCCAACCATTACTGACCAAGGCGGGGGGGTGCAGTGGGTTTGGCACTGCTCTCTGGTTGCTCTGGGGTTCGAGTCCCGCTTGGGGTGCCTTGTGATGCACTGCTGTCCCGTCCTGGGTGCGTCCCCTCCCCCTCCAGCCTTGTGCCCTGCGTTGCCGGGTTAGGCTCCGGCTCAGGCTCGCCGCGACCCCACTTGGGACAAGGGCTTCAGACAATGTGTGTGTGCGAGAGCGCATTACTGACCAACATTCACAGCTAGACATTTTGTAGGTGGAGAAATTCAGGATAGGTACCTTACTGAAGGGTTCCATAGGAGGAGATAGGATTCAATCCTGCAACCTCTATGTTCAAAGGCAGCAGCTCTAACCACTACACCCCCTGCTGCCACAAAAGTGCAAAACTGATTGCTACCTGATAGGTGTTCCAAGCCACAGGCACTGTGTCCGCCAGTAAAGCGCAGTTCTCCAAGGCCCATCCACAGCACAAAAAGGACGACTGGCTCACAATGCATCTCTCGAGTGACAAATGTTTCAGGTCATATGAAAGCAACGAGGGAGGAAGAAATGGTAGAGGTTTCGGGGGGGGTTCCCCTCTCCAAAAGATACTGCTTTTACGGCACTTAATTGTGAGCCAGCAGGTGGTGTAGTGCTTAAGAGTCCTCACCTTTGGACCCGAAAGACCTGAAAGGTTCAAAACTCACCTCTATCTGCAATAACACCGATCAAAACACTCAACCTGAAGTGGTCCAGTAGAAAATAGTGTTTTACTCATTTATCCAACTGACTAAGTTATTTGGAGAAGGCCTCCAATACTTGGAATGGAAGATGATGGTACAATCACGGTAGATGATGGTACAGTGTGTCTTTAAAGACTGATGCTCTTCGCAGTCCACTCTCACATTCCTACGTAAACAGCGCACTTAGGTGCTCCGCTTTACCACACAAACCATACAGAGGCGGCCTTTTATCCGCCCAACACTCGTAAAGCCGGCTACGTTAAGGGGCAGGTCACATCGGGAGAATGATGTGATCGCACAAGCCGCCGACGCGCCTCGGTTTCACAGAAAACGCGCACAAAACGACTGTCCATTAACGGAGAAAAGGAAAGCCGTCCATCGCGAGGCCCGTGAACTCGACAGCCCTTTCGTCACGTCGCGAGACGGAGTGGGCCGTTTCGACGAGCCGCAGGTACGAAAGTGAGCGGCGCTCATTTCTCAGCGCGGACACTTCTAATGAGATGTCTGACAAACGCATGTGCAACTTCGTTGTACGGTGGGAGAACAGGACACGGAAAACTTTCTGTTTAGACAGAAGATAAGGCAGCTATTCAATAAAATGATGATTTATAGGAGTGAGAAAAGTTTAAGTAGAAGAGAAATTACTGCTGCGTATGGGTAAAAAGCAATACAAATTTGCTGTGGTAAGCATTACATACGCCCCATTCTGCAAATACCCTGTTTTCTCTCCAGAGTATTGATGCAGCTCTAGAACTTCTTACGTTCACATTTATTCAATTAGATGGCATTCTCCAAAGTGACTTACAATGTTAGATTACTTGCAATGCTTTACCCAGTTGTACAGCTGGGTAATTTTTACTCGAGCAATTCAGGGTACAACAGCAGGAGGTGGGATTCGAACCAGCAACCTTCAGATCACTCTTAAAGGGTGTTTGTTACCTTAAGATCATTGCCTTTTGTGTGGAATATGAGACTGCAATTCTGACAATCACCTGTCCATGGGGGAGGGTTGGGTGTGAGGTGTCAGAGTGGGATGAGACACTACAGACAAGTGGAAATTTTGTCAGTTACTGAGGTCCAGATATGAAGCCTGTGTGAGGGATACAGTGGCTCCACTCAGGAAACTGTAGTTAAGCATGGTAACACAGGCCCCAGCCTACAAGCCCATCACTTTGAGCTGAGGTTCAGGGTGATCAAAGTGGTTTCAGGCTACAGCAGGAGTGCTCGACCTGCCCTGAAGTTCAAGACTCTGGACGCAGCCTTCAAGAAGGTCAAAGGACCTACACTCAGATACTTACACGGCCTGACCACTACCTACACGCCAGCAAGAGCACTAAGCTCCTTCGCCTCTGCTCGACGGTCCGGTTCAGGAGAGTTACAAAATCTGCAGTCCGCAGATCTTGCTTCCAATGCGGCAGAATGGGCTCCCTCTCTCACTCGGAGCTGCTGAATCCCATTCAGCATTCAAGAAGGGTTTCAGAATGCATCTCTTTTGGTTTAGTTGATACACGGACTTACTCGCGTGTCTTATGGAAGTTGCAGCGCATCAGTGGGACCTTGATCACCTGGTCCTGGACGCCCACAAACAGGACACTGCGGCTGTGCTGGATTAGGAGGCTCCTGATTGGTTGCCTACGCCCTGGGGGAAAGAGCTCCATCTCCTCCAGCAGACAGCTGCTCATCGACTGGTTCACTGACGACAGCACCTTTCTGATGGTCCCGAAATCTAATAAGGAAAGACACGGGGGGGAACAATCAGAATGTGTGATTTACAGGTTGAAACTGAAATTGCTGAGGTTTCCAAAGCAGACATCCTCCCCCCACCCACCGCCAACTGCAGATCTGCAAGCAGTTATTCTAAATTTATATTCGTTGACTAACGAAAGCCCTCTGGGCCTTGGGTTAAAGACAATCAGTTTAATTTGGAAAATCACAGCAAGCCTTGAATTATGCAAAGCCCCACTCTGAATACAGTGCAGTTACACAATACGCAACTGCAAATAACAATCCATGTGTGGGTGCGTCTGCTAATTACTCTTGTACTCCAGCTCAGTGTTAAGCCATAGAGCGTAGGACTCTTCAGGGTCCTGTGGAAATTTATAACAAGTATAATTGTTCAATAAGTCCAGTCAATTATATTCACATCATCACAATCCGATTAATCACTTTTGCAGTATATTTTTTCCAGATTGTTAAAAATCTTAGGTATCTTTTTCTGATTCAAATTACTTTTTTTTTCTACACACCTTCGGCATTCAATTTACACACACACACAAAAAGCGTATGATTAATTGTAATAATTAACTCAAGGCATCTTACAAGAATAACCTTTTTAGTACAATTCTTTCTATTAATGTACTTGAGCTCATTAAAATTGTTTCCACAGTCATTATATTTCAGTTCTAACATTCCGGTTTGTTAGACACGATCAAATCCTGTCCCGCAGAGAGAAGAACACATGTTAATCAAAGTCCATTCTCTCATTAGTTTTGGCACCATAAAATTCATTGCACATGTTTCTAATTTGACATCAGACTAATTGCACGTCTGAAAACAGCATGAGATCATACAAAATTAGGCTATCAGGGTGAAGGATGTCAATTTAGCAGCAATGGGCGGAAGAAACAAAGCAGCACAGATCGAGCAAGACGATCTAATGACGTTCAGCACAAGATGCGTCTGCCGTTGCCCTTTCTGCCGCGTGCTGTAATGCCATCGCAGTTTTTGCCTTGGCTTTCTTGCCCATATTTGTAATAATATTTGTCGTGCGCCACAGGGCTCTGCGTTAGTTCGGCAGCATCACGCGGTCGCCAGTTGTGCTATGACTGCATGCTAAGAAAGTGAAGTTGTTGTGTAAAGACAACGGTGCGTTGACATATCCGATGTTCTCAGAGGCCCTCGAGAATTTGGAAGCAGAGCCCCCTACGCCGTCCCTCCCCATCGACAGTGCGGGTGGCTGCTGTACCGGTGGCCAGGTAGACGATGTGGAAGAGCGTTTCTTTGCCCTGCACCACGTCCACGGCTACATGGGAAAAGCGCACGTCGTCCTGCGTGAAGAGAGGCACAGGTGTGGCCGGCTGCACCACCTCCTGCATCAGGATGAACTTCTGCGCGTCCTGGAGGTTCCTCTCCGTCAGGTTCATGTTTGTCCCATAGTCTATGGTCCCACACTGGTATTAAAGAGGAAGGGCAAGAACAGCAGAAGACTTCAGAGAGACGATTTCAGCATAAAGGGCGTTGAGTGTGCGGTAGGCGGCTACTGGCTGAAGCAAACCTGTCCAGTAGTTGATTAATTTTCCACTTAATGAGTGTAGAATTACATATCACAGTAAGTCTGGAGCAGCAGTGGCTCCACGTAACCCAATCATCTCATTAATGCAGACAATGTGTCATTTACCAGGCACCTTTCTCCAAAGAGGTATGCAACTCAAAGTAAACAAAATACACTGATATATGGTGATCTGTACACACATTTTAGCATCAGTACTGGGCAGATTTGGGCCTGTATTTGCAGAAAGCGTTTTATGTTGTGCACATCTGGAATTACAGCGTCAGAGATTTCCGACACATCGCAAGTCACGGAGGATCTCTCCCCGAGGCAAATGCAAAGAAACAAGTTGAAAAGAGTAATATGCACAACAGACCAAGAAACAGTATGAAATAAGAGAGAAGACATTTCAGCAACTGCTAAAATCTGGTAAAACCATTTTCTCCAAGGCGACTTGCACCGTTAGGTATAAATACAGCACGCTACCCATACATTTATTCATCCTTTTATACAGCTGGGTCATTTTTGAATTTTTTTTCCTGGCACATGTTGGGAAAAGCACCTTGCTCATGATGTACTGCAGCAAGGATTCAAACCCGAGACATTCAATTTCAAGGCGATGACTCTAACCACCGGAGCACCCAAAACGGTTTACCCTATTAAACTGATCCATGCTGAAAATGCTCACCAAACGTCGTCACACCACGTTTTACATGTGTATTGTAATGACCCCGCGTTACTGTTTTAGGAGGGAGTGTGTGCTTAATGTGAATAATTGCATTATGGGAAATAATGTTAAATGTGTGTGTAACCACTGGGGGCACTTATGGAGAAAATAATGGGGTGGCTGTGTCTGGGGGTGTGGCAGGGCAAGAGCCCTGGGGGTGCTAAGCAGGCTGGGAAGGCTGGCTGTAAGCACCGGCTCCAGAGGAAGCAGGGTCCTCGGACCAAGAGCCTTGTTTCCCTGGTGCTGTTGCTCTAATAAATCGTACATCATGAATGCTGGCTCTGTGTCCTTCTTCGCCCCATCCAAACCTACAGTGCTGTGTGCCATATATCCAGTCTTTCATTGTCCTACCCTATCCCACTTCTGACACCAATATGGTGTGCAGTGTCCCCCTGACATACTGTAATGGGAGGTCGTTACAGTATTCTATAAGAAGAGTGTCAAGTAATCCAAGAAGTGTCAGTTTAATACACAATGTGGTATATGTAGTCATATTGAGATGGATCATGAAACTTCTCCCTGGCATCCAGATCACAGGAGAACCGAAGAGTTACTGCTTACTGCAGTTGAGCAGAAGGACACATTAAACTTTACCATCATGGGGAATCCATAGCATATTAAACTGCATTTTATGTGTCTCTGACACATTTCGATAAAGCAGTGAAGCTGCTGAGTCACGTAGTATCTTGTTGAAATTACTGAAATTAATTAGTCGTGAAATTGACATTTCAGCTGCAGCTCACACACTTACAGCACTTTATACACCAGAGAGTTACATATTTATTTTTGCTTTAAATGTCCCCCATGAGTGTGTTCTCCATTGGTGTGTCAAGCAGAAACACCAGTTCGTGTCCAAGAACGTTCCTCTTGTCACCACAGGAGACCGAGGCTTCTACCCGCAAAAAGACTCGCTATGAAGGCAGTGAGTACCTAGCGAGTACCTAGTGAGTACCAAATGGGATATCCTGGTAGAATGAGCACGTTTGTGTGGTACCGACTTTGGAACGGACGCTGTTGACATGTTCCGTTAAACGTTTTGTTCCACGTATGGTAAAGTGAGGTGTTGATCTGCGGGATCGCTTGGCACAGTGCAGCGGACTTCAGCGAACGTGAAACATTTCCGGGGTTTGCCGTTTCACAACAGGACAGTAGACAGCTAGAAGGGAGAAGGACAGGATATGACGGTGGACATACAAGTTGTCCTCGCATCACCGGTCACTCCAGCGTATCATACATGATTTTGGATACGATAACTCGTTTTTCTTGTTATACACACATATAATATTTAAACAAATTTTAAGAATGATTTTACATTTTCGCTAAATACATTTTATTAACTTATTAAATATTTTCTGGATGAAAAGGCAGTAGCTCTAACCACTATGCTACCAGCTGTCACTTCAAACCAACCACCTCTTCCCAATTTCTCTTGTTGAAATTCCTTAAAAAACACTGTGATGCTCTGGGCTGTCTGGTCATACCATCATCCAGTCTCCAAAGGTCTAGTCATGGACACATGATACGATGACAATAAAAGCAAAGATTTCTATCTAAATTAATGCTCAGCAACCTGAGCTTTCACAAAAAGGATTCGCAAGCCATTTAATGTCATACTTGAGGAGGCAGCCGCCTCTTCCTTTACACGCTCCAGCGCTCAGTTTGTCGTTTACCTGGAAGTCCGGGTTCGGGTTGGGGTAAGGCAGCCAGGCTGAGCGGGAGTTCTCCTGGTACTTGAAAGGCCCATTGAATGCTTGGGTGACTGCGCTGAGATTGAAAGCACACACCGCAGAGGCAGCGATGCTGTTCCTGCGGGAAGGAGGAGGAGCGAGAAAGAGGGTCACAACCTCACCTCCCATCCCACGGCTTTGGCATGTTGCCATGGCGTCACGCCTCATGCAGCACAAGCGTGTGTTTCGCGCTATAATGCTGCATCAATCTCACGCGTTCACTTCTCTGGTAATTAAGCAGTGAAACGATACTAGGATTGTCTGGAAAGAAATAGAACGTGTGGAAAAAAGACGTATGATGTCACCTTTATTTACATAGGTGATGCTTTCTGCAAAGCACATTTCGATTTACCCCTCTGTAGAGCAGGATTATTTTTTAATGGCTCAACTAGGGTAAGATCGTTTGTCAAGGGCACTACAGCAGGAGGGGGGATCGGGACATGCGTCCTTCATGTGCAAGACAGCAGCGCGAACCACTACGCCACCTGCTGCCGCTTGGAAAAACATAAAGATGTTAGTGACTTTGCATTTCTTTAACTAAAAAGAAAATGAATTGATGCCTGACTTGATGCCAGCTGCCTGACTCAAAGGATTAATACAGTGACATCTGTAAAATGAAGAGCGCTGGCTCGCACAGTGGTGCATGCTGGGTAAGTGCTCACACGTTGGTGGTGAAGATGGCGTAGAGCAGCTCCAGCTCGGGCAGGTAGAAGGTCCCCTGCAGCTCATGGTAGTAGAAGGGGATGTCGCCCGGCCTCGAGCAGTTGATGCGCGCCTTCATGAAGGTGGTCCAGGTGTCCTCCAGCAGGAAGCGCCCCCCCACGTCATTCTTGCATACACGGGCCACGCGTGAGAACACCGTCTTACCGCAGTCGTGCTCCACAGCATTCTCCCGGAAGAAGAAGTAGGTGAAGTTCTCGATGTCGTAGGAGGACACAAAGTTAGGTTCTGCACATGGGGGATGAGAACATCTCAGCAAGAAATAGTAATAATCTGAGCAATTCTTATAACAGGGGGCGCAATGGGGCAGCGGGTTTGGCCTGTGCCTGCTCTCCGGTGGGTCTGGGGTTCGAGTCCCCAACAGATTGGTGTCCCATCCTGGGTATGTCCCCTTCCCCTCCAACTTTACGCCCTGCGTTGCCGGCTTAGGCTCCGGCTCGCTGGGACAAGCGGTTTCAGACAATGTGTGTGCGTGTGATTCTTATAACACCTGGGATACCATCGAGGGCATTAGTACATGTGTATTAGCTCATATAAACTTAATTCCTATAAATCAACTGTAACATAACAAATGCATACTCTCAAGCTCTCATGTATTACTAGCTTGATACCTTAATTCCTTAAGCCTATGAAAATGCAAAATAAAATACTAAACGTGCTCATACAGCTCCGTCTCACTGAAAACCGATGACCTACGTGTATTCAGAAAAACACAATATTATTGTATGTTCAGCAGTATTGGATTATGAGATTAGTTCCCACTTGCTGACAGCACTCCTCGTTTCATTTTAAATCAAATCCCTTTGTCATAGAATACTTGCTAGGACAGCACGAGGAAAAAAAATATTTCCAATAAAGCTGATATTCTGTAGACCGGGTTCTAATATGTCTGCCAGTCTAATTTTAAATGTAAATAGACAAAATGATTTCTCACACGGGGAGTACAGAGTAAGTAATGTAATACCTTACTGTAGGTGGGATATGTCATTACTCAGCTGAAATGACCTAAATGTGGAATTACTGTTCATGTTCCACACAAAAGGAAAGAGCTCAGAGACCGGCACCCTCAGCGGCAGAGCGACCCGTGCCACATTAAATGCCGCTTTTCACACAAAGTGCGTTTTTATTACTCGTGATATGAGACATGCGTGGGCGGAAATCATTTACAGTAAGATGAGACTCGAGCAGCAGCACACAGACAGTGAGGATATGATGACTGTCACATACCCAGAGTAAATATGGTAAGGAGCACAAACCCACAGCAACCTTTGGGTGACATCATCAGCTGGAACAGAAGCATAGAATTTACAGCGGCAACACCGTCCTGTCGAGTTGCTGTCTCGACATACCCACCGTTGAGCCACTTGGAGTTATACTGGGCAGTGCGGAGGGGCGGGAGGCCCCCCAGACTACGGTAGATGGCGGGGTCGCGGCCTGAGAAGTCCATGGCAGTGGCAGCATACAGCTCTCCGTTGCACGTGATGAGGGCTGTGGAGTTATGTAGGGGGCTGTAGGGACAGCGGGCCATGCCGCTGATCTGGTCATGGATCTGCGTCAAGTTGTTAAGCTGGGGGGGGCGGGTGAGATGGGACGGTGGGACGAGAACATGACGGAGGCGTCATCGCACAGGTCGCCGCTCACACTGGAGACCCTTTGTTATGCACAAACTGTCTTAAAGGTCCACAAGACCGTTTTTTTCCCCGTTAGAGGTGAGGTGAACAGTTTGCCTTCCTTAGCAAAGAGAAGAAAGAATTAAGACAAATTTAACGAATAATTACTGAAACAACTAAGGACAAGTACCTCCCATAAGGGTACAAGAGCAGGACCCTGTTCAGACTTGAACCTACAGGTTACAGATTTGTGTCTCAGTACTGCTTTACATTTTTGTGCAGTGCTATGATCACACTGTTTTATCATATTAGAGGATATGGAAACACGGTTCATATTTGTAGGAACAGGGGGATAATGGGGGCGGAGGGGGCAGGTCAAGTGATTTAGTGGTCATTCTAATTTATCACAGGTTTCACTTTTCACATCACTTTCAATCCTGTTATACGTAATTCAGTTGCTTTAAAAAAAGACAGGAGAATATGAAAAAATAAGACATCTTTAGTTTTTGAACAGTAAAAATAAAAGACACTGCTTTAATGGTACAAGTAGATTGCATCAAATATTGAATTTTTTTTTTTTTTTTTAAACACTTTCTCTCCCACTTTGCTGTTTCATTGGGAATTCTGGGAAATATACATGAAATACCAGAACTGTGATGCACTAAACTTTCCGGTTGTTGCAATATCTGGTCATCGGAGGTCTGGTCATACATGGATGCACAGTAACAAGGCAAAATTCTTTCTGAACATGTGAATGTCCCCCAAACGCAGTAATTAAGGTTAAAACAGCCGGACCCTAAATGTTGCAGCCAACACATTTCCCAGAGTTCCTTAACCACAGGCCTTCAACCGCCTTCTTGGAGAACGAAAAATGAATTGACGAGCTTCACAGTACCGTGCGATTGGTGCAAATTGGAGTGTACGCGTTTGTTCCACAGGTAAACAACCGGTCTCCGTTGACGAGAAGAACGCGGACGTAATTCTGGCACTCATCCTGTGGACACAAAGTACAATGGGTTTTAAGCCCAGCGGGTGGGGATGCAAATCTGCCTATTTGTCTGCGCATTGCAAACTTGACAGTCTTGATGCCTATAGGAGCTTTTTATTCCCCATTTATTCACAAAAATACAACCTTAAAAAAAAAAAAAAACAAATCACAAACATTACAGCCCTATTCATTACTTTTTTCCATGAATGATTCCTTCTATCCCTCAATTCCCCTATTCTAATAGTGAAAAAGCCTCTTCCTATAGTCCCTCCATATGCGTCTTCAGGCTGATTCTTGCTTCGGAATATTTTCACGCTGCACCTTGTTTCACGTCTAGTAAAAACACGAGACATAACTACGACGAGGAGCAAATTAAAACAATGCGAAGGGCAACGAAAACAACAACAACAACAAACACACGGGGCAAAGGTAACCGTGCTGTCAAATGGAGTGGAAGCCTTGTGCGCTCAATAAGCTGCAGGTGCCTTGGACAGAAAAGAACTCGATCTGTCTACCAGCATCAATCTGGGCCAAACAGACCTTCAAGGGCACTCGGGCAGAACACGGAGAGTTCGCTCGACAAAACACGCCAAATTGCTCATTAGAGTACTGCTGCCATCAAAACTAAATAAATGCGTGGCCCCAGACTCATCTGCTCTTTGAAAACTCTGGTATCATGCGGTACGCAGACCATTCGGAAAAGCACACCTTGCTACGATGGTCCCGTCAAAATCTGGCAGTGGCCTTTTTGTCCTCCTGGAGTGTGGCCCCTTTTGTTCAACTCCTTGCCGCTCTCTTATTTACACTTATTTACGTTTAATTTTATTTTTTTTTATTTTCAACCAGCCTGGTTATTGGTGTTTTTTTAACCAAAGAAATTCAGGGTGAATGTGGACTTTGGGCACTAGGTCAAAATCACTACAGCAGGAGGTGGGATTCAACCCAATACCTTTAAGTTCAAGGCAGTAGCTGTAAGCACTATGCCACCTGCTGCCCAATACCTGGACAGAGCTGGTACTGAAATATAAATATTTTAGAGCTGTCAGCTTTCAGTCAAGTCACTTATGTTAACCTACATATAATTACTGACCCTTTTATACAGCTGGCTTGTTTTTACTAGGGTAAGAACCTTCCTCCAGGGTTCTGCAGCAGGAAGCTGGATTTGAACCTGCGTCTTTTGACCGGGAGGTGGCAGCTCTAAGCACTGTGTTAACTGCTACCCCTCACTGTTTGGTGTGGATGTGCTAATTACACCACTGGCCTGCTGGGTGTACCCAGTCCTCCACCACAGCCAACTAGAGCAGGCCCCAGGTTCGTACTAGGGTCGGGTTCAAAAGACACGCAGCTGTGGCAGTGGGCAGACGTCCAGCTTCCTTTGAGCGCGCTCACTCTACCGAGTCCAGCTTTGCACAGTCCAGTGGGCATGAACAGCGCAGTTGGAAACGGTCCGGGGGGGGTGGCAGTGGGCAGGAGCGAGAACAGTGTTGGTCATGCCAGCTCAGTAGGCCACCTCTGTTCTGACCCATTCGGCCATCGCAAACTCAGATCAGGGCAAAGCCATAGATGGGATGGGATGGGATGGGATGGGACGGGGGTGGCGATATGTTGCCAGCTCTTTTCAAGAAGTTCATCCACCCCAGGGGTCCTGCCGGGTGCTGCAGGTGCTATTCCCCCATAAACCCCGGGTTCCTCTTCCACCCTGAATGAAGCACGGTGGCAGAGAGCACCAATCATAGCATGGAAACAAAATGACCGGCATCATCGCAATCGCTTCTTATTCTAGAAGAGAAGCTTCTTTGCTTAGCTCACATCATGTGCACATCCTCGTATCCATGACTACCTCCCCTGCTAATATTACAAAAGTCCCCTAATAAGCCTCAACAGTAATGATCATGAGCAACACGAAAATCTTAAAGGCCTTCGTTACGAATGATGACCCCTAAAGACAGTAAATAAAGAGGTGTGTTTGTCTCTCTTTTAATTTGCACCCGTGATGTGGGAGGACGCTTCTGGGCTCACCTGGGATTTCCCGCGGCTGAAGCAGGCGGCCCTGGTGAAGTGGTCACAGTGCCAGTCCACCGCCTGTGGGAGTGGAACAGATGCCGTCAAACAGGGACAACAACTCAACTCCATCATACTGGAACAAATAAATACTACGGTATTATTTTCAGCCAGAAAATAGCAGTTTCAACAAAATGAACTGAAGACAACACAGCTTTCTGCATGCAAGAAGTTAAAATGGCCTTTTGGCAGATGTTGGCAAAATTATTTCAGAGATGGTGATTTCACCCTTTTTAATTCATGTTTATAGAAAAGAAAAAAAAAAATCAGAAAATCTAAAGTCAGTTCAGTTTTGGATGTCCTACATTTTACTGAGCAAAGCCAACAGCACGCAAAATAATAAGAATATTATAACATAATGTAACAATTTACAATTTCTATATATAAAATGTGTACATGTATATATACTGTACACATAATAAAATAATTATCACTAATTACATATTGCTCATTTTGACTAGATTCAAAAATTGTTTCAGAAGATGTTGAGCAGACAAGCGATACATGTAAATTAAGGTGAAACTGGATTGGTTCCTTCACTTCTCGAGAAGTTCCCTGCCGTTTTTAGGCCTACATACAAGACGTGAAAGCGAATATGAATGACACAAAAATAAAATACCAACGCCGCAAGAAAAAAACACAACCCATGCGTCACACTCGTGTGTGATTCACGAACACACTAATGCAGAAGCGTGTCAATATGTTTAAAGTGGAACTCTGTGGCTAGAACCCACTGCCAAAATACACACCAAACCTGCAATTTCACGGCATCTCTTAAACGGTTCTGTCTTCGGTGACTTGAGATGCAGAGAACATTTCCAGATCACAGAGCCTTGGGACCAGTTCTTGAAGACGGGCATGCCGTATATGCGGGTCAAACCGCGGCGTGGTATGGTGAATATGGTGAATAGAGTGTGTCCATGGGCGAGGCAGGTGTGTCCTCAGCCGGGTGGCAGGGAAGGTGCTGTCCAGGCACCGCACGAAGGACAGAAAGCCAAAAGCCAGACTGTGCCTTTGAGTGCCCGCCAACCCAAATTCCAGGCCACGGCGAGCTATTTTAAGGGCATCCAGGCTTGAACAGCAAAATGGTTTGCAGTGCAGCGAAACCCCGGGCGACAGCGTCACTGTGTTTTTGTTGTTAGGCTCCAACACGCTGTGGAAACGGTGCGGTTCCCCTAAATAAGAACCGAGAAGTTATGCTTTCTGAATTTTATTTTTGCTGTGAATCAGCCTCATCTGCCAGTTCCCTCCTTTTTTTCCAGGGGAACCTATTATTTCCACACAGTAAACTTTTACTGGCAAAACACTAAAATTGGTCACACCAAAACGGAATTAATTCCCGAGTTCTCCTCTTTTGGGGGGCGCAGTGGAGCAGTGGGTTGGACCGGGTCCTGCTCTCCGGTGGGTCTGGGGTTCGAATCCTGCTTGGGGTGCCTTCCGACAGACTGGCGTCCCGTCCTGGGTGTGTGTCCCCTCCCCCTCCAGCCTTACGCCCTGAGTTGCCGGGTTAGGCTCCGGTTCCCAGCGACCCCGTATGGGACAAGCGGTTCAGAAAGTGTGTGTGTTCCCCTCTTTTTTCAGAAAAGCCCTTAACAGGTCATTTCCTGTGCGTTCAGAGGGGTTTCTTCTTCGCTTCCGCACAACGTGTTGCGTTATACTCATTCACAGCCTTTTAGTTGACTTCATCATCTACAAGGATGTAGATCCGTCCGCCAAAGTACACCTTTATGTTGCGACAGTCAAACAGAACGGTCACAGGGACAGCGAAACAGAGGGACACAGCTCTGCAGAACACCAAGAAGAGTGGACAGTTTTAGCAGTCATTCCAACTTGCATGAGCGTGTTGTACAAACGCAACTTACCGCTCAAGTATTCACCGGCCAGTCTTCTTCATTATGAATCCAAGCGCATGCTTACTGGCTGTTTACAATCATAAATATCGAAACATGAGCCATTTATTAACTAAATTGTTATATCATTCCAACACTACCAAACATCGCCAAGTAAAAGAGCATAAAGGTCCAAACGTACAATTAACGTACATGTAAATGTAACGTTTTCAAATTCAGACAAGCATCACTTGTGCGTCTGCCTTCTTCGCATCCATTGTCCACGTGTGTAATTGCCAATAAAAACGCTTCTTAAGTGGCTCCGAGAGCTGCAAATGCAAAAAGCACACCTCCGCATTAACCCAGGAGCTTTTGGTTTTTCACAGATGGGGACGCTGGAAAAGCCCAGGGGGGCAAAATGAGACGGTAGTCGAAGACGAGGCTGCAGACTGGGATTCCAGAATGTCATTTATTACAGCATCGTTGTCTGTCACCAGTGCTTTCGACTAGCATCTGCTAAGACTCACTAATGCCATCGCACTCCAACCACAAGCATATCCACACGTACCACCATCTGTCAGCTACAAATCGATGTGTTCTGGAGACACTGGCCGTAAACATCAGTCTACCGCCGGCGCATCAATGTCTATTCTCACCTGTCGGTGCTACTGCTGCGTTCCCACCAGCAGTGGATCGCACAGAGTATGAGGGCTTTTTGTACCAAACCTGAGCACGCTATGAAGAGTAAATTTAAATTTGTGTGCTCATTTTAACATAGAGCACAAACATACTTCTGCAGTTAGCCACTACCGCTAGCACCTTCACCACCGCGCAGCTAATTTGTAGCGTAGCGCTAAGAGTTGCTGCGTGTGGATCCGAAGATCGCAGGCTTGAATCCTACCTCCAGCTGCGGTACCCCCGAGCATGGTACTTACCTGCTCCAGTAAAAGTACCCAGCTGGTACAAATGGGTAAATAACTGCAGGTAGCTGAACGCTGCTGTTAGTCACTTTGGAGAAAAGCATTAGCTAAATGTAGCGCTCTGTACTTCGACGCCAGCTGGGGGAACCATGCGAAGCCTGGAGGACCAGCCAAGTTCGGGGGAATGCTCATCAACACCTTGACGCACCCGGGTGACGGCTGACCGCACCCCTGCGGTCCCTCCGACCAGGCGAGGTCACATCCTGAGACCTCCTCCCTGTTCACGCTAGGTTGGAGGTCTACAGCAGGAGAAGCGGCGACAGAGGTCTCAACCCAACAAAACTAATCTTTAGGCACGCCGTGCGTCACGGCCAAAGGCTGTACGTTCAAGTGTGACCAACGTGAGCGATTTCCATACTGACTGACAACTGGCGCATTACTACTGCTGGGAGAAGCAGCGGCAGGTCTCGAGAGAGGCATCGCACCACCTGTGGCCCCAGGCATGAAAGATTCGCCACAACCAGACACGGCAATTTCCTGTCTCGCGTCAGAGATACAAGATGGAATCTGAAATATGCTTCATTACAGTAATTCTGGCAATTTGTCAAGTGCGACGTGACACAGGGTGTTCTCATGTATTCCATCGCTGTGCTCGTCCTTCTTCCATCCACTATGCGCACACACATACAGATGAACAAACAATATGAATCACTGTTATTACCATTGCTACAATGTTTTGGCAAAAACACAGAAAAGGGCTAAAACCCCTTACAGAGCAACTCTGAAACTCAACTGAGCTTGGAAGAGAGTCACAGAGCCATCGGAAAAAAGGCCGCCCACTGGTGATAAAAAAATAAATGATCCACTTCTCCTCCCTAGGCCTGACTACACAGAGAAATTGTGTAACCGGTCAACACCTTTCTCACGAAAAGAGCAGCAGAAAAAAAATGCATTTTGTTCTATTCAAATGGGCAAGAAATATTAAAAGAACTTAAAATGCGTTTCACATACAGCCGTTGATATTCAAGGAAGGATATCAAGCTTGAGGCTATAATGGAATCAGCTTTTTCATGTTTTTATAACTTCCCTTTCCTTGCCTCGATAAGATCTTGTAGCATATGTAGTAAATTATTACAGCTAAAAAGAGGGAGAAGCTAGCGATCTTTTTGGAAAATAAAACTAACATGTTGCTGAAGGCGTTGTATGGTAGGGTAAGTGCCATCCAGGCAAATTCCACCCATAGCGACCATTTGTGTGGTATTCATGGCAAGGGTGGGAGGGAAACTAAATGGTGAACATGCAAACATCACCTACTTTGAGGCAGATTCAAACCTACACCTGAATGCGCAGCTCAGAAACTTTGAGACACCACTGTTTGACAGTTTGGTCACACACATTGTCTGAAACCACTTGCCCCAAGTGGTGTCACGGCTAGCCAGAGCCTAACCCGACAACAGAGGGTGCAAGGCTGGAGGGGGAGGAGACACACCCAGGACGGGACGCCAGTCCATCACAAGGCACCCCAAGCAGGACTCAAACCCCAGACCCCCCCAGAGAGCAGGACCTGGCCAAACCCACTGTGCTGTGAGTTTGGTCACACTAATTTACATACTCCCAGTCCTTAAAAATGTAGAAATAATTAAAAGCTTAAAAGAACATGCTACATTTTTACTGTGGCAAACAATCAGAAACCAATAGTAATTGTAATGTGTCATTAAAAATACTACTCATTTTTGTCATTTGTACAGTAAATGACGGTACACTGTACACTCCAATAATAAGTGTTTCTGAAATTCCTTAACATCTTGCGTACTGGAGACACAGATCCTCTTTGTTCCCTATTTTATACTGACCAAAATAACACAAGCTGATGTTCATATATCTGAACTTGATTTATTCCTCACAAGTGTCTGCAGAACACTGGAATTAATTTTAATCTGTAGTTACAACACAAAGCTATTACAGCCTAACCCCCAGACAATGACGCTCTATATACATATTTCACACACACTATTTACATTCTGTACCTGTACTTAATTTAATCTAATACATTATGAGTCAAACTGCTCATGGGATCAATAACTTTCTTTTATATCTTCAGTGGGCTGTGTAGCGGCATGCGCTGGAAGTACTATCGGTGGTTACTGATAAGAATATTGCTGTGGTTATGGTACTTAGAAGATGTGAGGATTATATTCACAAGAAATAACACTGCTGAAATAAATTTTGGATGTATCTCAATATACTGAAAATTCTTAGCAACAGGCTACTATGTCATTAGCTTTCGCTGCATTTCTTGGCTATACATTCTGGGTTGCAACATTCCCTGCTTTTATTTATTTTTAAAGGTTGCCATTTATGAAAGTCTCAAATTCCTCTTGGTAAAATTCCCATCTTTACAAAACCTTCAAAAGCACAAACACTTCATTCCTCATTGCATTATACAGCTTTAATGCCACATTAATTTTTGTTATCCGCACTGGGTCTCTAATATTTTCCCTTCACTTTAATAGTCAAAGTTAATCATCTTTTTATTAGGTCATACATCCTGAGCTTTACAACACTTATTTCAGCAACACAATACATTTTATTACATGCAATATTCACCAGATTTATACGCAGTTAAAAGTCAGGTGTAGGTACGATTTGACAGTTTCAGATTTAATTTCCTGATTCACGTTCAACTGAATAAATATCGATAAGATGCAGTGACTATCAGTATCCTTATCACATCAGGGTATCGGATCGCTTATTAGCAAGCTTTAATAGAAAACTACAACGAGATACAGTATGTAATAACGCGAGGTTTTCAGTATGAAAAGTCAATGAATATAATGGATACAAGTTCATGGTAATTTTTCCAAGTGGTGCATTAATGTAGCAAGAAGGTCATTCAAAGGGGCAGAGAGGACATGTGGCGTGGTGGTTAGTGCTGCTGTCTTCGGGGGGCCCTTTGTCCTTGAGGGACCTGGGTTTGAAGCCCATCTCCTGGTCCCGTAGCTCTGACCAAGGTATTTACTCTAACTACTCCACTTGAAACCATCATCAATCTGTATAAATGTGTAAATAAGTGGAACATGAGACTAAACATAAAATCACAGTCTTAAAAACTGCAGCTTTACCCCTGATTCAGAGACCTAAGAAAGGATCCA
Organism: Scleropages formosus; assembly: GCF_900964775.1. Classification (NCBI taxonomy): domain Eukaryota; kingdom Metazoa; phylum Chordata; class Actinopteri; order Osteoglossiformes; family Osteoglossidae; genus Scleropages; species Scleropages formosus. The sequence goes on from NC_041806.1 coordinate 15,997,817, forward strand.
GAAGGGAATGATGCTTATCCGATGTATAATGTTTAAGCAGAACTGACAGCTGCAGCATGCTGGAACAAAAGGTTGCACTTTGTAGACCTCAATTCTTTCACAACCTACAATTTTTACAATTAGATAACCAACTCTTAAAAAGACAAGTTGAAACGTCTACATTCAGTAGCTTAACATCAGAACATATGTATTTGTGTTCGCATTAAGTTGGCCGGCATAATCAAATTGACTCTGGTTTTGTGGTCTCAGATGAAGTGCAGCATCCTGGACTGGAAAGTGCGCAGATAAATTCACCGTTTCTTCTGCAGGTGTATAGGTTGTTGGACACAGAAAAGGACCCTTGTTTCATCAGATCCTGTTCCATTTTGTGGCAAGGAGGTTTGTTATGTGTGGCCCCACCTACTCTTGCTGAAAAAAAAAAAAAAAAAAAAAAAAAAACTATACGAGCATTCCTCAATTTACAAAACTAATCTGCTACAGAAAACGATGCAGATATTGAAATTTTGGATACCAAAAGTCTCATTTCCCCATTACTTCAAATGGGGAAAGTAATTTCCAGCCACAAATTTTTCAAAATTAGAACACTGAAAAACACAATTCTATCTATAATCCTATGATTTTACCACAATATGAAGCAGTTATAATTACATACTTACTGGGTGGATGTAATTTCCACTTTAATTGATAATTTCTCTGCAGGATGAGCAACAAATCAAGAAGGGATCCACTGAGGACTTTGCATTTATTTACTTTGTAGAAACTGCAGTGCCGTTAAAATGCACAAACATACCAAAAACAGCTGAAATTTTCCTGCTAATTGTTCTGCTGTCTCTACAATCACTCAATTAAACAACAAACGCAATACACCCAACACACACTCCTTTGGAAATTCATACGCTTCCTATAATGCCCACACTCTCACATTCCTAACAGATTTCTGGATGCAGACAAGACAGCTACAGCACATTACTGTACTTCTGCTTCACTCGTTCAACTTTTAACTGTTTTGGACATGCATTGGATTTTTCTTCTTCCAGAAATCAATAATTCGGTATCAAAAGCCAAGAGCTATTATACCAAAATTTTAGGTAAAGAGTTTGTAAATCGGGGGGCACGGTGGTGCAGCGGGTTTGGCCGAGTCCTGCTCTCCGGTGGGTCCGGGGTTCGAGTCCTGCTTGGGGTGCCTTGCAACGGACTGGCATCCCGTCCAGTGTGTCCCCTCCCCCCCCAGCCTTGCACACTGGGTTGTCGGGTTAGGCTCCAGGTCACCGTAACCCCGCTTGGGACAAGTGGTTTCAGACAGTGTGTGTGTGAGAGTTTGTAAAGCAAAGGATGCCTGACAAAAACAGTAAATGGATTAAGTGTTTGGGTAACACTGACAGAGAAAGGTGTTATTAGTCTTTATAACTCCTTAAAGTATTCTGTAGTAGCTTCAAAAAAGTTCACCCCCCCCAAAAAAATATGTAATAAATTAATGATTACAGTAAATAACTGTTCAACTTAAAGTAATTCCTTGATTTAAAATGCCATCAACTCAGTCCATTTGAATTGTGCAACTTAATCAATAAAGAAAACTAATAGTGACTCTACATAAAAACACACAGAGGTTACCAGGACTGGAGAACTTTCTTTCCATGTAACAAATGAACCGGAACCCTTTCAGACAACATTAAATGGATTAATTATCCTTATATTACATTGAGAAACCTAAAGCATGCAACTGAACACTATCCTCTCTGACATTAAGCTCCAAATGATTACCACTTTGAAATGGAACAGTTGTTAGTTATGAGCACCTTAGGAAAATGTACTGGTTTTCAGAAGGAATTCAAAACACAGTCAATTAAAGTTCATAACATCTGGGTCATAAACATGGTGCTTTTCTTTTTTCAGCGCGCGTTGCGTTTCTTTCACCACTCTGCACCTCTGCCACCACAACCGGTACAACACTGAGGACACCTTTGTGTCCCATCACACATCAGCTCCGTACGACAGCAGAAAGGTATCGCTCGCACCTGGATCAAGGAGAGGTCCTCCAGACGTAGCCTGAAGAGGTGGTTTCTGGAAGAAAAATACAAGTTAGCAAAGTGCAAAATGACAGCATGCAAGTATGCAGCCTAAGGTGAAAAATCTTGAAAGGTGACAAAGGCACAAGGCAGCATCAAATCACTGTCTCTCTACTTGCTCAAGACACAAGGCAAGTGTGAGAGAGAAGAAAGAAGGCTGCAAAACTCATCCAGCAAACAAATCCAAGCACCTTGCATCAAGTGGCCCAAAATAAAGTTTCCATTATAGAAACCTGACATCACCTTACACTCAAGGAGGGGAACACCTTTAATACACCCCGAAGCATAGCGCAAAGTTGTGCAGTGTGCCACAAAAGTACACATTAAAAAATATCACTGTGATTTTTGTGATAACATTCAATATAAGTGGTTCAAAGGGTTGCTTTTTAGGGTGACTATTTTTTTAAGCACACAATTCTTGCTAAAAGTTAATTGATGCCTGGGGTTATGCATTGTATTTTGCGAAAATTTCAATGTTAATAAGATGGAAATGTCATAGTCATTATTACTACATATTATGTGGTTTTAGAAAAACTTTGCATTCAATTCACCTAATGCTGAGTCACAGCTGGAGTTCACATCTGGAAAAGGAGGCTGAGAGAAAGTTAAGATTTATGAGGTCCATTTGAAAATTTGAAGTCAAAGTGCTGGTCCCACAAAGCTTTTGATATCATTAAGCTTTTTTTTTTTTTTTCCTCTTTCCATTTTAAAACACAGTGCAAGAAGTGTATCGATGCTCCCTCCCTTTTCGGGTTCACCAATTAGGAGAACGGACTGATATCGGAATGTGCCATCTCCAGATTCAAGCTTTTTCCTTGAAGAAAATGAGTAACCTACAAAGGATGCTTATTAATATAGGGAAAAACTATGTCATGGTAAATAGATGCTTAGACCTGTATTAAATCTATCAGCATAGTGCAGTTTTTGAAGTACTGGAGCAAACTGTTAAAGGACACTGTGTCCAGTAAAGGGCAGTAAAATCAGTGTTTCTTCTTGTGGCTATGTTTCCTGAGAAACGTTTACTAAATTTACATATCAAATTTTTTTTTTATGTTCTGCTCACATACTCAAATTGTATATTTCTGTGAGCATGTGTATATATAGTATACAGTGTGTAATATATACACACACACACACACACACACACACACACACACACACACACACACGCCTTCAGTGGGTGTAAGAAAGGTAATACTTGAATTAATCAAAAATACAATCCTTTAAGTATATTCAAAAAATGACCCATATTTCTTCGAACTGTCATCGTTAAGATGTTTTATTAGAATATTCAAATCAGTTGTGGTTGTTAGGGTGCCAGGCTCATAAGGACTTTCTCCTTTTGTTCTACAAATACACGAGGATGCATACAGTACGGGGCAATCGAATGAATCTGCACAGGTCCGGACCCCACTTCTGACGGCTGTCGTTTAGCTTTACTATAACCCAATAAAGGGGGAAAAAAAAAAAAAAGGTAGCTGTGCTTTTTACATACACAACATTTAAAGTCACATGTCAAGTGTATATTTAGAACACATGAACAGTGACAGCAGGCTGTGAGGCAATTAAGGACATGAACTTGCTGCTTCAACCTCTGCTTTCTTCTGTTACCATAGTACCCGAGTTACTTACCCCAAATAAAGAAAACGTAGAAATGAATGGGAGAAATGCAAGCTGCCCGGATGACATGACAATTGCCGATTATTGTTCGAGTTACCTGGCTCCAACAATCAATTCGGTTTGGCCAGGGTCGAAGGTCAGCTGCGAATAATCCACGGTGTCCTCCGCCCTGAACCTGTGTATCCACGGCTCAATGTCTGAAAGACAAAGATGAAGAGCAGCGAGAGCTCATCGGAGGCTTGCCAGGGCGAGGAGGATGTTGACATACCGTGGGACCGAGGGCAGCGCCGTCGGGCCTGCGCCGTCGACACCGGGACGAAGCCGCAGGGTCCGAGCCGCACCGACAGCTACCCTGGCAGAGCGATCCTGGGCACGGTGCCTACCTTCCCCTCCAGGAACGCCTGTCGAGGGCGCCGACACAAGACCCCACACCATTTTCCCTTCTCATCTGTAACGTGACAGATGGAGAGCTGCCCTCATGCAACCGCTTGTTCTGGAATCCCAGCTGAATGCCCATTTCACTTGTGAAAGCAGCCTTCACACCGGTACCATCTGCTTTGGGGAAAATACCATTATAAATATGTCAACATTCCCGGTGACAACAACCGAGAGTAACGGGCTACAGAGTTCACCAACCAGCGTACTAGGCTGGAAGATCACTTCACGTGCAGTCGAACCCCAAAATACAGCCACTGGAGATATGAGAGAGTTAGACTTTGCGATAAGGTTCATTTCATTCCCCTACTTCAGCTTAGGAGAAATTCCTTCACTCTTTACAAAGACCAAATTTGGATTTTCCACACCTCCCGCCAGCTGAGCAATGATGTTCACGCTCATTCAGCAGGTGCTTTTCCCCAAAGTGACGCACAGGGGTCAACTTGTTTTTAAACGGACACTTTTGTCCAAGAAGACAGTTAGCTACACTACAGGTCATCAATTCACCTATAAGGAGAACACGTAAAGTCCAAAGAGATGGAAGCAGGGATTTGAACCCATATCAAATAGCACAGCCCAGACACTATGGGCACCAGCACTACCCACTGGGCCATATGTGAGCTTCGCTGCATTTATGGTTTTACTTGTGTCCATTTCTCAGCCTCCATTACCCTACATTTGCTCATCTGACCCCTTACCTCAATAAACACGGCCCCCGTGTGGACTGTGCAAAGGGTGCCAATATATTCTGTAAGCACTAATTCCTTAGCATTCTTTTCATTCATGTCTTTTGGATTTCATTACGGTAACTCTTCAGCAAGCAGATTAAGTGTATGGTACCAAAAAGTTCCAAAAGCACTAAATGAGCACAGGTAGACAGCCATACAGTATTAGAAAGTAATTAAGAGAAACTGTCTTAACATATGCTACAATGACGCAAGGTAACAAGTCATTGTGTTCATTTGGATGAGGTTCGGTGATATTTTTTCAGTATAAACAGGTGCCGATTTTGGTCCCAAGACACACACAAAATTTTCCATTGAAACTAATGGTAAGTGAATCTCTGATTTATGAGAACTTGCTTTGCAAGGGGGTCTCCAAGAAGGCATTATCTTCCCCGCGATGGTGAAGAGTGCATCTATTTGATAAAAGCTAGACCCGGTGACTGCATATTCACCAAAACATTGTCTTCTTGTTGCACACGGGATGAAACCGGCCATAGGCCTCCTGCTGCTGTAGCCCATCTGCTTCAAGGTCTGATGAACTGCATGTCCCAAGATGTTCCACACACCACTGCTGTACCGAGCTGTCATTTTTTAAACTTGTCTTGTTGGCATCAACAGGTCTTTCCACTCTCCTCCCCTCTCTCTCATTAAGGTGTTTTTTGCACCTAGAAGGGAGTGTTTTTGTTTTTTTTAAAAAACAATTACATTTATAAGATGCTTTGTCCAAAGCAACATGCATCTCAGCAAAAGTAAAATTTGTGTATTACATTAAGAGAAAGACATGGCTGCAGACATGTGACTTAAGTAAACCTAGCTTGTTACCTTCTCCTTGATGCACTGATGTTCATCACTCGAACAGGTGCATAAAACACAGGATCGATGAATCCTGATAACCTTTGTACACTTTTTTTTTTATAATAAGGTACACAAAATCACATACAATGCCAGTTTTTTTTTTGTTTTTTTGCTCACACTTTTCTGTGTTGTTCAGTCTGGACAAAGGTGGGCAAAAATCCCAAGAGCGTGGCAGGTTCCAATGATCCCGCCCTATGTAGAGTCACTTAGATCACACATCTTGTCCATTCCAACACTCGTTCAAACAGTAACTGGAGCTCTCATGCCTACTGCCTATTTCATATACTGAGTCAGCAATATGTGACTTGCTACGTGAGTATGAACTGTTTGTAGAGAGAACCACATGTGCCTAAAAGTGCCAGTTCCTTGCATGTACCATTGAGTACATATGTGTACTGTATAAAGTGCTGATGCTCACTGAGTAAGGCACCAACTGGAAACACATCACATATGTGAAACTTTTCAGTGCTGCAACCCAAATTTACACTGTACACTCAAACCAGAGATCCTGGTCATTGCTGTAAGCCTCCTACCTACCAACTTTTCGGAAATGCAGCACGCTACACTATAAGGGAACTGCACGTCCTATTGTCCTAGATTATTATCAAGACATTCTTACTCTCCAGTTACTGAAGACCTGCAGGCTTTAGAGACCAAAAAAAAAAAAAAAAATGGATTGAAAGATTGCCTCATATACACTTGAAACACCAGGAGAGGTGATGTAACATAGGTAATTACTTCAATGTAAGAGTTAACAGCTGAGACTAAGCCAAAAGAGCACAGCTCAGGACCACTGAGCACTGGATTTATATATTCCATATAAATTATTGTACTGATGATTAATCTTAACTTTAGTTCTCTCAACTGAGGAAACCATCTAGTCTCCTACAACAGGAAGCGATGCAGGTTATGACTGATGAGGTCTTGGGATTAGCCTTCAGTTGGGCTAGAATTAAACTGATGCCATGAGTGAGGTGAGACACTGACACCCCCTATTTGTTTCACACATGTGAAGGTGTCACTTCCAGGAAACAGGTGCCGCAAGCTCTTCTGTGCCGAGACCGAGGTTGCCGAGGACGCAAGCTGGAGCCTCTAGTAAGGGCACATTTGTTTTAAATGCATGACGGCAAGAGGGAAGCGGAGCCAAAAACATCCAAATCCGGTCATTCGCACCCAAGGTCCCTGCATGAAGCCTGACTGGAAACTTCCGAGTTCGACCCAAAAGCAACAGGCACAAGAAGCTTGGTTTAGGTTTTGCATCCATAGGATTGGTGTGGGGTATACAAAACTGCAGGAGAAACAGCACAAAGGTTGAACGAGCACAGCTGGCAGGTCTTCGTCTCCGCAATCTTCGCAGGAGGTCCCCTGAAGACAAGGCTTAAACGACGGCAGGAGCAGGAGACGTGGCCTTTTCACGGGCACAGGTTTGGCGGCAAAGAACCATTTATCGCGGCTCCTCCAAGCTCCTTTTCCAGCAATCTGGCGTCCAAGGGGCTCGCAAAGCCGCAACTTCGTGGCCATACCTTCTAATTTGAGTTAATAGCTGGTATTGGAGCGTGAAAAATATAAAAGGAGGCGTAAGCATTAAGACCGTCAGCTCAAGGACACTCAGCAGTAGCTTTTCACACCGCTTAAGCCGCACTCGTCTCAATACCTATAATAGCAGAGGGTTTATACAGCACACACGGACACGAAGCCAACGTGCCAAAGCACGCTGATCTTTGACCGCTTTAACTCAAACTGTTCACTGGTTTCACAGACTGCTCTGTCTAACTTCTGTAAACGGATGGATCACGACTAGGAGGCAGACTCCACGGGTCTTGGTGGTGAAAAAGCCTCAGGGTCGGAATTCAGAACTCATTTCCTTCTTATTATTATTGATAATACAAAATTCCCTAGTTGGGAAGCATTACCGATTCAAAAACTAGTCAATTTCATGAAAAGTGAAAAATACCGCAGCCGAGCAAGTCCCTCGGCTATTCAGTGCCGATCGCCTTGTCGTCTCACCTCATTTAAAGATTTGAGGTTCCTGTGTTCTCCCCTCCTAAAATGATAATCTAGTTTGGCCTCCATGAAATGAGCCAAAATGCCCCTTTTGATTTTGATGTAGTTAAACACAAACATAATAAAAAGGATGAATATTATATTAATGGGGGGCGCGGTGGCGCAGTGGGTTGGACCAGGTCCTGCTCTCCCGGTGGGTCTGGGGTTCGAGTCCCGCTTGCGGTGCTTTGCGACGGACTGGCATCCCATCCTGGGTGTGTCCCCTCCCCCTCCGGCCTTACACCCTGAGCTGCCGGGTTAGGCTCCGGTTCTCCGCGACCCCGTAAGGGACAAGCGGTTCAGAAAGCGCGCGCGCGCGTGTGTGTGTGTGTATTATATTAATACTATCGTCCAAGTAAATGGTGTCCAAAAAAAAAAAAAAAAGTTACGTTCCTCAGGGAAAGCAAGTTCAGCCGAGAGTTGAGCTGAAACAAAGAGCCGGGTGGAATTCGGAGAAGAGAGACACGTCTGTGGCACACCCTGTCTTTGCAGTCAACGTTGCCTATTTATTGTGTGGGGAAAGTACAGAGATATAATAATATACAAACTGGTCAAATCTTTAACTGTAGAGCATCTGTCTAACAAAAAGAAAAAGACTTTTTAAGATCTTTGTGGTTTTTAAGGGCTAAAAAGGGCATCCAAGATTTTTGAAACCATACAGATGTCTTTTATGTGGTTTGCAGGGGACATGTTTTTGTACAGCATCACAAGAGCGCATATATAATTGTTGTTTATGGGTTTGTGTTTGAGTGGTTGTGCGAGGCACGCAAACTGGATTACGATTGCCTTCATTTGCACAGAAGGCATACTTTTCCATTTACCTTGCCTTTCAAATAGAGTATTCAAAAATTCTCAGATTCACAGTTCATTTGTTCATCAGTAAAGGGACATTGAGAGCCGAAGATATTCCTAGCAACACTGGGCACAAGGTATGAGCCAGCTGAGGGGAAGGGGTACTCAGGTACAAAGTAACAGAGGCTGCAAAGAGATGACTCTTTATAGCACTGAAAACGCTCAAGAAATGGGGTTGCTGGCCCTTTAAGGAAACTAAGCTACATACAAAATCTTTAACGTAATCAAAAGAAGAAAAAAAAAAAAAAAAAAAAAAACAAAAAACAAACAAACAGTGACCAATACGCAACTGCGCCGCACACATGGGTGGAAGTTCTTGTTGCAATCCCTTGTTTCTCTGCCCCCAGTCAACAGGCTGCCATTTACTTGGGTTTCAGGGTCTACTCACAAAGCGTCCCCACCCCACCATCCCATGAGAAACCGTTTGATCACTTTTGTTCATATTAATAAGGGGGGGGGGAGGAAAACACACACACAAAAACTGGCTCCGTTCTCAGAAGTCACTTGTACATTTGCAATAGCCATACAGGTGGTCCCCAACTTACGATGGGGTTACGTCCCACAAAACCCATCATAAATTGAAAATGCATTTAATAACCCTACTGAACATCATACCCTAACATACATGTGATGGTCATTATAGGCTTGTTGCCTTCATGCTGGGCAATTATCTTGAGTTTCTCCTTAAGAGTAATTGCCCTCTCCTTCTTCCCACCAGTAGCAGGAGACACAGATGTGGTGTTTCTGTGACGTTACGGATGCACAAAATACAACATAGATACGGGGGGGTATCTGTGTAGCGACCACTTGACAGACTGGGAGATGTGGATCGCTGCAGCTGCTCAGCATCGCACCACATATACATATCACTTGAATTTGCCCCCCCCCACATTCTACATTCAGTAGAAACTGTACATTGAATTTTGATTTTTTTTTTTTTAAAAAAAAATGTATATTGCCAGTTCACCATTGCAAGGTCGAAGAATCACAAATCGAGGAGCATCTGTAGCTCCACCCACGTACACCCCCAACTTACCCGAATGTGAGATCACAGGATGCTCCACCCTGCGGCAGGGAGACTCTGGCGAGTGGGCGGTGGCCACATTAGCCACGCCTCCAGCGAGCAGGACGAAGAGGCCCTGCAGAGGGAGCAGGCACCAAGCTGGACCGACACCCCCGGCAGGAGCCATGGGGGACTGGGGGCTGCTCACTGCTCCAGGGGCCCGAGCACAGGGCTCTGGACATCTGCGGAGGAGGCCTGATGGACCAGAGAGAGAGGGGGGGGGGGAGCTTAAAAAGAGCTTACTGCTCTAAGCCAGCATGTCACATATCGGCAAGACAACAACGTAAAGACACGTTTTACGTGGATGGCAATGCCTGTTGGGATGTGATCCGACACGGCGGTTCATACGCAGGTACTGGGGACGGCTGGTAGTACAGAAGTTAGAGCTGCTGCCTATAGACCCAGAAGGTCACAGGTTCAAATCTCACTTCTAGCTGTAGTACCCTTGAGAAAGGTACCAACCCTAACAATTGCTCCGGTGAAATTATCCATCAGTATAAATGAATAAAGTAAATACATTAACAGTGTAAGTTGCTTTGGAGAAGAGCAGCAGATATTTTAAAAAAAAAAAAAAAAAAAAAAAAAAAAAAAAAAAAAAAAAAAAAAAGGGTAAATGAACAGCACTCAAAGTACTGCAGTTTGGTGAAGTTTATTTATAGAGTAACACAAAATATATATATTTCCAAAACTAATCTGCGCCAATTACATCCATCGTGAGATGGGCTGGAAATATGCGACAGGCGCTTTGTCGCAGCTCAGCGCCCCTTATAGGGTGTGTGTGTGTGTGTGTGTGTGTGTGTGTTGTAAGCGTAGGGGTGCGACACTCGGCAAGACGCCGCGTGAAGCGCCCACTTAGTGGGATCTTTTGGGGAAACCCGAGCAGGCCTTCAATTTAAAGATCATCTCTCCGCACCATAAAATTCTTAATTTGCCTCCAAGAGGGATGAAGGCAGTCGGCACCACAGGCGTCTACAACATCCTGGGGGGAGGAAGAGTCGACTGGACACGCGAGCGAAGGGCTCCACGTCAACTGGGGGGGGGGGAAACGGACGCGTGTCGTGTCAAAACTGCTGCGCACGCTCATCTCTCTACTTCCCTCCCGAGGCGGAGGACACACGCCAGATGTGATGAGCTCGAAACACGACCTCTTCGGCACACTGCCGCGACGGCGTTTCCACACACAGTGCCCCCCCCCCCCCCCAACGACCCCAAAAAAAAAAAAAAAAAAAAAAAAAAAAAAAAAAAAAAAAAAAAAAAACCACCACGCAGGACAGCGCGGACGTAGCGCTCGAAGCCAACATTATCGTGCAGAAAAGGAGAACGCCACGACTGCAGGATCCGCCGTCGGGAGCCGGAGCCAAAACGGCCTTGAGTGAGCGAAACGTATAATTGACAAAGTGACACGAGGGATGAAAACCATAAGAGAAGGGGGGAGGGGAAAAAAACAAAAAAAAAAAAACTGCAACAATACCAGCTGGGGGATTGGGATCTGGGCAAAACGAAAGGAAGAACGAGCGTGCGCAATAAACGCGACGGTGTGTTCGACGCACCCCTCCCCACGCTGCCATCTGTACCAGGGTAACAAAATATTACACCACTCCACAGTTACTTTACCGCAGCTAAGAAAGTCACACCCGTCTCAACGGCACCCTATAGCACCAAGCGGCTGAAGGCCAACAGGCGTCAAAGGCCTTCCGGAAAGCGCATGCGTCTCTTTACATCCAAGCCATTCTCAAACATTTTGCATTTACTAAAGTTCTGCACACATACAATTACTGTCATTTATTGCGACAGCGTATAATATTAACAGACACCTGTTTGTATCAGTGAAATATTGGAAAAAAAAAAATCTCAGCGAGTCACATCGTACAAGTTCCCCCAGCGTGTAATATTAACGGACACCTGTTTGTATCAGCGAAATATTGAAAAAAAATCTCAGCGAGTCACATTGTACAAGTTCCCCCGTGCCCGAAACGGACCGAAAAGACGAAAACCACGCGGAGTCACGGATCTCTCCGCAAGTCGTGCCACACGGTCACGGGTTAAACGCTTTCCCAACAAACGTGTCGCTCAGCCACGGCCTTGGATCTCAGAGTTATATCTGGGGCAGCAGAACCAGCAATTTCCTCCAGTTCCACCCCGGCTCTCCGGAGGCGCAGAGGCCTAGTGCTATTTTTACCGCGATCCCGCTCCAGTGACGGGCCGAGGGACGGAGATGAAGGACCGGCGGCCAGGATGGTGAGAAATAATGTATGGAGAGGAGGTTTGGACCCCCCCTATTTCCCATCGCTTTCCAGATGTCCAGCCGGGGTCCCGAACCGACTCGCGAGCGACCGAGCGCCACGGCCATGTCTGAAACGCGGTCGAACGCGGCACAGGATCCCTGGAGCTGCTCCGCTTGCGGCAAGGTGGAAGACGGAGCCCGAAAAACCCCAGGCGTAATTACCATCGCGGTCTTGGCTACGGGTTCGAGCCACGAGCGCGCTCATATTCCACAGTGCAGCAAAGCAGCTCCTTCCGCACCTCTGCCGCACCGTTCAATTCCGTTACGTCACGTTATTTTGGCCTTCAAAACCACTTCGTTTTTTGAGGGGACAAAAGGCAGCCAAAAAGATGCCCCCGCCCCCCCAACACCTTTTTGTACCATGCGGTCACAAGAGGTGCCCTGTGGAGGCTAAAGGGACTTTTCCACAGCAAGAACAGGCCAGGGAAGTTTAAGGTCAAAGGTCATCTTTACGGTCCCCTCGATGTCCAGACCTTGGACCTCAATGGGTTCTGCTGCCATCAAATTACCATAAACTGGAGGAATGGCGGCTGCAGGAGTAACGGACCATCGGCACGACGGCGCAGCATGCCGCGCACGTTGGAAAATGAGAGCGCTGCCACTTCATCGCTCCGTTCAGACACGGGTTCAGCACTCAGTCCGTGTGGTGTTTGCGTGTTCTTTCCATGTCTTCATGAATTTCCTTCGGGTGCTCTGGTTTCCTCCCACAGTGCAAAGATGTGTTTGAGGTTAACCGGCAACTCCAAACGGCCTGGATCGCGCACGTGTGCATGCGCCCTGCGATGGGCCGGCATCCCATCCGGGGTCTACCCTCCTAGGATGGGAACCGCCGATCCTGGAATAGGCTCCGGACCGCCGTGACCCCAACAAGGATAAGTGGATAAGGAACCTGGGGACGACTCCACATGTGGACCGCGACACCACACCACGTGTGCACACGGCTGGGATCGGAGCCCTTGCACATTTCCAGCCGAGGACCACAGAGACCTGGACTTGCAAGGAAACACTTTATTATAGGCGGCTCCGACACGCAACTCAAAACACATGAAACATTTCATATTTCACACGCGGCGGAGAATATTGGAGGCTACTTTACACGACAGGTAAATGCATGTCAATTTGCCCCGACATCGACCGAGTCTCGGCTATTTGCAAAACGTTCAATATAACAACCACATAGTGCAAAGTAATTAGTTCAACATCAAACAGATGTCTTTTTTTAAAAAACACGTTAAACGTTTAGAGAAAAAAAAAAAACCCGAGATATCGGTGCCGTTTCGTTGGTTTGGTCATCGGTTTACGGCGCCAAGCGCCAGGGGAGCAGCTCCGAGCCCGCGGCGTCCACCTCTCCCACAGCTCCCGAGGTCCAAGCAGAAGGCGCTCCGGCTTCGCCATAAAATTCTAAGCAGAAATACCCGGGAGAAAAGGAGTCCTGAAGCATTACACATGATACCTCAGGAAATAAATCACTGCGCAGACAAAACTGGACAGCAAACAGAGGAAAACCAGCCCGCACGTGTTAGGGTCACCAGCACGGAGATCCCACCTTCACTCACTCACTCACCACTCCAGGTTAGGCCCTCCATTACCTCCTATGTCTCAACTGTGCGCCCCTCCCCCCCCCCCGTCAGACGACAGCACCACACTTACATTTCTACAAGAAAACTGACCGAACCAAAGAGTATTCAGACTTTAAAAAAAAAAAAAAAAAAACCGCTGAAGGAGGAAATCAACGGAGAAGATTTCATTTGCACCGATTATCTTACTCCGCCAAGGCTCCAAAATATGAAGTGCTAGGAACATTATCCATCACAATTCCATGAGCTCCCCCACCCCTTTGGTGCAGCCAACCCAGAGAGCCTGTGTGTTACGGCCTGTCGTGGCGTTTACATTTACGCTAATTATTTAGCAGATGTTTTTCCTCCAAAGCAACTTCCAATGAACTCTATGTAGTGTTATCAGCCCACACACCTTATTCACCAAGGTGACTTACACTGCTAGATACACTACTTACACTGGATCACTCATCCCTACATCAGTGGAACACACACTTTGTCACTCGCACACTACGGGTGAACCTCAACAGCATGTCTTTGAAGTGTGGGAGGAAACCAGAGCACCCGGAGGAAAGCCACGCAGACACGGGGAGAAGATACAAACTCCACACAGACTGAGCGGGGATCGAGCCCACGTCTTCTCGCACCACCCGGGGCGCTGCGAGACAGCAGCGCTACTCGCCGTGCCACCAAGAAGTGCGGAGTCCCACTGTACACAAAATCCCGAGTGCGTGCAGACCTCCATCTCCCCTGCACTCATCACTTGTGAGAGTCAAGAACTGTGTGAGAGAGAGAGAGAAAAAGAAAGAAAGAGACAGCACCCCACAGCTGCTTCTCCACCACTTTCCTCCCTCCCAGCTACGCGTCTCATGCCTGGAGGGGTTTACGAGAGACGAGGCTGCGGGCAGCGGGGGGGGACGTCGCCGTTCCAGCCGCAGAGGCTGTTGATGCCGACTTTCCTTACACTCCCCGTTAAGATGACGCGTTAAAATTTGCCTCAAATTTCAAAACAGTGTAGAAAGCGTACGAGCGTTTAGACCACGACGCACTTCTGCGGACTGAACACTCCTCTCCATTCTGCACAGAAAGAACCTGCAACACACAGGCCTCAAAGTATGGGGAGCATTTTTCACATGAGCAAAATATAAAATTTAAAAAAAAAAAAAGTTAATATTTCCATAATTCTACAAAACCGAAGTGGACTCGTCGATGTGGACTTTTAGAGAATCAACACTCTGGTCACACCTACAATGTTTTCTTTGCCAAGTCATCCGGACACTTCAATAACTTGTCACACTCACACTCTCTGAACCGCTTTGTCCCAGTCGGGGTCGCGGGGAGCCGGAGCCTAACCCAGCAACACAGGGCACAAGGCTGGAGGGGGAGGGGACACACCCAGGACGGGACGCCAGTCCATCACAAGGCACCCCAAGCGGGACTCGAACCCCAGACCCACTGGAGATCAGGACCCGGTCCAACCCACTGCACCACCTCGCCCCCCAACTGTGTTGTCAGATGCTGAAAAGCTGGTGTTTATTTGGTGACACATGCCATCGGTGGACCTTCTGCAAAACAATAGGCACATAATTCATTGTCAGAAAGAAATATTATGCACACGTTCCCCCCCCCCACAAAATGCCACATGTGGTCTCCAGATGTGCATCTCGTACCTAATTCACAGCTAGGATAAAGTCTGAATGGAAGAAGCAAAAAAATTCCACATGGGAAATTCATCTCTGCTGCAGCAGCACAGAACATCCACACACATCCACACACGTATAAACAGGAGGAAAGGCGGAAAGAAGTGGAAAAGTCAAGCAAGTGAATAACCTGGGCGAATGAATTAATTAGCAAACATATTTGCACAAGATCTTTCCAAAGAAAGGAAAACTCCACGTATTTCATACCCAGCTCAGTACAACTCAGCGATAGCACGTACAGCTCCTAACTGGCTATATCCTGAATATCTAATAACCTAGAAGTGAAAACTAAAAGTTAATCTTCCAGCGAAGGATTAATCACCGAGCAGGTGAAGGGCCCTCCGCAGATACACAGTTGCCATGGTGATGATTTGGTGGAGGAAAAAAAAATAATTAGTTATATTATAAAGCTCGTAAAACTAATCATTTTTAAGAAGTCGGGGCAAAGCGGCTGGCAAAATTTCAAATCGTTCTGACTTACATTTAACGTAGCTCATATATGGACGAACACAAAGAATAATTCTAATATTGATGCGCACCGTTACGTCCAATGCCGAGAAATCCGGAGGGGATATAACCTTGACTTTAAAGTTGATTCAGGTTTATGCCATTTCATTTAGGTTCAGACCAATTACCAGGCTTGTTATTGAGTAGAAGAGAGAGAGTGAGAGAGAGTGTGTGTGTGTGTGTCCCGGCCCCCATTACGTGGTCATTATGCACCCACAGTGGGTACTTTACCCTGTACAACAACTTGTACCAGGCATCTTAAACATACATTGATTGTGGGACAGAGCTACATAGTTGTTGCCTCGAACCCGAAAGGCATCTGGCTGTTAATAGTGTCAGTCGGGTTCTTCTCTGGATAAATCTAGTGTGTTGTGTCGTCCCTGGAAGCAATGAGCACTGGGATAAAAGTAGAATTTGAACCATGGTGGCTGGTTTCTTCTCCTTTAGGATGGGCACTTCGTGGGGACAGATACCCCATTGAGCAGTGAATTATCACAGTCACACTCCTCCCGTAACACACACACACACACACACACACACACACACACACACACACACACACGCGCGCGCTGAAGCCACTTGTCCCAAGCGGGGTCACGGCAACCCAGAGCCTAACCTGGCAACACAGGGCGTAAGGCTGGAGGGGGAGGGGACACACCCAGGACGGGACGCCAGTCCGTCGCAAGGCACCCCAAGCGGGACTCGAACCCCAGACCCACTGGAGAGCAGAACCCAGTCAAACCCGCTGCACCACCACACCCTCCACTTCTCCCATAACAAAACCAGCTAAATTCTTTCTAAGCACCACCTTCTTCTAGAACAGTCTCAATCACAGCCACTGACTACAGTACATTTAATATCACAAGTGAAAAACTACATTCAGTACTTCTTGCTGAATACACACACACTTTCTGAACCGCTTGTCCCATGCGGGGTCGCGGGGAACCGGAGTCGAACCCGGCAACACAGGGCATAAGGCCGGAGGGGGAGGGGACACACCCAGGACGGGACGCCATTCCGCCGCAAGGCACCCCAAGCGGGACTCGAACCCCAGACCCACTGGAGAGCAGGACCCGGTCCAACCCACTGCGCCACCGCGCCCCCCCTCTTGCTGAATATAATAATATTAATCCACACATCTGACGCCCCCCTCCAAAGTGATTTAAAAGGCTGAGCTACTTAATATTTTCACTCCATCAGTTGAGGATAAGTAGCCCCTCGATCAAGGGCACAACAGCAGGAGTAGGACTTGAACCTGGGACCTTTGAGTGCAAGGCTCCAACCGACACCCCACCTGCTGCCCCCAATACTAACTTTTAGAAATAAACAACTTACGAGAATTATTTAATCCATAAACACAGCTTTAAAAAGAACACCTGCGCAGCAGTGCGAACGAAGTCTCGAGCTTGAAATGAGGCGACCCTTCTGAAGACAAACGTTCGTCGGTAGGGCTACCCCACACTCGACAAGATACACTACAGGTCACCCACCATACAGAACCATCTGTACTACTGGTCCAAGAATCCCGGTGCGAAGGTAAAAAAAAAAAAAAAAAAAAAAAAAAAAAATGCTCAGAGTGCACTAAACGCACTGATGAGCGTTTGTCGATACCAACGATCGATACCCCCCATTGACAGCCACTTAACTACGCTGCGGGGCCCACGCGAGCCAAGGGACCGAGGAAGCGGCTACCGAGTCGCGTCCCTCCTCCCCTCGCCAGCGGCACTGTTCCTAACGTTAGATCGGGGTCAACAGTCGAACGCAGAAGAGCCACTTCCCACCATGCATTTATTGGAAAGTGTCACCCCACTGCCCAGGACGGACACGGACACCAAAAGCAGAGGAGATCAGTGGAAGGCGGTACAGCGTACCACATTTCCCCTCATTCAGCTGCAGGCATTTCACTCCGCAGCTCGTCCAAGTCCTGCTTTCTGTTGACATCGAAACACCGTCACCGGGGACAACGCACTTCTCGTGTTGGTGTTTTTTTTTTTTGGCATGACACCCTCATCAAGACAGCAGGAACAAGCCAAAAAAAAAAAAAAAATGCAATGCTTGGAACCTTCGTTTCAAGAGACAGTCAGTGCAGCCGAGTCCCGTCATCAGTCTGGAGAGGAAGAGAATCAGCATCAGTGATGATATTCGGGTCATCTGCCGCACAGACATTAACTACGTACCTTTACCTTCTCCGAAGTGACTTACAATGTTGGGCCACTTACAGCTGCTGACTCGTAAGTCGCTTTGGAGAAAAACGTCCGCTAAACGAATAAATGTAAATGTAGGTGGGCAATTTTTACCGGAGCAATGTAGGGTAAATAAGGGTAAAGGGTACTATTGCAGGAGGTGGGATTCGAACCTCCGACCTCTGAGCTCGAAAGGCAACAGCTCAAGCCACTACAGCACCTGCTGCCCCAATTACAATTATAGTAAGTAATTACAGCCCAATTACAGCTCTTCTCATGGCTGGGACAGCGTGGGCGGCATCCGGCTACAAGTGGCCGCGGTATCAAAAATGTCTTTTTTCCATATTACTTTCACACAATAGCCATTTCATCTTGCTATAAATAAAATATTGTACTCCCGGAAATGACCAATCAAGAGAAAAATTACCGACGGTGACGAAAACACCGAGACACCGTGGGCTGGAAGACGGAACCGCGTTACGAAGCGTTAGAGCGACTCCCTTTGGACCGAAAGGTCTCGGGTTCGAGCCTCACCTCCGGCTGTAGTACCCTTGAGCGAAGTACTTACCCCGAATTGCTCCCGGAAAATTAGCCAGCTGTATAAATGGGTAAATAATTGTAACCTTAACATTGTAAGTCGCTTCGGACAAAAGCGTCTGCTAAATAAATAGAATTTGATTTTTTCTTGAAATTCCAATTAGCCAGTATCTACCCTTTTTAATTGCGGGGGGGGAGGGAGAGAGTAAATGTATACATACATACATACATACATACATACATAAGTGTCCCAGTGGACTGTCCAGTCATTCCAACATCCGCTGGTCAAGGGCGGTAATAAATCCAGGTAAAGTACTATTAATATAATAGAGAAGTAATTACTACGCAGGCAGCCGCACAGTGGAGTGTGTTCACATAAGGGAAGAGAGACCTTATGTGTTTCTCCCTGGACATGTAACAGGGTGACCGGTGAAGGTGTCGTCTTGGCGACAGCCTTTACTCGACTCCATCTTCGGTCGCGCCGCCATCCGGGCGCATTCGGTCCTCATCGAGTACCCCACGGCGCTCCCGCGACACGCGAATGCTTTACCGCGCTTCTCCAGCCCCTTAACCGCATGCCGCCCCGCCCCCTGCCGTTCCACGGTGCCGCGACCCCGTAAACGTTTCAGAGGCTCCGAGGGATACGAAGTGGTCCCCTTTTCGCGGCAGTTAACAGCACAGCTTAATGGAAGTGCCGGAAGAGCCGTGCAACTCCCCCGAAACGCAGCACTTCAGGAATGATTCTATATTCAAGTATTAATATTTATGAATATATTAACATCTACAGGGTACTCTTGCACTTTTGGTCAGGGTCACAGAGGTCCAGAGCCTATCCTGGAACCACTGGGCGCTAGGTGAAGAGGGGTACACCCTAGAGGAGACACCCACTCATTGCATGGTAGCCACACACACACCTCCCCATCTCCAATTCACCTGAACCACATGTCTATGGGAAGAAACCAGACCACTGGAAGGAAATCCATGCAAACATGGTGTGTGAGAGAGTGAGTTCCACTGTTGTATGGATGAGTGACCCATTGTAAGTAGTGTATCTAGCAGTGTAAGTCACTGCGGTGAATAAGGTGTGTGGTTGCCAGTTCAAGCCCCATCCCCTGTCACTGCTGTTGTACCCTTGATCAAGGTACTGCCCCTGGTTCACTGCAGTAAAAACACCCACCTCTATGAACGGGCATAAGAGGCTTGAGATTACAGCGTCAGGCCGATGGTAACAGAATGCACATTTATATCATTTTTTACAGTGTCAGAACTTTATGGTGAAGGTGCCCATCACAATAACCACTAATGCTGAGACAGTGCTTAAGATTTCGGTCACGTGTCCTTTACCGCACCTTGATCGGTCTACCGGGCACAAACGTGATTAAGGAGCAGCGATGAAACCCACGCAGACTGTTCCCGTTTGTACGCGGACAGCGCTGGATGGAAGCCACTACGGCTGGGAGCTTCAGAGCAAGATGTTGCCAGGTTACCAGGTGAGCACAAGTAGCAGCTGTGGTTCTGTAACACTCAAGAGTGCAACATCCCTGAACCCCTCCATCCATTCTGCACCACGACATGGATGCATAAATCTAATAACCAATAAGAGTTCAGTTAAATGCACCTGACACTCCACAGGTTCCCCGTTTTGGCTCCAGCGTGATTAAACGAGCTCCCGTTGCTCCTCAGAGCTGCTGAATCCCTCAACATTTAAGAAGGACCCACTTCTCTGCTGATCTCTATAAACGTACATGAATGAATAAATCTATATGTAAGGATAAAAAGGGACAAATGTTTATTTTCAGCCCTAATGTACATAACGTATCAATTTGACATCAAAAACCTCACTATATAACAATCTACAACAGGCATCCTTAACCAGAGGATTGCAAAGGAAACCAATATTTTGAAACAAAGCCATCAAAATATTAACTAAACAAATTTGTGATAGAAGTCCTTCTTTTGTGGGGGACGCGGTGGCGCAGCGGGTTTGTCCGGGTCCTGCTCTCCGGGGGGCCTGGGGTTCGAATCCCACTTGTGGTGCCTTGTGATGGACTGGCGTTCTGCCCTGGGTGTGCCCCCTCTTCCTCCAGCCTTGCGCCCTGTGTTGCCGGGTTAGGCTCCAGCTTGCCGTGACCCCGCTCGGGACAAGCGGCTTCAATGTGTGCGCGTGCTTCTTTTCGAAGATCAGGACTGTAGATGCAGAGTTCAGCAAAAATAAAGATGTACATTTTCGCCCGTCCAAATTCACGGAGCCCAGGTCAGGAACCCCGACTGAGTACTTCTTGCAAACAAATTGAGCGACAGCGCATGAGCAACCTATGCAGACGGCGAGCGCTCTTGACCGCAACACTGGACCGCACGGCGCATCTCATCTTCTCGCCCGAGGGTCGAGCAGCATCCGCAGAGCATCGCTCCGCGCCCCCTGGACGCTGTTTGCGGCGTGCTCTGGTTGCCACAGGAACGGCTTACTTTTGCCAAACACTCCATGGCAACTATGACAACTCCTGCAGAAGTAACCATGGAAATATTGCTAGAGTTTGTCCCGAAGGGGAGACGCGCACCGGCGTTTACGCCGAGCCCACAAGTCCCCGCACACGGCCGGCGACCTCACGACATGCGTCAGACCCAGAATGCGCTACAAGTGAGAGTCTAACATCACCACCGTCAATCATACCACAGCTGGGCGGTGGAACAAATCCCATGTCGAGTGCGACGTGCGATATGCAATTCACACCTGTGACAGAAGGCACCAGATCTGCTTTCCCAGGACACCAGCGTACGGGAGCGTCACACGTTCGGTTAAACTCGTACGCTCGAGGTGGCTGGCGGGGATGACGAGGCCATAAATATTTATTGCCCGGGAGGATTAGTCAGACGCCCATCGGCGGAACGACTCCTCCGGCACACGTCCGCGTGGAGCCGCGATCCCGGCACTCGGCCGCCACTCGAATCCCTGAGGGCAAAGAGCCTTTAAACAGGCCGCGTCGGGGTCGCGACCGTCACATCAACAGTGACCAACTCCACATAGATCCTCAGGGCTGGTGAAGAACTACATGCGAGAGGCCAAGGAATCCTGCGTCTTCCCCCCCCCCCCCCCCGACTTCTTGATAGTGACCTGCAGCAAAGCTGCAGGACTGTCAGTGCCCCCGCTCCGACAGCTCAGCAGGGTTCACAGCCCACACGGCCTGCCGCGCGTTTCCGACCCCGATGTGATCGGTGCACCACGTATACCTGGAACACCGAGTGAAATCAGTTCCCATCCACCTAACTGCGCAAATCAAGGGAAAATACAACGAAAAGACACCGAACCACCCAGCCTTCAAGCACAGGAGTTTAACAGGTTCCTAAGCAACAGCAACTCAAGAGCACCATGTTTTACGTAGCTTGAGAGACACTTCGATAAAACCATGCTACTGATCTGTAACAGAGTAACAGGTGCAGGATAAGATACATGATGTATTGACTACCTGTAGTCATCAAAAACTCTGAAGTACTTCCTGATGGCAGCAAATCAATAAGACCCTGGAAATAAAAATGTGTTGGCTTTTTATACCCACAAATTTATAAGATTAAAAAAAAACAGGGAGAATATAACTTTAGCAGAATTTTAGCAAAGTGGGGAGAAAAAAAAAAATTGTGAGGTATGGAATAAATTCACTTGCAGCGCCACCTGGCGGCGAATCAGACGCATTTCTGAAGGCGCACCTGAGACGAACTTCGCCGCGCTCTTTTTCCCTGGGAATTAACTGTCTTTTTTAAAATCTCCCAATTCTTCATAAAAAAAAAAGAAAAGAAAAAGCAAACACTGAGACGCAGAAAAGTAATTGTCTTGTTAAGAAGCGTTTGTCCCAAAAGTGCATCTCATGTCAGATGGGAAATAAGTAAAGCTCTGCAATATTACAGTATTAAATGTGAAACATTAATAACGACAATGATGATGACAAGGAGGAGTTGGAATAACACTGATTTCGATTTTAAACCACGCAGAAAGCAGTGAAATCACGAATGCGCAACAGGCGCAGCTGAGCTGCGATGCCGATGGCTAGTAGTAGCAGCGGCATACGTGCGCAGTTTTCTCGCGTGTCATTTCCACACAGACTAGTTTATTGAGAAGAAAGTTTTCCTACTCGCCCATGGGGCACGTGCCACACTCAGCAATAACATGATTAAATAACCATCATCATCATCATCATCATCATCATTTCCAAAAGCGCTTACCAAATGAAGTGTCCAGGTGCTGCGGTTCATTTACTCGGGATCCACGCGACAAGTGATAAAGACGCTGGGGAAGGAGGAGAGGAGCTACTTGTCCCGGGTACAGCGGTGATCCCCACAGGAGCGTTTATATATCCGGACCGCCGAAGGCTCTCGGAGAGGCGACGCTCAGCCCGACTCGTTGCTGTCTGCTGCCTCTCGCTCTCCGCTGTCGTTCGCGGCGGGTTTGAACCAAGAAGCGCCGCACGAGCTTTACTACAGAGCAACGGGCGCGACCAACGCGCAGGGGGGATACGATTCAGCGCGCGCCCCGCGTTTTCTCTCCTCGAAAAAAAAATCCCTTCTATGGAGAAATTAGCTGTTATAGAGTGTCTAGTATTTATTTCTGTTGTGAACGACAACTTCGCTCCAGTGTTTCTGTTTCCGAGACACACCGAGCTGATGGAGCCCTCCCCCCCCGGTGCAGCAACAGGAGGAGTGAAGTTGTCCTCCGGCTGAAATGGTTCGCTCCGGGAGCTCTGCCGTAGGCGGAGCTGCGGAGCTGCGGAGCTGCGGAGCTGCGGAGCTGCGGAGCTGCGGAGCTGCGGAGCTGCGGAGCTGCGGAGCTGCGGAGCTGCGGAGCTGCGGAGCTGCGGAGCTGCGTGTCTTGATTCCTCTTGACTGTGGCGCAAAATGCGCAAAATTCCTTTGCTTGACGCAACTTCTCCAAATAAAGAGGTTTCCTTTCGCATGAAGCTGACAAATCTATTCAAACTACTTTGAGACGCTGTCTAACTGGACGGTTCTCAGTAATAATTTAATTATAAACAATAATCGTCTAAATTAATCAAAGAGCGGGTCAGGTTTTATATTTATTATCATGATGTTATTACTGGTCATCTTTGCCTTGAATCACAATGAGAGGGACTCAACTTTACAACCATTTACCCATTTTAAAACAGTAGGGTAATTTTTACTTTATCAGTCCAGGGTAAGCATATTGATCAAGAGTAGGTTACTGGAGCAACAGGGGATTCGAACCAATAACTGTGAGGTGCCCCAGAAACAATGACCACAATACCTGTTGACCTTAATGGTGCCTCCAGACAGGTGGTTCTTGAAGTTTACATGATATTTAAAGTTGCTCTCAAGTGTTGTCCTGATGTTTGCAGTGTTAATAACTGTTTTTGTATGTTGTTTACCATATTTTATCACCCATCTATTACAACTGCAGTCCATGGTGACGCTGGCTGCTGGAAGGGTGTGATCCCCAAATGTAGATCCTCAGTTTTAAGAATTTTTTTTTTTTTTGTATTCTCCTGTTTTTAATATTAGTTTTTTGGGGTATCTAGCAACTCTTAGCAGTTATTTTATTTCAGAAGTTTGATATAGTTGTGAAAGCAGGCGCTGGATGAACCCAGACAGAATAAACGCCCCACACACCCTGTGTAAAGGGCAGTACTCGGGGGGGTGTGTGTGTGTGTGCGCCAGTCACATTCCTTCCTCAGATAGTTCATCATTTTCTTGTTCTAAATGCAGCGACACACAAGCAATCTCAACTTATTCTCATGTGCACGAAAGTAAAGTATCATAAATCGAGGTGGGAAACACTTGTCAGCATCACAGAGACCGAATGAATAGCACTGAATGTTTCAATAACAGCATCCTTTTCATAAAAGCATTTAGAGGAAAACCCTGAAGGTCTAAAGCTATATTTTATTGGAAAATATACATTTTTCTTACTTGTAATTGAAATGCAGGCTTGTGCGTCTCTTCATAGAATAAGAAAACAAAATGACGGGTAGAACTTTATGATTAATCAGCATTTACTCACACGTTGTACACATATCGCACAGAGGCACTGTGTGATGTGTTTTGTAATTATAGCAGTCTGCAGCCTGTTTACCGAACATCATCCTCTTGGTAAATGCAGCTGGAATGATCCGGCAGGGTGGTTCACATTGAGGCATTCCTTGCTCACAGTAGCAGAGCCATGGAGCTCTGATTTGGAATCTTAATCCTGGATACGTACCTTATTTCTGCAGGTACTCCAAAGAATGACTCGGGGGGACACAAAACACTTTAATAATATTACCAAGGGCTCGCTCCTGGCTTCGCTTCCACAAACTTGGTATTTTGAAATGAAAATAGCGCAGTTGACATTTTTCCCTTAGGACACGGTTCAGCAAAGTCTCCTGTCCTGATTTCTTTCGCTGACTTTAACTACTTTAATTGAACAGTGAGGTTATTCACATCCTTGAGAACTTCAGAACTGGGGCTATAAAAGTTAAGGAGCTGAAAAGCAGTAGGTTCCAGGTTCAAATCTCTTTTCTGAGTATTACTGGGAATTAGCCAGTACTGCTCAAGATACCTTAAAGTTAATTTGACAAGACTTCATTTTTGGACAGAAGCTGACAGTTGCACTCTGGGTTCTCCATTGCTTTACCACAAATCCATTTAGCTTCAGTAAGCCTGAAAGACAGTTGCCTGGCAACTGACTCCAGTGAGCCAAGACATGCCCTGTCCACCTGGTCCGCCCGCTTCCTGTTGAGAGGATGTTCGGAGATGAGTCATCACTCCTCCCCATGGCTGAAGGGACCCGGCCTACAAGTGCTCCCCAGGTGGGGTGAGTGAGGAGTGGAGTCCAGCACACGGCTCAGCCTGCTGCTTCACAGGACAGGCTGTCACCGGTCAACTATGTGACAACACTTTGGACTGAACGCCACGCACGGTGTATCTCTCCCAGCTGCTGACTCCGAGGATCACAAGCTGAGCATCCTTAGGGAAACGGTGAAATAATTACGGAAGTGCCAGGGAAACCCGGCCATCAAAAGCATCCTGCAGGCATCATGCCATTCATATCCTGCTATTAGCATTTGTTCATTAAGCTGACACTTTTCTCCAAAGCAGTTGTCGATGATAAGGTATTTAAATTACTCACCCATTTATACAACTGGGTAACTTTTTACTGGAGCACTTTTCAGGTACCTTGCTCTAGGGTACTACAGCCAGGTGTGAGATTTGAACCTGTAACCTTTGGGTCTAAAGGCAGCAGTGCAACTCTACTACCGGCTGTCCCCTGTTAATGTTGCCCATGTTGAGTCTGCACTGGTTTTACCATGGTTATATCCATGTAGCCCACACACACGGTCTGAAACCACTTGTCCCAATCGGGGCCACAGTGAACCAGATCCTAACCCAGCAGCACAGGACATAAGGCTAGAGGGGGAGGGGACACACCCAGGATGGGACGCCAGTCCATTGCAAGGCACCCCAAGCGGGACTCGAACCCCAGACCCACCAGAGAGTGGGACCTGGCCAAACCCCCTGCGTTGCTGTGCCACCGCACCCCCTTTTTTCTCCATATAGCATGTTTCTAAATTGCTCTTTCAATCCAAGTTCACCTTGTTAGTATTCTGTACTGCATGCAGAAAGTGTGTGTGTGTGTGTGCGCGTGCAAGAGACCTACAATTCACTGGCTTCTTATCCACAGTGCACCTGCTCTGCATTTTATGTTTTCTTAGATTGTAATTAGTGGACGGAGGGACGGACGGATTTAGCTTTATTACACTGCCACTTACATAAAAGATGATCACGGAAAGGAAAGTTTCGCGTCACTCAGATCAATCGAAGAGTTTACTCGACGCAGGACAAATTTTGCAAACGATAAAGAGAGTGGACACGATCAATGAGCCAGATATTTAAAACCAATTACCACTGTCAGACATGTTAATCTGACAAATATTCCTCCAGGGAATAATTATGTTCAAGGCTGATGGAAAGTTGCAATATTTTACTTAGCACAAGATGAATGTGGATGAATATCTAATCAGAGGATTTGCTGTTCCCCCATGCCATGATTTAAAGGGCTGTCTGTTTAACAGACATTCTGGAGAATAAATTAACATTTCACCGTAATGTACTTATGCTTCCCTGTTACATATCGCGAGGACGCAACCCTCGAGTGAGGCAGTCGGTCTGGGCCCATCTTCGGAGATCACCATCCATAAATCCTGTGTAAACATCTGTTGCCGGGCAATAATGTTCTTGCTCCACCTGGTACTTCATCAGATAACTTTCAAAAGGGGGGGTGTTTGTTACTAATCCCTACTACTACTCTACTTCCACTCACCCATTGCATACATACGTACGTATATATTGATTTCGAGTTTTAACACAGCATCTCAGCTTATTGGAACGCAGGAATGAAGCCGCTATGCACTATAATACTGTATAGTTACCCCAGCACGCTGCATGCTACATGTTAACTGTTTGGAGTGAAGTTTGTCTCTTAAAAGATGTCATTCATATAAGAATTTTTAGTAAGAATAGAATTTGCGTTAAATTTAATAGAAGTTCTTGGATGATGATTATTATTATTATTATTATAGGAAATCTTACCTAACATTTCCATCCAAAAAGACTCAACAATACCCATCCTCAAAGCTCAGCCTTTTGAACATTAGTACTACAGTCAGTCCTACCGGGAACTTGAACGATCAACCCTCACGTTAAAATTCTGCGTCTTTAACCAACACTCTGCCTGCCAATTGCCGCTGCTGACTGTTTTATTTCCAGTTGCGTTCGTTCCATTTTGGAATGTGATTTTTTTTTTTGTTTTTTTTTTTTTTCCAGCTGCAGCAATTTTCCTTCCGTTTTAAGAGATAAAAGTATTACAAATAGAAGCTGACTGTAGGAGTTATCTGTTTAAGCCAGTTCACAGTTTGGGTGGTGTGGGCGGTGCGGTGTGGGCGGCGTGCAGGGGGTTGACCAATCACTGCGATGCAGGCATGGGGTTTTGTTAAAAAAAAAAAAATAAAGAAATAAATTACCCAGCGTTTCATCATTCTTATAAAGTTGAGCTATTACTTTAATCCTTATTGTGTCTCAGCCCGAGAACTTGAACCGTCCCTCAGAAACTCCCTTTGCTGCATAAACCAAAGTGCATCTGGAGTGCAATTAGGCAGTAAACACATTACTGGGGTCACACGGTGTGTATATTCACATGGACAATGACCCCCTGACCCCCAGCGATCCTACTGGTCCCAGGGTACGTGGCAAATTAATGCGGTCTCTGAAAATGTACATACATACAACACTTACTCCTTCTTTCGTGATAACTCCATCCTCCGTTCGTCTTAAAACGGGTCAAGGATGGTCTCGGAACACATCTTTGTCCCGGTCATCGCTCACCGGTCCTTCGGCATGTGTCCACCCCCACAAGGACCCGCTCAGCCTCATGCCTCATTGCGTGTGTCCTTGAGACGCGCCGCTGTGTCGGATGCTGAAAAGCCTCCGCCAAATATTTCCCTATAAGTAGGTGAAAGTGTTTTAAACTCTAAGCTATTACGTGTACAGTCCTTTTGGGCAGCAGAACGTTAACATGCTGTGTTCCACTTAGTTTGAACCTCGTAAGTGGCAAAGTCTGCTTACGCCTTTAGTTATATAACCACTCAAAGGCATCCTGTACATATTTCCGGGTTCATAACCAACATGGGGGGCACGGTGGGTCTGGGGTTCGAGTCCTGATTAGGGTGCTTGGCGGCAGACTGGCATCCCGTTCGAAGACCCCCCTGCACCCTGTGTTGCCAGGTTAGGCTTTGATTTGCCCCGACTCCACTCGGGACAAGCAGCTGTAGACAGTAGGTGTGTGTAACTGACATGTGATCATCTATCCAATGAAATACTGATTTTGCATGGGCTGATGGAGAGGAACTCCAAAATGCAATACTGAAAAGACAGGTGATACAAGATCAGACAAAGAAAAAAGCAAATAAAGCTGGATAAGGTTTAAAGATAAAAAACAAAAAACAAGGTAACAGAGTGCTGAAGATATTCTTTTTATTCTTTTCAGAAATAAATGCAAAGCTGAGGCTGGATTCGCAAAACTCATCTGAGTGGAAAACACACTAGAAAGCCTACTATTGTTACGAAACCTATTATGGCCATTTAGTTCTGCGTCTGTTTAGTACAAGCAGTGGTCACAGCGCTGCAGATAAGTGCAACATTTCTTTTGTTGGATGTTTGCTCCTTTTTTTTTTTTTTGCCGAGTCGCCAGCAGAAGATGTATGACGCCACAGCCTCCCGATGTAGCCACAGCCACTTCTGGGCCTTCCAATGATAATGATGATAAGCTTATTAGCGGCGCTCCTCTTCGGGAACAACACAGCAGATTACTGGAGATGCTCATTACCAGGCAACTACTGGTGGATGCCAGCGCTTCATCATAATTCAGCCTCTGCTGCACAGATCAGTGGGGTTGATCTTTAACAAGCGCCTCTATTTTTCATATAAAAGGACGCTGTGGGCAAGCCAGTTTATTCTTAGATAATTAATATAATTGGTCGTCGGAGCAAAAACAAAGCAAAAAGGTAATTAATTCTAATTACATATAAGTCACAACCCAGGGTCAGAAGGAACCTGCAGAACGCAGGAGGTTTTTCAGGGCTCTTCTGCTCCTTGGAGGAAGGAAACAGCTGAGAAGCAGAGATTCCTCCTTGGCATGATAAATTCTCATTTTCCTCACCCTCATGTTGTGTTTCAGACTGATAACCATTCCGATCTGCGGAACACGTTTCGCACTGAAGCGTGTATCCCGCCTTGCGTCGGCCGGTGCGCTAACCACCGAGACCCTGGGAACTGAGCATTCCACAACATAAGACCACTTGCACTGATGTTCCACAGAACATCCACTGTCCTGGGAGCTCCATCCTGAACTTGTAGGTGATGGCGAATGTTTAATGGTCATTTCTGAGTCTGAAAAATCCCGCAAAAGAGGCCGGGTCAGAGTGACTGGCGGGGGCCAGAGCATTCCGTAAACACCGTCTCCTTCAGCTGTGTTTCTCCAGACCTTCACCATAAAATGTTCCCACCAATACAGTGCTGGGGTTACTGCATTTTAAAAGAAAATTTCTTACACAAAGATGCACTGTCTTTCCTATCCTCCGAAGCCCCCATGGACGTCCCGCAACGTCGGCCTTAAGCAGTCACCCGCAACCCGTTGCCCCGATTGCAACTAAATCTGATGATAAAGCGCAATTCAAACCTCTGCTGTTGATGTGAAGTGTCGCGCGAGACTGACATCTATATGTTCCTCCAAAGACATGTTTTCAGGTATACATACTTCATGCATAATTCATTCCACTGCCCTTAACGTGGCAAAGGATTGCAAGGATGAAACAACCATAACTGGGAAAGTAGCAGACTGAAATAATGTAAGAGAACACAGACATTGTTCTTCATTTGCTCATAAAAAACCACAATAACAACAGCCATTACAGAACATGCACTTCTTATTAGTCAAAGGGTAGGTTGTAATGAGCAAAGAAATTATTTAAGTGAATTAAAACAATTTGTACTCCCATTAGTGTGCACCTGGGACCCTTTTACAGGGATGGACCTCCGGCTCCAGAGAAAGTGTTACATTTACTTAGCAGAAACTTTTGTCCAAAGCCATTTCCAATGAACTCTATGTAGTGTTATCAGCCCACACACCTTATTCACCAAGGTGACTTACACTGCTAGATACACTACTTACAATGGGTCACTCATCCATACATCAGTGGAACTCTCTCTCTCTCTCTCTCTCTTTCTCACACACTATGGGGGAACCTCAACAGTATGTCTTTGGAGTGTGGGAGGAAACCAGAGCACCCAGAGGAAACCCACACAGATACAGGGAGAACATGCAAACTCCACACAGACTGAGCAGGGATTGAACCCATGTCCTCTTGTACCACCCAGGCGCTGAGAGACAGCAGTGCTACCCAGGGTGCATTTTCTCTCTCTCTCTCTCTCTCTCTCTCCCCAGAGAGCTGTATTTGAAAGTGAACATGAGCCGAAATAAACGCAACTAAGCACCAATGATGCGACGCGGAAGAGCGCCGCTGTGTGGTGGAAGGTGGAACTTCCATCTGGGAACACTGCGTTCCCACACACCTCTCAGCTGCTGAATACCAAGCCTGTGGCCTCCCATCTTGTTCATGTGGGGCCTAGTAACACACCACTTATTACCTATAATAAAGTGCTCTAATGCACTTTATATTACTCATTACAACAGCTGGATGGTAGGGCTTTGTTTTCGCTATATGGGCTGGTTACACTCCAACTAACTTAGTTATACTGGACGTGTACAGAGCAGAAAGTAAACAAGAGGCATACTGCTGCTGCTGAAAAGCAGTTCAGGTGCACCTCAGTACGATTTTGCGTTTACAGGAGGTACCGATCAATGGAATAACGGCTCAACGGAACAACATTGCCATTATGTCAGAGCACAGTACTGTCTGCGACCCTGATGTGTTAACTACTCCTTTCATCGCTTCTTTTAATAGCGTCCACACATCTGGCCCCACTTCCGTGACACTTCTCTTTGTCATTTCTTACAAACGAGACTTAAGCGCCGACGTCACGTTCAGTCGGCATTTGGGGGCAAAAAAAAATGCAGCATTCCCATTTCAAATCCGAACGCGTCTATCGTGCTACAAAAACCCATTTCAAGTCATAATCACTTTTAACGCCGTGACAAATCCAAAGGTGGGAAATCGTTTCCAACCATTTTTGAGGTTTCCCCAAAAACAGACTATTTATTCAAAGACTCCTTGCTAAACTCATCAGCGCCGCAGCACTTTCTCGCAGAAGGATTTAAGGAGCCAAACAAACGCGCAATAGGTGCTAGGAAGGGAAGCCTCGTCGCACACGGAGGAAGTCGCCACAGCGCTCGTTTCGGCAGCTCGTCTTCACAGCGTCAAGAAGCAGCTAAAGGCCCTCAGCTGAGGGAGTCGAGAGAATAGTCGCCGCTGGCGTTTGCGGCTGGGAACGATGATGAAAATCCTTGATCCTTGGAGAAGCACTTTAGCACCATATTTTACATTCATAACCGTGGATGTGACGACCCTTTAATACACGCGCGCACAAAATTCCTGCAAAATACCAGGAGTCCCACAATCCCACCAGGTTCTGACCCACGTCTCTGTACGCAGGTGCACAATTTAGCTCATGATTTTTTTTTAAAAAAACAGTTTACGATTTACCCGTATATACAGCAGGATAATCTTTACTGTATCAATTCAAAGTAAGCATCTTGATCAAGAATAATACAGCAGGAGGTAAGATCTGAACCCGAGTTCTTTGACTACACCTTTACCCGTTGCCCCTCTATTCCCCATTGTTGTCTATCACGAACGCTGACACGTCAGCATTCGGGCCCCCGGACGTTTCAGGGCTCGTCAGCAGTGCAAGGACACGGGTACGAAGAGGGAGGCGAGTAAGAAAGCAGAAAGCGAGCGAAGCATAGAAAGTCTAGAGAAAAACAAGTGGAGTAAATAAAATGTCAGTGAGAACTTAACTGCTGAACATTTGCCCATAATCCCAGAGGTTTCTTGCTAAAACTGTGGTGGCAAACATGAATTACCCACAATCCTACTGGGTTTGGCACGCGATGCGATGGTAAAGACGGCCTGCCAGTAGGTCCAGTGGGTTTGGCGGAAAATGTGGTAGGAAATATGATTCAGCTTTAACAGAAGGAAAGAGTGTTAATGAATGTGTGACCGTAACACAACATGTATTTATTACATCAAAAAAAATCATATAAACAGGTACACAAACAGACAAAAGCAGACAGTGTCAGAAAATATATACCACCGTTTTGCAGCAACGTGCAAAACATCTAAAATCCATGTAAACTATACAGTGGTTTATCTCTAACGTGTTTAAGTTGTATTAAAACGCCAGTTAACGCTTCTCACACGCACGCGCACACACACACACAGCGGCAAAAGCGGAACACCGAGCTTGACTGGGAATATTTGTGCTTTCATCCAAAGACGTGTGTGAAGCGCGTTTCTGCATTCTGGCTTCCTAACGCTGCCTAACTCTTCTCTAAAGTGTGATTATGCCACAGCCGTCTCAGAGCTTTTAAAAAAAAAAATGCAACGTTTGCTTCGCTAACATTCATTTTCAAACTCCTACACGGTCTCTTCCAAAACGTCTAATTCCGAAGCCCACAAATACATGGATTTATCTTTACACCTTAAATAAAGTAGGAAACACCGGGGGCGTTTGTGACTTTTTACAGCCCATCTCCGGTCCTCATGGGTCACTGACTTCTCTAAAAACTACCTGCCCTAGTTGTGCTATTTAGTGTTGCGAAGGGGACACACACACACACACACACACACACACAAACACACACTGTGCGATTCACAAAATCTCACTTGTACACAAAATGTTCTTCTCAAGGATATCTGTAGTGACTACTTCATTTTTCTACAACATGTGGTGATTCTCAAGATACTCTACATTCTTCTAGAAAATACTGTCTGCAGGGTAGTGCTGAAACATCTCCATCTCCAGACGTGAAGCCCAAACCCACAAAAATCAGCTTTTCCGAAAACGGATCCCCCAGCCACAGGTGATCTGATCGCCGACACTGTATCTGTAAGCCTTCCGACAGCCTTTAATAACCCCTCACGCATTCATCCGAGGATCTCTGCGATCCTGCTATTACCAGGATTTCAAGGCCTTACGAGGTGCAGGGGAAGTGCAAACAGAGAGCATACTGGGTAACACACTGGACATACTGTACTGGGGTAGCCACACATACATCTAATTCTTCTGATGCTCTGACCTCGATGGGCATCTGACAAAATTCTTGAGCTTGATCGTATTCTGAGTGCTTACAAAACCTCTTATCCTTACTGTCACTTCTCACGTCTGCTTCACCCTCTCCCTCCTGGATTCCTCAGCTTCAAGCTTCGGACTCAGACTGGTCTGTGGTCACGCTCCCGTTCTGCTCACCTTGCCCCGACTGCTCCAGGGTTTCCGGCGTCTCACCCACGACAAATGTCGGCCCACCCCCCACTTTCCCGTCGCCTGAACCGCTGTCTGGCTGCTTCTCCAGATGGTCAAGCTCCTCATCCAGCCGGCTGGAAATTGACCAATAGAGGTGGGCCTTCAGACGCGCAGCAGCCAGCGAGAGCTCCCGAGCCGAGCAGGAAGGTGTGTCCACCTGGGGAAACGATGTATGAAAAGCCAGTCATTCCACAAGCTGGAAATCACAGATGAAGATACAAGACATATTCATAAGTTCCTACCGTAAGGTGCACTACACATCCTGGCGACAAGCCTACCATTATTACTCCATGTTGTCGTTTTTATTAAGAATTCATTTTTATTGCGTCTCAGCCTACAAATTGAGAGCACGGTAAGAGCTATACATGGAATGGTTTCAGCGGCAGGATGGATTTCTGAGTCATGTCGAGAGCAAGAAAGAGGAATCCCAACCTCAAAGGTGTGGTGGAAAGCGCTGTAGTCCACGTCAAAGAACCCTTCAGCCAGAGACATCATGGGGCTGAACCTGTGGCCCCACAGCACTTCTTCGGCCAGGTATGAGCTTCGTGCCTGACACGTCATACCTGCGTGACAATCGGGAAGGATACACATAATACCCTTTGCCTCAGTCTTGCCCCTGTGATCACCTCCGGCCCGCAAGCAACAGTGCACTGAAGAGTTACACTGGTACAGCACACGAGTATGTGAATTCTTAGCAATGAAGCAACTGTACCACACACTAATAACTAAACAATGAAATGATATAATCATTAGCACTAAGATTTGCGGCCTTGAACTCAAAGGACAAGTTCAAATGCCACCTCCTGCTGTAATACAGGCAGTCCTTGAGTTACCAACATCCGACTTACATACAACCTGTACTTACGAACCACCCCCTTACTGACTGGAAGTTGATTTTTTTTTTTTTGTTATCCTTAAGCAACAAATAAAAAAAACTTCACAATTAAGCCTATTATATTAAAAATTACAGTTACCCTATATACAATGGTCTGTAATAACAAACGGGCGCTACTTTGCGAAACGCATCAAAACATTGCGCATCTACAGCAGTTTATCGGCTCGTGGGCGGGGGGGCGTGAGCCCGAGGTGGGACAGACTTCCTTCTTTTCCTGTTAACAGCATCTTGTGTGTTACTGCATTTGGCTTTAATTTTTTTTTGTTTTTACCCTCCAAACCATGGCACCAAAGCGTAAATGTCGTGCAAGTGATGGTGATGCATCAAAGAAAAGGGAAACGATCATGAATGAAACTAAAGAGTAAATGATAAAGCGAAAGGTGAAACGTCAACGAACAATGGAAAAGCGAACATTAAAGTTTCTCTCTCTCCCTTTCTCTTCTTCTCGTTCTGAGAGAGCACTCGGCTACAAAAACACTTCTTCCCAGTTGCTGAATCTCACTTCATACGAACCCCCCCCCTGCATTCTCAAACCTTTCTCGCTCTGCTCTTCCAACTTTTGTCCCTCATCATTCCCCAGTCCCATTCCATGTCTCTTTGATAACGACTGCTCGCCTCATCCCTCAACCACGATTTCGGATCCTCGCCTCTGTTCAGTTCGCTGATCAACCAACCAATCGCCCATCGCCGACCACAAGAACACGTCTAGTCCTTTGATTCTGAATAAACGACCCTGCGCTTGGGTCCAGTCTCCTCCGTGTCCTCTGTTCATCATGACAATAGTTACATTTATTATCATCATCTCTCTCTATGTCTCTCTCTCGATAATAAATACTGTAGTTACATTTATTATTATTAGTAGTAGATTATTATCATTACATTGTATTATTATTATTACTGGATTGTTATATGATATTAAAGATGTGTTAAGTGTATCCAAAGTGTTTCTTTAATGTTTTTTATGCATGGAAAAGTACACGATATATGATATACTAAGACAAACATTTGACAAACTGACGTTAGATACCCACCATACCTAACTGTTCCGACTTACGTCAAAATCCGACTTAAAGACAGGTCACGGAACTCGTTCGTAATTCAGGGACTGCCTGTACCCTCAGTCAAGGAACTTACCCAGAATTGCTCCAGTAAAGACTACCCAGCTGTATGACAGGGTAAGTCCCTTCGAGTAGTTTTGCACTGTAAGTTGCTTTGGAGTAAAGTGTTGGCTAGGTAC
This sequence comes from Scleropages formosus, assembly GCF_900964775.1. NCBI lineage: Eukaryota > Metazoa > Chordata > Actinopteri > Osteoglossiformes > Osteoglossidae > Scleropages > Scleropages formosus. The sequence goes on from NC_041806.1 coordinate 16,033,414, forward strand.
GCAAATGCAAATGTAACACATAGACGATTGTTCTAATTCGCAAGGAAGATGTCAGTACTCATCAAGGCAACAAAACAGAGGATTTATGAACAGAGAACTGGTCCTACTGACCGGTGGCTTCCACCATTCCCTCCAAGATGACGACAATCTCAAAGTCTTCCTTCTCCAGCTGCGCCTGGGACATATCCCAGAAGGGCGAGTGAGAGTCGATCTCATGCGAAATCACCAGGGGAGACACGAGGAAGAGCCGGTCATCTCCAGTCTCAAAGCCCACGCTGATGTCTGTCTGATCCAGAGGGATGAATTCTCCTGGAGCAAAGAAAAGCGGATGCAGATTCATCGTCCCAGCTCGTCATTCAGAGTTGGAGGAAGGACCCTGCGGGGGGGGGGCAGACGCTCACAGAGGGCTTACCTTCCTGAGTCTGCTTTGACTTGATGAGCTTGGCTCGCATGTTGGCCCCAACTATGTGTGAGCTGCGCAGGTCGCCCACACGGAACATCAGGCACAGCTTATCGTCCCTGAGGGAGATGACTGCATTGCGTGAGAAGACCAGGGTCTCGGCCCGCTTGTTCGGCTGCGAGATCTTCACAAACATGCACCCCACCTGGGTGGAAGGAGAAAGGAAGGCTCTTGCATACAGGCACACACACAGGTAGGCTAGGCATGAGGAAGCTGCAGCGCGCGCACGCACGCACGCACACGTCCCTACGGGTTCTCCACCACACACCTCTACACAGCGATGTGAGCATTACTCACACAAGCACCCATATCTGGGAGCTATAGGCACTTATGCACACCACTAGACAAGCGCCTTGAAAAATCCATTCCTACGGAGAACTGCTGACCTTGCAAGGGACTAAAATATATTTCATCTTCACTCAGATTACCTAATATGATTCCAGCAAAGCTTTTCTGAAATAGCTGTAGTCAATGTTGGGGTGAGGTGCCATACACCACATTGTAAGCCACTGTTACAAAATGCACAAATTGTATTTTCTCTGAGATGTACGTCGCTTTGGAGAAAAGCGTCTGCAAAACGAATAAATTTAAATGTTATTGTAAAGTCCAAATGAAAGAAATGCACTTTCTGACATTACATTTCTTCATTCAGCTGATGCTTTGTTCCAAAGCAACTTACGATCATTTACCTAATTATACAACTGGATAATTCTTACTGGAACACTTCAGAATAAGTACCTTGCTCAGGGGTACTACATTTACATTAATTTATTTAGCAGACACTTTTCTCCAAAGCGACTTACAATCAATACTATGCAGTGTTACCAACCCACACACCTTTTTCACCAAGGTAACTTACACTGCTAGATACACTACTTACAATGGGTCACTCATCCATACATCAGTGCAACACACTCTGTGTCACTCACACACTATGGGTGAACCTGAACAGCATGTCTTTTGACTGTGTGAGGAAACCAGAGCACCAAGAGGAAACCCACACAGACACAGGAAGAACATGCAAACTCCACACAGACTGAGCGGGGATCAAACCCATGTCCTCTTGCACCACCCAGGTGCTGTGAGACAGCAGCGCTACTTGCTGTGCCACCCAGTATGGATGCCATAGCTATGGGTATGAAGGCAGAAGATCTAACCACTAAACCACCAGTTGTCCCCTTTCACACCAATACTGTGGTTTCACCATAGACACCAGCTCTGGCCTCACCATGAAGGCATTGACCATGGATCCCAGAATGGCCTGCAGCAGGAGCAGCATGGTTCCCACCGGGCACTGGTCTGTAATGACACGGTGGCCGTATCCAATCGTGGTCTCTGTCTCGATGGAGAAGAGGAACGCCGAGATGAATCCATTCACGTTGTTGACACAAGGTGTCCATGTCTCATCCTCCAGGTGGTCCAGGTCTCCCCTAGCAGAGGAGGAGGGCAAAGAGTGGAAGATATGTGACACAGAAATAAAATTTGATGTAGGCAGGAAGACCTGTTTCATATGTGAACACCACACCCAGGAAAGGTCAGTTTTAACTGCTGTGTACTGTTGAGGGAATGGCACTGGGGCAGCGGAGAGGTTTTAGCAACATATTTTTGCCTCATAAAAAAACATTGTAGCTCCTATGACCAATATCGATGCGTAATTCATTCCAAAACCACACTGCTACTGTTTTGCGTCCCCAAACCTCCAAATGCAGCATAAAATCACAAAAGAGGTAATGCATTTGTTTTTAAGCTGTGATTAAGTTTAACCTTATGCTGAATCAAACACTACAATTTTGCTCTGAACGCTCTTATCTTCAATTAAATGCAATTAACAGTACATTTAAATACATTCTGCCGTTTGACAAAATTTTTTTTGGCATTTTTGACAAGCATCATGGTTCCTCGATGACATTAACCCGAAAATGTATTAAAGGGGACTAACTGTATAAATACAGTTTCCGTGTAAATGCACAGAATGAAAGACATTTTAAACCATAAACTCAAATACTGCCTTTTCTAACCTTCAGTTGTTACCGTTAAGTATACATACAGTATATTTACAGCATTCCGTACATTTTGTGTGTATTACAGTGGATTCGGATTTTTACTTCACCAGCAAAACTGTGAACTCTGTCCCCCCCAGCAGGAACAGATCAGCTTTTTCACATCAGGTGTGTCTTCCTTCACCTGGGTGTTGTTGGGTGGGGCTCACCTGCAGTAGGCGATCAGGTACCAGATGGCACCGAAAAAGAGCCACGTGACGGCGTATGCCATGACGAACACGAAGAGCGAGCAGCGCCAATTGAGGTCCACCAGTGTGGTGAAGATGTCCGTCAAGTAACGGTACGTCTCCCTCATGTTCCCGTGCTGGACGTTGCAACGGCCATTCTTCTCCACGTAGCGCTGCCTTTTCCGCTTGCTGCGCCCTGCGGTGGAGGACGTGTGGAGAGGAGAAGGGAGTAGAGGAGAGGAAAGAGACATGGAAGTGAAGGGAGGAAAAGGAGCATAAAAAGATGGCAGATGAGGTTTGCAGGTGTAAAAATGAGGATGCAAAGAAATGGACAATTAAAAAGGGTTAAGCCATCGCGAGTCAAAAGAGTGGGCACCCGGTTAGTAGCGCTTGGTATTCATTACTGAAGAAGAAAACATGTCCGGAATTTCAGAGAGAGACATAGGTGGGCACAATGGACATGGCAGACAAAAATGCAAAGAAAAAAATAAAAATGTGAATATGTAACGGGAATGTGGTCCAGAGAAACAGGTAGACAGCATCATTAATGAAATTCTCGAGACTAAAGGAAGCAGACAAGAGGCAAAAGATCAGCGTCGATTTCACGTGCACGTTATTCGCGAGTTCCGACAAGTCTCACCCCAGCCGAATTTGCCCTTTTCGGCCCCGCCTCCCTGGGCTTTCTTGCGCTGCTGGTAGGCCTCCACCTGGGCCTCCCGAGCCGCTAGCTTGGCCTGGAACGACCTGCTGTTGTTGGTGGGCTTGGGGGGCGTGGCCGTTTCCGTGGTGACGATGTGCCCCGGGTCCTCGGTGACATCGAAAAGGCTCGCGGGTGCGGATGGTTCCGCGGCGTTGTCCGTGGGCCCCTCCCGCTTGTCAGTGACAGGGAGAGAGATGGATTCCGGGATGGAAGTGAAGTTCTCCAGGGCCATCTTGCGTTTGCAGAATGCAAATCGGTTATGGGAGCGCGAGTACGTGTCTATGTGTGCGGTTCTACCAGCGTTACAGTGCAACTGTATGAGTGCACGTACAAGTGTTAAAGAGCAAGTGTTTTTGAATGTATGCGTATGGGTCTCAATGAGTGTGTGTTAACACTCTACAGTATACGTTTCAATTTTTTAACACTGCCAACGTGAGCTGTTACTGCGCGACTATGTTTGACTATCAGTCGTCGAAGAGATTCTTCGTTTCAGCTTTTTGTAGACTTCCTTCACATGGAAAAAAAAAAACAAAACAAAAACAAAACAGTGTTAAGGTGAATTTACGAACTTTTTTTCCCGTTTAAAGACACTATTCGGAAAGCTTTCTGGATCGCACTCGTCACAGTCAACGAGATGCCGCGCGGTAAACGCGGACGCTCAAAATAAAGCGCGCCCTAAACGTGGCGTTGTCAGGAAACGGCGGGGAAAAACAGCAGATGTCTTTAGCGGGCAGCTCTGAAATGAGCAGGACAGACGGCATCCATTCGACAGGCCAGTAAAGCCACGTATTTAACATGAACCTTCAGTATCCGCAGAGCATCAGGAACTCAGATGGCGGTGAACTGAAGGGACGTGGTCTTCAGCGCACGTGACTTGGGGACAGAGCTCGGGAACGCAGGGAGGCCGCAGCGGTTCGAGTCCTTCCCAAACCCGTGTCCTGTGCAGCTCCGAGTCAGGCCTGTCCTTGGACCTTTGACCCAGGGAGTTCGCTTACGGTTTTTGGCCGCAAGAGGACTCAGCTGTATAAATAGAAAGCGAAAAGGAAGTCATATTTCGAGCACAGAAAACTGTCCCAGTTTAGTATGTGGGACGGACTGAGACACTGAAAGAGAAAGAATGAGGGGGGGGTGGAAAAGAAGCCTGAGAGACTCAACGTGTTGCTTTTCCTACGACGAATCTCCAATGGAAATGTAACCTTTGCTAAATATGCACATGCAATTCGTGTACAAAAAATAAAAAAAGCTAATGTGAATCCGTGGAAGAGTAAAATTAATATGTTGGACACGGATTTGGCGCATTGAGAGAAAACATGATTCACACAAAAGCACACGCTGCATAAGAAAACCCAGCCTGTGAGAAATGGGCAGAAGTTCTGCCTTAATGCGCGCTAATATATATATATATGATCATACAGGAGTATTTATTTTCATGTGGTCACGTCTCACTCCGATTCCTCGCGTTTTCCGTGGACAACATTCATTGTCTTTGTGTTTTTGTCCTCACCAGCTGGGGTGACAGAAGAATAAGTCTGGAGCAACGAACGACGAGCAACAACCGTTATCGGGTGCTGTTAGAAGGAAGCTGTATTATTACCATTGTTATTATCATTATTATTAATGCTAGTATCCAACGATGCGGTTAGAAGTTAACGGCGATTTATGTGCCCAGGCTGTGTGTGTGGAACATGATCGTAAACACTCCAGCAGGTAGTCGAATTGCGCGTGTGCAGTCATCTTTCTTTTCAAAACGGTTCATTTTATTAATAACAACAATAGAAATAATAAAAACAATTACACACATTATTTAAATTTAAAAATTTAAAGGAAAAAACGTGGCTCCGCGCCTTTGCTGCGCTACAGCTTCCAGCCCCCTTGGCCCTCTCTCTCGGTCTCGCGGGGACGCGCACTCAGACTCACCTGCTGTCGGGACTCTTCTCGCCAATTGCGCGTTTTCAGCGATCCGTCTCGCGGAGGCGAGGCGCGTGTGGTGTCGCGGGGAAGCGGCTCGTGGCCGGGAACGCCATGTCTCCGTGGACGGTGCCGCTCACACACTTCTTCGGGTGGATCCGGATCCGCAGCGCCGTGCGAACGAAGCCCTCGCCGAATCTCTTTTTCACTGCGGGGACGCGACACGGCGCCTAGCGCGGCGAGCCCAGCAGCAAAGCATCCTCCCCGGGTGGCCTCCGTCTCACCTGGCGTCTCGCTCCGTGTCGTTGCGATTTTCGGGGAAAATGGAGGCTGTCGGAGGCGCGCGGTGGCGAGCGCTGAACACGAAGGCGAGCGCGCGAGCGAGCGGCGTGAATCATCGGCTCGAGTGGAGCGCGCAGGTGGCGGGACCGCGCGCCCGATCAGCCCCGTTCAGCCCCCCCCCGTCATTCAACACCACGTAACGTTTAAACCTGAACTGAAACCCCCGTTCAGTCTCGTATTCAACACTGTTCCATGCCTTTTCACGCTAACGCAGCCCCTCTCTCAAACCCTTAGCCAACCCCTTACTCAACCCCTAGCCTATGAAGTCCTTCAGTCAAACCCTTATATTCAGTCCCTTAGTCAACCTTAACGAAACACATTAATGATTCCATGAATTCAGCTTTAACTCTGCCATGGATGGTCCCAAGCCCAGCTGAGAAAGAAAGAGGGTTGGGCACAGGGCTAGCTACACATGCACACACACTTGTCCCAAGCGGGGGTCACATCAAGCTGGAGCCTAACCCGGCAACACAGGGTGTAAGGCTGGAGGGAGAGGGGAAACACTCAGGATGGGACGCCAGTCCATCACAAGGCACCCCCAGCAGGACTCGAACCCCAGACCCACCAGAGAGCAGACACAGGCCAAACCCACTGTGCCACCACGCCCCCCCTGGCTAGCTACCCTCCCACCGTAAAAACCTTTCCAGCCACAGAAACAGCAAGAAGGAGACTTCATGACATCTCAGCTCTTAGGGCCGCCTGGAGAACCCTTGTTGGCGACCTATGCCCCAGGAGGCGTGGAAGACATAAGAAGAAGAGAAGAATTCAGCTCTGTTATCGACAACAGGCGTTCACTGAGTATTATCTCAATTTCAAATATGCTGTCACTTTACTATGTCCTTATGTCTTTAGTTCATGGTTTGAGGAGAAATTAAAAATGCTCAAGAAATATATTAAAATGTACCAGGTGTGGAAAACGCTACATTAACAAAACATGCTTATTTTCTTTCTTTTTTTTTCCATTGTTCACAAACATTAGTCCCATGCAGCGATGGGCTGGTATGAAGATCAAACATCAGCCTATCCCAGAGGCATAGGGTGTGATGCAGGGTAAACCCCGAAGGAAATACCAGTCCATGACAGGGCACACAAACAGATGGAGTCACACACACATGCACATATGGGATAAATTAGTCACCAATTTGCGTGAAACAGAAATGACAGAAAATTAAACAAGGCAAGAAAAACAGTTTATAGGCAGAGTCAAGATGTTACTAGAACACAGTGAAATGCTACAAGAAAGATCATTAGTAACAGAGAAGTGATGTTCAGACAGCTCCAAGCTAAAGGTGAGTCTTCAAAAGGGTTCAAAAGACTGGTAGACCATCTGATGTTGAGAGGAAAGCCATTCCACATCCACCTTCTGCTTGTGTGTGTGTGTGTGTGTGAGTGGAAGAGACAGGCAGAGGCAAAGCACAAGTAATGATAAAAAGAGAGACAGATGAGAGATTGGAGGTCATGAGGAACCAAGCTGAGTAGAACTTTCTTGAGGATGATGGTGAGAAACTTGATCTTACTTGTACTGAAGGACCAGTGGAGATGCCAGAGCAGAGGAGGGATGTGTGTAGAAACAGGATGGTTATATATTTACATTTACATTTATTGATTTAGCAGATAGGGGAGCGGTGGCGGAGCAGGTTTGGCCGGGGCCTGCTCTCTGGTGGGTCTGAGGTTTGAGTCCCGCTTGGAGTGCCTTGTGACGGACTGGCATCCTGTCCTGGGGGTGTCTCCTTAGCCTTGCGTCCTGTGTTGCCAGGTTAGGCTCCGGTTCACCACAACCCCGTTTGGGACAAGCAGTCTCAGACAACGTGTGTGTGTTTTCTCCAACTCAGAGTAAACAAAAGTACATTTAACAACAAAGAGTTACAGATAAAGGGGGGTGCGGTGGTGCAGTGGGTTGGACCGTGGTCCTGCTTTCCGGTGGGTCTGGGGTTTGAGTCCAGCTTGGGGTGCCTTGCGACGGACTGGCGTCCCGTCCTGGGTGTGTCCCCTCCCCCTCCGGCCTTATGCCCTGTGTTACCGGGTAGGCTACGGTTCCCCGCGACCCCGTATGGGACAGGCGGTTCTGAAAATGTGTGTGTGTGTGTGTGTGAGTTACAGATACAGTAAGTTCAGTCAGTTTGTCCAATGCCACCATTTTTAAGGACACAGCAGTAGCTGCTTAAAGAACTGATGGGAAATACAAAGGCAATCATGACAGATGGTGTGATGTAGGTCTACTGAGCAGTTAGGAAATCAGGAGAGAGGTGAATCTGAAAGGTGTATTCGGAGAGCCATCTTGATGGTACACAGTAGATGAGCAGCAGTATTTTGAATGAGATGGAGAGGGGAAGTGGCGGATTCAGGGAGATCTGTAAGAAGGGACTTGCAGTTGTTGAGCCTGGAGAGAAGAAAGGCCTGGACAAAGTGGGGGTTAACGCAGTGGGTGAGAAAGGACCAAATTTTGTGAAGTCATTTGTGACAGTTCTGGACCAGCGAAGGATGTGGGTAAGGGACCGAGCGCGGGGCGCTGCTGAGTGAGTCATCTCACATCACAGCAGGATTCCTTTCGGAAAGTGGGGGCGAAAGGGCGATGCTGTCGAGAGATATCTTGAGTGGGAGGTCTGTGCAGACACTTGTGCAGAGGGTACGGAGGGTGTTAGATTTGGAGACGCTGGAGTTCGCATGACGGTCAGACATTTGAAACTGGGATAGAGAGCTGAGATACGAAAAAAGAAATGAGATGTGCTGTAGATGTGCTCATCAGCCGGAGTTGCAAGTACCAAAGCGGTTACAGCTGCTATCTTGCATGCAAAGGCCCCGGGTTCACATCCCACCTCCTGCTGCAAATCCTGTGAGTAGGGTACTTATGTTGAATTAGTGTTTTAAAATGAACCAGATTTATAAAAAGGTAAAGAACTACAAGTGTATCTGTAACACTATAGCTTAAATAAGCTTTGAAAAAGCATCACATACGTTAATATTTTTATAAATATGGGGGGGGATGCTGTGGAAAGTGATGAAGGTTCCCAGGGAGTAGAGCTAGCCAGATTTGTTTTGCTAAATGTAAAATACTTTGTCTGCCTCAGATCCTTTACGTTTTTATTTGCATGTGATTGTACAGTATCTTTAAGCATTTCTGCAGAAGGATCAACACCCTGACCCTGGGGTTTATGGAGTGGCTCTTACGAACTTTCATTGTTGCAGGTGTTATTTTTAGTACTTGGTTTTATCATTAATATTAAACACACATTAAACGTCAACATTAAAAATGCATGCAAATATGCAATCCTTCGTTTTCTGCTGTTGGGAAGTTGAAGGATGCTTGTTCAGCATCATTTAATAATTGATTCAGTAATAGCTATTGGTCAATTTATTTTTTGACCCTAAATTTCTTGGTCTGCTTCATGTTCTATATTTTCTATAAAGCGTTTTAGTATTTTAAAGAAATTTCCACCTATTTTTCTTTTTCATTTTCCTGCCATTTATTAGTATCGCGTTCTGTGAGTAGTTAACGATCTGTCAATCACCTCGGGACCAGACCGCCACAACGACGCCCCGCCCCCTTCAAGAACGCTCTGAGTCCTTCAGGAGGATGTGGCGGAAACGGAAATATCTCTGGTACGTGATCCTACGTCACTTCCTCTTTCAAGATGTCGGTGTACGGACCGGTGGTGAAGATTCATCCCGTCGTGCTCTCTTCTATCGCTGACTCGTATGAGCGGAGAAATGAAGGGGCCAGCCGTGTCATCGGAACTTTACTGGGTAAGCTCCCTAACGGGTTGCTCACCGAGCCGAAACTGTTTTTCAAAGGACAAACGGACGTCTGTCTCTGGCGCTTCGGTTCTCGAGCACGCGCCGCGCCGCGGTCTCGTGCGCGGTTAGAGCTCACTCACTCGCACATCCGTTCAGGGTTAGTAAAGCATCCAGTAGTTCAGCTCCTCTCCATACACTAGAAAGTAGTGTCATTGGAGTTTTTTTGAGTATCATCAAGAGTCATTGTACGGTGTAACGAACTGTTTGCTGTACACACATAACTCTTGAATTTTGAATCTTGAATCAAATCATAACTAATCCGTTAATGACAGAATTCAGTCAGTCGACTCCACCCATTCTTTGGTCTTCTGCCCTGTTCAATAGAATTTCTCTATAAAACTCTATGATTCCTTCAGCTGTATTGTAGTGCATCACTGCATAGCCCATAACAGGGGGAAAGCTCAACTGCCTGGTAACCCCAGAACCAGGGAATCTAGTGATGAGGTGACAGCTGTGCTCTTTGTTTCCACAGGAACCATAGACAAGCACACAGTGGAGGTGACAAACTGCTTCTCTGTCCCCCACAATGAGTCTGAGGATGAGGTGAGATGAAGTGTTGAAAAGGTCTTGTGTTCTGATACACTGTCCTCTGGGCCATCCTGTGGGCCATCCTGTGATTCTCAGGATCATTTACCTGAAGCTTTCTCATTTTGGTAGGTTGCAGTGGATATGGAGTTTGCCAAGAACATGTATGAGCTGCACAAGAAGGTGTCACCTAGTGAAGTTATTGTTGGCTGGTGAGCTCTTTTGCGGTTTCCTCCTGGACCTTCCTTCAAAGTAAAGATGAACATGTGCCATTGTTGTAAGAAACCCTCTGTTCTCGAGAGCACACATCTTATTTTTAGACATTGTTACTATTAATTTAAAGGTGTGGCATGGCAAGTAGTGCTGCTGTCTCACAGTGCCTGTGTGGTGTGTGAAAGGACATGGGTTCGATCCCTGCTTACGTCTGTGTGGAGTTCGCATGTTCTCCCTGTGTCTGCATGGGTTTCCTCCCACAGTTCAAAGACATGCTGTTCAGGTTCACCCATAGTGTGTGAGTGACAGAGAGAGTGTGTGTGTTCCACTGATGTATGGATGAGTGACCCATTGTAAGTAGTGTATAGTACTAGCAGTGTAAGTCACGTTGGTGAATAAGGTGTGTGGGCTGATAACACTACATAGAGTTCATTGGAAGTTGCTTTTAAGAAAAGTGTCTGCTAAATAAATTAATATGAAGTGTAAGGTGTTATGTTGTTTGTAACTTTGCTGTACCTGTTGAATGTTACTTAAAATTTACCAGTTGTGCTTGCTGGTATTGTTATGCTTGTTTATCATCCATTACACATCAATATATTGATATTCATGATTCAGTAGTCCTGGTCGTGGCAAAGGGAGCTGATTCTTGTTATTTTTAGTTTGCATACTTTTAAATCAAGTTTGCATGCAACTAGGTTGTTGTAGGACTAAGGTATGCGAAGTCTGGTCTTGAAGCAACAGCAAGATGGATTTTTTTTCAGTTAATGTATCTGGTCAGCACTGGTATGAGAATGTAACTCAGCAGTCATCTCTTTGGTTTGAAGGTACGCCACAGGATATGACATAACAGAGCACTCAGTTCTGATTCACGAATACTACAGCCGAGAAGCCCAGAACCCAATTCACCTAACTGTGGACACTGCACTGCAGAGTGGCAAGATGAATATACGGGCCTATGTCAGGTGAGTTGGCCTGGTCATGCTCTTCTTTACTAATTGTGGGGAGATGTATAAATAGCTCTTGTTCGCTTGATCAAGATGTTCAGATGAAGTCCTGTTTAACGAAATGCCTCTTCAGTGGTATGTCAGTGTTAAGGTTTTCTGGTAGTGTAATATGTAATAAGCTGTAATTCTGAACAAAGTGAGATGAGACTTCAGTGAGGTGGTGTATTTGCTTTTCACTTTAATAAACATATTGGACTATATAGCTCTGTAAATGTGAAAGATACTTGAGTAATTTATCTTAATCATGTCAAATGCAACAGCAGTTATGTTTCATAGGTTTTCTTGGCACAAATGATTTGTCGGTATCTGGCCGTATGTAGCTTGGTTTATCTGTATAATCCAGAAACCATAATAGACATACCACAGTTATTCACTGGGTAGGTTCTGCAAAAGTCTGTTTTAACTTTATGTTGTAAGAAGTTTAATATTTATTACTTTCAAGATACAATAAAACTGATTTAAAATGCCCAAAAATAAATGTTGTCTCTTGAAGCTCCTGTTTAGTGTTGTTTACTTAAACACTGCACGTTCATAAGATAATTATCTAGTTATTGATCAACACCGAAGAATAATAGACACAAGCTCAAAACACTGGATTCAAGTGCAAGTTGAAATCATCCAGTCCTTTACTCTTTCTCTGTTAGCTCTTTACTGTGAACTAATGGCTGGATGTGGAAAGGCAAGTTGTGCTCATGCAGCAATACTCTCACTCTCAGGTTTTTGAAGATAAACAAGTGAAGAGAACACAATTTAAAAAAAAAAAAGTTCATATCTTCAAAAATTCGTGACATAAGGACCCAGTGTACTTCGTTCTTGTATAGCAGACCTATGATCCGTAATACTTTGCACACATTGCAATTGTTTTTTCAGTGCTCAGATGGGGGTGCCAGGAAAGACTGTGGGAGTGATGTTCACCCCGCTAACAGTCAAGTATGTCCACTACGACACAGAGAGGATAGGAAGTGAGTATGTTTACATGTTCTGGCAGCAGTGTAGATATCCTGTAGTGGTAAATATGAGTATATCTTTAATGGATAAAGCAACAAAGATCTTAAAATATTTATAGTTAGGGACTATATGTAACTAGGTATGTATGTATCACACTGTCCTTGTTCTTTTCTCCTTTTCAGTTGACCTTCTCCAAAGAACACGTGTATCTCCCAATCGCACCAATGGTCTGACCTCTGATTTAGAGCAGGTGGGAGTGGCAGCTACGAGGATACAGGACATGCTGGCCACAGTGCTGACGTACATTGAAGATGTGCTGGTTAGTGTACCCAAGTCTTCTCCCCATCAGCAGGAGCAGTGGTGTGTGTCTGAGCATTGACAGCAGTATGGAGTCACAGCAAAGGATGTAAAATTACACAACTATAAATGGGGAGAGCTGGTAGAGTAGTGGTTAGAGCTACTGCCTTTAGATCCAAAGGTTGCAGGTTTGATCCCCTCCCCTGGCTGTAGTACCCTTGAGCAAGGTACTTGCCCTAAATTGCTCTAGTAAAATTACCTAGCTGCATAAATGGGTAAATAATTCTAAGCTTGTAATAATTGTAACCTTAACATTGTAAATCACATTGGAGAAAAGTGTCACCTAAATGAATAAAGGTAATGTAAATGGGTAAATAATTAAGTTGTTTTGGAGAAAAGCATAAGCTAAATGAGTAAATGTAAATGGTGGTGTTCCCTACCCAGTCTGGCAAGGTAGCAGCAGACAACAGTGTAGGTCGTTTCCTGATGGACCTGGTGAACAAAGTTCCCAAGATCTCAGCTGAAGACTTTGAGACCATGCTCAATTCTAACATCAATGTAAGTTTTACTTTCTGTCTCTGTTTTATAAAAAAAAAAAAAAAAAAAAAACTATTCCACTGCAGCTGTATGATTTGTGCTATGTACCTTTATGACGTTATCTGCGTTGTGTGTGAAGTCGTTCCATGAAGACCATGTCCTCCATCTCTAGTGCAATGACCTTTTTGTCTTCCAGGACCTTCTGATGGTGACATACCTGGCCAACCTCACCCAGGCACAGATAGCGCTCAATGAGAAGTTGGTGCTTCTCTGAACATGGGTGGATTGAGAGAAGCGGGAATTTTAAATTGTTTTATACCTTAGCTATGAAAATAAAGGTATTAAACATTCCATATGTGGCATTCTTAGTTATTGTACAATACTTTTATGCAAAGTTGTTAGATGTATACCTGTGAAATCACTTGTCCATTTTAAAGTACACTTTTTTTTTTCTGTGATAAATATCTGACCATAGCAGCATTTCTTAATTTTATTTAATGTTACATAGGGGACTAATGATTTGCATGAAGGTACAATTTGTGCTGCAAACGGTGAAGTTTCATTCTTTAAAAGGTTAATTTGCTCATTGAATGCAGACCTTTGTATATATGCGTAAGCCAGATATTTTTAAATGAAAGTGTTTGTTCAAAATAGCCATAGAGATTAGTTCATCCAAAACTTGCGATTTTCATTAAATTTTAAATTTGAGTTCGACACAAGGGACGCCAGTGTTTATTTTGTGCTGCTTTTTTCCCTAAAACAAAGCGTACATGGTGTGGGTAACTACAGCTCCTACTACTAAACATTTCGCTCTAAATTCGGGGATTTCAGTGTAACAGTAAGGAAACCAATTGGATATATTACATTTGCCGCAAAGTAAGAGGAGCGGTTTAAAGTAAAAGCTGTTGCCACTGACAAGGCACAACAACAGACCTGTGAGACCTCCCGCCCCCGTGGCTGCAAGCGAGCGAGCGAGTCAGTGAGTGTGTGTGTGTGTGTGTCGTTTCCTCCCGACTACAGAAATGTTTCACACATTTCAAGAGGCGGTCCGGTCATTTTCGCGCTACAGGAGGGACGTTTGCTCTGAAAAGGCAGCGCCGCCCTTCGCATGTGGTCACGAGCCATAACCGTCCTCCTGGCGACACTGCTGGGGGGACCCGGAGCCCGCGCGAGCCACCTTCCCGCCGAGGGCTGCGGCGAACACGCGCCCGCACTTCCCAGCCGTCAGCAGACGGGCGGTCACGTGACGCGGTCATGTGACGCCTCCGTGTGCTCGCACACACCGGCCACAACAGCACGGCGGACTCGCCGTGTCACTCCCACGCCCGTGCCTGAGCCCGCGCCCTCGCTATGGCGGACGGCGAGCGGTCACCGCTTCTATCGGACCTCGGCGACGGAGCCCTCGGCGTAGGTGGAGGCGGCGGAGCGCTGCCCGGAGTGCCTCCCTACGGCTTACCCAGCAAACCGCAGAGTGAGTATATCATCATGATGATCATCATGTGTATCCGCGCAGCTTATGAGCGGCCCTGGTGTGAGTCAGTGAGCGGGCTGGAGGACAATACCAGCCCCGCCGGCCTCGGACGCGAGTGACGGGAGAGCGGTGGAGCGGGGAACGAGCAGCGCACCTGGTGGGGTCCGGGCTCGGCTCACAGTCGGGGTGGGGGGGCGGCGAAGCCGAAGGGAAGTGACTCACGGACCTTGACCGCGCACTCGTACACTGACTGAGTGAGGGACCCAGCGGAGTCAGTGCCAGCAACGCCCCAAAACACAAACGCACGCAGGGGTGAGGCGAACGACGCTTGCGCGCTCTGCTAGTCCTCCACACACACTCTTCAAGCACGTATCCTTTTTTTTCCAGCCTCCATCATATTTGATATTTGAATCCGGCAGTAGCGCGGCTAGCTGCTAGCTGACGTTCCATCTGCCCGGCGAGCTTAGTTAATGCACTGCACTGTTCTCGTGGGTTTGTTCTTAAAGAACCTGTTCTTGCCTTTATTCGTTACTCAAGAACTGTGGCGTAATAAAGAGGGACGAGTCGCGATGCGACACGCTTAGTGCAACATCAGCGTGGCTTCAGGCATCTTTCGGCGTCGCGGCCATTGACGATGCAGTTTTTACGGCGCTGCAACCTCAGGGCACCTGATTTGATTGACACTTCTGGTTAGCCTATCAGCGGGGCGTCCAACGCGATCTGACCAGCCGACGGCCAATGGTTTTCCGCGAAGGGCGGAGTCCAAATGTTGCCCAGGGCAGTGCTGTTTGAGGGCTCTGTGTTCAGTTCAAGTGCTGGAATTGTTTGGTTCTCACCTGTTTTATTTTTCTTTCTTTTTTTTTTTTAAATAAACGCTGCTGAACATTGGACTTCCATCATAAACAGTATATACAGATATTATCGTTAGCATCCATCGTAGTTTCGTACATATTTGAACGTAAAACTGCTTTGTGAAAAGTTATCTTCTGCTGACACACTGACATCAAGATTATTTAATTTTTTTCTTTTTTTAAAAAAAATTTTTAATTACTGTTCTGCTTATTATTAGAGGTCTGGTTTCCCTCAGCATGCCCAATTTGAGTGAGATGTTTTTAGGAATAAGCTTTATAAACATGAGTTTAATTATGTATGAAGAATAATCTCACCCTCTTTCTCCCATTCTCTCTCACACACATTGTTAAATAAGCTCTTTCATTCCTGCATTGCCTTTGCAAATCTACTTTCCTCCAAACTCGAGACCAAATCTCATTTTGCAATTAAGCTGTATCAGTGCAGTTGTATGTTAATGTATTGTAGTAACACTCTCTCACCCTCAGTGCTGTTGATTTATTATACTCTTTGGAATGCCGGTATCTATGCACTTATACAAAACCCTTGTTTCTTTTGCAGTGACCACTTATTTAGTGTGCATGGAGTAATAACTCCATCAGCAGTACAATGTTGCCATTATTTCCTACCTGTCAGCTTTTGTATTGCATATGAACCTATTATCCTCAAACAGTTTATTATACTAGGGGGTTTGTATGTTCAGCTGTTACTGATATTATTATAATTACGAAGTTATTTAATACATGTTTTTCAGGTTGCAGTTCCGGGCCTTTAACCGTTGCCCTGCCTTTGATGTTAACAAAATAAACCCTTTGTTTCAACCCGTTGCTAACATACAGTGTTAAGCCATCAGAGTGAATGTGTTCTGCTTATGCGATCTCATTCTCACACCGCCTTTCTTCAGGTTTCCCTCCATTTCCTGGTCCCACCCAGCCCTCTGTGCTCCCTGGAGAAGACCCCCCACCGTACTCTCCCCTCACTTCCCCTGAGAGCGGCAGTGCACCAGTGATCAGCTGTAGGGTGTGTCAGAGCCTCATTAGTGTGGAGGGCAAGATCCACCAGCATGTGGTCAAGTGTGGGGTCTGCAATGAGGCCACGGTAAGTTCTGACACATACATGGGTGTGGGGTGGTGCATTCTCACATGACAGGTATAAAGAGGTGGTCTCCGATTTCCGATGGGGTTACGTTCTGCGAAACCCATCGTAAGTCGAAAATATCGTATCGTAAGTTGAAAGTGCATTTAATACACACCTCTGTGTGATAGAATGGGAGATGTGGATCACTGCCATTGCCCGGCATTGCGAGAGAGTATTGCTCCCCATATCGCTTTCCCGGGAAAAAATCTGAATACAAAATTCAAAGTACCGTTTCTACTGATTGTCTATCACCGGCGCGCCATCGTAAAGTCGAAAAAAATCGTAAGTCGAACCACCGCAAATCGGGGACCGCCTGTATGCTGAACATAGGTGTTGTCAAGGAGGAAGTGATCCTGGATGTTATAGAGAAGTTAGGGTTAGCTTGCTTTGTTTCACTGATTCGTTAACGTTATGGATTTGTTCAAGCATAAGTTGGAAGGTTTTCGGAAGTCTTACTATGTCTTGATCTGGGAAATCCACGCGTGACCCCAACTCAGGAATTTTCAGCAAAACTTGCTTGTTAGGCTGTACATGTGAAAGAGCGTTAAGCACCCAGACCACAGAACCGTTGCCTACGTGTTTGGCATTATTTTGTAAAAAAGAAACACCTGTCTGCATTCATTTCTCTAGAGCACCAAGCATTTCATGCCGTAATAGCATAACCATTTTATGTGGTAGGTTTGTGTTATTTCTGTTCCTGCATACTGTTAAGATCACAGCTCAATGTTGGCATGACTCATCCCCCATAATCATGGATTTTCTCTAGCTGTTATTCATAACTACCAGTCTGCAAGTCTGAGATGTAAGCATTTTTAGAAAGAACGCTGAATTGATGCCGTGGAATATGTTCTCGCACTCCAGCCCATTAAGAACGCTCCTGCTGGGAAGAAGTACGTTCGCTGTCCGTGCAACTGTCTGCTCATATGCAAGGTGACCTCGCAGAGAATTGCCTGCCCACGGCCTTATTGGTGAGAGACGCACGTACACATACAGACACCCTCAATGTACTACAATAATTCACATTAGAGCACTCTACTGCCCTTCACGATGCGCACACCCACTCACACGCAGCATGACTCTTGAGTGCTTCACACTACAGTGCAGGCCAGGAGATGACAGTGTGTACGTGTGTATACGATGAATCTTGTGGCCTGTACTCCTGAGAGAGGCCTTAATCGAGCAGCTGGTTATTGAAAAATGACAAGAACATCATTACGCTACGCTACTCGACCATCCTCGTCAGCGAAGAGGCAAAGAGAAAGAAGTATTTGGAGTAGAAAGCAACTTTCAATGTCCTGCAGTCCTTCTGTGAACGGGGAGAGGAATGTTGCTGGGGTGACTGGTCAGGCAGCAGTGCGTTGTACTCTGCTTCTGCCTTGCAGTAAGAGGATAATAAATCTGGGTCCCGTCCATCCGGGCCCGGCGAGCCCGGATCCCCAGCCGACCGGAGCGAGAGTTGTATGCGGGCACTGCAGTAACACCTTCTTGGTAGGTGTCTTCATCATCGTAGTCTTCTGCCATGGCCGTTACTGCGGTGTGTGCTTGTGCTGTCTGCCACCTTACCCAGTATCCGCACTAATGATCTTCCACATCTCCTCATGTACTAAATAAAGTATCACGCTTGTCATGACATTGTTTTTCTGATGTGACGAACAGTTGTCATGGATATGGAGGTTTTATTAACCTTAATATTTACTGCGTTTATATCTGTCGCACTGATCATAATGAACGCAATGGATTTTATGCTTGTAATCTCATCAAGTCTTCAGTGCTGCGATGGCGTGCGATGCGGACATCTTTCTAAAGAGTTCCCATTCTTTCAGTGGACAGAGTTTACAGACAGAACGCTCGCCAGATGCCCTCACTGCAGGAAAGTGTAAGCAGACATTTTTCTCCCTTACGCGTCACTTCAGCCATCTGTTTTTCTCAGCCCTGATCTCGCTCCCTCCTTGAAGTGAACGGTTTCTTTAAACTCTTAAATCTAATATTAGACTTCCTTGCCTTACCTCTGGACCAGACTAACAATAGCACAGTTAAACTCCTTAAGTTTTTCTGTTTTTGGGTAATGTCTGTTATGCATGTAACCTGTTTTGAAGTGTAGTTTTTCTCATTTGATTATTAATGTGTAGTTCTCCTGAAGTCTGTGGTCTTGTGCCCAATGCCTTTGGTGCTCTGTTTGCGCAGCTCTTCCATTGGCAAGAGGTATCCCAGGAGACGGAGCTTGTGGTGTTTCCTGTTGTGTTTGCTATTCAGCATTGCTACTGCCGGCCTCATAGTGAGTACACTGTACACCCCGACAGCACAAACTAGTCTGTCCTGCTTTTACTTTACGTAGTTTACAGAGCAGAGCCACTCACGTGCTGTACAGTGTTCACTCAGTGTACAGGGTGGACCATAGGTACGTGCGTGTACGTGTTTGTAGAAGTGCTGTCGAGTCTGACTCTAAAGCGACCGGATGCGTTGTTCACCTCTGTCTTTACCACTGTTGCTTCCTGTACATGTTTGGGACGCAAACTCCACACTGCCTGAGCTGCACTCGAACCCCATGCTCGGCAAGCAGCTCAGGAGCTGTGAAGTACTGGCTTCACCTGCTGTGCCACCATGTACCATTGGTGACCCTTATAATAATCAGTTATAACAAGGACAAGAGTAAATAGTGGTACAATCACTGTATTGAAGTTTGTTTTGAAAAATATTTCAAGGTATGCGGTTGCAAAATGGCAGATGACAGTAACTTTGGCCGATATATAGGACAGACGGTGCAACAAATTATGACACAGTTCCCGATGAGGTTTGAAAATCCGTCTCAGTGGACAGCAGTACTTCTTGGGCGGGAGAAATTAGGTTCTTGCTCTGGAGATGTTAGGGATGGTCCTTGAACAGGTCCACTTGCCAAGGGGGGTGAACATAACACTGGCAACATGACAGAAGCGGTCACAGAGGACCTGGAGCTGCACGTAGCTGTGCCGGGACCGTGACGGAGCTCATACTTGTGTTCCACTCTGTGCGGTGGGAAGCGCACTGGGCTCACTACAGCACACACATGTAATGTGTATAAGCACAAGTATGTAGACAGTCTAGTCTGCCTTGTTCCAGTCTCCTACAAGGAAGGGGGGGGGGGGGGGGGGGTTCTGTTTTGCACATTTTCTGTTGCCTTTTTTTGTTGTTTCTCTGCTTCCTCATTTGCAATCTCCCTTGCATTCTTTTGCTAGGCTGGTACTTGGACACAAGCCCGTCGCTACCGGGGCATCTACGCCTCCTGGGCCGTCCTGATCCTGCTGCTGTTGCTGAGCCTGGGCCGTGCGCTCTACTGGGCCTGCATGCGGGTCAGCCAGCCCGTGGAGAACTTCACATAGAGAGGGGATGGCAGGAGACAGACAGCGAGCGAAAGAGAGAGAAAGCATCAGAGAGGACAAGTTCTACGTCTAGGGGAGGGAGAGGATGGAAGCAACTACAAGGATTTGTGCACACAAACACACGCACATAGACACACGCGTAACCAAATGGGCGAGTCACAGAAGGAAGGAGGTAGTAATGAGTTGTAACTATCAGTGATTTCATTTTTAGTAAACTAACTGAAAGTGAGCTATTTCCTCTCTCCATAGTGAATAGCTGGGTGGGTGTTTCCTTGCAAGAAGAATAATAGCAGTAAATTTGTGGCCAGGATCACGAAGTGACATTTGCTTGGTCACTGTCAAACTGATTGATGATCTCTTGAGAAATGAAGGGTTTTAGTTAATTTTTTTTAACATCTCTTACATTGATGAACTGTGACAATGCTGATCGGGGAAAGAGTTTTTTTTTTTTTGCTTCCAATTTATACCACAAAACGGCAACGAAACCCAGGATTTGAATCTCGTTGCAACAAAATCCTGGCCAGTTCAACCTTAACTATGCTGTGAAAGCCTTGTCTAACAAACCCTAACCCTAAAAAATCTGGCCTAGTACCTAGGACAGTTCTACCCTCTCTAGTGTGGAGATCCACAGCAGTCAGGCTTTGAGACACTCTCACGTGTGTGTCCTGCTGTATAGTTCCTGTGTATGTGTGGGTGTCGGAGCATGCGTGTGTTTGTAAGAAGGGCTCTTTGACCTTCTCCTTTTTCCCAACTTAAGTTGAGTACAAAGAACAATTGAGGTTTTGTTCATCACCTGTATCTACTGGAGGCTGCTGTAGAGAAGGAAGAGGGAGTGAAGTTCCTGAACGCAACAAGCGTGGCAAGACCGCGTGACCAGCGCTGAGAAACTGTGTTCTCCAGTGGCAGTCTCTCAAATTTCAGATGGGTCTCACTTTCCCGAAAAGAGACGTAATGGCACAGATTTAATTTGTTGTTTTATTGTTAATGAAGGACAGTACATATCGAACAGAAAAAATGCATTCAGAAAGCTAACACACTCATCCATCTTGTAGCAGTAATTAACCTCTGGCTTGTAAAGCTTTTTAATTTTTTCTTCTTAAACGTGAACTTAATTTCATTCTGTTGAGGGAGAGGAAAAGACCAGGTGTGTGTTTCTATAGTGCTCTTTCTCTATGGTTTCCTACATGAAGGCATTCCTCACCACTACTTTGTGGTAACTTTGAGACAGGCAGCATGTGTGGTTTTTCTCATTTTAACTTTAATCTCATTCTCCATATCTGGAAGTGAGCTGCTGTCATTTTACACACGGAGAAACGCTGGATTTGGAGGAAATGAAAGAGCTTAGGGACTGCTACCTAAACTTCAGTAAAGTTTGCCCCTCTGCCAACTCTTTCCTTATTTTGTCTCGTACTATAATGCGCACACCCATATGCACCGCCTTGTATACGTGTCCATATTTGTGTGTGTAAGGACAGGCTTCAGAGTCAGCTGACAGAGGTCATGTATCTGACCAGTCTGCAGAGGTCCCAAAGTCAGAGGAGGCAGGTTTTTGGACCCTCGGAGAAGGTGAATGGGAATGAATTGGTGCAGCGCGGCTTAAATGGGACCCCAGCTTTCGCAGACAAATCTGCTAGTCTTATGGACCAACAAGATCCTCTTAGCAGCAAACCCTGACTTAGCCAAGGAGCTTCTAAAGCCTTAAAGTGACAGGGGCCGTGGAGTGAGAAGGCCAAACAAGTGGGCTTGTGGGAAGCCAGGTGGTGGAGGGCCTGGATTTGTGCACCTTTGAGCGTGGACCTTCAGCCATTTTTAGCAGCTTTGCGAGTCACTTTGAATAAAAGTACCTGCTAAATGGCTGAAATCAGAGAGAGCATTTCATCCTTCTGCTTGCCACTTGATTCACAGTCATCCCTCAGCTTCATTTGCAATAAAAGTTTTTTTTTTTTTTTTTTTTGACATTGATTGTGATTGTCAGAAGACTGGAGGGAGCCTTCAGAAAGGCTGAAGAAACCCATAAAGTGAAGTGTGGGAGAGGGGATCCAGAGGGCTGTTAACAAAACAGCAAAGCCAGCCCTTCTATGTGAAGGCCCTGGCAGTGTCCTTGCTGTGGGTCATAGCACTGCAAGGCCCACCTGGCTAGTTGGGGACAAGGGTGTTGAAGCCAGTGTCAAACGTGTGATCCATCCACGCAGCATATAAACAAATCGGCGGCTCACGGAGAGCACCAGCAACCTTTTCTTTACATGTGTGAATATGTTTTATCATGGCATTTCTCTGTTGGGACTGTACATAAAATATTTCCTGGTATAGTTTGAATTACTCAACAGTAATGTTGCACTATGTATGTTACACTAAACTGTTACTTTTTTGTCATATTTTAATTATGGTCATCATAGCTGTAAGCATTAATATAATAATTTGAATGCACTGAGTTTTAATCAACGCCTAATGCACCGCTACCAAGTGACACACCCAGGTGCGAAGGTTCGAGGCCAGACTCAGCACTGAGGCTTTTCACGCTGACATCTTTGCTTGAAACCACTACACACAGTACACTGCCACAGCATATGCACATACCTCGAGGAGGACCACACTCTTGGTCACTGGTACACACTGACACACACTGGGACAAGGAGACAACACGTTTAGATGGGGCTCATCTTTTTTTCTGAAAGGATAGTAACTCTATTCTCTGCTTAACTGGAATATAATGGCAGCGATGATTATTCGAGGAAGTGATCAGAATATTACTGACAGGCCTGTAATATTTATTCAAGTTCAGTGATGATTGTACAAAATCAGTAATGTTATTTCCAGAAATAAGTGGCCAATGCTCTTTTCAACGTTTGTTTACAATTAATAAAGACATGAAGATATTTAAAGACATTGTTTTGTCTCTTGCAGTGCACCCCACACCTTGCCTTTTTTTCTTCTATGCGCCACCCTTCACCCCATCACATACTTAAATTTCACACGGATATTTTTTTTTCTCCAGACACAGCTAGATGGAGGGATAGGAAACATACAGAAACCTTTCAAAAACCACAACTCCCCTGAGAGAAGAGGGAGAAAGTCCGATTGAGGAAGAGAGACGCCTTGTGAGCAATGCGACCGGGGGGTGTAGGGAACAGATTGAGGGGGATGGAGTTGGGGGCGAGGAATAACTGTAACCTTCTCGACTTAAGTGGCTTTGCTTGGGAATGCATTAGTGTCGTGAGCCGCTGTAGGGGAGAGCACAACAATGACGGCGCCCTACACAAACAGGGCACGAATTTCCCTGCTAAACCCTTCATCCTTCTCACAGATCTCACACAAACAGACAGCGAGTGAGAGCCTCACTAAACCCTTCATCCTTCTTAGTGATAACAGGATTTGACCCCTAAGACCTGTGAGCTGAGTGTCACGGCCCCTCGTGGAGACAACGCGGCCATCGGGGAATCATTCACTCGCACGCAAGCACACTGGGCGAGAACATCGGTGTCTTCTGGAAGGGCCTGGCCTCAGCACGCCTGTCAACGATATTGCAACCTGTGGAGAGGACCCCTCACCTGGTTCATCGTGGTTATCCACATTAACATAAACCTAACTAAACATCGTTATTGTGTGTGGTAAAACTCATATGAATATGAAACGGAGAAAGAAGAATGAGGGGGGGTGTGGTGGTGCAGCGGGTTTGGCCTGCACCTGCTCTCTGGTGGGTCTGGGGTTCAAGTCCTGCTTGGGGTGCCTTGTGATGGACTGGCGTCCTGTCCTGGGTGTGTCCCTTCCCCACCAGCCTTGCGCCCTGTGTTGCCGGGTTAGGCTCCGGCTCGCCACAATCCTGCTTGGAATGAACGGCTTTAGACTGTGTGTGAAAGAAGAATGACTGAATTAAAGAACAGCAGGTCTGACAGCTGCTTTGTTAGAACCAGTAACTTGTATGTCCACTCATAAGCTGTGCTTAAAATGAGGACTATAATGTGTGAGAAAAGTGCAACGTGTGGAACAGCTTGTTGATGGTTGACCTCACAGCATGCAGTGGATGAACTGTTAAAATTTTTGTGCACAATTCTGGATTTAAAATTTTCAAGGTTTCAGGGCCTCTGATTTTTGCAAAAAAAATGGTCATTCATACTTTTTCTATAACTTAGATCTCTGATGTGACGGTAACAACCATTTTGTCTATTTCTAACTCATTTATCTGACGTATGTTTTGGCCACAAAGTATGATTTGCGTGCATAAATCTTCACGTTTCCAGTTAAATCGCTAATGTGCACGCAGGGATTTTAAGTTAAAGCTAATGCACATCAAGATGCGTGCAATTACACACACACACATTTTCAGAACCGCTTGTCCCAGACAGGGTCGCGGGGAACCGGAGCCTACCCAGTAACACAGGGCGTAAGGCCGGAGGGGGAGGGGACACACCCAGGACGGGACGCCAGTCCGTCACAAGGCACCCCAAGCGGGACTCGAACCCCAGACCCACCGGAGAGCAGGACCCGGTCCAACCCACTGCGCCACCGCGCCCCCTGCGTGCAATTATCGAAATCCTAAATTGCACCTGTGTGGAAGGGGGAGGGCAAAAGGGGCGCTGGAGAAAGGAAGGAGGTTTGGGGGGGGAGTGAGCAGCAGATTAAGATCCTGGGCCACGGGCTGTAAAACAAACAGCCCTTTTAGAGCAACTAATCCCGACCTCGCCTACATCCCACCAATCTCTCTCCGCGAGACAGACACACACTTTCACGCGCTCTGCTCCAGTTTCACACGGACAGAAAATACAGTCCACCCTCTCAACAGAATGATCTGCACAAGACCCAGGTACGAGAGGTCCTTCGTCTCAAAGGAACCGAATTCGTCACGCCGCTGTATTCAGGCGTGCAGCACATGAAGCTCGTGCCACACCACAGTAAACAGTGTAAAAGCACAGTATGGCGATGATCATGAATACAATTGAGACAAGGGAACAGCAGCCCTTGATATTTGCGCTAACAACATTTTTATATGGCTTGTGCTGAGAAACATGTACAGCCACAAGGTGTAGAGAACTATGAATATTATCACATTTTACAATGTTTTTTAGAAAGGCTTTTTTTCTGGACTTCAAACGCAATCGAAAGACTCATTTATCTGTTTAAAACCTCTGATCCGACAAAAGAAAGGTGTTATTACCTACGGTATCAGCTTAGCAGCAGCGCCCACACCAAGAAGAGCAGCGTCACAGGCTAAGATGGGTGTATTTGTAGCTTCTCTAAAGTAGTCATTGATTAATTTACTGTGGAATTCAAGCCACGCGATTTGCTCTCGCCCGCACTGTCATCAGCTTATCGGGTGATGGTCTTTGGAAGACTTGGCCCTTTTTCTTGCGTCTACTGTCCCGGAATTTGACGGTGCGCTCCGCGCTGGCGGGAGTGGGGCCCGTGTCCGGTTTCAGCCGCTTCGCAGCGCGACTCGGGGTCTTCGCTGGGCTAAAAGCACAACATTCAGTTCAATTAGTGCCCTGAATTATTGATGCTTGTCTGGGAGAGTATTTGTGTTTACATTGAAATTAAAAGCCTCCGGTGTCAGTTATCGGGCTCGAGGGACAGAGACGCACCGAAAGAATGACACTGAAAGAGAGCAAAAGATTTTCCCCCCGCATCTTACCCTTCTTGTGCAACAAAGTGTTTCTATTGCACTCGCTGAAGGTCAAGCTTCATTTTTATTTCTAAAAAAATCATCTTATTTATTCTCAATGACATCACCACATCCGGAGTGACATCGCTGTTTGGGCAGCAGCTCGGAGCAGAGTCGTGGACTCTAGACCAGGCTGTGCCAAAGATATGGGTATGACTAGTGTACGTGCAGGGGGCGCGGGGGTGCGGTGGCGCAGTGGGTTGGACCGGGTCCTGCTCTCCAGTAGGTCTGGGGTTCAAGTCCCGCTTGGGGTGCCTTGCGACGGACTGGCGTCCCGTCCTGGGTGTGTCCCCTCCCCCTCCGGCCTTACGCCCTGTGTTACCGGGTAGGCTCCGGTTCCCCGTGACCCCGTATGGGACAAGCGGTTCTGAAAATGTGTGTGTGTGTGTGTGTGTAGTGTACGTGCGACTCTTGGTTTGCTCCGAGAACCTCTGCTTCGAGTGCTTTTCCCCAGCAGGTCACTTCTGTCAAGTGCTCTTGAACCCACACATCCAGGTCACTTGGAGTCATTCTTGATCATCACAAATTGCCGCGACAGCTTGTGCGGCAACTGCACCCTTTCTGCCACACGTGGTCATTTTGCGCTCATGAACGTGCTTTGTGTGGTTCTGACAAACACAACAGGCAGTGCAACCACACAGAGTTGCATGAACCCTGTGCTGGTGATTCCCTTAACACCACGACTCCCATCCCTGTTATTCACTTTAGAGCAGTCAATGAACACAACGGTAAAAGCGAACACGGAATAAACACGCCGGGGAATACTTAAGAACATTCTCCCTCACTTGCTTTCATTAACCACTTGCCCTTGTGAGGGTCCGGCAGTCTGGTTAGTCCAGCTGCCTCGCAGCGCCTAGGCTGTTTGGGTGTGGGTTCAAGTCAAGCTATCACTGTGGGTGTCCTCCAGCAGTCCAAAATCATGCTGTTCAGGTGAACTTCTGATGCTAAATTTCCCACGGCGTGTGAAGAGACACGCCATCCAAGGTGTATATGCCTTCTTCCCTGCTGCCCAGCGATTCAAGGATAGGCTCCAGACCACTGCAAACCTGATCTGGACAAGTGCTTAGTGAAAATGCAAGGATGGATATCATAAAAGTGCCTTTTATTTATTTTAATTCATTTCAGGGGACACGTTTTTTCATTCGGAAACCGATTGTTTTTCACAATGGGAATTTACCCAGCGGGGGAATTTCGTGGAACTAATTAACCCCGTTTAGGGAGGGATGAGTGTACTACTCACTGAAGACTAATCTTTAACTCGTCGAGATTTTGAAATAAGTATGTTTTCATCCACATTATAAAGTTGTGTAAAGCATAAATGTTTTGCTCACTTGCTGTACTTGTTTTGAGCGTCCTGGTCCATGGTAAAAATGGTCTTCCTGTGTAACTAGTACCGCTTCAATTCTTGTCGTGTCAGCTGCACATGCTTTGACCCGGTCAGCATGGATTCACAGTCCCTACAATAAATAAGACGCATTGAGACTGAAGCGGTAGCAATGGCATGGATTGACGAAGGCTGTACAGCAATTCACTTGTTTAACAAAGATGCTTAATCGTCCGTCACTTTGTCTCTCGCCTGCTTTCTCACCTTTCCTTTCATTACGGCTCTTGACCTCTTACTGTCTTTACATCAGTCCTCAGTTTCTCTAATTTCACTCACACTTGTACAAAGTAAACGCATGTATTATTTACTGAGTGCATTTTTTGCCAAATGACACAGTCCATGTCTTGTTCTTCATCTCGGTCCCCTACATACTGCCACAGAGAGGAGTGCTCTCAGCATACTTCGCTTTCGGAGTCTGGGTGGAAACACAGAGCAAATGATGTTCTCCAAAGCACATCGTACATGACAATCACGTCTTAATCACAATTACGGAGGAGGGGGTGAGGGGGCAAAGGGGAGGGAGGGAGGGAGGGAGGGAGGGAGAGAGGGGGGGGGGGTCATGTTGGATCTTCCAGTCTGCTGTGTAAGTACCTGCAGAACTCAGGAGGAGGACAGGAGGGAGAGTCACTGTCCTTGGGAGCTGGGGAAAGGTAAGTGTCCAGCAGCGCTTCTGAGAGCCATTCTAACAGATATCATAAAGGCTTTTTGCCTTTACAATATTCATGTCTGGTATTTATCTTTGAAAAAAAGCTGCACTTTTAACAGTAAGATACAAATTTGCTTGAGTTACACATTCAGGTCACTTACAATATATATTAACATGCTGCAAATGTTGCTAGAAATGTCCATTATTAATAGAATATGATTTTATTAATGTGTTAAATAAACAGCACAATAATTAAAGATACAAATAACTGAGAACACATTTTAAAGGGAGATTAAATTTATTCATGTATAAATTATGTGTAGTGATGTGGATGATGAGCGGAATGGAAAATACAAATATTATTTCTGAATTTAAAATAAATATTAATGTTAATATTATTAACTATAATTATACAAAATATACAAGAATATTCCAGATTAATTACTAGGCCTATAGATGTGCTCTATTTGGCAGTTATAATTAATATAGTATCCTATTTGCCTCTGTAATTAATGTATCTTTTTACAGAAACTTTTTACATTCATTACATTATTCCCTAAATTAATCATTTTTAAAATAACGTAACACAATTAATAAACCTGACAAATTGAGATGTAAAACATTTTTGATTCAACAACAAATTACCCCTATTTTAAGTATTCACAGAACAGTTAGAGTTATAATTTAAAACAAAGTTTAAATGAAAATAACCAGCCATGCAGGTTGGTATTGCTGAAGAAATGTCTTTAAAAAAAATTTATTACATGTTTTATACGTGTTAATATGCATATTTATAAGTACAAATAAATACACAGAATTAATTCCGAGACTTGAGCTGCACTGTAGTCCAGTCAAATAAATATTAAAAAAAATAAAAATCACTGTTTTGATTCCTGTACAGTAACTGTTTCAGTTACATAAATACATGACAATTATACAATTTCAGCAGTTTGCTTTAGAAAAATATTTATTCATCTCAATTACCCAAAGAAGACTGAACCGTTATCATATTAGTGTGAATGTTTGTTGAAGAGATTAATATTTTATCACAACGACACGATGAATATGACTCAACTTCCTATTCAACTAATTTCTCAGTGACAAATTACAACCTGAAAGGCTAAATGCTATAAGTGACAAGTATTAATGTTTTATAGAAAATATAATGAGAGTTACAGAAATGACTGTACAAAATGCAGCTACTGCTAAATACTACACTTTTTTTTAAATAATCATTGTTCTCATCCCCAAATGAGGCATAAATTAGTTTTGCTCTAAAAACATCTTGTTTCTGTGCACAGCTGCTGTGGGTAATGAACACTATCAAGAAATCAAGAAAAATCATTTCACTCAGTTAAATTTTCTATATAATATCTTAATGTGGAAAAAATTCCCAACACACATATTCATAAGCCTCACATCTCTGATCAGAGCATAGTATACACCAGTATATTATACTATAGTATAACAGTATGTCCTACAGCTCCAACAGAACTTAAAAAGTATTTTTAAAAACATTACTTGCACTTTTAGAAGCTGTTAGTTGCTACAACAGTGTAAACATTCAACCTACATATCCCAGTCTATAAAGTACTACTTTTTCAGTATATTTTAAGAAACCTGCATTTTGTAGGTTTGTGCCTTTGAGAAATCATGGCTAATGTATTATAGATTTATAGATTTACAATCCAAAGATGGCAAGGACAGAAGTGTGAGTGAGTGCAAGCTTTTTTAGTAGTTCATAATAATTTCTGAGTCCTTGTCCTACTGCAGGTGTCATTATTTAGCTGGGGTCTTTCTCCAATGCGACTTACAATGTTAGATCAGCAACTTTGCAACGGTTTTGCTGTTTATACAGCAGAGTGTTTTACCAGAGCAATTCAGGATAAACAGTGCAAAGTACAGACGCTGATTCCTCGCAGGGATCCGAACCAGAAACGTTCAGGCTGAAACACTAGCGTACCTGCCCCATTTAGTGTAGTGGGAGGTGCCATGAGACCTTCACCCATTGAGCATTCCGGTAGGAAACGAAGGCGACCCGGAAAGATGTGCTGACCAGTGGATTCTGGTTCAGGCACCCATCTCATGTACCATGTTGTCCTGGGGCAGCAGGTGGCATAGTGGTTAGCACTATCCTTAGGACTCACTGGATCACCTCCTGCCTTAGTACCTTTGAGTAGGGTCTGATTTACCAGCTGTATAAGTGGGTAAATAATTATAAGCCACTTTGGAGAAAGGTGTCAGCTAAATAAATAATCATAAAATGACTCACATGAGAGGCTGAGAGTCACAGATCAGTGAATCTGGAAAAACATTTCTGCTGCTTCGGGTTCTATGTTATCTCCCACTTCCCCTTGGAGATCACTGCACATTTTTTTTAAATTACTTGAGGTGGCTCTAGCCATTCCTTTGCTCAGCAACAGTGACAAAGCTTTGGGACAGCTGGTTGGGACCCAAAGATCACAGGTTTGATCCTCACCTCCAGCTGTAGTACCCTTTTGAGCAGGGTACTTACTCTAAATTGCTCCAGTAAAATTACCCAGCTGTATAAATCAGTAAATAATTATAAGCTTGTAACTGTAATAACTGTAATCTTAACACTGTAATTTGCTTTGGAGAAAAGCACCAGCTAAATACAGTAAGTAAATGTACGACGGCAATCAGACCATTGTAGCACCTGAACGAGCAAACGTCTGGTGACAATTCCCACTTCTTACTCACTAGATTGTGTTCACATCCAGAGTCATGATTACAGGGATGGTGCTTGATAAGCAATGGCGTTTTTCAACAGATGCAGTGCAACTGTAACTCAGCTATGGGACCTATCTCAAACCCTTACTGGAGCAGAGGTATTTCACAGTCTCTTGGTGTTTTTTTCACGGTCACGCGCAGACCCCTCTTTTTAGTGTTGTAACTGTACCGACAGCCACGGTGGCTTCAGCATCGCTCTAAATGTCACTGATCCTTGGTGTCACTGAACATGCTTGAAAGCTTCAGCATCCTCATTTGAAATATTGTCACACTCTGTGTGTCTGCTCCCTGCCTGTCCATAGTATAGTGACAGCGTCAAGTGTGTTTTGCTGTAACCATTAGTACCATTTCATTTCGGCTGAACTGTGCATTCTGTATACTTGTTCAGTATCATTTATTTTGTGCATTTTGAGATGAACGTGGACACATCACCAGTGATGTAACCTGGGGTCACCGGCTGTTACGGGTCTTTCAGCAACAGACCCCATTCGGCACTACTGTACACTCCTCTAGAGAATCTGTACTTCAGCCATCAGTACAGTGTCTGATCTTGAGCCAAGTGGTCATCGTTCTTACTACATTTCCATACCGTGGCCGCCAGCAATAGTGTGTCATGTTACTGTTACTTATTGTGTCTTCATATGCCGCCTCATTTACCATTTATTCATTTAGCTCGTACGTTCCACTAAGGTGACTTACAATTTTAAGTTACGTTGATTTACCCATGGGGGGTGCGGTGGGACAGTGGGTTTCACTGGGTCCTGCTCTCCGGTGGGTCTGGGGTTCGAGTCCCGCTTGGGATGCCGTCCTGGGTGTGTCCCCTCCCCCTCCGGCCCTATGCCATGTGCTGCCGGGTTAGGCTCCGGCTCCCCGCGACCCCACCTGGGACAAGCGGTTTCAGATGATGTATGTGTGTGATTTACCCATTTCTATAGCACGGTAACTCGTACTGAAGCAAATTAGAGTAAGTAGCTTTCTCAAAGGTACAAGAGCAGGAGGTGGGATTTGAACCTAGTTTTTTGGGTGAGCCTTTCAGTTGTGAGGCAGTGGCTCTAACCACTGCACTTCCTGCTGCCCGTGTGTAAGTGATAATATTCACTCTTTCTGCTTCTGTGCCATGATAACACAGTTGTACAGAAGTCACTTCTAGGTGTGTCCACTGCTAGATCTTCAGCTACACGATATGTTCCCGCTGTGTATTTGTTCATGAACTGTGAGTACCAGCGTACACAGACTGACCTCTGACCTTTCCGTGTCTCAGCAGCAGTTCTATTTCCCAACTGGGCCTATAAACCTGCTTGGTCTCCCGGGTCCAGGCAGGTGCAGCTGTGGCACTTCCTGCTAGAGCTGCTGGGCCGCGGAGAAGGCGGGGCCATCGGCTGGGGGCGAGAGTGGGGCGAGTTTGTGATACGAGATCCGGAGAGACTGGCACGTCTGTGGGGCGAGAGGAAAGGGAAGCCCCACATGAATTATGACAAGCTGAGCAGAGCACTCAGGTTCATCTGCTGCGCACACATACACACAACATTTTCGTGTTTGTAGAGAACGTCTTTCATTTAAAGTACTGCTAGCCATTTTCTGTCCGGAAGACCAATTAGCCTTGTTAAAATTTCTGGAGTGTACCTGTGCCCGAAGAATCCCATCCATATACCTCTCCTTCTCATCCATTATCAATAGTTGCTTGTCTAACAAAAGGTTGCAGTGGTCCTGAACCTATCCTGGAAGTTCAGGCTGTGAAGCAGTGTACACCCTGGATGGACAGCATTCAGCACAGGAAACGCACACATTGATTCACACACTATGGGCAATCCGGAGTCACCAGTCCAACTTTGGAGTGTGGGAGGAAACCAGAGCACCTTGAGGAAACCCATGCGACCACTTGGAGAGCTTGCAAACCTCACAGAAAAAGATGCGGATTCAAATCCACATCCCATTCCACAGCCCGGGATCTGAGGCACCAGTAGTACCCGCAGTGCCACCAAGCCACCCTACTCTATCCAATATAAATCAAAATAGATGACACGAGGAGTGGTGCAGTGGGTTGGACCGGGTCCTGCTCTCCGGTGGGTCTGGGGTTCGAATCCCACTTGGGGTGCCTTGAGACGGACTGGCGTCCCGTCCTGGGTGTGTCCCCTCCAGTCTCACGCCATGTGTTACCGGGTTAGGCTCCGGTTCCCCGCGACCCCGTATGGGACAAGCGGTTCAGAAAGTGTGTGTGTGTGTGTGTAGACGACACAAATCTTACAAATACTATAGTCACTGTTCTAATAATGACTGTGCGTTATTATATTACAATTATTATTTGTATAAATATAACTACATCTGCATTTTGAGGTCAAATATTAGAATAATATTTTCAACCACTCTCACCTCCAGGTATTATTACAACAAGAGAATTCTTCATAAGACCAAAGGGAAGCGATTCACCTATAAGTTCAACTTCAGCAAACTGATCCTCGTGAACTACCCCTGGTACCCAAGCAGCCCCCTGCAAGCTCCAGAGGTAAGGGCGTGCCACCAGGGTCTCTGTTCTGCTCCTCAACTCACAACCTGCCTCCCTCCACTTCTGCACGAGTTCACATGCATTACACCGCACACATACAGTTACACCTCACCGTAACATCAGACATTTCATTCCCATTTCAGTTTAATTTTCTAAAACATACTGCGAGGAATCCTCACCCCACCGTTTCCCTTTCACTCTCCTCTGACACAATCCTAGCTGGCTCAAAGCAGCTCGGTCCAGTTCCCCCTCTTCCCCGCAGACAGAGGGATGGCTGTACCTGGGGACAGTCAAGGGGAAATGCTAGAAAGAGGTAAGGATCCAGCAGAAAACTGTGCATGAAATATCCGACAAGCTCTGCAAATGTATCCTCTAGTGCTGAGCAGCAGGTAGCGTTGGTGCCTCACAGCACCTGAAGGTGAGTACTGGGAAGTGGGATCAAATCCACCTCTTTCTGTGTGGAGTTTGCATGTTCTCCATATGTTCGGTGTTCACGTGGGTTTCCTCTAGGTGCTCTGGTTCTCTTCCACAGGCCAAAGACGCATGTTTCGGGTGAATCGGCGATTTAATTAGCCTGTAGCGTCTGTCTGTCTGTGTTTGTATGCGTCTGTTGCACTGCTTTGCTGTATGAACGTGTGAATGACTGTAGAAAGTTCAGTGTAATGGATCACCTTGGACAAAGGTGTCCCCTAAATCAAGGGCAGCGATAAGGGTGGGCAAGGGAAGCCGGTGTCCACTCTGGCGGCGGCCTCCATCCTGCCCACCTCATCAAAAATCAGGGTATGATGTATAATAAAGGAAAACATAAAGGGAAAAGTTTTTACTCCAGTTTTGATTCAGTTACATCTGCTATTTTTTGACTGGTTGAACACAAACGTTGTTCGAACCATTTAAGAGGATTAAAACAACTCAGTTTCACGTTAGCAACACAACAGTGAGAAGACAATGATTTGCTCAACTAACACTTAACGCTCCAGACATTTGACTTCTGCTTTATTAGTTGTGCTTTTGTAATAGCTTCTATTTTTTTATAGCTCAGGTTTTTGGAGTATTTCTGTGTATTTCTGTGTAACATCTCGTTGGCTAGCTCTTTTTCTGCCAGTTATCTGGCGCGATGGAAGAATAACAGTCATAATTTTAATTTCTTGCACGTACAATAATTTGTCCGCTTTTGTCTCTGTTCCTTGAAAATTTACCTCGAAACATGCATTGATTTCTGACAGCGAAAAGATCTACTTTTACATTTATTCATTCAGCAGACACTTTTCTCCAAAGCAACGTACATCTCATAAAATCAGACAAAAGCGCATACCAGCAACAGATGGGTCCTCAACTGATGTCTTAAAACGCCCCCTCTGCCAGTGCATTCAAGAACCACCCCTGGCCTAAATACCAGTTCAGAATCGATGCAGGTCACGCTGGAGAAAAGTGTCAGCAAAATGAACAAATGTTAAAGCATATTATCAATGATTCCTGCGTAATGAATTCTATTGATATGATTTTGTTTTCCAGAGGGGGGCGCAGTAGCGCAGTGGGTTGGACCAGGTCCTGCTCTCTGGTGGGTCTGGGGTTCGAGTCCCGCTTGGGGTGCCTTGCGACGGACTGGCGTCCCGTCCTAGGTGTGTCCCCTCCCCCTCCGGTCTTACGCCCTGAGTTGCCGGGTAGGCTCCAGTTCCCCGCGACCCCGTATGGGACAAGCGGTTCCGAAAATGTGTGTGTGTGTGATTTTGTTTTCCCTTACCAAAAATCACAGTACAAAAATTTTCTGTACTGTGTCTGCAAATCACCAAAGGAAATATAAAAGCGCACTGTGTTTTATATTTTAACATCCCTCTACTATGTTACAGAGCCACGAACAGTAATTCTGGATCTCTCTTTTGATCGACAGTCACGCAG
This sequence comes from Scleropages formosus, assembly GCF_900964775.1. Taxonomy (NCBI): domain Eukaryota; kingdom Metazoa; phylum Chordata; class Actinopteri; order Osteoglossiformes; family Osteoglossidae; genus Scleropages; species Scleropages formosus. Next base: position 16,068,019 of record NC_041806.1, read on the forward strand.
TCCATGCCACGGCCTCCCTGGTTGCCCTACTCTCTGCCCAAGCCCTTCCCCTGTCTGCAGACCCACACTCTGCAGGGCCAGCTGTCCTATCTCTCAATCCCACCCACTGTGGGCTCTGGCCAATCAGATCTCTCAGGTTTGCCATCAGTCAACACTGCATTCCACCTCCCTCCTGCTCTCAGCGGTTGGGCAGCCAGCAGGGAGTGGAGCTTCGGCCGCTACAGCAGAAATGTCCTCGGAGGACAGAGGGAGGGAGAGAGAAAAGGGGTTGACAAAGAAGAAAGCCATGGAAGGAGAGAAGGCGAAGAGGAGGGGAAATCAAGATTCACTTTGACAATTTAAGCATCAGTAGATGTGCATATTTTCCACCCTTGTACAAGAAACATCTTTTCCTACTGTTAATTGTTACAGCAAAGCTACAAGCACGCTATTAGACTATTTTATCATCCGAGTTATTGTGTCATTTAGACCGTGCCCTCCAATTTCTGTTTATTACAACTTTGCGTGTGGTGTATTTACTGAAATCTATAACAAAATATTGTTTCCTGTAAAGCGGTCCTTGAAATATTCCATAATGTCGTTTGTGTAACAGAAATAGTTTGGCTTGGTGTGTCTGATTATAGCACAGCCACAGGTGTAGAGAAAGGTGTATCATCGTGTGCTGTGATTTACAGAGAAGTGCTCATTCCGTCATAATTAAAGCATACAAATTGAGGACACTATCAGGAAGGGGACACAGAATTACGATGAAACGTTTTAAGTTCTCAGTCAGAAGAGGTTAATAACTGTACTGTTTCAACGACAGCGAACCGCCCATTTAAAAAATGGGGAAACAGAGAAAAGACTGTGTCATTGTAAAGTGGGAGGGAATGAGAGAAGATTGTATCGTTCTATTGCTAAGAGGAATAGGCTGCGATTCCATCATTCTGCCAGGAGGAGAAATGAGTGTGGACTATATCATTCTATTGCTGAGGGCAATATGTGGAAATTCTATCATTCTCACATGAGGACAAATGAGTGAAGATGCTATCATTGTAACGCTGAGAGGAATAAGAGAAGTTTTTGTTCATTCTACCACCTAAAGGGCTCAGAGGAATTCTATCATTCCACTGCTTGGGGACATGGGGAAGTAATTCCACCAACGCACTGCGGCGAGGCCTGAGAGAAAGCAGCGCCTTTCAGTGGGGGAAAAAAAGAGTTACAGGGTAATTGGTCTCTTTCCTGTTGTATGCGCTGTGTTCAGCATGATGCACTTTATGTGAACAGCCTGTAATAAATACCTGTACGACAGTTATTTGTATAATGTGCAGAGTTTTACTGTGGTGTAACCGGGGAAGGAATAAAATGTGAACAATGGTACCCAGAGGAGGTGCACAGCAATGATGGAGGAAGGCTTACTTTAGAAAACTGAAGGACACCCCCCCCCCCCTCCCCTCCCCTCCCCCCCCCCAGCGCTGCTCTAGCAAGAAGCCACGTGCTGCAGTTCTCCTGCTCTACAGTAGATGGCAGTAGCGGACCTTGCGGTTGCGCGCTAAAAGGTGACGCGCGTCGCCGGCGTACAGCTCGTTCCATACAATGGGTTCAAGATGACTCTTGCCGCGGGCAGGTTTTTGTACATTTTACAACAAGACACAGTAACTAGCTGAGTGGGTGAGCACTATTCATAGCCATCAAAGTTCTTAAGGCCCTATCTTATACTCCGAAAGGCTGAGTTCATCATCATGATTATGATCGTATCTCTGAGAAAACGTCTGCTAATGAATAAATGTATGTATGCCTCAATCCCTTGAACATTAAGCAATTTTGAAAAGGTAAAAATATGTATCGGTAGTCACTCGCTTACCATCATGCCATGATCTCTGTCTATGATGATGCTACTCGCAATAGCTAAATTATTAGGCAGCAGACTGCAGAGTCTTAGCAGCTGCCGGCGTTCTAGATTGGGGGTCAAAGGTTTGAACCCCGCCGCGTAACTGTACCCTTGCTTGGATTGAAAATCGTATTCGTCTCAATTTTTTTTCAATTGCTCCAGGTAATCATGACCCACCTGTATAACCGGCAAATCACTAGTGGAAGGAGGTCACACACAGGAGTGCATGCATGGCATGGGTAAACTTGATGGAACACAAATAGTAACTCGTCATGTGGATATGAATTCTAAAAGTGACTAAATTCAAAGTGTACCGCACTTTTAAATGTGTATTCGACTACTCTCTCTAAATACGGGCGCCAATATGCACAGCAAGACACACCCTGGAGTAATTTTACCAAGGAAACTTCGACGTGCAACTTCGGAGGAGGAAAGAAAGAAAAAAAAAAACTACTTTGTCTACACGCATGCTCAGACGTTTGCGCGCGCCGGAACTCAAAACACCGGAAGCGAGCGGTTGCTCTTGACCTCACGGCGGCGCCTTGTTTGTCGGTAAGAAGCGCGGGTAAAGTAAGTGCGCGCGCGCGGCAGCCTGTAACCGAGGGAAATTTGTGCCGAAATTCAAGGCAGCAAAAATAAACATTCGTGTGTCATGCAGCGCAGCATCGCGTGAGTACTGTTGTTTATCTTTTTTAAAACATATCAAAAACCCAAGTGTGTGTGTTTCCTGAAAGGTAAATTTTAAACTTTATCACCACGGGCGGGGTTGGTGAACCTTGCAGCTGCTTCAGTTAATAAAATGGTTAATGATTAAATTAATATTGTCCATTTACATTTCAATGAGGCAGTTGTTTTGAATACTTTATTAGACTTGTTACAGTGAGTTAACCAACCGGAAATTTTGACTCTTGTCTTGTGTGTGTGCGCGCGAGAGCAGCTTACACACCCAGCAGTGACAGTAACGGTGGCAGTCCTGCTTCTTCAAAATCCTCTGTGAACAGTGTTTGTTTTGCTCCTTCAGGTCGTTCTTTCAACCCATGAAAGAAAAGGAGAAGGAGGGACGAAAAACTGATGGACAGAATAAAGAGAGGACAGAGTAAGGGTGGGGTGGTCGAGTCACGTGATCTGGTCATGATCACAGGCTATTTGCATGTTATAGATACTGTACAGTACACTAGCTAGCACTGCCTCAGAGTTCTTGTGCTGTGTGTTTATCTGTGGGTTCAAATGTGGCTTAGTCTGTGTTCATTGTATGGAACATACATGTTTGGGCTGCTCTGTGTGTGACAGTGACTATGATTGCCCTCCAGTGGACTGGTTTCCTATCCAGGATGTTCCCTACCTTGCAACCTATACGTGTAGGATAGGCTTCACACCGCTATGACCTTTGCATTAGACAAGTGATTATAGATAATGGTTGAATACATATGTAATACAGATACTGCATGTCTTACACTTTGTGTCATATGCTCTAGACACACTGTGCACATGCAGCTATACTGGGTTGTGTGTGGGATGGGTAGATCACAAATACCAGAGTACCTTGTAAGACCTGGGGTCCTGTACATGCAGTGTGTTGAATTAATGTAATTTCAATTTTGGACAAAGTTATGCTAGTTTTTTAAATTTTTTTGTAGCACCATGTTAACAATCTCTCTTACACATGCTTTTCCACTAGACTAGTTAAATCGCCACTAAAACCTCAAAATGGGCTGCAGGAATGTGACTCGCCTGTAAAGAAAGTCACAAAGCGCTGCCGGCAAATCATAGACAGCGATGATGATGAACAGCCTGTTGTGAAGGAGCAGGCAGCCAATCAAGCTTGTTCTCTCACTCCTGGAAAGGTGAGCTTGGAGTGTGGTTGACATCTGCACCTGAATGTGTGCATTTCTAGGAACGTTGGTCTTCTGTTGTGTTTGTATTCTCTTACTATTCCTGTCATTGTGTCTCAGGTATTGAGCTCTCATCGCTACAGGATGAGATACGGTGTTGTGTCTGGTGTTGTCCTTGACCAGGACTCGACCAGAGTCCCACAAAAGCAGCATCTGGTGCAGAGCCAGTTGTTTTTTACATGTGCTGCCAACACAAGCTGCTGTGCTGTAGGCTTTTGCTGCTAATCCGGTCCCATTACAATCCTTTCAGTACCATACTTAACAAAAATGTGACCGGTAGCAAACATAGTTTACCAGTCTTACCTAGAAGCAACTAATTATTGGCACAATTTGTTTGCACAGCTCAGTAATAAAACCTCAATTTAATTCAATTCAGAAGCCTTGCCTGCCTTTCTAGGTCGGAAAAGCTTAGAAAGTTTAATTGTTGCCCAGCTATTGTTAGAGAAAACATAACGATGAAGGTATATATTTTTAAGCTAAGCAGACAAATAGGTAAATTTTGCCGTAAATATTAGTAATATTAGTAATATTAATTCTGCCGAATAATGAATATCTAAGGAGGTTTCTGTAGTCACATCGTCTTTAACCTTCATAATCAGTTATCTGGATGAGTTTTTAAACTAACCATATATTGTTCTTTATTTCTAATGACCTTTTATTTTTATTTTGACTCCTCCAGCAGACAGTAGGGAAGACACCTGCATTTGCATCTCCTATAGCTGCTCCAGGTTCTTCACCTGTTCCCTCTACACCAGTTACTCCAGCTTCCTCAGGTACTCCAGATAGTCCTGCCACCTCAGTATCCCCAGGCACCCCGTCCTCCATCTCCCCTTCAGGAATCCTGAAGCGCAAGACTGGTTAGTGTCTCTGTCTGCTGTATTTCTCTGATTAAAATCATACAGACAAATATAAAGTGGAATTCTCAGTATTTTGCAGTAATTATGGTAACCAGGTAACAGGGGCTATGAAGGTTATTTGAACCATTTATTACAGTTAAATTTGTACGTTTTTCTGGTAATGCTTCTAGATCACTATTACATTTTTTCATGTTTGCAGCCAGAAAGCGTTTTCCGAAAAGAAAGCTGGACAGTGGATGTACCAGTGAGGAGGGAACAGAACCGGAAGGAAACCAAGCAAAGAGGTCCCGGACAGAGCAAGTTCCAGAAGTGTCAGGTGGGAGCCCAAAAAATTGCAACCTGTCACCCCCAGTTCCCCTTTTCACCTCCTTCTTACTTATTGTCTTGTCTCTGTGTTCTGCATTACAGTAACCTTTCATTCTCAATTTAGATCATGAGACTGAAGCTGCAGAAGAGGACCAGAAAGATATTGCTGATCCAAACGAAAGCATGGAAGTACAGGAGCATAAGGAGGAGCAGGTGGTTGGAACAATGGAGGGAAAGGTTAAAGAGAAAGAAAAAAATACTGAAAAGGTTGAAGAGGATCAGAGTCCTCCAAAAGTGACAAAGCAGGAAGGCAAAGCAGACTCTGAGAAGAAAAAGCCCATAAGCAGTTTCTTTGGTGAGTTTCTGTCAGGTTGACACACCCTGGGCCTCTTTGCAGTGTTTCTGTGCCTTCTTCTGTGAATAGTTTTGCACTTTGTATTGACATTTCTCAAGTTTTGCAGTTTGTTCTCCTTCAAGGTGTTTTTACACTTTGCACAGTGTATTGTAGTTATACAGATATTTTGTCTCTGAAGAATTGTGCCTAATAATGTTCCCCCTCCATTATACTTCCTGGTGTTCACTGAAATTGGACCTCCTTGTTTAGCACCAAGGAAAGCAGCAGCAAAACTGGAAAAATCAGAGGAGACTGTGAATGGCGAAGGAGAGAAACAGCTGGGTGCAACAAAAGAGAAGGCAGCGGGGAATGAGAAAGGGACAGTGAGAAGGTAATTGAGAGAGAGAGATGTCAGTCTGCAGACCTTCTTGTCCCCCTGTAGTGGGTATAAATACAGGCAGTCTGCAATAATGTTACCCCTGTTCTTTCTGAGAAGATTTCTGTTCCATGTTTAATTACTGTTCTTCTTAAGTGGAAAGGCTGGAATTTTGAGCCAGACTGAGTATGATCCATCCAGGCCCAACTACCATCCTGTGGAGCATGCCTGCTGGAGTCAGGGTCAAAGGTCAGTGCAAAAGTGCCTTTGTGCACATGTACCAGTACTGTAGTGCTCGTTTTGTGTTTTTTCCACTAAGATCCATGCACACAAGCATCTCTTCAGTGATGGCTCTGTCTTTTAGGGTGCCCTATCTGGCTGTTGCTCGTACGTTTGAGAAAATAGAGGAGGAAATGGGCAGGTGCAGCACCTCTTTTTTTCTATTGGACTTGAACTTTTCTGTTTGTAGATATAGAGGTTTTTCTTGTGCAGAAGTCGGTGATACAGTTAACTCTCCCCCAGCTGGATGTTCCTTGCGTACTTACTGCCTTCCACATCCTGTGTTGCTTTCTTAGGTTGAAGAACATAGAGACCCTGTCAAACCTGCTGCGTTCCGTGGTGGCGCTCTCTCCAGGTGACTTTCTGTATTTATCGGGACTGAAAGAGGGAGGAAGGAGGGATATGAATTCAATCAGTAGTTTGCAAGTCCACTGCCGTAAGCACTGCTCCTCACTGTGGTAGACTGTACAGTGGTCATAGTGAGGGGTGACTGAATAAGTAGACATGGACTACAGATCCATTGTGTGTGTGTAAGAGCTCTTGACATGGCATCACTTTCTCTCTCCAGATGACCTGCTCTGTTGCATATACCTGTGTCTGAACCAGTTGGGTCCTGCTTACTTGGGAATGGAGCTCGGAGTTGGGGAAACTGTGCTGATGAAGGCTGTTGCCCAGGCAACCGGTAAAAAAAAAAAAAAGCACATTCTGATCAGGGCCAATTTTTTTTTTTTTTTTCTTTCTTTTCTTCTTCTTCTTTCTTTTTTTGTGTCAACTTTTTTCCTTTTCCTCTCCTCCTTTCTCCTATGGCCTTAGTTGTTAATTTCTTCCGTCTGTTGCTTGTTGCCAGGGCGACAGTTGGACAAAATCAAGGCAGAGGCTCAGGAGAAAGGGGACCTGGGATTGGTGGCCGAGAGCTCACGTAGCAACCAGAGAATGATGTTTACCCCGGCCAATCTGACAGCGGCTGGTGTGTTCAGCAAGCTCAAGGACATAGCCAACATGAGTGGAAATGCTGTGAGTGTATTTTTTTGTATTAATAATTATCAATTCAAAGTTATTAAATAATGATTGCAATATGAATATTTTTAAATTTATTGTACTGCTGTTTTTTTCCCCCTTGCTTTACACCTACTTTATTCAAGTCTATGAATAAAAAAATTGACATCATCAAAGGCCTGTTTGTGGCCTGCAGACACTCTGAAGCCCGATACATCGTGAGGTGAGTTTCTGTCACCTGTGGCTTCATTTCTTGCCTGTAGTAAATTTTCTTACTTCTGTCAGAGTCTAGACAACTTACCCAGACCCAGCTTACCCATGTTACTTGCACCTAGTTGATGTTGGTGGATTCTGGGTGAAAATGGAATTTTGTGGAGTGTAGTATTGCATGTCACTGGGGAATTTTATTAAGTATGTTGACAAAAGTCTGAACTGTCTATAACGAAACATAATTGCCGGTAATTAATCCCTGCCGATAATTGCGGAGAATGAAACTAGTTACTTGCTGACACATTTATAGCTATTTATTAAGTTGTTGTTATTAAGTATAGCAATTAAGTTATTTAGCTATGTGTTTTCTTGCTGGTGAAATACCCCTGTACTTGAGCAGTTATTTTGGTGTGCGATTCATTGACAGGTCTCTGGCTGGGAAGCTGCGGATTGGTCTGGCAGAGCAGAGCGTACTGGCGGCCTTGGCGCAAGCAGTGTGCCTGACCCCTCCAGGGCAAGGTCAGTATTAAGTAATTCTGAGGCCAGAAGTGAGTGTACCTCCTTTGTAACAGCACTGTATAATACTAAGCTCCCTATGTAGAGTTTCCTCTGCAGGTGATTGATGCTGGAAAGAGCATGAGCTCAGAGACCCGCAGGACCTGGCTTGAGAAAAAGACCCTCATTCTAAAGCAGACATACTGGTAAGATGAGGCTTTTGGCATGATGACGAGCCAACTGAGGTGGTGGAGAGCAGCTAGAGAATTAGCATTTACTTCAGTGGCACATTGACCATGTGTTACCATAGTTACCAATTCAGGTTTATGAATTTTAGCTGGTAAAGGTTGACTGAATGTAGATGAACTCTTATGAGATACTTGTTCTCCTGTCAGTGAGATGCCGAGCTATGATGTCATTGTTCCAGTCCTGCTGAAGGAGGGAATTGATGAACTACCTCAGCACTGCAAGCTCACGCCAGGTTTCTGTCTGCCTGCCTGTTTGTCTAAGCTCGGTGTTGCTGTGGCCATAATTTAAACTTTGCTCTTTCATTCCCCCACCATTTCAGGAGTCCCCCTGAGGCCCATGCTGGCTCACCCCACTAAGGGTGTGTCTGAGGTGATGAAGCGGTTTGACGAAGCTGCGTTTACCTGCGAATACAAGTATGATGGAGAGAGAGCACAGGCAAGTGTGTGTTTAACTTCTTTGCATGTGCACCATGTGCTCACGTGTACTTGTCTGAACTGCTCGAGATATCCCCTGTGATTGGGTCTTCTCTGCAGTCAGTCACTGTAGTTAGTAATTGGTGGCTGTCTTGTTTTTCAGATCCATATTCTGGAGAATGGGGAGGTTCGCATCTTCAGCCGCAATCAGGAGGACAACACGACTAAATATCCAGACATCATCACTCGTGTACCACAAGTAATGATGAGCTCACAAGCACAAATACTCCCAGTTCATATCGTCTCTGGAGTTTTTATTTATTGTACAAGTAATATTCTTTTTACGTTAGAGGTTGCAGCTTAGCTCACGCTTCTCGTCTGAAATAGTGAACACTGAGGCCCCCCTGTGGTTGTAAAGTAATAAAACACATCTCACCATTTTGCCGCCAAGCTTTTGCTTGTCACAGGAACAGCTTAGGATTCCAGGACATCGGAATCACTGGGACATTTTCCAGTGTGCTCATTCAGTCCTTTCTGGAGCTGTGTTGTAATTGGTGGTCTGCATCTGCCAGGTAAAAAAGGCTTCTGTGCGCTCCTGTGTGCTTGACTCGGAGGCAGTGGCCTGGGACAGGGAGAAGAAGCAGATCCAGCCCTTTCAGGTGCTAACGACACGGAAGAGAAAGGTACCCCTGTTTCTTTGTGGTGCTCTGTGCAACTGTGTGTGTCATTTGTATTGTGGCCAGCTCCTGTATGAAAATGTTTGCAGCATGTAGTGTTCTTACAAACTTTTGTGTTTTGCAGGATGTGGATGCGTCTGACATCAAGGTGCAGGTCTGTGTCTATGCCTTTGACCTGCTTTACCTGAATGGAGAGGTACGTAAACAAAGCCTGGAATAATTATGCTGGTGATGATGATGTGTATAGCAGTGGTGCTGATCATGACAGTCATGACTTGTTCTGGTTTCTCTCCAGTCTCTGGTCAGAGAGCCCCTCTCCTGGCGTAGGGCCTTGTTGAGAGAGAGCTTTGAGGAGCGTGAGGGGGAGTTTATGTTTGCCCGCTCGCTTGACTCAGACAACACGGACACTATTGCCGAGTTCCTTGAGCAGTCTGTTCGAGGTGGGTGCCCGTGTAATTAACCCGATGCCGAGATGTACGTGTTTAATGAGGGTTCGAGTTCTACTATGGTGAAGGGTCCTAATTAAGCTCTGTAATTTGCTTTGGAACCCAGACTCTTGTGAGGGTCTTATGGTGAAGACCTTAGAGAAGGATGCCACCTATGAAATCGCTAAGCGCTCACACAACTGGCTCAAGGTACGTTTGTTGAGGAGTGGAAAATTCATATTTACACCTACATACCCCTCTGTACTCCAGACATATAGACAGGCCTTATGTACTCCTGTGTGATGATCAGATATATACTTACCACACATGTGAATGACTCATCTGCAGTCATTCAGAATCATTCACAGACATTTATTTTCAAACCTGGTGTGCACTGGTTTTGTTACATCTACACACTCTTCCTGTTTACATTTATTCATCTAGTGGATGCTTTTTTTTTTTTTTTGCAAAGCAATGTGCAACTCTGGTAACGAAAGTATTTCACACCGGGTGTAGAGCTTTACTGTCATGACATCTTGTACAGATACATATGAGTTCTCCATGTAATTTTTTTGGAGAAAAGACTGATTTAAAATCCATAGAATAATTTGTAAGAAATGTGGGATGGTATATGATACAGAAATTACGTTGTCTATTTGCCAGCTGAAAAAGGACTACCTGGATGGGGTAGGGGACACCGTGGACCTGTGTGTGATTGGTGCCTACCTGGGCAAGGGCAAGAGGGCGGGGTCATATGGGGGTTACCTGTTAGCCTGCTACGACGAGGAGAACGAGGAGTACCAGTCTGTGTGCAAGGTATCTGTCTCCGTGTGTCATTGTATGCCATCTTGGCTTGGCCTTTGTTTCACCCATCTGTCAGCTTTTTGACGAAACTGTCACAGCTTTTCAGGGAAGAACTGGAAGTGCTGCGTACGCTAAAACTGCATCTCCAACAGTATGAAAAAATGCCATTGTGAGATTGGAAGACTTTAATAATACAGCTGTGCCTCACTCATTTACAGATTTAATTTGTGTTCTAGAAGCTTCTCAAAAGGCAAATTTTGCACATCAGAAACCTAGTTCCCTTTACGGTATGTGCAGTTAGTTCCCAAGGCCAAGAAAAAGGTCCCATTTTCCAGGCGAAAAGAAAAACATCACTGATAAAGATGACTTTGGCACAGTACCTTGTACTATTTGTCATAAATGTGAGTAGTTATTTAATTATGCGTAAGCCTAGGAATGTGGTTTGCCTCCTAAGCTGCTGTCTTGTCTGCATCTTTCGTACCACGTTCATAGTGTGCAGTGGCCTGCAGATGCGTGCCCTGCACTTCTCCATCTGTTGCAACTATGTGCTCACACATCGTTTGCTTTGTGCCTTTTACATTTCAAAGTTTTGTTTATGACACTGAAAATTTCAGTCCTTATGTACCAAGGTCATACCTGAGTTTTCTGCCACAGATGTCACAGATGATGTACGTATTGGGCTTGGGATGGGGTTCTGTTCAAGTTAAAGAACTCTGGGATATGAACACTGTTGAGCTTACAGTTCATACTGGTTTTGTCAAAGGCCAGTTCTTTCTACTGGCCCTGCACCGTCACCGTTCTTTGTCAGTTACTGGCTCGCTCTTAGTGTTTTCTAATTTGTCTGGTATAATTCTGTAATCTTTTTGTCCACAGATTGGAACAGGCTTTAAGGATGAGGATTTGGAGCAGCATTTTAATTTCTTCAAGGTACAGAACAGATTGCCTGACTATGACACTTCTGTGGCGACTGTGCAACCCTTGGCAGCTAACTGTCTACTTTTATGAAACAAAATATTGCAACAGCACAGGTGGCACGGCGAATAGCGCTGCTGTCTCACAGCTCCTGGGTGGTGCGAGAGGACAGAGGTTCAATCCCCCGCTCAAGTCTGTGTGGAGTTTGCATGTTCTCCCCATGTCTGCGTGGGTTTCCTCCCACAGTCCGAAGACATACATAAGACTGCGTAGAGTTCATTGGAATTTCTTTTGGAGAAAAGCTTCTGCTAAATAAATAAATGTAAATGTATTGCAGAAGCCACCCCTCATATATTGCTCTTTTCAGGAACATGTGTTGCAGAAGCTCCGTCCGTACTACCGCGTTGACCAATCAGCTGAGCCTGACGTGTGGTTGGAGGCGGTACAAGTGTGGGAAGTGAAGTGTGCTGACCTGTCACTCTCTCCAGTTCACAAAGCTGCCATGGGATTGGTCAGTTCCTGTTTGTCACATTCATAACACTTGTAACTTGCTATGTCTGTCTGCTTTCAATTGTTACTGAGGAATTAAGAATGAACGACTATAATTGTTTCTCATCCTTGGTGTGTTTTTCTCCATGTAAGGTGGAACCAGACAAGGGCATCTCCCTACGGTTCCCTCGTTTCCTCAGAATCAGAGATGACAAGAAACCAGAAGATTCCACGACAGGAGCACAGGTGGGCAAGTCTTTTATATTTTGTGTGTTCCCATACTTCTGTCGCTGTATGTGTCAAAACGGGGCACGTTATGTATTGTGTTGCTCCTCATTATAGCATCAGCTAAGTGGTGGTGGTGGGGGGGACGTGCTCTTTCCCACCCCCACCCTTTTCTAGAAGCGGCCCACAAGATTGGTTTGAAGCGCGTTCACTGTGGTGCTCCCACCAGTTTGCCAGTGACGGGCTTTCTCTGCTTCCCTCCCACCCAGATTGCAGATCTGTACCGGAAACAGCAGCAGATCCAGAACCAGGGAGCTGCCGATAGAGCCGACCCAGAGGACTACTACTGAGCCCCCTGTGCTCAAGGGCTCCTTGGCTTTGGACAGCTATGTATCATAACAGCCAGTTACCCATCCAGTAGGTTTAGTTTTACTTATATTAGTAGTACAAGTATTGGTACTACGATGGATCTTTCGCTTATGTCTGGGAGTTGCAGAAAAAATATAATATGAAAATGAGACCTATGTAAATAATTTTTATATGTTAATATGTGGCTGAAATAAAAAAGTGAATTTCAGGGAAGAAGCGGTGGTGTGTTGTTTCCATGTCCACTTTTTAGTACAGATGAACGGGGCATGTTTGGAGAGCCCTGGAGTTCAGCCTTGAGGTTGGGAGCTGCACGATGGGATCTGTAATGGGAGAAGCTTGCATCACGCACATCACACACACGTGCACTGCAGCAACATTCGCTCTTCCCACAGCGGAGTGTGTGTTTGTGTGCTGAGGCGCATGTGGGCTTTGTACTGAGCAGGGATTGTTTTTCTGGGGAAAAGGAGGCTAGATAATAGACCTTTTGTGTGATGCTTGTGCTCGTTTGAGGGACTGAAGATGGAAAGTGTGGTTTTCCTGCCCTTTTCAATATTTTTTTTCTTTTTTAAATTCTCTTTGTTCTCTGCTTATTCAGTGCTTTCCATCTCCTCCAACTTTGACTTTTGATAAAGCATGTTGAGAAAGAGCTTTGGGTTCTTTAGTATATAGTTTGATGAAATTGCAGTTTCTTCTCAAGAGTTACTTTTGGAGCAGTGTACAGTTGAATTAAAATGGTTACATTTAGCTGATGCTTTTCTCCAAAGCAACTTATGATGTTAGGGTTACAGTTATTTACCCATTTATACAGCTGGGTAATTTTACTGGAGCAATTTAGGGTAAGCACCTTGCTCAAGGGTACTACAGCCAGAGGTGAGGCTCAAACCTGCAACCTTTGGGTCCAAAGGCAGTAGCTCTAATCACTACACTACTAGCTGCCCCAGCTTTACCAACTTAAGGCTGACTCAAATGTTTTCAGAGCAACTGCTGGACTGCAGCTTTGTGCTTTTGTAAAGTACACGCTTAGTGAGGTTGGAAAACTGTACAAATGATGCTGTGTGAGTTCCCCAAGTATACAGAATAGTGGTCCTGAGATCAAAGTAGGAATGGGGTTGGTGGAGGGGAGGGGGGGCGCATTAGAAGCACCCAAGGGGCCTCCCTGTCTTGTGGGATCACATTAATTGGACAGGAGATTATGTACTTTGTTTCTTCCCCCTTCAGGTAAGTATCCATAGGAGCGTCCAGATGTAGAACTGTCAAGAACACAAATTCTCCACTGAGAACCCAGAGGTCTATTTTCATTTTGTTACAAGTAAAAGCCCAGAAGTCAAAGAAGAACCTGCGTGTTTGTCTTTGTTGCAGGTGGGCAAGGGAAAGGGGGATAAGTGTCCGAATCTTTTTTTGAGGCTGTTGAGATTGACAGACGTCGGTTTTCACCTCTGTCTTTTGTCCGCTGCCTTTCGCCTCTTTCTCCCACTCGTGCCGTCCGTCTTGTGCACAAAGACCTCCTCTCAGGCCACAACAATGCGTTTGTTCTCCTGCACACGTCCCCTCCCTGCATCCCTCCTTTGGAGCTCTCTGTGACATCTCTGCCATGCGAGGGAGAGAGAGCGCAAAAGAAAGGAGGAGAAGGAGAGGAGTGCAACGACAGTTGCACCCATTGTCTTGGCCCAAGCCCACGGCATTGCTGTTGTGCTTCTATAGACTGAGCGCATGAATAGCAAGCAGATTTTTGCCAGCGCTGCCCGATTAATGGCATCGTGTATATGCTCTTGACGTGTCTTTAACAACATTGCTGTTTTGAGAACAGCGGCTCCCTATTTCCTATGTGATTTGATCGCTGATCCCTTCGCGCCGTAGACATTTCCTTGTGACTCAAGGCTGGCAACCCTCCAGCTGCAGCCAGCTGGGATGATTCCCCTAACGGTGTCCGACACATGACGAGATTCCCGAAGTCAGGTCTCTCTGCCGGCTTTGCTGAAAATCCACGTTTTCTCGCCGGTGCTTTGGCTCGTGTCACTTGCGTTCACGGAGCACTCAATCTCGGTTCGGCATGTGAGCCAACAAGGCTTCCGAGGGATTGTTTTCCTCATCCTTCAGCCTTTGAGAGCTCTCAACCTACTGGGGCCTGTTTATCCTGTGGTTAACACATGGTGCTTCGTTTCTCTGGTGCTCATCAGAAACTGGCGTGTAAGCGAACGCTAAAAGCGACAAAATTACTCATCCTTCCTTTATCAATAACCACTTGTTCTAATGCCGCCTGCTGGCGGTCTGCAGTCCACCCCAGAGGTGTAGGCTATGCGACAGGGCACAACAGGGTATCCTGCACGGGACAGGATCTCGCACACGCTAAGGGCTAGGGTCGCCAGTCCACCCAAAACACGTCTTCGGGCTGTGGGAGGAATCCCACGCAAACGTCACGCGGTTGAATTCAAACCCGGAGCCGAGAAGCACCAGCACTTCCCTCTGCGCCGCCACGGTGCCCAAAAGTGATTCGCGATGTTTAACGAAGCACTCGCAGGCAGTCCACAGCATCGACGAACACATAAAATCTGAGAGGTGGAGAGTTTTTGTTCCGCATAAATTTGCACTTTCATTTTTGGCTCTCAGCCTAAACAGTGTTGTGTTTCATCAGCAGGGATCACACTTGGCCATTTGGAAGAGGCTGATAATTCCCCCCGTCAACTGCGGTGCCCTAAAATATCCCTCCCCCCCCCCCCCCCCCCCCCAAAATGACAGCTCCGCACGCAGGAAATGGTTATAAACAGGAGGTGGAGGTGAGATGCCGCCAATTTCAGCAGCAGGAGCCGAAGGGGTTTGTGTGCCTTCCGTACTCCTGGATCGAACCAATTCCACCTGCTTTAGGGAAGCGGGCGAAATCTGAATTCGGCTTCACCTACTGGACTCGGGTTAGGAACCGAAAGTCCGGGTTGTAACTCGGGTTCTTTTTCTTCCCAATTTAAGACTGAACGATCTGCAGGCGCATGAAGACGGAAGCCAGTGTCCGTGCGGCCAGAGGCTGCCGGGGAGAGCCAAGGTGCGAGAGCCTCCCGTCCGCTTTTGGGCCCTTTCCGTCCCCACACCGCACCACCTTACTGCCTGCCCATAACTCGCTACCTGGCGCCTGTCTGCCCCTGGCTGTGAAAACCCTCCCTGCTCTGGCAGTAGCGTAGTGCACTATGGTCAGGTAGAGTTCCTCAACCGCACTGCACACTCGCTCAGATCCTCCCTTTAGGGCCCAACATAATCCCTGCATAAAACATCCGTAAGCTTGTCACCTTCAGGATCGGCGTTTACTGTGTGTTTGTTCAGCTGATGCTTTTCTCCAGGGTGGCTTACCACGTCGGGTTTGTACCTTTCAGGCTAAATCGGGGTAAGTACCTTGCTCAAGGGTCCTACGGTAGTGACGGGGATTCAAAGAAGCTCCTTTAACTGCAAGGTAGCACCGCTGACCAGTCTGATACCTGCTGCCCCTTGGAAGAGCTAGAAAATCCTTCATAATTCAGTCATTCATGTCAGCGGTAAGTACTGTGCTTTGACAAACGAATGCTGTACGTGAAGGTTTTCGCACATCCTAATGTAGAAACCCCGACCTAAGGGCTCGAGTGGCCTTTCAGGGGTCAGCGTGCCCGGGTGGCGAGTGACCTCTCGATTCGTGTCACCGTGGGAAGAAAGAAGGCGCACCAGCTGCCGCGGATCAGGTCAGCCGAGATGTGAATATCGACCTAGGCGAGGTGATGCGAATGTAAAGTCGAGGCGAGCCGATAACGTGTAGTTTCCATTTTATCGTGGGCACACGTGTGGACGCTCTGATGGGACCTTGTCCTCCACGGCGCTGCTGCCTGGTATGTGCAGCACATAGAGTTGTTCTGGGCTCCTGAGGCTCTGCTGCATCGCTCTGCTGCTGCTGTTGTTGTTCCGCTCCTGTGGCGCTACGGGGTCATCCCCCAGGCTCGCTGTTATACTGATCTTACACGATTAGAGACAATCGGAGACGTCGGCGAGTGCCTGTTGGACGCTGGCGCCTGCGCCAGGGTCTTCCGTCGTTCCCGGGTCTCTCCTCGTGTCCCCTTGTCCTTACATCAACCTATCTATTTATAGCCAGAGCTGGTCCCCCCCTTCTCCGCTCCCGCCCCTGTCCCTCTCTCCATCTCCGCACTGCAGGAATGATGGGAGTGGGAGAGCGGCGGGGGGGCGGGGAGAAAGCCAGGCATTGTCTCCATGTCAGCGAGGGAGAGAGAGGATGGGGGGGCAGCAAGAATGAAAGAACCATTGAGAGCGAGAGCGGTGGAGACACACCAGGCGCCCCCCGTCCCCCCTCGCTCCATTGTTCGCTCGAGAGACATCGGCAAACGACAGGAATCCGGAGCGAGGGAGGAGAGGACGAGAGGGACGGGGGGGACAGGAGAAGAGAGCGAGAGCAAAGAGATGGCCCTTTGTGTTGCCCTGGGGACCCAGTGCGGAGAAAGTGCACAGGGAAGATAAATAGGGTGAATGGGGGGTGTTGACCTTGCTCTAGAACTCAACTTTCACATTTCTCTACCCCCCCACGCCAAACAGCAGCACTCAGCTGTAATATGTACATGTCAGTGAAGGGCCACAGCGGCTCTGATCTGGACGCCTCTACTTTCGCACTTATTCTTTGCTCTGAATGGGAGCGAAAAAGAGGAACGTCCATCATAAAACAACAGTGCGCGATGTCGGTCCGCACACTCGGCCCCCCCCGTGGATGTTCAGAAGCTCCCCCCGACAGAGCCGGTGCATTCCCTGCACAGGATGCCGGTCCATAGCGCACGTGTGTGTGTAATATCGGCGTAACGCGAATCACCGATCATAACCGCGTTGACAAGAGCGGCACGATAATGATGATCGCGTTGCGGCCGTCGTTTGTCATACAGTGCGCCCTGCGTCATTAATCCGATGATAAACACATTTTCCATCTGACAGCGTTCCCAATTTGGATCTTGTTTTGACTTTACATTTTTGTCTGTCTTGAAGTTGTTTCCTTGTCTGTTTTCATACTTTGATCAATCTGAAGGACGCTTTTGAGCGAGACGAGAGAAACTGAAAGGGACGGGATGACCGAGTGTGTGTGTGCGCGTGTGTGTGTGGAAGAGGCAGGGGCGGTGAGGGGAGTGGACAGAGAGAGAGAGGGTGTGGCTGGGTATAAACCCAGGTCCTGAGGGGTCCTGACTGGAAGCCCTCAATCCTCGCACCCTGCGCCTCTCCTCTCTGCAGCGGTACACACCCTGAGCTCAGAGTGGGACCACATCGCTCTTCTACGCTCCCGTGCTGCGAAAAGAAGAGTCCAACATGCTAGCCTTCTTGGCTCTGGCACTGGTTGCGCTGGTGGGGATAGGTAACGTATGGTCCTCCTCTTACTCACAGTTTGCTCAAAATCCTTGTGATGGCAAACAGAGCAGCATCATGGTCCTCTGGATCACTGTCTTCATCACTCGCGCGCTCGCCAAACGGCCGTCTTGAGCGCAGTGGCGGAAGTTCTCAGCCGCAAACACCGGAACCCACGATGTGCTTTAATGAAAATGCTTAAAGCTTCGGGGTCCGCTTATTTACATACTAATATTAGATAACTGATATGATTAATTTTAATAA
Source organism: Scleropages formosus (assembly GCF_900964775.1). Taxonomy (NCBI): domain Eukaryota; kingdom Metazoa; phylum Chordata; class Actinopteri; order Osteoglossiformes; family Osteoglossidae; genus Scleropages; species Scleropages formosus. The sequence continues at coordinate 16,085,807 of NC_041806.1, forward strand.
AGTGCCTATAGATTTCAAGGTACTTTGCCAAAAAAAAATGAGACCATAACTTACTGACATCACGATATTTCATTCTGACCCACTAACGATCATTCTTTGTCTCGAGTGCTCGCTTTCAAACAGGTCATGTTGCCTCTTTTACTTCGATTTGCGTGCAGTTTCAGGATTTCATATTAATCACTTTATTTTAGGAGAGAATAAAAAGTCTCATTTACTATGCAGTGGAGAACAGCTTAGTTTTTCTATTAAGCAAAAAGAGCATAATGCTTTGAAATATATTTTATTGTCTGGGTTTTGATTGCTCTACACTGACTTTGTTCTAAGTGAAGCAGTTTCAGGAAAACGCTGTTTACATAAACACACACACACACACACACACACACACACACAGAACGTACAGGCCGAGTGCTGACACTCCAGTGGCATCAAGGTTTGTTGTCACAGAAAGAGATGTGACAGATGTAACGCTGCACTCCTCAGCTGTGTTGTCATGGAAAGAGTGTGATGCGGTACTGTGGTGCGAAGTTGTGTTGTCATGGAAACAGGCTGGTCCCTCTTCCAGAGGCAAAAAGCTGAATTTAGTGCAAGTGAAAGACAATATTCCACGGTTCGATGTTTTTCCCCCCACATTGTACTCGGGGACGTGTGGGGAGGAGCGTACTGCTTTTCTCTCTTGCGAAACATTTTGGGGGAAAAAATATGTTTCACAATAGCCACACAGAAGTAATCGAAATCATACGCCGAAGAGTATCATCTTCATTGAGATATATAATATTTGAACATTTCAGTTTGTCCTAAATTTACACCTGCTATCTGTTTTTACATTTTTTTTCTTTTTTGCAACCCTCTACTTCAGTGAAGTGCTGCAGTTTTATTAAAAAAAAAAAAATGATTACTTGCATTAAAGCAGACGTGCAGCTCTGGATAAGCAATTTTCACCGTGGTATTTGATATTACTGCTGGAAACGTTACTGATGAAGTGGTGTAAAGAAGGAAGCTTTCATGTGCGTCAGTTTTTAACCCTTAAGCACCGTGGCACACTTTTTTTTTTCAGCGGTTTTCCTTTTCCAGCCGCACGCAGGTGCAGGAGCAGGTAAAAGGCGGTACGCAGCCGGACGCTCGCGGCACGTGTGGCAGCGCCTTTGCCGTCGACTCCGGAAGGGGTCTTCGGCTCTTTGCTGTCTATCACGAAGTACCGTGAATTCGGCTTCGTTACCTTCCTCTCCAGCCAAAGTCTCCAGCCTTAAAATGATAATTTAATAAAACAAAAGAGCTGAAATGGGGTTTCCCTTTCCTCGCCCCAACTCTCCGCGAGGTCCCGGCTTGACGCTCACACCTTACCCAGTGTTTACCAGCGCAATCTGTAAACGGCTGACAAAATTTTTCGTGGGGTATCATACTCGTAGGCATTATTCCATGATTTTGTGCTGTATTACACTGTACACAAAAAAAAAAAAGGTAGGAGGGTATGAGGATTTGTCTATCCTGTATTTTATGCACCTACTCGATCGATGAACCTCGGTGCAGCAAGTGGTAGGGAACAAACTAGGTTTACTTGAGTCACATGTCTGCAGCTTTGTCTCCTTCTCTTAATATAATGCATAAATTGTACTTTTCCTGAGATGTTCGTCGCTTTGGACAAAAGCGTCCGCTAAATGAGTAAATGTAAATGGTTTTTGTAATTATTACTTGAGCAGTTCAGGAGCTCCTAAGCTGCGTGTTGGATTTAGAGCAAGAACTTATTTACCTGCTGCTTCATCCATCAGCTGCAGAACCACAAGTAGGGGAAATAACCGCGTTTCATACTTGTCCGAACGGAATTTGCCGCACTGAAATGAGGGTTACGTCAGTATTGCGGAGGACCGGTGGAAATAGTGATTAACGTGAGGGAACGTAAAGCCGTCTCAAGGTTTCACGCCGGCCCCCCACTCCTGACGCGAACACCTTTTCGTTGAGTGCAGATGTGCAGAAGAAGTTCATTTTGCCAGCGTACGTTGACATAATGCTAGTGTATGCAAGATCATCCTTCCCAAAGACCGAAGCGTTCAGGCACAGTCGCGCATGCAGCTCAGATACAGCTAATAATCTTTTGTATAATTAATAGCTACACAACTCTGAGGTTATTTTTGAACCGCGTTGTTAGTGCTGCCAGCATGTACGTTCTCCAACGCCTCCACAGCGTCCAGCAGCACAGTCGCTGCACCGAGTGGGAAACGTCCTACAAAATCACAGCGACACAAAGGAAAACGACACGTGTAGTTATGGGAAAATTTCAGAGGCGGGTGTGAGATCAACTGAGTAAATGCGAAGCTGTGATTTAACACACATCACCAAAGTTCTCTGTTGTCCTATGTTGGAAATGAATTAATGTTTTACTTCATGTGCACCACCCCTCCCCCCCCAGCCCCACAGTCCCAGGCCATCGTCATTTACACGGGCTGGGAGCGCCACGCCCTGGTCGGCTCTGATGTGCGGCTGTCCTGCTCTTTCTTCTCCTGGCGCTGGACCTCTGAGGATGTGACCTTTTCCTGGAGCTACCGGCCTGATGGTTCCAGGGACAGCATCTCAGTACGCCACTTTCTCCCCCAGTCCCTCCATTTCCTCTAGTTCTCCCACTTTCCCTAGTTCTCCAGTTCCTGCAGTTCCTCTAGTTCCTCAAGTTCTCCACCCCCTCCGGTTTCCCCAGTTCCTTTAGTTCTCCAGTCCCTCCTGTTCTCCCAGTTCCTCTAGTTCTTCTAGTTTCTCCAGTTCCCTCCATTTTCCCTGGACCCCACAGTTCTCCAGGTTTGCCACTTCTTCTAGTTCCCCAGTGTCTCCTGATCCTATGTCTCCTTCACTCCGACCCTTTCCCCATTTTCTTCTGTGAAAATGCAAAAAAAAAACATAATCCCAACTTCAGACCAAAAATATGATTTATTCTAAAGGTGGTCAGTGATCATTAATGCGATCAACATCAATTCGTTTAGCGCACGCTTTTTTCCAAAGCGGCTTACAACCTAAAGGTACGTAGAGTGATTTATCCATTTATGTAGCTGGGTAATTTTACTGGAGCAATTCAGGTTAAGAACCTTCCTTGTGGGTACTGCAACTGGAGGTGAGATTCACTGCAGCCCCCCGTTGGATCCAAAGGCAGCGACTCTTACCGCTGTGCTACCAGCTTCAACAGAAAACATTCTACCTCACAGCATCCGTGTCCAGCATTTATGTTCCAGAAAACTGATCCATCTCCCTGTCTTTCCCCCTTTGGTCCCTCACAACCCCATAGATCTTCCACTACACAGGCGGTGCCCCTTATGTTGACAACAAGGGCCCATTCAGGGACAGGCTCGAGTTTATCGGGAACCCGAGTCGCAGGGACGGCTCCATACTCATCAAGAATGTGGACTACAACGACAATGGGACGTTCACCTGCGATGCCAAGAACCCCCCAGACATCGTAGGCCGTCCCTCCAGTGTCCGCCTGCTGGTTTTTGACAAATGTGAGTGTTGTCCTTATGTTTGTCTCCATCGTTCCCACCAAAGGTTACGGTGGTCCTAGTGTTCATCTTCACTGAGATGATCGGTTGATCTTATTCTTAACCCCAATTCTACACACTTGACACATTCCCACACACTTAAAATACTTTTGAAAAACATCAGTCGCTACGGCAACGTCCATAACCGATGAGTTCCTGCAACAGGACACCAGCTCCTACAGGCTTCCTGAATCCCAGTTGAAAACACTTGTCCGGTTTGCCTCCTTGCCAGTGCCTGTGCAAGCCGGCGTGATCACTGGAGCAATCATCGGGGCAGTTCTGGGCCTCTTGGTGCTGATTGTGGTCATCTACTACTTGATGAGGTTCCTGGTGGCCCGCCGTGTCTTCAACCTCAGCGTAAGGTGCGTGCCAGTCTTGGCCAGGTTCTCGTACTCCTTCCTGTGCTCCTCCAGCACCCCGTGCTGTGACTGCGTCTCTTTTCATGTTATATCTGTTCTTTGTCTTATTGCTGTGAATGGCTCTCGTGGGCGGAAGTCCGATCCCCAGCTTTAGGTGCGATCGGTGTGTCCGACCACTGTATGGCAGCCATGGTAACCCTGGTTTTCTTTGCCCCTCCAGCAAACATGGCAAGAAGGGGAAAGGTAAAGAGGGATCTCAGCCGAGACAGGTCAGTCTTCGGCCGACTTGCCGCTACACAGTTGCATGTTTCAAAACATTAAAACATAACACCCCCCAGCTAAATCTCTGACCGGAAAATACAGTCCATCTCAGTCAGTCGCAAGCATTAGTGCCAAAAAAAACATATTGCTTCACATATTCACTTACTATTGAATACGATGAGAGTATGATGAATAAAGGGCAGGATAAATTGCACATGAAATGTGAATGCACACAATATGTACAATGAGCTGTTTAAATCGAGCATATTAACTACAAAAGTTAAAGTACTGAGGTATTATTTTAATTAAATGCATGTTGTTGAAGCGACTGACTGCCTATCTTAGCTTTTATCACCCATCCTGTTGCTTTACCCTGCGACAATCTTTATGAACGTATTGATCAGATCGAGAAAGCGAAACCCTCGACTGGTACATGCTTCTTTTCCATACATAGTATTTTTTTCCCATTATAATACCTGTCAATGGTGAATTTTCCACTATCTCTGCGGCTTCATAGGTAGGTAGTTTGTTTGGCACGAGGAAGTTCTTTAAGAATTGCACCCAAGGCCTTTTATGCAGCCTGTCAGCATTCGGTGCACTGATAAAGGGGTAAAAATCATGGCTGTGGTCAAACTTGGCAGATTAAAATAAAACAACACATTCATTTTCCGTGATAAAAAAGAGCATTCGTCTTCTTATGACACATGTCCACATACAGAGAGACTAATGTTTCAGTAGAGGCATCACAGTCTTCTCTTGTATTTTATTTTATTTCATCTTATTTACCGGCACTCAATTCCACTGAAGTGGTGTGAAGCCAAAGAGTCAAATGGCCAATGTCCCTTATATTCCTCATAATTTTTTACTTTGCTGTCTCCTTAAGACGTAGGAATTGGACGCTGCAGGTAAAACATTGGTGCATACATTGGCGTATAAACGTTTGCACAAATCAGTTTCGAAAAGATTTTTGGGAAATTCATGGAAATAGGTTTTTCAGATTTTTTCGTCTCTGCTGTAACGACTTTGGAGGAAAAGGAAGTGGGTTTAATATGACTGATATGAGCTTAATGTAGCTGCCCTTGGAAACTGCATGTGGCTTCCGATGTTCCTCTGCTGCTTCCTTCTGCCTCCCCATGTCCCTCTGTTACCTCGTTTTATTACCCCGCTGCTTCGTTGTCGCACGCCTCGATGATAGCTCGGCCACTGTCAACTGCAAGCGGGTGTGTCATCGAAGCTGGACTCGTGGATACACCGCTGTCAGCGGTGGCATTTCTCTCGACGTGACCAATGAAACGTGTCGGTCGGAAATAACGATAAATTGTAATCCCGGGATTTTGGACTGGTTCGCATTCGCCATTCGCTCCTAGGTGACCTAAATGAGGGACGGAAGTCAACGTTTCACCACGGCAGGGACTGACAATGATTTTCGATGTGTGTGAGGACATGTTTGGGTTGCATCCTTGGCTGTGGGCCCCCGGATCTTGGGTTTACCTACTGGGTCAGACTTCAGGGAATGTTCTGGACACCATCTACCTCAGCGCTTAACTCAACTAACACCCCTGTCTATTTCACCGCCCTTCGCTCCTGTCCCTCGGTTCACTTGTGTGTCTCCTCTGTTTCGTCCCTCCAGGACACGAGGCCGTCCCGCTCTTTTTCCACAGGTGAACGCTGTAGAGCGCCACAGTAATGTCGTACCCGTACCCACAATGCTCTGGGGCATGTTTGCGAGTGACAAGCGATGATATGCAGGAGAACTCATTACGTGCGGTGCTCTCTTCAGCGGCGAAACCCACCTTTACTCTGCTGTCCCTTCTGGCCTCATGCGCAGCTCCTAAACCCCCCCCCCCACCACCACCACCACCCCGCTCGACCCCGTGCCTTTCCCTCTGGTCCTGCGTAATCCCGCCTCTGCTCCGTCACTCTCCTCGTCCTCAGTTCCAAGGCTAGGGTTGTGGTGACAGGCACCCACATTCACACTGTGGTAAATCCACAACTGCTGCATTGTTTCAGCACCAGAGTGTAAGTGCAGCACTCACTGTTCTGGTGTCCCCCAATGGCCCTCCACTATTTTCTTTTTAACTTTCATTGCTCGAACATCTATATTTTGCTACTAGGTCACTTTATAGAATGAACACATTAACCTGAGAACGAATGACCACAAAGCTATTTTACCTTCCATTCGGTACCAGAGGTTTTGCAATCAGAGGTGTTTCCACGGTAAAATGCAGTTCATCTCCGCGTGAGCGAACCTCAGGTGGGCGGAAACTGCAGGGAATGATGGGACAGTCCCGGCTATTACAACGTCAATGTTTTTTATTACAATTTCCAGGATTTAAAAAACTTTTGGGAAAAAAAAAAAAAAGTCTGGTTAGTTGGTGAAATGAAACTTAAAAAATGACCTCACTTGAATATTTACAGCGATATTCAATATGCGCGCGACGCTTTCGGTACAGAACAGAACGTTTTACGGAAATGCAGAATTGGAAAGAATCATTGTAGTATTTGCAGCGGCCTCCTCCTGACTGTCTCGCCGCAGTAATGGCAAGTTTTTCTCCCCGGTGGTGGGAAACCGAATGAAATAAAAGACAATTTGTTAAAGATGACTTTATCTGAGCATTTGGTGCCGATTTGATTTCTGAAAGATGCTTTCAATGCGTTGTAATGACCAGCGAGCTGCGCGAGCAGAGCCCCCCGCCCCCCCACCGCTCTGCTTTCGCGAGGATGAGCTGTATTTGCTGGAAGAGAGCTGCACTAACAAGGTGCCGCTGTCTGCTCGCGGAGGTTCACGCGCATCCATTTAGCCGACGTGCAGCAAACCCCGTGGACGGAGACAGCTGTACTTCAGCCGCGAACGGAGTGTGTGTCGCCCGCCGTTGGTGCACGTGGAAGGCGGTGCGCAGGCGTGTCACTCTCTCTGACTGACGGATACCTGTTTTGTCCCTCCCCCCTCTCCCCCCGCAGCCCCGGAGAGCGACCCCCTTCTCTTTCTTTTCCTCCTAATGTGACTCTCCCCGTCTCCCCGCTCCTCTCCACAGGGGCCCGCCCTCTACGCCACCCTGGACCAGTCCAAACTGAAGGCCTCGGCCTCCGAAAAGAAGAAGCAGGAGTCCCGCAAGGATAAGAAATAGGATTCGGGGAGCAGAGAGCTAGAACCCAGAGACAAAGGCCAGCTGGCCCAATCCAAATCCCAGAGACAGAAACAGAAAGCGGGGGGGCAGCAGGAAGGGCAGTCGCCCAAAACGGGCAGGGTGCTCATGACCATCGAACTGGAGCTGACCAAAGGGGAGGGTGAGGGGGAGGGAGGCATGCCCAAAAAGTCACCCAGCTTTCTGTCTCAACTGGCCAACAAACTGACCCAAAAATAAAGCGCAGGAAGGAGGGGACGGGACGGGACGGGACGGGGATAGGAAGGTCGGGGGCGTCTCGGTCTCGAGCGAGGCCGTCCACCAGGGCCCCGATGAAGTCTAACCCAAGGGTGGAGCACTCCCTCCTTGTAGGGGCAGGGCTCAACCCCGTCTTTCATTTGACAGCGGAGCAAAAATTATGATTATGCTGAAATACCCGAAGCAAACGATTTCTCGAAATTGGACACAAAAGGCGACGTTCCTAAATGGCACTTTCTAATCTTTCAGAGCTGAATTTGACAAAATAACCCTTAAATTTCTCAGTCTTCTTCAGACCTGACTGGACAGCTTAAATTGAACTTCTTCCAAAAGGAGCATCAACAATGCAATCACCGCTCCGGGGCTCTTCCGATTTCCACGTGTTCGGGGACACTTGTTTCTCTCATGCTTTACTTCGTCTCAAGTGTTTTGGAGACCATAGCGATTAATTCTGGCCGCCCTCTCTCTCTTTTCTCTCTCTCTCTCTCTCTCTCTCTGTCTCTCTCTCTCCGATAGATATTCTGAGTTCCCTTTTCCCACGCTCTGACTGGCACCAGGCTTCTTCGACCTCCCCCATGCCCCCCCCACGATACCTTCCCCAACTGATGCTGTAGCTAGATGCCACTCCAGCTCCGCCCCCAGAGCCCTAACCCCACCCCTCTGACACAACTGCCCGCCCACTCCAGTGTCTGATTGGGTGAGTCGACACTCCTCCCCACGGCAAACACTCCGGTCCCACCTCCTTACGCAGCAGCATTGGCCGTGCGGATTTCTGTCCGGGTGCGAGAGGGGACAGAAAACGTACGGCGTTCCTGGAGAATGTCGAGTTTCCGGCAAAGCGCCGCTGAACGGCAGAACCCCGTCAAAACCACAGCGTCTCAAACGTGTTAAAGGTGCTGAGGGACACTTAGCTACATGCAGCTGGTCTCTCCTTGTTGGTCTTCTGTACCTCAGGATTCTTTTCTTACCTCACTGTTAAAGGCAGATCCTGGCAGATGGCTTAGATCAGAGCTCGGAACGAGGACCAGCATCTATTGGTTGTTTTGCTGGATCCGCCGTTGTTTCCACGCACTCCTTGTTCAGTAGATTTGGCTCCTTTGGGTACACGTAGAATTCCAAATTTCAGAAACCGCCCATTCCCTCCCTACTTTAAAGAATGCATGTGGTTCTTCTGGAGAAATGTCAGGCGGGTGGACATCGTCGCACGCCGGAGCACGGCTCAGCCCCTACTCTTCCAGCTGAAGGGTCTGAAGGTGTGTCGGCGTTAGTCGGTTGCTGCACTGTAGTGACACGGAGTGTGTGCTCACATTGGACCATCGCTTTGTTTGTGGTCGGTGACTGAGACCGCCAAATGACGTCGAACTGACCGCACGAGCGGAAGGGAGGGCAGTGGTCCAACGAAAGGCACTGGCGTCACGCTGGCGTCACACCGGCGTCCACACTTTGCTGCGGAACCTCGGTTCTTCAAGTCCGGCGAGCTCTTCAGCGAATCATGTTGGAGGGAAATTGTTTTAGCGCTTATTTGCTAAAGGACCGTTTCCTTTGCGCACCGTCCCGGCGCCACACCCCCACACCCGCGGGTCTAAAGTCCAGGCGGAGGCGTTCCATCAGCATTCAGCCTGGTTGGTTTCAGACTTTCAGACTCACGTACCCTACGGCCCCATCCTCCCCGATCCTCCTCTTGCCACTGACACCCCCCTACCCCGACCCCGAGCAGCCCTCTCCTTCGCGCCTTCTTTTCTGCTGGTTGGAAACAGCAACGCCGCCCCCCCTCCCCGGCCCCTAAAGATCCACGTCCAGACCAAATCCTCCTTCCTGTCCATGTTATCGTAATGACGGCAAAACGAAGCCCTAATTCCGCTAGCTCTCTGCCCGTTACAAGGTTGTGTGTTTATGTACGTGTGTAGACAGATAAAACTTTGTTCATACCATCATAAATAAAGCAAATAATGACAGACAGACATTTTACATGTGTATAAAAATATGCAAAAACATGTTTGAGGGCGGCAGAAATGTAATAGTATTTAATGATATTTAATGATATTTCTGTCCTCCTCCTAGTGATCCCATTGGCTGTTTTGTGGATGAATGTGTTTCTGCAAAGTTTTTTTTTTTTTTTAAAAATTAAATTAAATTGACCTGGAGAATGATGGAGAAGAGGGAGTAGCAGCAGACTCCAGGGCTTGGCAGAGGTGGGACACTGCTGATCTCACTCCTGCTCATCCTGGGAAGAAAGACGGGGCTTAACGAAGGAAGTTGTGGGGAAAAGCGCTTTCACTGTACAGCCAAGCCAAAGTCCACGTTTACCATCAGTGAAAGTTTTCTCCTCCCTTCTTACCCTCATGTGTGCCTCCGGAAACCAAGGCAAGCGTGATCGGAACGTGATATTGAGCAGGTGGTCATGGGTAATGTAATTAGGGTATCGTCTTCAACTGAGGGGTGATTATGGATGGTGCAGTTAAATTTACCATAGTGAATTCCCTCACTGGAGAGAGGAACATGTGCCCTGATGGTTGCACATTTTCACATGTTCTGTTTTTTTTTCCATTTCCAAATGCAGGACATACCGTCGTCCACAGTCCAGCCACATGGATACCTGACATATGACAAAATACATAAAAATGTCTTGAAAACTTGGTGTACGTACTGTGTTCTTCATTGGGTTTCATTTAGACGTAACATTCCTTTATTTTGTCACATGGTGATTAACAGCTTCTTGTTTTTTTTTTACATTTCTTATTATTTTTATCCTAACTAAGACGATGTACTAATTCCACTGTTTTATGAATTTCAGTGTATAAAGAGAAACAATAAACACAACCTGGTTGTAAAATGGATAAAAGGAAATAAAGTGAAACGAACAGAACAAGGTGACTCAGGCCTTGTGTTTGGTGTGTGTGTGTGATGGGTGTGTAGGGTTGCGTAGGGTTGCGTGTTTAGTGTCCTTAATGCTTCGACAGCTAGTGCAAGACGACTTGTGTGAGAGAACTGCTCGCTCTGGCTCCGTTAACCACTTGCGTGCCGTCCTCCCAGTGAAGCCCATTTTAAGAGCTGCCGGTGGAGCCGCCGAAGGACCGATGAATGACGAATGACCCAACAGGAACGAAACGTAATGAAAAGTGCGGCTCAGATGGAGTTGATCCGAACCCATGTGTGTTTTGCACTTGCGTGGGGAGCTGTCGGAGTGTTACCCCATCGTGGGCTTATTCGTCGTCTACGCTCGGCCCCAGTCTTTCAAAGCGCATCGGTTCAGAGACGTGGTGCCACACGGGCGGAAAACAGATCCGCACACGGCGTGTCACCTGCATACACCCAAAAGATAGAGAACCCGTGCGCCAGTTGGCTCTCAACACTGTTCACTCACGACGTTCCCCTCTAGTCAACTTTGTTCAGGATATAATTTTTTCTCTGGGCTTAAAACACTTTGAAATGTGCAATTACTGCTGTTGCTCTCTTCTTCCCAACACATCACCTGCAAATTGCTCAGCATCCGTGATGCTTCTTTCATTCAAATTATACTGCACGCAGTCAGCATTTCGGACATGTCCGTAGCCGCATTGTGATGAAGGCACGTTGGCATCCGTGTGAGCACACCGGTGGAGAGTCCTGACAAAGAGTAAATGTACCTGTACTGTTACTTCCTGAGAGAATCAAGTAACGTCCATCCATCCATCCATCCATCCATCCATTCAACCAACCAACCAGACAGACACACGCATTCACATCACACCCATACACACTATTTGAGCAGCTCATCAGTTCACTTGAGACACATGTATTTACACTGCGGGAGGAAACCCATGCAAACATGGGAAGAGTATGAAAACTCTGCACAGACTGGTCCAGGTCAAATCTGTGCCCATACTCACAGCCCAGGCGCTGTGGGGTACTGGCTGGGCACTGGACGTGTTTACATGCATTGTACATGTCGTGTTACCTTAAATTCCAGTGTCAAAGGGCACGCAAAGCTGTGCAATGCTTACAGGACAGTGAGGAGTGCAGAAAAACAATGAAAAGAAACTTGGCACCAAGGTGTCTTCTCTATGGCGGGGGCAAAACCTTGAGGGGCCTGTTCTTCATGTCTCCCGTGGAGAAGTATGGCCTCACGGGCTCGTCGAATGTCTCCGTAAAGCAGTAGAGCAGCTTGCGCTTCTCCGCATCATAGAAGGAGACCTGGTGCTGGAGCAGGTCCACGTACACGCCCACGGTTCGGGGTGCGGTCTTATTCAGGACCGTCTCTTCGGTGGTCAGCGCCTTCAGCTCATCCTCCCAGCAAGCGAGCACCCAGAACCCAGACTCGGGTGCGACGCTGAGCTGCCCAAACCGCGGTGCCCTCTCTGTTGCCACGCCCACCTCCCAGTGGCGGTTCTCGCCCACGTGCACCTCCCAGTACTGCCCCGGCATGGTGGTCCGAACCCGCCCCAGCACCGCAGGGCGCTCGTCAAACAGCTCCCCGGTGCCGCCTGGCCGCCGCTGTCGCTGGTCTGTCCACTGGATGTGGTCACCCTCCACAACCAGATTGGGGTTGGCTGTGTTCGAGTCCAGCGTCACCTCCACTGGAGAAAGGGCCAATGGTGTATTTTTACTCAGAAGTCGCCAGGGTGTTTGTCTCCGGTTCCTTAGTTTAGGTGTCAACATTTCACCGGCGTTACAACATAATCATTTGCAATTCGTAATGTAGCCTAAATAATGTAGGGAAAAAGTGCAACTTACTGCAAATTACAGCAGCTCTAAATGCCCCCCTTCTGATTCGTCTACAGAACAATAGTGTGGGCGACAGACGCCCTTCCCTGTGGCTCGCAGCTGTACAGTGAGGGAGACTCAAGGAGAGCTCTCGAACCCTGCACCACATCTAGCCATTCGACACAGCTGCTTTAAACGGGTCCTCAGCAAGAGGTTTCTTCAAGATGAACGTTCGACGTTGGGTTAAGCTTTTCAAATCCCTTTGTTAGTGTTCAGAGCTGCTGGCTTTAGGCGCAGAGGTTGCAGGTTTGAATCCCACCTGCAGCTGCAGTACCCTTGATCAAGATACTTACCCTAAATTGCTGCAGCTCTATGAAAGTGTACGTAATTCCAAGCTTAACATCGTGAGTCGCTCTGGAGAAAAGCATCAGCTACGCGAATAAATAAATAAGTAAAGAAATGAAAGTCAGTGTTTCATCGCACTGTTTCATTCCCTTTCCAGTCCCTCGAAAGCATTTACTCTGATGACTTGTGTTTTCTTCTGATCATCTTACACTTGCTGCTTGCGTTAACTTGATTTTTGTGATTAAGGGCTGCAGCAGTAATATATTTCTGCACCTGGTCACTTCCTGGAGCAAACTCAGCCTTTTGCGAATATGGGATCACGTCTACGAATGAACCTTTATGAGTAATATTTCAACGATCCGAATGGCTTCCTTTAAAACCCACCAGAAGCAATGATTGAGTGAGTGATCCGAGGCAATTTGCTTAGATTGTGGTGTTGCTTAGATTAGGGGGCATTTCCTACCCTTTGAGGGGAAAAAAGGTTCCGACAGGAAAAGTAAACTCCAAAAAATGTATGTTGTGTGTCTTAAGAGCTTAAAGAAAAAAAAAAATGAAAATGCTACAACTTTTTGTTATACATGTTCATGAGTTTTGCACTTTGGGCAGAGGAATAATTTATCCCACCGAAGTCGACGTGAATGTAAAATCCCCCCCAGCAAAAGAATACGTGTAATTGTGTAAGCATTTGTTTACCTGTCATTCTCTTGCGCCACTTCCAGTCTGAAAGGAAAAAAAAAAAACATGATATGATAATTCTTTACAGACAGGCACAGCAGAACAGAGTCACCATAGAAACAACATAAACACCAGCATGTACCATATTAAGAAAATGTGGTTTCAAGCAGCGAGAACAAATCCATGTGTGTAATGAACTCATGAACTAGATGTGATGCTGTTCTCTGTGGCTCTGGGGAAACGGGTGGGTGGCAGCAGTACCGTGGTACAGCAGCACCGTGCAATTTCTCTCTTGCGTTGGATCTTATTGAAGAGCACAAGCTACAGCAATGGAGAAACATTTCAGAGCAGTTCTGCTGGTCTTGTCCTTGCTCTAATTGTTTTGTTAGGGATGGGCTATCTTTAGGGTTAGGGTTAGGCCTAGGCTTGGGGTTAGGGTTACAGTTTGGTTTAGGGGTAGGGTTAGGTTTCGTTCCGAGCTCTACTCCTGCTCAGCCATTCCTGGAAGAAACCTGGCCCCCCTCTTGTTTCCAAAAAGAGGAAAAAACCCAAAAGAAGACCTAGTATGCTCCTGAAATGCACAATGCATGCTGTGCCAAAAAAGTCATTAAGTTGAAGTAGAGAGGACAAAAAGACAGGGGACAAAGGTGTGACACAAAAATGGAAAAGGTGACAGTTAGCTGAGCATCACATACACACGAGGACCATGGAGGAGAGAGAGGTGTCATCGATTACCTGTGTCAGTGGACTTTTTGTCCCCCTGTTCACCGCGCTCTGGTCACAACAGAAGAAAACAAAAGTTTGGCTGTAATGCTTTTGCGTCGGCTTTGTTCATCTCATATTGTCTATAAAGCCAAAAGGTGATTCACTGAGTGATACTGGTTGTGTCTTGGTTATGCACTGTCGTGTGTTTCCTCTGGGTGCTCTGGTTTCCTCCCACAGTCCAAAGACATGCTGTTCAGGTTCACCCATAGTGTGTGAGTGACAGAGAGAGTGTGTTCCACTGGTGTATGGATGAGTGACCCATTGTAAGTAGTGTATCTAGCAGTGTAAGTCACCTTGGTGAATAAGGTATGTGGGCTCATAACACTACATAGAGTTCATTGGAAGTTGCTTTGGAGAAAAGCGTCTGCTAAGTGAATAAATGTAAATGTAATGTAATCTGTGTGTGTGTGTGTGTGTGTTAGGGCACGTTGATGAATAAAGGATGTAAAGCCCCATCTGAATTGCTTCCCCCTCGTCCGCCCATTTGAACACTAATCATCATGTGCACACAGTTTCATACATTCATGGAACGGTTACCGTCTATTTCACAGGCTCGATTATCTTCCCCTGTAAAGCAACAAAAGTTTCATACATCAGCCATCATTGGTCACAGCAGAAAACCACTTTTGTTTGAGTGATGCACTGCAGCAACGATCAGAAAGATCTCCTGTGTTAAACGTCAGCTATACCCACAAACACCACATTTACTGGACGCAGTGACTCAAACTGTTCATCCTCTTTATACAGCAGAGTCATTTTTACTGGAGCAATCCAGAGTAAGTACCTTGCTCACAGGTACTACAGTAGGAGGTGACATTTGAACCCAAGTCCTTCCTGTCCAAAGGCAGCAGTGCCAACGACTACACAACCTGGCGCCTGGGCGCTGAAAGTGAAGCTCTAAGCTCGTACCATGTTCAGGGTTTTTAGACTTTAAAAAGGGATCTGATGTGTTCCACAGGATCGTGAAGTTATCATCATAACTATGTACAGTGGAGCTTACACTCATTCGCTAAAATATATCGTAACGACCCGCGTTACTGGTATTTAGGTGGGGAGATGTTTTGTGTAAATAGTTGCATTATGGGTACCTTGTAAATAGTGTGTGTAACCACTAGGGGAACTTAGGGGGAAAATGATGGGGTGACTGTGCCTAGAAGTGTGTTGAGAGAGCCTGGGGGTGCTATACAAGCTGGGAAGACTCACTGCAGATGCAGGTCCTAGAGGAAATTGGGTTTTAGGACTGAGAGCATTGTTTCCTTGGTGCTGGTGTTCAAATAAATCATTTGTAAGGAATGCTGCCTCTGTGTCCTTCTTTGCCCCATCTAAACCCCTGGTGCTGTGCACCATGATATGTAACCCATGTCTTTTAGTTCAAACTTTGGAGAAGAGCAGAATGTAGTATTTATTTACCATGTTTCCCAAATTTCTTCCTGGTGAAGAAGTCTTGTATGGCTTTAGATCGAGTGAAACAGCCTAGAAGACAGAAGAGTCAACGTAGTATCAAGAACATCCAAGATCAGACAATTTCAACCTTAGCGTTTAGTTCGGTGTAACCCAGTTATCCCTCCCCCAGTTTCTTACTTAAGGGCTTCCGGCGATTAACGGTAACGATCTGATCTATTTACATTTTTCATTAATGCATTTTTGTTGTTTCTGTTACCTACCGGCATGTGACAGTTTTACTGGAAGTGGGGAAAATGTTTTAATCAGTTTCTGAAGTATCCTACTCCATCAGTATGTGGAGTTACCATAACTTAAGGTGATAAAACTATTTTTAAATCATTAGGGGAAGACGAGGTGAGTACTTGGTACTGTCACTTTATTGTCACCTGAGCTGCTAGCATCAGAAAAGAGATGAGGGTGAAATTTGACTGAAAAGTCATTTTAAAAATAAAACTGAAAGTAGTACACAGAATAGCAAATAGGCTGCAAGTTGGTTATTGCTCAGTGGGTACTGGTAATATATGATTAATGCCGATGGATTATGACTAATGATCGACAATATTTTTGCTGATTTAGCGTGCACGTGGTGTGATTTTTCGTCAAGTGTCTTTACACCTTGACAGCCACACGCAAAAATATCGTTATGTGACATTAGAACGTGATTCATGTTCTGCCACACATGGATAATACAGACCGGAAAGGCAAGAGCTGAAAACCTTCAAGCGCAGGCAACATGTTGTACCACTAAATAAAGTATTTTTGTCTCGGTTAACGCTAATTCTCACCGAACATAAACAGCATCTAATCCTGGGAAACATTTGTTCGCGTTTATGTAAAAATGTGGGCTTCTGTACGAAGCTAAGAAAAGAACAGAATGTGTGGGGGATCTCCAGGGAGTCCAGAGCAGCTTGGGATGTCGTGGCTTCAGGGCGTGTTGTCATAATGCACCTCATGCAGCAGGGTGTCGTGGTGGGATCTGCGTTAGTGACGGTACCTTTCTTCCAGGCCAGGTAGAGAAAGAGAGCGCCCGTGAGCAGCAACACGAACACAATGAGGAAGATACAGGCGATCTTCCAGCCGACCGCCGCTCCAGCTGTAGGGACACAGCAATCCATCTGTCACGCCCTCACCGGCACTCCATTATCAAGACAACGTCATACGTAGACTCACATTCGTGCATATTCATCCACACTTCGTGTAATATCGTACGGCGAGGAAAAAAGGAACATTGCGGAACTACAGAAATGTTCGGCTGGACGGCAATTTTGTTGCAGTAAATAGCAAGCAGTAATTGGAAATAAAATATTGAAATCTGTCATTCATTCATTCATCCATTCATCCATTCTCAGTAACCTCTTGTGGAAGAATTACTGCAAATAAGATAATGAAATGTTTAAAAACGGATGGTGGCCACACCTTGATCTGTTGAATTCTTGCGAAGAAGCGAGTCCACTGCAGGAATATAACAAGTGACAGCTTGCTTTTTAAAAAATACCAACTTACACAAAGCATTATCTTTACTTATTTCAAATTGTCAAAGAATCTTTCTGAAGAGTAATTGTAACCCGTTGTAAGCAGTGTATCTCGCAGTGTAAGTCACCTTGGTGAATAAGGTGTGGGCTGGTAACACTACGTAGATAGAGTTCATTGGAAGTCGCTTTGGAGAAAAGCATCTGCTAAATAAATAAATGTAAACGGAAATAGCCTGACTCAAAAATCTCCCAAATTTTATTCCTCTCCTTTTCAGCATTTAAATCGCACCAATAAATAAGATGCTGTTAGAACACTGAGCAACTTTCAGTGTCGGCACTGAAGACGACGGGTTACCCTTCCTCACGCAACAGAGAGCAAAGGACGGATTTAGAAATAACAGAAGAGCAGGACAGTTAAATTTGAAGGGATGAAGAAAGCGAAGAAGTGGCAAGCGAAAGCAACGCTGTGCAGCAAAAAAAAAAAAAAAAACACCGCGTTTCGGGAGAGCTCCGAGAATAGAGCGGAGAAAGGGAGACGCACTCACTGCCGTAGGAGCTGAAGCACAGTGGAAAGGCTGCTCCCTCGCTG
Organism: Scleropages formosus; assembly: GCF_900964775.1. Classification (NCBI taxonomy): domain Eukaryota; kingdom Metazoa; phylum Chordata; class Actinopteri; order Osteoglossiformes; family Osteoglossidae; genus Scleropages; species Scleropages formosus. Next base: position 16,103,297 of record NC_041806.1, read on the forward strand.
TAACGCGCGAGTCTCTCTTTACGTTCAACGAAACCTCGGTGCTGTCACGACCTCCCGAGCCGCACCTTGGAGTGTCACTCTGGCGCACTTTCACCTCACTAACCATTAACCAGGGTAAAGGCTGCCGTTACACCAGCAGTGTGGTCTGAGTGCCGCTCCGGTATGTCTGCTTATGTCCATTCTCGGTAAATCCAGCAAATCCAGTCCACTTCGTCCACTGTCCTGTACCACTGTCAGTTCAGGCGCTGTACATCGTCGCAGTGTACGGTATACTCTATTTGTAGCCATGTTTCGCAGCTGAACCTGCATTCTTCAAAAGGGTCAGAGTTCACAAGTCTGTGCCATTCCCGTAATAAAACGGAAGTCCAAACGACTGCTGGCTCTTTCTAATGCCGCTGTGCAAGTTATTGTTATAGCACCCTGCAGCAATATAGGCACCTTTTACTCCAATGCAGAAAGCGTAAGAAGAATTTTATTTGAAACGATATGGGATGTACAGTATTATAAATGCACACCGACACAGGAACTGCTTATTTTGAATGAAAATGAACATTTTCCACTGGAGTCTCACTACTCATAGGGGGAGTGTGGTGGCACAGCGGTGCAGTGGGTTTGACCAGGTCCTGCTCTTCAATGGGTCTGGGGTTTGAGCCCTGCCTGGGGTGCCTTGCGATGGACTGGCGTCCCGTCCTGGGTGTGTCCCCTCTCCCTCCAGCCTTACGCCCTGTGTTGCTGGGTTAGGTTTTGGCTCCTGGGAACAAGCAGTTTCAGACAATGTGTCTCACTACTTTTTAGTGATTTTTTTTGTGTGGTTTTGAGCTTGTTATTATGGTCAAGTTCTATACCATGTTTTGCACTATGAGAGTTTATTGATGGGGGGTGTGGTGGCACAGTGACACAGTGGGTTGGACCAGGTCTTTCTCTCCAGTGGGTCTGTGGTTCAAGTCCCACTGAGGGTGCCTTGCGATAGACTGGTGTCCTGTCCTGGGTGTGTCCCCTCCCCCTCCAGCCTTACACCCTGAGTTGCTGGGTTAGGCTCCGGTTCCCTGCGACCTTGAATGGGACAAGCAGTTCAGAAAGTGTGAGTGAGTTTGTTTGTTGATCTTTTAGTCCACTGGTAAAGCTCTGTCACCCTGACAGTCGGGAGGCCAATGCGATATGGCCAGTGGTGCTCACGCTGCTCTCCTAATTAGCCAAACACCATTTTTACTCAAGCTCTGATGCTCAGACATCAGTAAAAACGGTGTTTGGCTAATTGGGGGGGGGCAGCATGAGCGCCACTGACTTGGTCGCAATGGCCTCCCGTTGTACTCTAGAGGTGGGAACAGTGCTGAGAACTGGCGATGAGCAGACAGCAGGTGGAAGTAAAAAAAGAGCCCTCCAGCGGGGGTAGAGCGGGCGGGGGGCATCTAACCGTTTCAAGTTACCCTAACGGGGGGGAAGTTGTCCGTCCCAAAAAAGCAACCAGTGACCACCACACGTGTGAGTGACCAGAACGGAGATCGTTCTTCTCCTTCTGGTCATTCTGGTGGACTTCAACATGGGCAAAGAGGTGAGTCCTGTTTCTCCTCATCGGACTAGAAAACGCAGGCTGGAAAACTGTGAGTTCTGTCTATTCTGTCTGCTGCTTAATTTTTTGGGAAAAAGGCGAATTCTGTCTTTCTGTTGATCCTGTGAGAACACAACCGAGGAGAAAGGTGGGCTCTGCTCTGTCTCGTCCTTTGGTCCGCAGCTCGGTCAAAGGGGCCACTCGTCTCCATCCGGACCGTTCTCAAATCTGAGAATTAAATCTACTTTCAGGGAGTCCTTGAGGCCACAGAGAAATCGAATGAACAGTCGCAGGGTTGCTTTAGCACAGTATAGTGAAACACAGTGAAATGAAGTAAAACAAAGGGCGACGCATGTGGTTGACTGTCTTAGAACAGGGCGTCATAGAGATCCTGAGAAAAGTCCAGAATATTATTGCCTTCAAGTATCTCCTTGGTTTCATCTGTCTTATTCCTTCTCATTTCTCTACTCTGCTTTATGTCTCCCTTGGCACTCTTCTCCCTGTCTCTAACACCCTTTTCTCTCATCACGCACGGCTGCGCCCCCCCTCCTCCCCGTCAGCGTCTCTGCCACCTTTAAACATCCCATATTATTTTGAGCTCTCCCTCTTTCTTCCAACATTGTCAGTGTTTGATTGACAAGGCCACATGTTTATTTCCATGACGATGGTTTCTTCACACGTACTGTAGGTCCTCTGAGCAAATCCATGACACACACACACACGCGCACGCACATGCGCACGCGCTTTAGGGCGACGCTCGCAGAGGGCTATTTTCAACAAATGTGCAAACGCTGAAACAACTTAATATCTGGAGGAATGCAAGTACACATCCATGGTTAAGTACGGTCCTGCTTGAGCACAGTGATGTGGAGGTCCATTCACAGAATTTAGTTTGTGAGGAATGCTGAGTCAGCATTACACGTATAGAAACATCTGGTGTTTCCTCTTCCTCTCCCCAAGTGAAAGGTATCCCACGGCACGATGTTGATGTGTCATGTATCCGTGTTTGTGAGATTCTGTTTGTACCACCCATCTATTGGAGTTTTTGTTTTATTAACCGTATTTAATGTAATCTGTCACAGTGTGCTATGCAAATGCATAACAGGATGTTGTGCTGTCTGTTTAGGGAACGCTCTCCCATACGGGCTGAGAAACTGAATTTTGTGGACACTCAGTGAAGTCACTGATAGTGTGTGATATCTAATATCTAATATGTCAGTGCCGGGTACAGCCTCTTCTGGGAACTCAACAGTAGTATGTCGTGTACTCTCAGTAAGGCCATTGACAGTGTCTGATATCATGGACACGGGTATGTCCAACGTCCACTCGGTGAGCTCATCGGCGGCATCTAATATCGCGGTGTCGGAAATGCTCTCGTCTGTGAGGTGAATAACTTCATCCTTCGAACCCTCAGGGAGGTCATTTAAAAGTGTCTTTAAAGTGTGTGATGTTTCAATGTAAGGAACAGTTTCCTTTATGAGAAGGTCAACTGTATTTAAGGCGCTCCACGGGGGGTCACTGCGTGCCCAGTACCTCGGCATAGGGAGCAATCTCCTTTACGAGCTCAACGGTTGTCCCAAATGTCCTCTCTGCGAGGTCACTGACAGCGAGTGTCTAATGTCTTAGCGAACTCAAAAGTGTCCTCTGTGCCCCTAACAGTTGTGTCTTAAGTATTCTCAGTGTGATCGTTGACAGTGTATAATACCGCAGTACAGGGAGCAATCTGCTTAATGATCTGAACAATAGATTCTAATGTGCCCTCGTCGAGTGCCTAATATCTGCAATATGTGGCAAGCACCTGGCATCTACTAATGGGGTGAGTATTGCCATCCTTTGTGTCCTCAGTCTGTACACGAGGGCAGCCCCACTGCTGCTGAGAATGTGGCCAGGAAGAGGAAGAAAGACATGGACCTGGAGGAGCTCAAGAGAGAAGTCATGCTGGTATGACTAAAGACTACATACATGTGCCATGCTCAACAAGGCTATATGTGTACGTCTTTGGCAGTTTTCCTCGTGTGAAAGTAAAACTTTCTTCATAACGTTGTTTGTTAACTAAAGGGTGACATGTGTTATAAATCCATATTATCGGTTTGTGTCCCTTTTTCTAGACCGTGTCATCATGTTTCGTACCCATTCAGCTATCTGCTCATCATCTTTTATTGCATTGATGTTATTGCTTACATGTTCTGTGATGTTTTCCGCTGTGGCACTGTGCTGTATTTCTTTAGGATGAACATAAGATATCGTTGGAAGAACTAAAGCAGCGCTATGAAGTTGATCTCACCAAGGTAAAAATGATACTTTGCTCTATAAGAAGTCCGGCGTAACCAGGCCGCTTCGCTGTCAGCCTTTGGGCCGTACTCGCGTCGGCCAGTATGCGTGACCGCATCCCCATCTTTGGCACCGCTGTCCTTCAGGGCCTCACCAATGCGCAGGCCTTGGAGATCCTGGCCCGAGACGGGCCCAATGCGCTCACGCCACCGCCCACCACACCTGAATGGGTCAAGTTCTGCCGCCAGCTGTTTGGCGGCTTCTCGATCCTGCTTTGGATTGGCGCCATCCTCTGCTTCCTGGCCTACAGCATCCAGACTGTGACCGAGGAGGAGCCTATCAATGACAATGTGAGTCTCATTTCAGAAATAATGTTCACATTTCCATCTGTATGCGTTACCATGTTACTATACTGTTCCTTGCTGAATGGCACCTTGGAGCATATTTTACCAGTGTGTTCTCCTTTCCAGCTGTATCTGGGTGTGGTGCTCGCCGCAGTGGTCATTATCACTGGGTGCTTCTCCTACTACCAAGAGGCCAAAAGCTCCAGGATCATGGATTCCTTCAAGAATATGGTCCCCCAGGTCTCTAGTGTGGATTTTGTTCTAAACTCCACATGTTTTTTTCTCATAATCAAAGCTACTTTGAGGAAACATCCCCTTTTAAGCTACTGTTTACTCCCTGTACCCTGTTAGCAAGCGCTGGTAATAAGGGAAGGAGAGAAGATGCAAATTAATGCAGAGGCGGTAGTGTTGGGGGACCTGGTGGAGATCAAAGGAGGGGACCGAATCCCTGCTGACCTGCGGATCATCTCTGCCAACGGCTGCAAGGTGAGAAGCAAAGCGAGGAGGGAGTCAAGTGGACACAGTGCAGGGGGTTGGGAAAATGCTTCACTGAACAAGGATTCAAATTCTGTTTAATTCTGTTCTGCTTATCTAGTGCTCTTGAGTCAATTTCAGAATATTAACCGTTTGTTCTCCATATCATAGCTGCTTCACACTGGTTAAATCAAGCAGGCATCAACAGTTGTGGTGGAAGAGCTCACAGAGCAGCTAACAGGGAAAATACTCTGTAGTCTAGCATAGCCTTGCTTTGAATGTCAGTGTTTACTATAATGTCATGAAAGAGGACATTTGTGATTTTTCCAGGTGGATAACTCATCCCTAACCGGGGAGTCAGAGCCTCAGACAAGATCACCAGAATTCACACATGAGAACCCCCTGGAGACGCGAAACATCTGCTTCTTCTCCACCAACTGTGTAGAGGGTCTGTCCACCTTTCCTTCTGACAAACCGTCTCAGAACATCACACCAAAGCTGTTAGTTCCCCTCTGGATCTCTGAGTTTCCTCTCACGGGCTTGCTTTGCCGCTTCTGCGCATCAGGTACGGCTCATGGAGTGGTGATAGCCACGGGTGACCACACAGTCATGGGCCGCATTGCCTCGCTAGCATCTGGGCTGGAGGTGGGACAGACACCTATCAACAGAGAGATCGAGCACTTCATCCACATCATAACGGGAGTGGCCGTCTTCCTGGGTGTGTCCTTCTTCATCCTGTCCCTCATCCTGGGTTACACCTGGCTGGAAGCTGTCATCTTCCTCATTGGCATCATCGTAGCCAATGTGCCGGAGGGTCTGCTGGCCACAGTCACTGTGAGTCCATCACTTCTCTAAGTTTAAGGACAATGAATTTGTCTGCCAGGATTTGCCGCACAACCATTGTACTGTACTTATCCTTTGCTTACCTACTATACTTATACCCACATTTATTTACACCCATTTTTTGATTTACGAAATTAATCTGTTCCTGAAAAGGATGCAGACATTGAACTTTTGGATACCCCTTTCTTGTTATTTTAAATAAGTTCCCAGCCCGTCCAAAACCCTCCAAAAATTTTTCCAAATATCATAATAACACTGTAAAACACTTACATAACTATCAACCCATGATTTCAGCACAATAAAACAGTTACATTTATACACTTACTGCTCTGAGGTAATTCCCACTTTTCTTTTTAATTGCTCAGTTCTCCATGGGATGAGCAACAAATCAAGCAGGGATCAACTGAGCAAGCTGTATTTATTGTGAACAACTACCTAAAACTGCACACTGGTGTTAAAAAGTGCAAACATACCCAAAATAAACATTAGCTAAACTTTGCCTGTTAATTGGTCTGCTGTCTCTACAAATGGAGAAATGTGGATGCAGACGTGCCAGTTATGGTACGCTAATGCACTTCCGTTTCACGCACATGATGCGTGAATTTGTTTTTTTGTATAGGCTTTGGATAAATTTCATTATGCAGATTTTTTGTTGTATAATTCAAAAATTGGGTATAAAAAGCCAAGAGCTGTTACAACAAAATTTTGGATACAAAGAATTTGTCAATAGAGGGATGCCTATACTTACATATGCCTAATTGTATGGCGGGGGGTGTGGTGGTGCAGTGGGTTGGACCGGGTCCTGCTCTCCGGTGGGTCTGCGGTTCAAGTCCCGCTTGGGGTGCCTTGCGACGGACTGGCGTCCCATCCTGGGTGTATCCCCTCCCCCTCCGGCCTTATGCGCTGTGTTGTCGGGTTATGCTCCGGGACCCCGCATGGGGCAAGTGGTTTCAGGTGGTGTGTGTAATTCTATGGTTCAGACCACACCACAGGCTAAGGTTTGCATTTCATTGTGCTGCTGACAACCTTGGAGCTAGCTCTCCCTCTGTTCTTGCTTTCCATCTCTTGCCTTTCGGGTGTTCAGGTGTGCCTCACGCTCACTGCCAAGCGCATGGCTCGCAAGAACTGCTTGGTAAAGAACCTGGAGGCTGTGGAGACCCTAGGCTCCACTTCCACCATCTGCTCCGACAAGACCGGCACCCTGACCCAGAACCGCATGACCGTGGCCCACATGTGGTTCGACAACGAGATCCACGATGCCGACACCACCGAGGACCAGTCTGGTGAGAACATGCGGCTGCACCCAGTTTACTCAGCCTCGGTGCCAGCCAGCACTGACACGGACACCGAGCCGCACAGCAGACTGGCAGGGACAGCTGGCTTCGGCTCCCTCTGACAGCCTCCTGTGGGCTAAAGTGATACTGTAAGCCTCCAGGCACTGACAGCCTCCTGCAGTCCAGGCTAATAGTGCTTACGACAGGGAAATGCAGCCTCCTGCTGCTCGAGGAGAGACTGACTGCTGGCTCTAAAGCAGTACTGAAAGGGCACTGTTGGGAAACACTGACAGGCCGCCACAGCTCGAGGTAATGCTGACATGGTTCACTGGGGAAATACTGGCAGCTTGCTATAAAAGTAATGCCTATAAGCCTCAACTCAGAGCTGCTCGGAGTAATACTTGCAACTTTCAGTGCAGTAGCTCTGACAGATTGGTGCAGCTCAAAGTAAGGCACAATGCGAGTGCCGTTTAACGGTGCACATGCTAATGTGCCCTCGCACCTGAGGCATCTCTGACAGCTCTACACTCCCTTCTTATCCACATCCCTTTATTTCTCACTTCCTCTGTATCCTTTCACTCGGCCCAGAGGTGCTCAGAGTCAGACGGAGAAGTTCTTGTAGGGAAACATGACAGATTTGCACAGGGTAAAAGTAAAAAGTAAAACTATATTTTACAATAACACAGACATTGTGTTACGAGGCAATACCGACGACCCACTAGAAAGGAACGGTGACAGTCTATTGTAGACGTACCTACAGACCACTGCAGATAGAGCTGTCGGATACTAACGTTGTGACCTGCTGCAGGCAACACCTTTGACAAGACATCACCGACTTGGACGGCTCTGGCCCGGGTGGCTGGCCTCTGCAACAGAGCTGTGTTCAGACCAGGACAAGAACACGTCTCCATAATGAAGGTTGTTCCAGAAGCCAGACCTGCTCTTTGACCACAGACAATTGTTCTACCACCAGTTGCTGTATTACAATGCTGGACTGTATTGTTAAAAATGACAATGACGATGTTGTTGCTGCCCTTGAAGTTTGTACTGATGATGATGATGATGATGATGATGATGATGGTGGTGACATCCTTCTAGAGGAATACGGCTGGGGATGCCTCGGAATCGGCCCTCCTGAAGTGCATTGAGCTCTCTTGCGGCTGTGTGCGAACCTTGAGGGAGAGGAACCCCAAAGTAGCAGAGATCCCCTTCAACTCCACCAATAAGTACCAGGTAAAGTAGGGACATTGTAGATAAGGCTGAAAGCGGCTGGCCTCCAACGATGTTAATGTGTCTTCTCACCAGAATTGTCTCTGATTGCCTTCACTTCTTTTTTCTTTCTTTTTCCTCATTTCCCCTCTGCCCCCTGATTCCATGTCAGTTGTCCATCCATGAATTGGAGGAGACTCCCAATGGTCATATACTGGTCATGAAAGGTGCACCTGAGAGAATACTGGACAGGTATGATAGCAGCTACAGACCAACTCATCAATAATCATCATTAACGCAGTAAATGAAGGAAACTTTCAGTGGCCAGCTGATAATTGCTGTTTGAACAGGCTGCATTTTTCATGAATCCTTATGATGACATGTATAGAAAGATATCACACACCGCATAAAATAACTGTCACTCGCCACGCTTATATGTGAGCTAGGAAAGTAATTAAGAATTTCTCAGTGATCATATTAGGCATTCAGCAAACGTATACAGGAAAGTATGCATATAATTGTGGAGAGAATGGCATATTTAGGGACAGTTACCTTGTGAACATGCCAAAAATGCTACTTCTACCTTGAGGGCAACTGCTGATTATTTGTTTACTCAGGTGCAGCACAATTATGATCACCGGTGAGGAATTCCCGATAGATGATGACTGGAAAGAAGCGTTTCAGAATGCCTACCTGGAGCTGGGAGGGCTTGGCGAAAGAGTGCTGGGTAAGTGGGCACTTTTCAGAGAGACATGCTCTAAGAGGACTCTTGGGGTTAAACGGCTGGGTTGTAGATACAGGGCGGAATTTCACTTTGCTCCCACCTCCTCCAATCTGCCAGTGACAGACGGGTGTATGAAGCTAAGGTATATGTGTTTCTCTCAGTGCCTCAAGCACAGTATTTATGTTCTTCTCTCAGTGACTAGAGAGCTGTAATCTTGTCTTACACTCTGACTAGAAAGCAGTAATCATGTGTTCCTTTTTTGCCTACGGACTAGCAATCAAGTATTCCCTACTTTGGCTGGAGAGTGGTAGTCGCGCATTTCTCTGTGCCCATACAGCGGTAATGTAGTGTTTCATCTCACGAGTGTGGGACGCTAAACAAGCGTTTCCCCTTCAGGGTTCTGTCACATCTTACTGCCCCCGAGTCAGTTCCCCCGGGGCTTCGAATTCGACTGCGACAATGAGAACTTCCCCACGGAGCAGCTGTGTTTTCTGGGGCTGATGTCCATGATCGACCCCCCGCGCGCAGCAGTACCCGACGCGGTGGGGAAGTGCCGCAGTGCCGGGATCAAGGTGGGTGTGTCCTCTCTGCTGTGTTGCCATGGAAAAGGGGAGGAAATGCACATGAAATATATATACAGGCACAGGCAAAAATCAAGGTGGGAGTATCCACGCCTCACTGTGTTACCAGGGAAAACTGGCAGACGACAGGCAAGTGTTGCATGGACACATGCAGCCAAGACTGAGATGGGCGTCCCACATGTGACTGCATCATCAGGGAAAAGGGCAGGTTACATGCATGTGATACATCCATGGGTAAAGCAGAGATGCACAGTACAATGTCCATATCTCATTGGCTTACCCCAGTAAAGGAAAAGTGAAGGTCAGCGAGATACACTCACCAGATACCTCAGATAATTTAGTGAAGATCAAGACCAGATTGGTCAGGGGTGTGGTGGCGCAGTGGGTTGGACTGGGTCCTGCTCTCCAGTGGGTCTGGGGTTCGAGTCCCAGTTGGGGTGCCTTGCGATAGTCTGGCGTCCTGTCCTGGGTGTGTCCCCTCCCCCTCCAGCCTTACGCCCTGTGTTGCCGGCTTAGGCTCCGGCTCCCCGCAACCCTGAATAGGACAAGCGGTTCAGACAATGTGTGTGTGTGTAAAACCAAATTGAAGCAACTGTTTAATAACCAGCTATTGCAAATTAATCAGGCAGGAAGCTTTAATGCAGTTTACAATTATTATTGCTGTTACCTCTGGCCGACAGGTGATCATGGTGACAGGAGACCATCCTATCACTGCCAAAGCTATTGCTAAAGGCGTCGGTATCATCTCAGAGGGCAACGAGACTGTGGAGGACATTGCCGAGAGGCTGAACATCCCATTGGGTCAAGTGAACCCCCGGTACAGTGATTTCTGTCGTCCATCATCCTGTCCTTTGACCCTGGGGCCCATTTATACAAATGTTCACGCGTGGTTGCTGAGAGTCTCTGTGTGAAATATGTGTGCTTTCACCCTCGCCGCACCTGCCGAACAGTGATGCCAAGGCCTGTGTGATCCATGGTTCAGACCTGAAGGACATGAGCACGGAATATCTGGACGACCTCCTGAAGAACCACACTGAGATAGTGTTTGCAAGAACCTCACCACAACAGAAGCTCATCATCGTCGAGGGCTGCCAAAGACAGGTGATTAGACAGAGACCTTGAGTGCAAGAGCCCTCACTGTTATTGTTATATAGCTGACAATTACCGTCCTTCTGTAGAACTGATCTGAAGAGAGACAATTGTAGGAATTCATAAATTTAGTCTGACGTTCACAACTTTTTTCCAAGGCACTTTGATGAGTCATATTGTGTCTAATTTGGAGACACCTGGCATCTTCTCTCTTTCAGGGCGCAATAGTGGCTGTTACAGGTGATGGTGTAAATGACTCCCCTGCTCTGAAGAAAGCAGATATTGGAGTAGCCATGGGTATCGCTGGGTCAGATGTCTCTAAGCAGGCTGCTGATATGATCCTGCTGGATGACAACTTTGCCTCCATTGTCACTGGGGTGGAGGAAGGTGAGAGCAAGATGGGTCTATACTTGGCTCCTTTGCACTGGTGGTCAAAGACCAAAAGGTGACCAAATGATGACTTGGTTCATGCAGCTGTGAGCAGAGAGTGGATTGCTTTAGTCAAGATTTTTCAGAGAACAGCCTCTATCTGAAAGGATGCAAATATTTAACAGGATCTCTCATTCACCTCATCCAAAAGGGCGTCTGATCTTTGACAACCTGAAGAAGTCAATTGCCTACACCTTGACCAGCAATATCCCAGAGATTACCCCCTTCCTTCTCTTCATCTTGGCCAGCGTCCCACTGCCTCTGGGGACTGTCACCATCCTCTGCATTGACCTTGGCACTGACATGGTGATGCCATTTCCCCCTTGCCCACTGTTTCCTCCTTTGCTCCCTGGCACTCCCTGTCTCACTTGCTCCCCACCGTGCAGGTACCAGCCATCTCCCTGGCCTACGAGACTGCTGAGAGTGACATCATGAAGAGGCAGCCGAGGAACCCGCGCTCAGATAAACTGGTCAACGAGAGGCTCATCAGCATGGCTTATGGCCAGATTGGTCAGTGATCTCCCCCTCTTTCTGTCCCACTGGACATGTGGTCATTTCAGATGTTTCACCTGTTTGATGAGTAATGAGTTAGTGTTGCTGTTATTCATGTCTGTGTGTGCATGATTAGTCTTTGTACCCGTGAACCAGATCTCCTCTCTTCCCCTGTTCTCTCACAACTCTTCCCCAGGGATGATCCAGGCCCTGGGAGGTTTTTTCACCTACTTTGTCATACTGGCAGAGAACGGTTTTCTACCGCAGAGGCTCCTGGGAATTCGTCTGGACTGGGATGACCGTAATAACAACGAGGTGGAAGACAGCTATGGCCAGGAATGGGTGAGAAATGGGTACTGTGCAGGGTGAGGGAGAAAAAGAGGGAGGGAGACATAGGTGACATGGGAGAGAGAGAAAGAAAGGAAGGAAAGAGTTGGTGCAGTGAGGGAATGACTACATGGAGTATGCCGGGTCAAATTCCACTTTTATTAAAGAGATCAAGTCGGCAATATAGATAAGTTGAGATAAGCCATCCAAAGCATAGGTGGCCTGGGAGAAACTGTTAAGTGGGCTGGATGGGGCTACAGTATATGAACGTATTGTCAACCTTGGGGAAACCACACCCAGTCCTTACAACTGTGCTTTTGTAATTAATTTTCTCAGAAACATTTTTTCCCCCTCAGGATGCGGTTTGTGTGCAAGAGATTTTATTACCTGGCCACGGGTGGATTTAAATTAAGTCTGAGAGTTTGAACACCACTGTGTTCAAATTAACTCTCAAAGTTAATTTGACTTCTCAGATTAAACTGTTTGCCTACATGATTTTTTTCTCTCCCTTATTACGGTAAATACACTTCTGGCTGCCACAATCTCCCGCTCACATGCAAGCCCTGCCGCAGCAGAGAGGGTGAACCGGCACACGTTTAAAGTAACCTCTTTTCCGGAACCAGATTTTATTTGCTCTCGTCACTCACCGGAGGCTGCAAGCATTCAGGCAGGAGACACGTGGAGAAAAGCCTTTTCTCACGCTCTCACTTCGCTCTAACTTCTCACACCCTGAATAAGTCACGTCTTTCCAAGGGGGAAGCGAAAACTAAAAAGCAATCGATGGAGTCAAAACATCCTCCTGCAAAACATAACTAATGGATATTCATAGAAATATAGAGAACAGTAAAGTGCAGATACCTTCCAAAGATCTATGTGGGTTGTAGCTGACTCTTGCGAACATGGAGGTTAGGTTTTGGTCCCTAAAGTTGGACGCTGGTGATACCTGCACTGAGACCGATGAGATGCTACATCACAGGTGCTAGTCTGTGTTTGTTCTTTTCTCAGACATATGAGCAGCGGAAGATTGTGGAGTTCACCTGCCATACCTCCTTCTTTGTCAGCATTGTGGTGGTACAGTGGGCTGACCTGATAATCTGCAAGACCCGCCGGAACTCCGTCTTCCAGCAGGGCATGAAGTAAGACGGATGTAAATGAATCAGTGACTGAAGGAGTGACAGTCAGTGAATTAAGATGTGTTTGAGTTAATTTACCTGCGGAATACAATGCATGAGCAGTATAAGTCTATATCCCCTGTTAATAGTTTGTCACTTTTCAAATCACTCATTTTCATTACCTGCTTGTCCTGTTCTGGGCTGTACTGGTCCAGAGCTTATCCTGGAATCACCAGGCTCAAGGCTAGGAAGGGTGCATCCCTTATGGGACACCAGTCCTTTACAGGATAGCCACACATGCCAGCACTACAGAGAATTTGGCATTGCCAATTCACTTGAACTGCACGTCTTTGGACTGTGGGAGGAAACCAGAGCTCCCGGAAGAAACCCTTGCAGAGACATGAAAACTCCACACAGACTGAACCAGATTCCAACCTAATCCCAAACAGTCTGGGTACTGCGAGATGCACCATGCCACTCATTTTCCCTGTCTCAGAATAAAAATTAGTTGCATTATGTATATGTTTGCAGAACTTGTGCAGAGGGTTTTCAATGCGCTCATTGAAAAAGCATAAACAGAACACTACATAAATCCTTACTCAACTACTTTTCAAATACATCTGAGGAGTCTGTTGTTCTTTCCCTACCTTCATACCCGTCTTCCTCTCCACAGGAACCGGATCTTGATCTTTGGCTTGTGCGCAGAGACGGCGCTTGCTGCCTTCCTGTCCTACTGCCCTGGCATGGATATTGCCCTGCGCATGTACCCCCTCAAGTTAGTACTTCTCCTTGACCACAAAGATGATCTCTGACCCCAAGCGTGCGTTACTATTTCTTGGTATCAGGCTGTCTCAGAAACACCACAGCCATAAAAACATCAGTTTTTAAACTCACATCAGCATAATGCAACCCGTACTCACTACATGTGCTTTAAATATTTCTCAACACATCTCTTCCTCAGGATCTCCTGGTGGTTTTGTGCCTTCCCATACAGTCTCCTCATTTTCACATACGATGAGATCCGAAAACTGATACTGAGACGATATCCAGGCGGTGAGTTCCTAATACCCGATAAAGTGAAAACAATGGTAAAGACACTTTCACGAATTTGATGTGGAGTAAAGTTGGTATACGCTCACAATATAATGGAGTCATCATGGGGTCATGCTAGTACAAACTCACAGTGCCATGCATAAATGAACCACAGAATCACACTTTTACTCAATCACGGAGCCACTGAAGCAGTTTCTCTGTATTGGAGAGGTGAGTGCTATAGCTGCCACTTGTAACTGCACAGTATCGTCTTTAAATATTTCCTGTGCATTGTGATATTGCGCTCCTAAGTAACTAAATATCTCCAAGTAAAGTAAAATAGCGACCCACAATCTTCAGGAGCAGAAATTCACACAGTAAGACCTCCAGGAGCCACACGGAGACAGAAGAATGTCATCCTTATTGTGGGTTTGCTCTCTATGTGCGACAATATGTTTGTCTGCGATTTATTCTCTTATATTCTCTTCTGCTCTGCAGGCTGGGTAGAGAAGGAGACCTACTATTAGCAAATGAAAAATTTCTACATGCTTGTGACTTCATGGTATCACTGCATGGCACTGTGGATGACAGAGTTGGAAAAACAAATAGAGGATCCAGTGTAATAAAACACCGTACTGTCCTTGAACATCATCTGTCCAACAGAAACCAGCCGTTTCCCATTATAACAGATTTTAATGTAGCTGGACTGAATCCATACATCTCTTCCTAATGGCGCCGTTTAGTACCAAACTTACACATTTCATGTGGCGTATTGGTTAGGACCATCACCTTGTAACTGAAGGACCGAGATTCAAATCTCTGCTCCAGCTGTCATACCCTTGAGCAAGGTACTTACTCTGAATTTTTAAAGTAAAAATCACCCAGCGGTTTATATGGGTAAATAGTTGTAAGTTGCGTAGTACACAAACGTAATAACACCTTTGACAAGTGTCAACTAAATAAACAAATGTAAATGAGAAATTTCCCAAAGAGTTGCAATTTTCTCTTTCCATTACAAAAAAGATATCAGCTGGCTAACTGCCAAAAAGACATTGTAAGTAATTTAAAAAACATATTGTGGACCAAAGGTGTTTCACATTATGTAACTTAGCGGAGAAAATCACAGCGTAAATGTATTGACAAAAATTTAATTACATGGAGTCATTAAGACCATTTTAGCCTCCTGGTACTCTGCGAGGTGGGCAACATATTTCTTGGAGCCCACTGAAAGGATGTAATTGAGAGAAAACCTCCCAGCCCTGCAATCTCATCTGAATGCAGTTTTAATTTCTTGGAGGCTGTTGCACTTTTGCAACAAAAGCATCTCTGATTGTAGGAATGCAATGAATTAACCACACAGAAGCGATAAATGCTGTATTTCCCTGCAAGTTGTGTTTCAGCTGTGTAGGATTTATTTACTGTGTACCTCATGTATGCTGAATAAAGAACACATTAAAATAAAACAAAATAAAATGAAACTGGAAAGAAAAAAGAAGAAATGTGTTTTTTTCTTGTTGCCCTCACACTTCCCAGACAACACATGCAACCTCTTAATCGGGAACATTAGTAAAAAAACAGAAACAACAGGAAGCCTTTTGTGAGACATTTCTGTCAAATTACTGGTAGCTATCAGGAGCAAAGTGTTTAAGTTGATAAAAATAACACGACAGTTGGAGGCTTCAAATATAAAAGGGATTTAAAGAAACGGTTTTTTCACACTAAGAATGTATAATGGAAATTACAGAAATAAAGAGAATTGAAAAGATGACAGAAAGGTGTGTATTTCACTGTGAAATAAAGCAATATTTAACCCGAGATGCCGCGTCAGACAGAGCTCTGAGAACTCATCACTTTCACCTAGGCAGTCCCTGGGTTACGAACGTCCGACTTACGTACAACCGGTAGTTATGAACCATCCCGGTAAAGCCTATTATATTAAAAATTATATTATATATTCTAAAAAGTTACATACAATGGTTCGTAATAGCAAATGGGCGCTACTTTGCGACACACATCAACCCATGGTGCGTCTACAGTGGTTCATCGGCTCGTGGGCGCATGAGCCCATGGTAGGACAAAGACTTTCTTCTTTTTAACTGTCACGCCCATGACCTTACCTCGAACGTCCGCACCTGCCCGAAATCAGAGCAGCGGAGTATAAAGAAGCCGTACCTGCATACCCTGGTTGCGGAATCTCATTTGAGAAACCTGTCCCTCCAGCACTCTCGAGTGAATCCACGACAACCTACCCGACCTACCAAGTCTCTTGTTCTCCTCAATCCCTCGTTCCTGCTCCTGATGTCCACGGCTCCGACACTTGTATCGCCTCCTCGACTACAACATCAGATTTTCCCCAAGACTTATGTTTGTGCAGTGACCAACCCACGCCTGTCCCCGACCACGAATCTCGCCTGCTCCCTAATGTACTGACAATAAAGATCCCGTGATTGGGTTCACACACACCTCAGTCTCCTGCCTGCTCAGTATGACATGGACCACATTCCTGTTAAGTGTCTCGTGTGTTACTGTATATGGCTTAAATTTTTTGCTTTAACCCTCCATGGAACCAGAATCAGAATCAGAACAAGCTTTACTGCCAGGTATGTTCACACATACAAGGAATTTGTCTTGGTGACAGAAGCTTCCACAGCACAGACAGAATGACAGTGACAATACGCAGATGAGAAGACAGAATATATGAATGAGGGATAAAAAATATATAAAAATATAAAGTACCCAATATACAAAAATAGTCACTAGATACAAATGCAAGGGAGTGTGAGTAAGAGATATGATGTGATAAATAGTTATAAATATAAATAGCGTTGTGTATTGCACTGGTTTACTCTCTAGGGGGGATTTAGCTGTTCATGAGGTAGATGGCCTGAGGAAAGAAACTTTTCTTGTGCCTGGCTGTCCTGGTGCTCAGTGCTCTGTAGCACTGGCCAGATGGCAAAGGTTCGAAGAGGAAGTGGCCTGGATGTGAGGGGTCTAGAATGATTTTGCTAGCCCTTTTACTCATTACTGACTCTGGACGAGTGCAGCTCTTGGAGAGCTGGGGGGTGTGCCGATGATTCTTCCAGCAGTCCGAACTATCTGCTGTAATCTTCTGATGTCTGATTTCATAGCTGAGCCGAACCAGACAGTTATAGAGGTGCAGAGGACAGACTGGATGACTGCGGAGTAGAACTGCAGCAGTAGCTCCTGTGGCAGGTTGAATTTCCAAAGCATAAATGTGATGCAAATGATGGTGATGATTCAAAGAAAAGGAAAACAATCACGACTGAAATTAAAGTAGAAATAAAGGGATCGGAAAAGGTGAAACACCAACATTGGAAAAGAGAACATTAAAGTTTCTTTAATATTTTTTTATACCTACACACACATTCTCTCTCTCTCCTCCTCTCTCTCTATTATAAAAACTGTAGAAACATTTATTATTATCTCTTTCTATGTCTCTCTCTAGTATTATAAAAACTGTAGTTACATGTATTATTATTATTATTATGCCACATCATTACATTCATTGTATTGTTATTAAAAATGTTTTAGTGTTTCCGGAAGTGTTTCTTTAATGTTTTTTTATAGAAAGGTACACTATATACTGTATACTAAGACAAACATGTGACTGACTGACGTCAGACACGAACCGTACCGAACTGTTCCGACTTACGTAGAAATCCGACTTAAAGACAGATTTAGGAACAAAACTCGTTCGTATTCCGGACACCGCCTGTACCACGGAAAGGAAGCTTCGCTCCTCTTTAAGGGCCATCAACTTCCTGTTACGTCACATCCGGAATATAAGGGTCGAAAAGATGGCGTTGCTCTTAAGGTCAGTACTGCTGGAAATGTCCTGCTGTTGCTTTCCTGCACTCAGGGGAAAGGGACATCCTCGTTTTGTGTGGTGTGTGATAAAAAAATAAGTATGTATGTGCTGCTGTGTCTAGACGGCATCGTGCGCTAACTCACTGTTTTGGAAAGATGGGGAAGGAAAAATTCGACGATTCTGATTTATTCGAACTACCTCAGGCTCGGATTGACAGCCTAAGAGTAAGACAGTGAGCCCGTGTCACACGGCGTGTGTAACTGAGAATAATGTGGTGATAAAACTTACATGATTGGTGAAAAAAAGTTATTTATTTGAAGCTAAGAAAAAGAGCCGTCGGCGTCAAGACTCAAGTTCACTGTCCGAGTTTCAGTCAAGTAACTGAGCGAAGAAGTGAATCGTGTCACACTGCGAGAAGTGTGTCCTTCTCAGTCTTTTTTTGTTGTAATTACAGCACCGTCTGACGGGCTTTACAGGAACGAAATGTTACCTGTTCCCTCCTTTCCGTTTTCCGACAAACTCAGTCAGTGTGATAGGCAGACCATTTAAACCGGATGTCAATGGTGCTTATGATTTGCACTTTAACATTTCTTTCTCTTAGACTTTATTGCTTGAGGGAGGACCTGCAAGCCCTCCACAACAAGCCTTATGATAAGGCACTTGAGTTTGGTTACTTGGTGCAATGACTGAGCAAGATCTATCCCAGACCGAGAGTGTGGAGGTGAACCAGTACCCTCCTGTGAATCTCCAGCCAGGTTCTCCATGATAAGGCACCCGAGTTTGGTTACCTGGTTCAACTTGTGCAAAACAAAACTTCAGAACATCATTCAAGGGAGACAAATGAACTGAACGCAGGAAGCCTTTATGTTTGTCTTATAGGTTTGTTTCACAGTTATTTATTTAGCAGATGCTTTTCTGCAAAGCGACTTCCAATGAACTCTCTGTGTTGTCAGCCCACACACCTTATTCACCGTGGTGACTTACACTGCTAGATGCATTGCTTACAATGGATCACTCATCCATACATCAGTGGAACACACTGACACTCTCTGTCACTCACACACTATGGGTGAACCTGAACAGCATGTATTTTGACTGTGTGAGGAAACCAGAGCACCTGGAGGAAACCCACGCAGACATGGGGAGAACATGCAAAATCCACACAGACTGAGCTGGGATTTAACCCCCGTTCTCGCGCACTACCCAGGCACTGTGAGACAGCAGTACTACTTGCTGTGCCACCCTGATGCCCCTGTTTACCCATTTGTACTGCTAGAATTTTTCAGGAGCAATTTAGGGAACGTACCATGCTCAAGGGTATTACAGCTGGAGGTGAGACTCGAACCTGCAATCTTTGGGTCCAAATGCTGGACAGCTGGATAACATCCTAATGGGGACATCCGGTAGCATAGTGGTTAGAGCTACTGCCTTTAAATCTGAAGGTTGCGGGTTTGAGCCCCCCCTCTAGCTGTAGTACCCTTGAGCAAGGTCCTTACTCTAAAATTGCTCTAGTAAAAAATTACCCACCTGTATAAATGGGTAAATAATTGTAACCTTAACACTGTAAGTTGCTTTGGAGAAAAGTATTAGCTAATGAATAAATTTAAATGCTGTAACCACTACGCCATGCTACATTTTATTGTGTGCGGTTTTGTTTCTTCCAAATAAGTCTTTCCTTGTTTTATAGGTACTGCACTTTTTAAGCCATAGTCAAGTTTACCTGTGTATTACATTGCACAGTGAAGGTTTGAAGGGAACTGAGTAAAGTTTGTGATGTGACCTGATTCTGTTGTGTTAAACCACATCTTCTGTCATTTGTAGCCAAACGAGGCAGACTCTTCAGCACATTTATGACTGAAATTTTTCAGGTTATTTTAAGTTTGCCATTTAAATCCAGCACATGTTACATACATGTTTGTCTTTTCCTCTCCCATGTAGGTCCTTAGCCAGGCAGGGGCTAAGCCTATCCCGTCCTCAGTCATGTGTCTTACTCAGACAGTGAGTATTGAATATTCTGTCAGGCTGCAAACATGCATTGCTGAAAGCTACATCTTAATTTGCATACTTCCCAGTTCTGGAAAACCTGTAAAATAATGAACAGTTATCTTTGACATGTTGTAGCATCTAAGTATAAAAATATACATGTCATATTTCCTGAATAAAATCATTCTTCTTTACTGATCACAGAATATTAAAGCAGAAGGCAAACCCTTGGAAAATCTGAACATCCTAATGCAGTATAGTTCCAATAAATCATTTTATTTTTTCTGCCTATCAAAAATTTACTCGATTCTAAAAGTAAATTGAATAGTTTTTCCTCTTGGTATGTATCATTTGAAGTTCGTAATAGGAATATTTACTTTCAACACAGCGAAAAGTAGTAAGTTTTTCTTTCCCTGATTGTATTTGAAGAATGCAATTTAGTTAATGAGCAGTGAGTATGTATATATTTTTAAAATTTTTGTTATATACTTTTTAAATTAAGCAAACTTATAAATATGCCTTTAGTCTTTATTTGCAACTTGTAAACAGTGTACTGAATTCAATGTAACAGAGCTGTAGGACTGAGAGTGTGGAGGTGAACTAGTAGCACACTCAAAATGATTAGCATTGTATGAATGTGAATTTTTTTTTTTTGTCCAGAATTTGTAAATGCTTTGATGCTAATAGGCATTTGTGTTTTCAGTGTGTAAAGATGAACATGTCTGTATTACACTATAAATGTTTTGAGTGCATATGAGAATCTGTTCAGGAGCTTCAGTGTGATTTTTCTCTCTCATAGTGTCGTTCCCATGGGAACCAGTGCTAAGGAGGAAATGAATAAATTTTGGGCCAAAAATTCCAGACTCAACCGACCACTTTCCCCCCATATTACAGTCTACAGGTACAAGACTTACTAGCACATTTTCCATGCAGTTTGATGAATTCATAAATGGAAGAGGTAGAGCTGTTTCTCTTTTTAATCTGTGTCTCTTATAAGCAAACTTCTGCAGAGCACCTTAGTGTGTGGGATACAGATCTGAGTGAAAACCCAACAGTAATCAAATGCCAGAAAATAAAGACCTTGAGATGTGAATTCATATGATAGACCCACGAAGTACTGTTTGGAACAATTAAGCATACAGCCCAGCATTACCGTGAATTTGTAAACGTTTAATAGGTATGAATCCTGTAGTATGGTTATGTATCAACTTCCACAAAAAAGTACATTTCTGGTTTTTCATTGACATACCAAGTATTGGTGTTAAGTGTGATATAGCTTCAGAGCTAGATTTGTTAAAAGATCAAAGTATCACTATCTGATAACTGCTGTATTTGAAGGTAGTAAAGTTGCAGTGAAATATTTTCTCTTTGTTTATTGCCTTTTTTTTCTGGCAGAGGTCCTTAGCCATCATAAAAATTCTAAAGGGGTTTTTGGCCTGTTGATGGCTAAGAACCTCTAAATTAGAGGGCACTACATTGTTTACTTCCATTTAAGTAATTCTAAACCGTGTTTCAGCAGGACCAGTTCCGGTTTCACTTTTCTGAAAGCAAGAAATGAATTCCAGTTAGTGGCATAACTGGGTGTGTTTTGCAGGTGGTCAATCCCAATGGCGATGTCCATCTCTCACAGAGGCACAGGGATTGGGCTCAGCACAGGTACAGCACAGAGCCTTTCCACCTTGTGAAACTGCTGTACACTCCCCTATGCAGCTTGCTAAACATGTGGTTAGCTCACAAGTAGCTTATAAAATACTCAGAGTCCCAGGAGGAGCTCTCTAGAGTACCCTTGAGAAAGGATGCTCAACAGGCATTATTCTCATCAGTTGTAAATAGGCAAAATAACTTTGTGTATGATCTTAGGCTCTGCAGTGAGATAATAATTAGATATTTGTGTGTGTGTGTGTGTGTGTGTGTGTGTGTGTGTATATAATATATATAGAAATAGTGCATACCAGCAATTAATTATACTTCTAAAAGAAGAAATCCATGGCCCCTGAATGTGGTCCTTGTGGGCCATTGTGTGTGTAGATTTTCATTGTACTTGTGCACTTAAGCACATTGATCTAATTTATTTCCCTAATTGAAATTCTTCTCTCAGCCTTTAAGTTGGTTGTTTAAAAAGAATTGGAAATCTGAGCCCACTGCACAGCCCACCAGGACTGAAGAAGCCTGCATTTATGCAATAATTAAAGTCTAAGAAAAAGAAATGTTAAGGTGCAAATCATAGGCACCATTGAGACATGTGCTTTAAATGGTCTGCCTAAGCTGTGTGCAAGAACATTACACAACAGTTTCCTGTCTTAGCCACCGTGCTCTCCACAAGGGCTTATCTCGTGTGTTTTCAACGTGTAGCGGTAGAGTGAGGTCAAACAGCGGCTTTTTAGTGACGGGGACTAAAAGCATTGGCAGTCTGCTGTTGGCAAAGTTGTCAGCTCACAGGTGAGTTACTCTTTCCTGGGTGGTTGGCAAATATGTGATGGGAATGACTTGCGGAGCAGTAATTACTGAAGCAGTGCAGGCTGCCCATGAAATGCCAACTGTTTCCTCTATGCACCTCCAGAGAGGCCACGTAAATGTTGGAAGCTCTTCCTGTAAATCTTGGAGCAACTTGATCGGCATCCAGTTGGGGGGTGTATGGTATAATAGAGTAACCCTGATTTTTTTTTTTTTTTTATTTTTTATTTTTTAAATCATCTGTAAGATATGAGGGAAAAACTTGAGTCCTCAGGAGGTAACAAACATGCTCAGTCTGAATCTCTGCAACCTCAGTGTTATGTGGCCCAGAAAATATTTCAAAAATTCTTTCTCAAAACACTGACTTCAGCGTGCAATTATTTAGCACAGCTCTCATCACTGACCTCCCGTTTGTTGGAATCTCAACTTGTGAGTCTGCCATTTACTTTAACAAAGCCCACATTTCACTGCTAGGGGCCCTATTCTTTGATTTCAACACCATACATCGTTTTTTTCTGAAAGACAATCTTTTTGGGTTGCTATTCAGGTCAACCTCTCCAGTGTTTAATCATCATCCCTCCACATACAGGTATCTCTCTGTTTGCTGTGGGAGCACTGGCTTTACCTGGTGACTTTGCCCACTACCTGGGGCTCGTTCAGTCCCTCTCTCTGGGCCCTGCCATAATCGCCAGTGCCAAATTTGTGCTGGCATTCCCCGTGATGTACCACACCTTCAACGGCATCCGCCACCTGGTAAGAAATCCCACACCTGTGTGT
Organism: Scleropages formosus; assembly: GCF_900964775.1. Taxonomy (NCBI): domain Eukaryota; kingdom Metazoa; phylum Chordata; class Actinopteri; order Osteoglossiformes; family Osteoglossidae; genus Scleropages; species Scleropages formosus. Next base: position 16,126,090 of record NC_041806.1, read on the forward strand.
ACCATCTGTTGGTCTTGATTGCTACAAGTTGTCTTGTCTGTGAGATACACAAATACTACAGACATAGCATATGAAAAGATTAAAAAAGTACACAGATGATGTGAAGCTGCCGTAATCAGGTTGCGCACAGGGATTTTAGGACATGTGTACCATCAATTTGTGAATAGATTAATATTTTTTGTTGTCTTTTTGATCTCTCTGTGAACATTGTGTATCTTCTCTCTGCTTTCAGTTATGGGATGTGGGAAAAGGGTTCAAGATCCCGCAGGTGTATCGCTCAGGGTACATCGTCATTGCACTGTCACTCCTCTCATCCGTTGCTCTCGCCACCCTCTGAGCTGCCACAAGATGTCAGAAGAGGAGGGGGAGAAACGTTCCAGTGGAAGATGTTTTGTGTTTCTTCACAAAAACTTGGATTGTTTGCCCTTGATGTATTAAAATGTCTGTACATAAACAGATTTGTCCTGCATGGATGTTTTGTGAAAAAAAGCTGTCCAGCCTCCGTGATCCAGGCCGGTTCAGCCGAGGGCTCGGCCCACGTGGGCCAGCAACAGTGTCCCCCTGCAGCCGGTTCGCCACGAGAGCGGTGCGTCAGCTCTGAGTCAGCACGGCTCGCGTACTCGTGGTCACATTTTTAATCAAAATTCCCTGCCATCGCAGAGGAGCTGTGAGACGGGGGCCCCTCGATGAGCCTTTCTGCCCTTTGGACAGGAATGCTGTCAAGTCTCAAGTGCGTTTGCATACGGGTGCGGCGGGTCCCGGAGCAGCTCTCATTCGTCCTCGTTTATGTGCTTCGTTCAGGCTGAAGAGCCTCCTTGCGTGCAGCGTTTCTGTTCACGCCAACAGACAGTGCTATAGGCTAACGTGTGACCCGAAAAACATGCTCTTTAGTTACGGCGACGTTCACTTTGCAGACTTATTTTATTTTGCAAAATACAACCAAACCCCTCAAAAACATCCCAGTACTAGGACTTTCTGTGCACTGCACTTGGCTAGTTTATTCGTCAGCACTCTTAAGTGTGAGTGCGAGTTCGTGAGGGTTTCCCTCCGACAAATACCATCCACCTGTGCAGGAGGCGCAGCCGCCATTTCGGCTCTGGCCCACGCAGCAGTTGCTCGAGCGCCCTCTGCAGGTGCGGCGCCTCTGAGCCGGAATGACGTGCGACTGGTCCTGATGCTGCTCGCTGTGTGCGAGGATGTATGGACTTGCAGCGGCTATACGTGTGAGGAGGTGGCTCCGTCTCTGTGGCGCAATGGAATAGCGCGCTGGACTTCTAATCCAGAGGCTCCGGGTTCGAGTCCCGGCAGAGATGAGGTGGTGTCGACGCTCCCCAGACAAAAGGCTCTTTTTGCCGGATCCACTTAACTAGAGTGCGGGTGCCTTTCATGCTGAGGCGACGCTGACCGCTTCCTATTTTCGGACGTATATTATTTTTAGTAACCAAGGTCTTTCTAACAATAACTACCCTGGACGCGCGATGATACCATACATACAAAGATTTAATATAAAATCGATTTAATGTATTGCGAAAGGCGTGATCTCTCTGGGACAGTATGTGTACTTTGTGATGATTTTGAACTTAGATTTGTGTACATCTGTATGTATGTATGTGTGTGTGCGTGTTCGTGTTTGTGTCACACACAAAGGACCAGAGAAAAGGGGTGGCAGCAGCAAACACTGAAATACTGAAATCACGCTTAGTGCAAACAGACAAGAAATTAACCTCACTGTGGAAAATAACTGTTGAAAACAACCACGCTTAAGTAACCCTTTCTTTAACTTTTATTCAAACGCATAAATGGTCATTTCAGTTCTACCGACATGTCACCGTTTTCCTCTCGCCGGGACCGACTTGAACAAGTACATTCGACGTCAGACCGGGACCTGGGGATTTAATCACCTGGTCGGGACATAAAATGGTCATGTTTCGACGCGATGTCCTATTTAACATTTTGATTAAAAAGTAAGAGAGGTTAATAAACGTAGATCCGAATTCCATCATTAGATGACGTAATTCGGCGTTCCGCGGACTGGGAATTGCGAAGCGCCGACGAACCTCAGCGCAGCGAGCGCTTCTCGTCACCAGATGGCGCTGCAGCCCCAATAATTTCAATTCCTGGCCGCGGTCCCCGTTATTTCTCAATTAAAGAGCATATTTGAATATCACAATCGCGGTAGTACAGCAGACACAGATCTCTAATAACTGTCAAAATTGAGTCTATCACGAAACGCGATCAAGACCGCACGCGTACAGGTGGACAAATAAATACTTTAAGAGCCTTCAGACTGAGTCTCCATGTAAACAAATAATTGATCCAAGTAATGTCCAGCAGTATCTAAATTCATCCAGGGCCTCCGTTTGTTCCTCCATCGCGTAGGTCTCTCTTTAACCCCATCATACTTCCCCCACACTCATAATCCGGGTTCAGACCTAATCCTAATCCGTTCCTGCACACGGGCATCGAACAGAGTCCTATTAATGAGCCCTCGGTTCAGCCACATGTCGCCTAATAGCAGCAATAATGACCACTGGCAGGTAGGAGGGGGGGCGGCGGTCGTCATCACTGTAACGAGTGATGGTCACCACTGTAACGTGTCAGAACGCCTAGTGAGCCTCATGTCGGTACTTTTCCTCCCCGCTTTGCACGCACCCCCTCCCCCCTCCCCCCGTCACCCCCACGCGTTGCACAGGCAGCGCGCGCCCTTGCCCTCTTACTGGAATGGTACGGGCCAAATCGTATTAAAATCCCCTCCCCTCCCCCCCAACCCCCCCCCACCCTCCCTCCGCCCCGTGCGCCACCCCGCCCCGCGCGCCACCCCCTCCCTCCTCCCCGGTTTCAGACAGTCTGTTTTTGCTGCAGTGAACGTTATAGCGCTGCGAAGGAAGGGGGGAAAGGCGAGAAAAACAGGGAGCGCGCGACAGGAGGGAGCTGAGCCCGAACCCGCGGACCGGACCTGACAGGAGCGCGAGGAGATAAGATTTCGGTGTGTACGCCCCCCCCATCCCCAACCCCCCCTGTCGCCTAATGCTCCGCGCATCGGGATCGTTATTGCTGTCGGCGTCATGCCTGTTTGCCGCGGAGGGAGACCCCTGTTAGGGGCTTTTTTAAGCGCGAGCCGCTCGTGCTGTGGAATGTACCGTTATTCCGCGTGAAACGTCCCGCCGCCGCCGCCGCCGCGCGCGCACCGCACGTTCCGCTCTGACGGAACGTTAGTCGTTATCTCTCTGACGGGGCGCGTGCGTCTGGGAAGCAGGTTCATCTTCATTTTCTTCTTGCTCTTGTTCTATTTGCACGTTATCGTTGTTGTTGTTGTTGTTATTACAGTTATTAATTTCATTCGGCTGCACGCTTGTCCCTCCCCTCGCCTCCCCGTTCCCCGTCGTCGTCGTCACTGGTTCGTTGCTTGCTGCATTTCACGCGCGCTGCTCCGCCGCGTGCCTGTCCGTCGCGGGTGGGACTCCGCCGTGGGGTCGAGCGCTCGAACCCAGGTCCTCCTCATCATCCGGAATAAAAGAAGCCAGGTGTCGAACCGCGAGGACCTATCTAATTCCCTTGCCTTATTATGCTCTTACTCTTGAAAACACTCGTTTGTCGCGCGGAGGGACACTGCAGCTCCTGTTGTCCGCTCTCCGCCGTAGCCTTTCCGTTGCTTTCGGCGCCTTCTCGCGCTCTGCCGCCGTGACCAGGATGAGCGAGGCTGTTTTTTTTGTTTTTTTCTTCTCCACGGGAGAAGCGGCGGCTCTCGCGCGGCAATAATGGCCCCCCGCCGTCCGTCCCCGTCCCTGTGTGTCCGTGTCCGCTCCCCGCCCAGCCGTCACACCCAGCAGACGAGCCCGTCCGCGTCCTTCGCTCTCCTGTGAAGCGCCTCGGTCTGTCTTAATTAACGGACCCCTCGAGGACGGGGCCGTGGGGCCAGCTCGTGCGTGTGCGCGTGTTCGCCCGCGCGTCTCTGCGAGGCCGGCGACGTGAAAGCGCACTGACTGTGAATTCTCCGAGGGCACAGGTGCGCGCACACCTCCGTGTTTTTTGGGTCGTTCTTTTTCGTCACGGCTTATTTCTTTCTTTATTTATTTATTTATTTCCCGAAACGGGATGCCGATTGATGCTGCGGATCGAACGCATTCAGGTCGATCGATCATCATCGCTGTCGTCGCGCGCGCGCGTCCCGCTGTAGTGGAGCCCCTCTGACAGGTGACGTCTGAAATGCGTGTGTGCGTGTGTGTGTGATCGCGCAGGTGTCACAGAGTGTTTTGCGTGTGTTGCTGTGTCTCACGTGCGCAGGTGTCGTCTGCGCCACCCTAGCCACCCCTGCGTGCGCCATCCGCGCTCCCGAGGACGCCCGAAGAGACGCACGGATGAAGGTGATGGCATCGCCCGCATCCCCGCTTCTCTGGACTCTGTGGTCCTTCAGCATCTTCGCTGCATCTCTTCAGAGTGATTATTTCAGTAAGTTGTTTTTCTTTTTATTTTAACCCTCTGCTGTTGGCATGGCGTATGCCCCCCCCCCCCCCCAGCAGGCGTGTCCTTAACCCCACCACCCCCGTCCCCCTTGTTTTTTGAGTCTTATTATAAGGGACTCGCAGACCCCTTAATAAACTCCAGGTCCCCCTGATTGAGCAACTGGGCCTCTGCTCCGCTTTGCTGAGTCCTCTGCCAGGGGGTGGGTGGCGGGGGAGGAGGGGGGGCTGATCACAGGCAAGGACACATTTTCTGACTCATTTGCCTGTATTGATTGGTGAGCAGTGATTTTTATTCACCTTAAGCAAGCCAGGCAGGCTGATCAGAGATAGGAGAGTGTATATTAATGCTTTTAGATTGGATTTGTAAGTGCCACCGAGTCCCAGTCAACTCTTAAGGAACACTTGTGATGCCCTCTGTTGAGGAGTGGTCACAACTGGTTCACCGCTGCGAGTCTTGGGACTGCGGGATGAAGACCTTAGCTTCCGGAGAAAACCTACACGAACTTGGAGAACATGCAAACTGCACACAGACTGAGCTGCTTTCAAACATTGGTCCAAAGCCACTTTCCGGGAGCTGTGAGGCACCAGTGCTACCCCCTGTTCTGCTATGTTGCTCGTGGAGCCATGTCAGGTGTGAATAGTGAGCTTTCTGACTGATCAGGTATGAGATAGCTGGTGGGGAATCTGGGCTTGTATTTGTGGGTTCTGCTGCAGTTCGGTTCATCGGAATGAAGGATGGAGGTGGAGTGTTGGTTTATACAGTCAACTTGCCCACTGAAAGGGTCAGGCTACGTGTTGGTGAAGTCTTGCAGTTTTACCCCCAGGCAAGATTGTTAACCTGAATCGGTGTGGTAAAAAACGTCCTGTGTAAATAAGTGAACTTTAGGGAGCTGTGAGTAACAGGAGCTACGTGACAAATTAATAATGCCGATAAAATTTGTCCCTGTTTTTATTGGCCTGGGTCCAGTCCAGGATGCCCAGGGGGGTGCTGAGTGGATTGCTGTGGTCCTCACACTGCCCTCCCAAGATGACTCAGCCAGAACTGACCACCTTAATGGAAGCTTTCCCTCCATAATTGATTATTGATCACGCACAGCCATTTCAGATCAATTACTTGGGCTTGGTGGTTGCAAGTGGGGTGAGATTTGTGTTTGAGTGCATTTGTGTGTGGATACACGTGCGGGATGCAGCACACTGATGTCTAATGGACCTGAACACACACCATGTTACATGACCAGGAAAGGTCAACTACGTGTGGAACACAGTCTTCCAAAGGCATGCTTTGGGGTGCTCTCTGGAGCTTAGCAATCATGTAATGAGGTATTTCTTATTACAAGCATGATTGCTGCAGTGCACACACGTGTGCGCAGACAAACACACGCACACACACACAGATGCACGCTGCTAGTTTTCAGACTGTCAGCATTTTCCTTTGCTGAATTATTCATGATCTCTCTGTTTTGGTTCTTTTGGCATGGCTGCACTCGGCAGCAGTAATGATGGTAACGGTGGAGGAATGGCTGGCGTGGGGGCAGTAGGGCTTACAGATTCACTGTGGACCAGTGTGTAAGACAGCAGTGTGGAGTAGTAGACAGGAGTGGTAAATCAGTCACCTGTGAGGGGTAGACATGAGCGTAGACGGGTAAGGGCTGAGGAGCAGTGGACAGGAGCAGTAGATGGGTAAGGAGTAAAGAGCAGTAGACATGTAAGGGGTGAGGAACAGCAGACGGAAGGAGTAGGCGGGAAAGGGGTGAGGAGCAGTAGATGGGTAAGGAGTGAAGAGCAGTAGACATGTAAGGGACGAGGAGCAGTAGATGGCAGCAGTAGATGGGTAAGGGATGAGGAACAGAAGATGGGAGCAGTAGATGGGTAAGGGATGAGGAGCAGAAGACGGGAGCAGTAGATGGGTAAGGGATGAGGAGCAGAAGACGGGAGCAGTAGATGGGTAAGGGATGAGGAGCAGAAGACGGGAGCAGTAGATGGGTAAGGGATGGGGAGCAGTAGATGGGTAAGGGATGAGGAGCAGTAGATGGGTAAGGGATGAGGAGCAGGAGACGGGAGCAGAAGATGGGTAAGGGATGAGGAGCAGTAGATGGGTAAGGGATGAGGAGCAGTAGATGGGTAAGGGATGAGGAGCAGGAGACGGGAGCGGTAGATGGGTAAGGGATGAGGAGCAGAAGATGGGTAAGGGATCAAGTGCAGTAGATGGGTAAGGGATGAGGAGCAGTAGATGGGTAAGGGATGAGGAGCAGGAGACGGGAGCAGTAGATGGGTAAGGGATGAGGAGCAGAAGATGGGTAAGGGATCAAGTGCAGTAGATGGGAGATTTAGGTAGGTAAGGGATGAGGAGCAGAAGATGGGAGCGGTAGGTGTCTAAAGGATGAGGAGCAGAAGACGGGAGCAGACCGAGCACTGGAGAAGTGAGGAGAAGCGGCCAGGAGGGCAGTTCTGCACCTGTCTGCTGCTCCTCACTGCTGCCCTGTCTACTGCCCAGAGAGCAGTGTGGAGAAGCAGTTGGGGCAGCAGCGACTTTTAGCTGAAAGGCGCAGTGAGAAGGATGGTGGATGCAAAGGAAAAGTTCATTGTTCCTTTTGACACTGATATACAATATAAAAACCAGGTTGCCTGGTTACCAGCTCTCTAAACTATTTTCCCTGCATCAATAATAGGACATCGGATGTTGTCGCAAGGCTGCATTTGAGTTTGCCTTCTGCTTCTGGAGGGAAGAGAGAGACTCCAGAAGACTCGCAGGCTGGCGTTGGCTGCTCTCAGCTACCGGTGGGAAACATTTTCACCGATTTGTTATCGATCAAACTGTTGTCTTATCAGTTTGCCAATTTGCTTCGCTGACTTGTTAAATGCTTGCAAATTTGAAAAATAATTAAAGAGGAGCAACATATAGGGTGACCAACAGACTTCAGTTCCAGGGGACACCGTTGCCAAGGCAACGCATGAAGCCAAAGTCCATCAGCAGATTGGCGCGTTTGGCAGCTGACGAGCGCAACTTTTGGATGTTTAACCGAGTTTTTACGTTATAGTTCCAGAAGCTGAAAGGAATATTTCCCGTGTCCTGCTCATGTGCTCGTTAATCCTCGTAGATATAGCGGCACTAAAGCAGTACTGGTTATTTACTGCAGTACTAATGTACGTCGTACACAATATTTGACTTTCCCCTCAGATTTTGTGGTATTAAGGAATCCTGAAAAATTAAATCTCTGTATTATCGCTGAGACCGTGGCAAATTAGGAACACTTTTAATCAAAAACATTACAGATTTTCTTTCTTTCTTTTTTGTACAGACGATCATATTGTCACGCGCTTATCTTTCAGGCATACTTAGCGCTTTTAAATTAGATTTTTTTTTTTTTTTTTTTTTTTTTTTTTTTAAAGCAAATTAAGCTGAACTGCATCAATGTTAATTGCCTGCTTTTTTCTTGGCAGCTTCCATCACTTTTGTGAGCTAAACGCTGGCGTGCCAGTCGCAGGTGAGGGGCAGGAACGGCAGAGAAATGATGGCTAAAGAAAGCGACGCAATTCGGTGGGAGCGGAAGGCGCTCCAGCAAAAGCGAGCGGATTCCTCGTTTCCAAGGGAGGTGTCTCTCCGTTTGTTGCCGCTCCGAATTGCTGCTGGGTACTGCTTATGCTGACCCCCTGCGAGGAAGCCGCGCTTTTGGCTCCTCCCTGTCCGTGCGTGTGGCTCCTGCTTATTGCTCTTGTCGTATTGTGTGCCCTCTTTGATGGAGCGAGGTCAGGCTCTCCGCGCCCGGTGAAGTCGGATTAAAGATGGGCGGTTCTGTCGGTGTGCCAGTGGACCAGCGTGCCTTTCTCATCCTCTGCCAGAGACATTGCTGCTATATCATTCCACATTGCTAAATAAATAAATAATTAATAAACAGACGGGCAGGTAAATAAGGGAAATGTGAATTCGGAGCTTTTTATTAATATTCTGCAACGTGTTCGAAAATGCGCGCAAGGTTGCGTGCAGGTGTCAGATGAACGAAGGGCGCCGTGCACAGTGTAACCTGCTCTAACCTACATTTCTGCACACCTGTTCTGCGAGCCAGATCCCGCTGGTGCCGACGGGTGCCGGGGAGACGACGCGAGTTCGCACGAGAGCGACAGATCTGCCTTTCTCCGTCACGCTCCGTCTTTGGTGCCACTTCTACTTTCCCCGACCGAAAACCCTGCGCGTGTCTGCCTGGAACTCGTGCTCTCGCTCACTGCTCTTCACGTGGGTTGTGTGGGACAGCTGGTCGCGTCCTGCTTCGAGTTGCTGCCTTTGGATCAAAAAGGCAGCAGGTTTGAACCCCAACTCCAGCTATAGTACCCTTGCGAAACGTAAACGTACTTGCCCTAAAACTTGCTGCTCCAGTAAAATGACCCAGGTGTATAAATAGGTAAATCACCGTAAGTCTCCTTGGCAAAAAGCATCAGATAAATGAACAAATGTAAATGTGTGCCTGAAGAAGCGTGTGGTGCGTGCAGTCCTCGGGACTGAATTTCGCCGCACTTCGGAACTCTGTGTGACCGGAGGGTTGTGCGTGTGTGTGGGTGGGAAACGGGTGATGTGCGACCGGTCTTGGGTGCCCTCTGAGTTTTCCGGGGAGATGGTGTCGGTGAAGCAGCTCGGATGTCGATGCTGTGTGTGTTTATTGTGCCGATGGCAGTGCGTGTTTGTACTCCAGCCGTGTGTGTCGAAACGCAGCCGTGTATCTGTATGACAGTAGCGTGCGATGCGCCCATGTGACGTATCGCTTCGACGGACCGGTGATGTAACTCCACACAGTGTACGTATCGGGGTGTTTGGTGTAGCCCAGCGGTACGTTGATGCACCAGCCACATGCCTCAGTGACTGCAGTCTGTGTGGAATCTGCGGTGACATTCGGAGGTGCTCCTCAGCACCGGCGACGAGCGCTGGAGATCAGCGCTGGGCCAATTACGCTGCGGCTCTGCGATGTTTGGGGGCGGGGCTGGGCGGGGCGGGGGGCGTGTCCCCGCTGATGGCGGCGGCGGACATGTCTTCCGACAGCAACGCAACTCTGAAGATGCGCCCGCTGCTGAAACAAAAGGCTGAAATGAGCGTCTCTAATCTGTGTGCTGAATGAATTGCAGACAAAGAGGAAGAACAGAGACGCGGGGCAGGACACAGAGGGGATAAGCTGATTACGCAGACGGGGGGAGGGACGGGGGGGGGGGGGGGGGACACGGGGCGGTGGAGATGGGGGGAGGGCGGACGACGGGGAGACCCCACGCCTCCTGGACAGCTTCGGAAAGAGCCGTCTTTGCAGGGACCCCTGTGTCGGCACTGCACTGCGCCCATAATCACCATGGTACTAAATAGATGGCTAATTAAAATGAATTGATCGGCTCGGGACGGAATACACTCTGTCCGCACGCTCCTTATTACTCTAATTGTTGCTCGAACGCGCCGGCTCATCTCATTTCCCAACCGCACAGCTGCCTCCTTTAGAAAAAGAATGTCGTACCCCGAGATCCTCCCGTACAAAGTGCGTAACAAGAAACACTCGCTCGTGTTTATCGTTAGAAAGTGCTGGAAGGCGGATGTGATACCTGTACGCTGAGTGTGTGTATCGCAGCGTGCGTGCGTATGAGCGTACGCACAAGACAAAATGGGACAAAGCACTTGATCCAGCTAGTTAAGGGTTGGGGTTCGTGAGGAAACGGTCTCGGGTTCGAGCACCGTGTGGGGTCTTGCGGCTGTACCCTTCAGCCAGGTACCGTTCTTCTGCCTCTACAGTAAATTAATATAAATACTTCTGTGGCCTTTTTCACTGTCCTCTAATCATAATGCGCCGCTGCGATATTATATTGCTCTGCAACAACCCCAAAAAAAACTTAGCGGAAGCAAGTTAAGCCGCTATAGATTCCACAAATCAGGGAGTTATTGTGTCCAACTGAAATAAATCAAGGGCGCTTTTGAGGGGAGCAGCGGCAAGCCGGAGATGCGAGTTGTGGTCTGGCGCCTGCTGGCAGCACGAGCGAAATCGATGAATACCCAAAAAACGGCAGCTTTGTAATTGCATCGAGAAGAAGACCTGATGATGCATTCTGCTCGGACACACCCGCTGCTAACAGTCCCTGACCAATAACGTCTTACTTTTCTCTTTTTTTCCTTCTCGGCTCCTAAAAGTGGCGCTGGCTGCAGCCGCAGGGACGTGATGGAGCGCGGCGACGCTCCTGGTGCCGCCACCGAGACCGGGTGTTTCCTGCATTGCACGCCTTTCCTGTCGATGTCTCCCGAACGCTGTCCGCGGTCCTGCTTTATCTCTGGCAGCCTCTGGGTCTCTGCCCCCAGCACCGCTCTCTTTACCCTAACTCGAACTCGAACCCTAACCCTAACTGTGCTCCTAACCCTAACTTGGACCCTAACGCTAATGCTAACCCTCTTCCGGTTTTCATCGTCCTCCTTCCCCTCTCTATCTTTGGCCAGCAACCACTCTTCCGCTCTCTCCTTCTCTCCTTCTCTCACTCACTCACTCTTCCTCCTGTCCCTGGGGCGTCACCACAGCCGTGGAGCTGCTGACCAGCTGACTGTGTAATGAGCGAGAGCAGGAGGGGAGGGGGAGGGGGGAGCAATAATGGGGAGGGTGTGGTACGGCCGTGTCGGTCGAGGTGCTCTGAGAGGGGAGCGCAGGATTGTGCCCTGTGGTGCTCCTTTTGTGCGTGTGTGTGCGTGCGTGCCAAGTGTGTCCGTACACATGTGCATGCTTTGTTTCTGCAGTCCTTTTGTGCGTCTGCAGTGTGTCTCGTCGATATAAAGTCTCTGCGGCGCTGCGACTGCTCTGGGGATGCCAATTATACTCGGAAAAGGGGGGGGGGGGGGGGGGGGAGCGACGCGTCTCCGAGAGGAAGAGTACGGATAGTGGACACGCCGAGTGGAGCTCGGAGACGGAGAAGGGGAGAGAGAATCGGAGAGACTGAAGGAGAGAGACTTCGTCTGCGGGAGCAGCGGCTTCCTGCCCGTGTCCCCCAGGACAGAGGGAGACGGAGACGGATCGCGAGATGTGGGATGTGTGTGTGTGTGTGTCTCTCCCTCCCTCTCTCTCTCTCTCGTCCGATCACGGAGAAGCTGCGTGCTCTTTGAAGGACGCCAGCGCCTCGCTGTCCACCGGTTTCACCGCTCGACATTGTCCTGTCTGCTTGATGCTTCATCCCATCAACCACAGATTCATTGTTTTTTTTTATCTGTTGTTTATTATTTATTGTTTTCATTTTGCATTTGATGGATTATGTTCTTTGCGATGCAGCGTTTTGTGTCATCGGGATTCTGTTAAGGTGCTTTATTCACGTTCTATTGAATCGCTCTGGAACGCCCTTCTGTTTCAGCCCCGGGAGTCTGACCCCCAATTTCCCTCCCGCACTTCCTCCGCGTGTGCTGCTGCCCACGATTCCCGTGTGAAGGCAGCTGATGCGGTTCGTGACGCACGGTGTGGCCGTATCGCAGGCGCAGGAGCAGCGTGATGTTGAAAGAGAATTCCTGACACCCGACAACAAAGAGATGAGTCCAGAAGGGAGCGCTGCAGCGCCGCTTGGACCCGAGGCCCACGGTTTGCACCAGCGAGTACCAGGGAGCCTTGAGACAGCATGTCGGCAGGAGCAGGGCTTTCTCGCGCCCCCCCCCCCAACACACACACACAATTAACTGGTTCACTGGGATTTCTAGAGACACACAGACAGAGGAGCAGTGGGTGTGTGCATCAGGGACCCAACGAACCCAAAGCACCGTGTTGGACTGTCGAGACCGCAGCGAGAAACGGTACGAGAGCAACGTACACGCTGAGCAAATGGATGTTGGTAGCGCCCCCCTCTGCTCCGTCGCATCCCGGACTCATCGCCGTTATTCGTGAACTCGTTCCGCTCTTGTTTATCGGGCCAATAAAGCAGCGGAACTGAAAAATCAAGAGAGGGTGGGTTGGGGGGTGCCTGTTTGTTTCCATGGTATGTGGGTCACCAGATGGACCATCGTGGGTTATCGTTGCTGAGGCCACAGTAGCGGTTAGGAACATGTGGACGCGGCCCAATTAACGTGATTTGCCGAGGAAGCCGTTAGTTCGCAAAGTTTTTGCCGGAGCGGTGGGGGGGTGTGGTAGGGCTGGGGGGGCAGCAGGTGTTATTCCGTTCCCCGCTTTGTGTGCGACTCTGGAGAAACCGAAGGCTTTGACGACGCACCGTCACTCTGTCATTGCGGTGTGGCTTTGAGCCCTTCGCTTTTCCACCATTTCCACGCCGAGAAGTTGGTAATGAGGTGGTAATTCAGCCACTGCGGGCAAGTGAAATGACAGGTGCCGTCCCTGCGCTCCGTGCTCTTCCGCCGGTTGAGCCAAAAATTATGCGGAAAAGTTGCGAAGCTGGTGTAATTTACCGCCGGAGAGGATGAAAACAAAGTGTGCGGGGGTTCGTGGCCGTGCGGCGCGGTGCGGTGCACGCTGGGAGCCGGACTGGGTAGCGTGTCTGGCAGAGGCAGAGCACATGTCTACAGTGTGGACATTTGACAGATTGACCAGGACTGCTCTATTTGTAAGGTCATCTTCTGGGTCACTCCAGTTGCCCTGGTGACTATCTTTGTGTTCCTCTGGTTACTAGGCAACCTCCCATCTTTCTGAAATGCTTTGAAAGAGCGTTCCCCTCTCCCCTCCCTTTTACTTTCTCCATCCTGCTGCATTTCTCCCTTCTTCCGGCTTCTGTCCACCCTCTGGTCTTGCATTCCCGTAACAACAACCACCACCCCCCCGCCTCCCGACTTCGGTCCCAGGAAACGTGTGCGCTTCTCTCCGAGGCTGCACTCACAAGATCGCGGTAGCGCGTGCGTGTGCGTGGATGGTTCGGTGTTTCCCATCCCCTCCTTTTTTGCGAGGGTGCGTGGCACTGACTGCGGCGCACTGATGTACTGCACTCGCACAATTTCCTGTCTCATGATTGATAAAGCGATCTCATAACTCAGAGCTCATAATTGACTTCTCATTCCTTAAAGTGCTTTATTGGCAGCAGTAGCCGCACTGTTTGCCAAAGAGTGTGACATTAGGATTCTTCTCTGCAGTCTCTCTCGCTCTCTCCAGCCCGTCTCTGTTTCCCGCTCCCTATGTCTTTCATAAATATGCGGACAAACAGCCCAAGGGGTGGAGCGGGGGCTCTGTCACACCGTCTTAGAGTCGCCGTTTGCAGCATGAACTAAATGTGCTTGACAGGCACGGCCCGGGGGAGGGGGGTCGGGGGGGTTGTTATTTGTCATAAGCGGCCCTCCCGTATTCTTGTCATTGTTTAATAAAAGTTTCCATTGTTCAAGTTCGATAAAAAGGTTGTTGCCCTCATTTGCATGTCAGATATTGATCGCGTCGAAGCGTTTGCGCGCAGTGCAACAGCGGATGGTGAGCGACGGGTTCCTGCGACACACGTGACTGCAGAGGGAAACCCGGGGCAGGGCGCGTGTTAGCTGTGCCGTGCTCTGTGCTGCTCGCGTGGTCATTATTATTCGTGCGGTACTTTCTCTTCTTATTGCTATTCTGCTTTGCCGAGGTTGTAACTGTACGGTTACACTCTCGGTACGCGGGAGGTCACTTGTTCCGAAAGCGGATGGGTCAGGCTACGACGTTCCCTCGGCCGGGGACCCTGCCGAGATGCCGCCGGGAGCCGACCGGAGCCGAGTCTCGGCGAAACGCGGTGCAGTCGCTGGGCGCCCGGCTGTTTGGATTCGAGCGGTACTTTGACGCTGAAAGTTGTCAGCTTATTACACGGGTTGGAGCAGTTCTCCCGCCAGCAGGTGGCATAGTGGTTAGAGCAGTCACCTTGGAATCGAAGAACCTGGGTTCGAGTTCTCCCTCCTGCTCTCGTACCCTTGATCGTGGTACGTAGCCTGAACCGATGCAGTAAAAATCACCCTGGGTAAATCAGCGTTAGCTGTTTCCTCTAGTACGTATCGCACTCTAAGTCGCTTTTCCAAACCCGTCGTATAAATTACTAAACCGTAAAGAAGGGTTTCTAAAGGCAACACTTTACTGGAGTTCAGCTCTAGTGTTAAAATGAGCAATGAACAAGTACCAGGGTCACCAGGATACTTCGTTTCTCTCGCGTCCGGAATGGGTATGCGGTCCAGGCCTTGTTTTCTAGCTTCTTTAAGGGCGCCGTTTGAAAGCTCTATAACATTCTCGGTATTATGGAAAAATGTGGTTTTTTTTCTGTTTATTCAGTTATGGAAATGAAATAAGAGACTCTTGGGGGAGGAGGGGGTAGATGGAAAACAACTGTGAGAGAAGGGCAAAGAGGGCAGACAGGCCTGGGGGGGGGGGGGGGGGCTTAGATGGACATGGAGAACCTGGGTGGGTGGGGGGGGGGCAACGGGAGTCGGTTAGCGGCTATTTATAATGATATTAATCGTAAAGTAGCCACGCTCAATTTGACAATTAATTTTACAAGCCCTGCACACGGCCAGCTTCTTGTTTGCAAATGTTAACTGTCTCGTTGTTTTCTGCCATTTTTTGCCCTTGCCTGGCGTATACACACACACACACACACATATATATATATATATATATATCTTTTAAAAGGCTCGCCGTGACAATGAGTGGGATCCCCTGGACGACAACAGCGCCTCATCTTTGTAACGCGGAGCTGTGCGCCGCT
Source organism: Scleropages formosus (assembly GCF_900964775.1). Lineage (NCBI taxonomy): Eukaryota > Metazoa > Chordata > Actinopteri > Osteoglossiformes > Osteoglossidae > Scleropages > Scleropages formosus. The sequence goes on from NC_041806.1 coordinate 16,141,191, forward strand.
CTTCACCCCTCGTGAGGATTTACCTTACTTTTCACCACGGCCCTACCCTCTATTTAGTCCCCTTATTTACCGTCGCTCGCGAGCGCAGTGCCGCCGCGGCACCGGTGCCCGTTAAGCCTGCCTCATGCATATGTAAATGTACAGTAATGGGAGCCGGCAGGGGAGGTGAGCGGGCGTGAGGGGGCAGGGCGCAGGGTCCGGGGTGACAGAAGGGGAACGAGTGAAGCGGGGCTTGGGGCGCAAGACGGCGAGCGAGAGACAGATGGGCCGAGGTTGGGAACGAGGGATCGGGGAGACCGGGGAGCGAGAGGGAGAAAGGGGTGGGGGTTGGAGGGGGTGCTATTTCTCACTGTCTATATTTGGGATTGGATTTATTAAGCTTCTCACCGCCTCCCGTCAACCCGCGACTTTCTTTTCCCTCCTTTCATTCTCACTCTTTTCTTGTCTGCTTGCAAAATTCATCTCCCCCCCCCAATATGTTTCTCCACCCCAGTTTTCTCACTCTCACTTTTTGTCTGAACAAAGTGAAAATTGCGATGCTTTTAATATTGTGTCTTCGTCAAATTTGCAACTGCCTCTGTGTGTGTGTGTGTGTGTGTGTGTGTGTGTGTGTTGGGGTTGGAGAGGAAGGGATTGCTCGGATGGCACGTCGCAAGCTGTCACACTCTTAAAGAAATGCCCCGTGTTGCTCGCTATATGCTGGTACCGCGGTAAAGTGATGGGCTTTGCGCTGTAATTGGCGGAACATGACTGGGCCGTTGCTGCCAAAGGAATTATTGTGCATCAGTGTCAGTCGGGAGGAGGGGCGCGCCGCTCCGAGTCGTGTTCACAGTGACGCCGTGCGCGGGCGCGAGCGCTCGCTGTCTCTCGCCGTGCTGTCCTGTGTGTACATTCGTACTCGCCGTGTCCCCTCTGTCCGTCTGCCGACGGAGCGGTGGGAGGATGAGGAGGGGAAGGCCGTCGAGGCTTTGGCGCCGAGACGCTTCTCGAAGGGGACGAACGGCATGTCTCGGGAAACAACGCAACAGGGCAGGAGGGCGGATCTGGATACAGATATGTGATTTTCGCGTACAGTCTGTGTCGCACCATGGTATAAATCAACGTACGTTACATGAGTACCTCCGTAGAGTTTTTAAAAATTATTATTAAACACATAACGTGTTTATGGAGCAAGTAGGAGGTCAGGGAGAAGTGACTGTGGAAGAGATGTTTTGAAACCCTTCTTGAATGTTGAGAGAGAGTCGGCATTGGACCTAGAACCGAAAACCTTTGTTTTGGACAAGCGGCCGGAGGTGGAGGAGCGTAGAACCACTGATGGGCTTTGTAGGCTCACACTTTTGTCCAAGGTGAGACATACTGTGTTAGACACACTGAACTAAATTCTCTGTGATCATTCACCCACTTCTTCACCACAGCAATATAACACACACACACACACACACACACACACAATTGAGTTACATATTGACCTGAAACATGTCTTTGGGGGAAACCCAGGTAGAACATGAAAACTCTGCACAGAGCGAACTGGATTCGAACCCGTAGTCTAGGAGTTTGTCCAGTGAGGCTCCAGCGCTACCTGCTGTGCAGCCCCACCACCACTTTGAGCTGTTTGCTTCTGCTAAGAGCTTTTTTTTTTGTGTGTGTGTGTGTGTGTGTGTGTGTGTGTGTGTGTGTGTGTGTGTGTGTGTGTGTGTGTGTGTGTGTGTGTGTGTGTACACGCAGGCACACAGTTCCCAAGTGCAGGCAGTGTAGAAGAGGACCCTTTCCAGCCGGTGGCCTCGAACGAGATGGTGCCGGTGGGCGGCACGGTGACTCTGACCTGCAGGGTGAAGGAGAGCGACAACTCGACGCTCCAGTGGACCAACACGGCACAGCAGACGCTCTACTTCGGGGAGAAAAGAGGTGCGACCCTGTGACCTTAGAGCGCGTACGAGGAACGAGAAGGGGGGGGCAGAACACCTTAGAAGTGGCATCGCTCTCCCGAATATACAATTAGTTTATAAAATGGCTGTTGCTCCGTATCTCATTGATTTGCAGCCATGTATAATTTAGAGGCGTGTGTGTTTCAGCGGCACAGAGTCCGTACGAAACCAAGTGCGCGGGGAGCGTAAGCGTCTATCGATTGCGCTTTGTGATTGGCCCAGTTGGGAACACCCCTATGAAGCTGTATCGATCTCTCTTGCTGTAAAACAAGTGTGTTTGTGCCTGTGTCCCCCTCAGACACACGCACACACACACTCTCATGCTTATATGCGTCCACACACACACACACACACTACTGGCACTCTCACACCTTGTGCTGTTGGCTCTTTGACTGTGGGTCTCGTGGAAGCCCTGCGGACCCCTGTGGTAAGGTCTGTGCCTGTGCCCACGCGTGTGTTATGTGTGCATGCACGCGTCTCTCTCTCTCTCATTGCATCTTTCTTCACAGCACTGAGAGACAACCGTATTCAGCTGCACCGGTCAACGCCCACCGAGTTGTCCATCACCATTTCTGACGTGCAGCTTTCCGATGAAGGGGAATACACCTGTGCCATCTTCACCATGCCTGTCCGGACAGCCCGCGCTACTGTCACCGTCTTGGGTACGCCGCTTGTATGTGTGTGTGTGTGTGTGTGTGTGTGTGTGTGTGTGTGTGTGTGTGTCTGTACAGGCCGCCCTCACAGCGTGACCTGACTGGTACTGGTTAGGGGGCTGGGACTCACAGTACAGCCATTCCAAAGTGTGTATCGTACACATGACTTTCTTACCACCATTTGGCCCTGGTCCTAATGTTTCACATTTTCAGAACCGCTTGTCCCATACGGGGTCACGGGGAACCGGAGCCTACCCGGTAACACAGGGCGTAAGGCCGGAGGGGGAGGGGACACACCCAGGATGGGACGCCAGTCCATCGTAAGGCACCCCGAGCAGGACTCGAACCCCAGACCCACCGGAGAGCAGGACTGTGGTCCAACCCACTGCCCCACCGCACCCCCCCCCGGTCCTAATGTTGATTTGCGTAAATAAAACGCGTGAACAAAGCGCAGCATAACATGACAAAGTAAGACGATATAACGAACACGAGACGTTGGAAGAGCAGCGTTTGCGACGCTTACCGAATCTGCATTTACGGTAAAAATATGTTGCGTGTTGTTGTGAAAGAAAAGCAAAGCTGGGGGAGAACACACACAAGTGTTCCGACACAGTGTTAGTTTTTACTGTTGAAGGTATGACGCACACCTGCCCCGTTATGAAAAATATCAATGCTTCATAAAGCTCGTGCGCGTGCTCTCCCATCTTTGCTTTAGTTTCACATAAACCAGGGGGTTTTCATCTCCCAAAACCTTAACCGCATTCTCACACCAAGCTGAGCTCATCTTCCGCTTTTCCGTGTTATTACTAAAAGTTTTATGACTTCATCGCTGCACATATTTTGAAATTAAGAAAAGAACTTGCGTTCCAATTTTAACAATTTTTTTTCTTCCTTTGTGGAAAATTCTCAAGAATGTATTAAAAAGAATAGTGCGGTGCGCCGAACTGTCCGGTCGCCCAACGAGCGCAGGAACTGTACGTGGTTTACCTGCGGCTTTGTCTGCCTCTCAGTCCACGTGGCCTCTCTGTTCCTCTGTTTTTGTCCACAATAACTCAGTAACAGCGCACTAATGCTCCTTTCCTCCCTGCCGCCTGCACGCCCAACCCCTGCTTTCCTCTCAGGGGTCCCAGGGAACCCCCAGATTTCGGGGTACGAGGACCCGGTGCGGGAGGGGGAAACGGTTACGCTCACGTGCACCACCACCAGGAGCAAACCGCCTGCCAATATTCACTGGTTCCGGGGCAGCGAGAAGCTGGAAGGTGAGTGGGGTGGAGGCAAAGTGCCACAAGGGGCGTTGGCTAGGGTGGGTGGATGGTGGTGGTGGGGGGGGGGAACTCCTGGATCGCAGCCATTCTGGAGCAGGTCACGGTGCAGAAGAAAGCCGAGCCCAGCTGCCAGACCCCGTGAGGGGGCGCTGCCCAAGCGCTTAATCTGCCGTGTCCTGTCAGCACCTGCGCCGTCCCGTCGTGAGTCCAAGACTAATAATCCGTGTCTTCCAGAGCAGCTACAAATTCGAGTCCAACAAGGCGAGCGCGCCGTTATCTGGGAAAGCTTCCCTCTAACATTATGAGGACAATAAATTTTGTCGTTCCATAACGGCAACAGCAGCGAGCTCAGGAGGACTCCTCGGTAGGCCAGTGGACGGCTCATCGTACGCAATCTTTGCTCGGCCTTGTAGATAAACCACGTGCGAGAAGGTCAAGCCGCGTTTCGGCTCCCCTGGCGTCGCCGTCCCGCCTCGCCGAACCTCAGTGAGCTCCCTCGGCAGTGTCTCTCCATCGCATCGTCTGTGGCTCGCTCCCTGATCGTGTCTCAACTGTTTTTTGGCATCACTTTTACCGGTCAAGCAATTTTATTAGGGCTGTCACCCTTCTGCCCGCTTCTACAAATCCGATACATCCATTATTGGCAGAAATTGATATTAGCCGCCGTGCGGACAAGAGCGACTGCTAGGAAAGTCGGAAACAAGCGGGGAGTAAAAGTGCAGCCCATTAGAGGAAGTAATATTTGGGTCAGTGGCGAGATGCAGGGTTGCCGGCCGATCGCAGGCATTTGCCTAATTAAGTGAGTTATTTATTGGCGTAACTCGGCGTGCCAAATTAAATTGCCGCGCAGCGCAACATCCGTCTCGCGTAGCGAAGGACCGCACATGAGCAAAGTGTCCCCGGAGCACTGCCGTCACACCTTGACCTGCGCTGCCAAATGAAACAAACAAACAAACATGTTTTTCAGAATGTGTCACAGTACAGGAGGAGGGAGCGGGAAGTGTCACACACCAGGAGAGCGGTAAACAGAGTCTCGGAAGCTTGCAGACGTGAAAGAACTAATGTAGGAAGAACGGCATTACATTTATTCGGGTAGCAGATGCTTTTCTCCAAAACGATGTATGACTCAGAGTAAACAAAGTGCGTTTCATCAACAGATGAAGAGCATTAGACACAGACAAACGATTGTCCAAGTTTGGTCGGTGTGTTCAATACGACTGCTTTTTACCAGCACACATTTACATTTATTTATTTAGCAGACGCTTTTCTTCAAAGCGTCGTATGCACACACACGCATTATCGGAACCGCTTGTCCCATACGGGGTCGCGGAGCCTACCCGGCAACACAGGGCGTAAGGCCGGAGGGGGAGGGGACACACCTAGGACGGCACGCCAGTTTGTCGCAAGGCACCCCAAGCGGGACTCCAACCCCAGACCCACCGGAGAGCAGGACCTGGTCCAACCCACTGTGCCACCGCACCCCCCAAGCGTTGTATATCTCATGGAAAATACAATTTGTGGATTACCACATTGTACCTGATCACTTGCTATACCCCAACCAGACTGCTATGCTCTTCCACTCCTACCTGCTTGGCGGTTCCAACACATAAGAGGTTCAAAATCAGAAGCACAAAGGTTTTCGGTTCTGGTTCCGATGTGCTGGAATGACCTCCCTCTTTCACTTTGAACTCTGGAATCCCTCTCAACGTTCAAGAAGGGTCTCAAAACACATCTCTTCTACAGCCACTTGTCCCCTGATCTCCTGTATGCTCGATAAACATGTTATGTGTTTAATAATACACACACACACACATCTTCAGAGCCGCTTGTCCCATACGGGGTCACGGGGAACCAGAGCCTACCTGGCAACACAGGGCGTAAGGCCGGAGGGGGAGAGGACACACCCAGGACGGGACACCAGTCCATCGCAAGGTACCCCAAGCGGGACTTGAACCCCAGACCCCCCGGACAGCAGGACTGTGGTCCAACCCACCGCACCCCCTTGTTTAATAATATTTTTTTATAAAACTCTGTATGGAGCTACTCGTGCAATGTATACTGATTTAAACCATGGTATGAGACAGACTCCACTCAAGAATCACGTCTGTATCCAGATTTCTCCTTCGGCTGGTGTGGTGCCCTATTGTGATGTTTCCTGAGACGTCCTGCCCTTTGTAGAAAAGTATCTCCTAAACAAATAAATGTGAGTGTAAATGTAAGTTTACACCTGTAGGTTATGGATGGGAAATACAAATGTAACTGTGAGAGATGGCATTCTCTAAGTTTACGTAGCAGTTGCGAGATCAGAGGAAAAGTGAGACCGAAAGAGATTTCTTTTCAGGCCGTTGTTGGAAATTGGAAAGGATTCAGCAGCTCCGAGGGAAAAGGGAGCTAATTCCACCACATTTGAATAAAAGCTGAGAACCTGCAGGGAGCGATGAGGCCCTTTAAGTCCAGCACTGCAGATCCTTTCACCGTCTTGTAGGCAGCAAGCAGAGTCATAAACTGGAAAGTTTTTGCTTTTCTCTACATATATAAAGCAACACCTTGTTGGAGATTTTCAAAAAAAACAAATTGCAGTTTGAGATAGGAAGCGGAACTGGAAACTGGAATCGAATCTATTTGCCATGTAAACCACAGCTAAACATACTTTTGTGAAAGGGGGCAAGAGCAGGTGGAACTCGGTAATATGATGAGCGGATAATAAAAAGCGCAGCCTTTGTGCCCAGTGGCCGTGACCCTCCTATTAATGTGTCATTGATATTCCGAATGGAACAAACAAAACCTGCAGAGTCTTGGCACCACTTTGGGCCCAAGCGGAAGCTCAGCGGAGCCCAGTGGACACACAGAAGGCAGCGCGGCGCGCGGCTACGCGACCTGACTCTCAAACGCGCTCCGCTTACGCTCGGGGGGGCTTGTGGGAAACGGGGCGGGGTGTGGGCGGAGCCGAGTGAAGCGGCGCCGATCCGTTCTCTCCGCAGACATGCCGGACCTGGTGGAGGAGGACCCGGAGGACCGCACGTTCCAGGTGAGCAGCAAGCTGGAGCTGCAGGTGACGCAGGCCGACAACGACGCTCCCGTGGCCTGTGTCGTGGAGCACCCCTCGCTCGCCCCAGGGAACAAGAGGACCGAGCAGCGCCTCAGCGTGCAGTGTAAGAGTGCCCCCAGGCGGCGCTGCCGCCGCACACGTCTCCCATGGGACGCCAGGTGGCATCGCAGAATGGTGCCCCGTGCGAGATCTGTCACCCAGCTGTTGTAGCTCCCTGCGTGTATGCGTGTGCGTGTGTCACGAGTAACACCGGACATGTCTCTCCGACCCCAGACCCTCCCGTTGTGCACATCCGGCCCGAGAGCGATCTGCCCCGGGAAGGAGAGAAGTTCCACTTGCAGTGTGTGGGCGTCGGAAACCCTGAGTAAGAGGCTTCTGCTTTCCTGCCAAACACGCTCACACACTCCCTCACACGGACACACACGTTGCATTCATTCATTAGCGGGTGTTTTTCTCCAAAGTGATGCACACAGATTTTTGACTTGTATTTAGGTGACACCGTAGACGGGGTGCAGGGAGTACAAGACACCCCCTGCAGTCATTCATGCATTTATACAGCAGAGCAATGTAACACACACACACACACACACACACAGTATGAGCAATCCAGCATCGCCAATCCTCATGTGAAAGGAAACCGGAGCTCCTACAGAAAATCCACTGGAACACGAGAAGAACATCCAAGGCCCACACACACTGCGCTGGATTTGAACCCATATCCAAACACAGTCCAGGAGCTGCGAGGCACCAGCGCTTTCCTCCGAGGCCCTGTTCTGCCCACTCTCTGAATGCCGGGTCTACAGGAGCCCACACGCACCCATGCTCACCCCCAGACATGTGGCAGCCCGCTCTCAAACACATTCACACACTCTTTCATGCCCACACACTTAATCGCAGCCTACAATACTGCACGCACGCGCACGCGCACACGCACGCAGAGTTGCCTAATATGAGGCATGAAGGAACCCACTCGCACTGATTTGCAGGCTTGGAGAGCCCCGCTGATGCAAACACACACAAATACAGATAGGTGTGCACGCGCAGATGTGCAGACGGGGCCCTTCACTGGGCTTCCGTCGCTCCTGCATTATGAATGAAGCCTCGGTGCGACTGCGTATTGATCTCAGCGCCTCTTCATCTTCCCTCCGCTGTGTTCTTCAGAACAGCCTCTCCCTCGGTCGCTGCGGCGCAGTGACAGCTCTCTCTCTCTCTCTCTCTCTCTCTCTCTCTCTCTCTCTCTCTCTCTCTCCCCCCCCCCTTTTCTTTCACTCTCGTCTGCGCTGCTCTCCCCCTTCCTCCTTGTCGCCGCAGCCACACTCTTCAATCTTCCTCCGTCTCTCTGCCTCGATGCGTCTCCTCTTCGCTTCTTGGGACACACCTCTACACTGAGGGCCAGGCCACTCGGAGAGTGTGTGTCTGGAACAACTCATTAACTAGTGTCTGCCTTCTATTACTGTTCCCGCTGTTCATATTTGTCTTATTAGCTGGCATACCATGCTCCAGGGTGACTTACGGTGCAAGATACTCTGCACTGAACTGCCTACAGTCATACACACGTCTGTACAGCACAGCAGTGTAGCACACCTACACATGCACGCTCTCACCATGGGCCATTTAGTGCTCCCAGTCCACATGAGACACAAGTCTTTGGACTGTGTGAGGAAACCAGAGCACCTGGAGGAAACCCACATGAACACTGAAAGGACATGCAAGCTCCACAGGGGCTGAGATGGAATCGAACCCACGTCCAAATGCACAGCCCAGGTCCAGTTGTGGGGTACCGGTGCTACCCATTGTGCCCTTGCGTTGGATAAACAAATGACATCGCACTCCCAGGTGGCTCACAGGGGTTTACAAACCATCACGCTCCTCTCCGCTGTGGTGAAACGGAGCGTTGACCACGACGCAGGCAGGTGGTTTGGGGACGCAGGAACAGACAGCCGTTTCGACTGTCCCCGACCAATTGGGAGTGAGCTTTCGCAGCGCTGAATGGATGCTCGCAACGCCCCTTTTCCCTCTCAGTCTGAAGTCGTGGACTCCCTCCCCTGGTGACGCCACTGGGATGTGATGGCGCTGTGAGCACGGCGCCCTCTAGTGGCCACGTGGCATCTCGCCTCTCTGTGTTGGACCTCGGGTTCCCAACATGCCCTCCTCCCCTCCTTCCCCTCCTTCCCCTCCAACACACCTCAGAGCATTTACATTCACCGTTTCTCCAAAGCAAGATACAACAAAAGTGCATTTTACCAACAGAGGGAGAGATTTAGATACGAACACAGTTCTCACGACAGTCAGTGTATCCGGTACCGTAACGTTTTATCCGTCCACATGATGAGGGTAACCGCATGCAGGCCTGACAGGAAATAGAGGGGTATCCGTTCATGCAGCAGGTAGGAGTTTACAGGAGAAGTGGGTTCGAAGAAGATGCGTTTTGATCCCCTTCTCGAACGTGGAAAGGGATTCAGCAGCTCCGAGTGCCACGTGCGTCATGCAGGACAACGAGCGATAAAAGCCGACGATGGCTGAGAACTGCCTTTGTGACAATAGTTTAGTTTTGTTTTCCTCCCAGAATAAATGTTCAGGCTTTACGTGTCACCGGGCGTGCTCCAGTAGTTAGTGCACCACTCTTTCTTGGAAACGGAGGAAACGACGTAGTGTTCGGACCTGATTTAGAGGAAAAAATGATAATGAAAGATTGACACGGAGCATCATGCGGATTTTCAACAAGCACAACTACAATAAATAGATGTGAGAAGCATGGTTTGGACGGTTGCCATCCTCTAATAGGGTTTCGTTCCTTTTACGCTCTAAGTAGTGTTTTAAATACACAAATAAAACGTGTTAACTGGCTCATTATGGCTTTTATTGCCACGGCGGTAACATCGGGCACACGAGTGGAGCCCATGAAGGGGCCCTTGAGACTGCGCCGGTGCCATCGACAGCTGGATTGTTCGCCGTCTCGCCGCGCAACGCTTTCTACCCAAGGATCTCCCCCGTCGGTCGTCCAGCATCAGGCGACCATCCCGCGGCCCCAGGCCCTCACGCTCGAACGCCCATCGAACGTCGCGCTCGCCCCAAGCACAGGTGTTTGTGTCACACGCGCGGCGTAATCCCGATTAACGGGCTAAAGCTCTTAAGAGGCGCGCTGAAGACGCACGCTCGTCTCCTGGGCGCAGGAGCATTGTGGTTTGTTTGTTCTTTCGTTTTTTTTTTTTTCCTTCCGTTCTGTCCGAAGGCAGCGATTGAATGGGACACTAAATATTCTCTTTCCCCGCTCTAACCCCCACACCCACCCCCTTCTGTGGGGCTCTGACCTCTTCTTCGCCGTTGCTCCTCGTTCGTATCGACAGTTGTAACCACATTTCTGCTGTGGTGATAGAACAGCTCACAGTGTGAATGTGTTTCAGTCGTGTGTGTGTGTGTGTGTGTGTGTGTGTGCGTGTCACTCTGCTGCGGTGTATAAACAGGCCAGCAGGTGGTGTAGTGGCTGCAGCTGGTACCTTTGGATCAAGTTCGAATCCCTACTCTCGCTGTAGTACGGAGTGCTTACTAGGACGTGACAGTACAGATTACCAGCTGAGTAAGTGAGTAAATCTCAGTTCCTCACTGTGGAGAAACTCACCACACAAATAAAAAAACAATCACAATAAAAGAATGAGTACCCCCCCCACACACCCTAGCCTTGTGCATAGTGATCCCAGGATAGGTTTTGGACCTCTGCGACCCTGATGAAGACAAGCTGTTCCTGATGCGAATGGATGGATGAGTCATTACAGGGAATTTACTGTAGTATGTGGAGCCCTGTAAGTCACCTTGGGTAACAATCGCTGTGCGGAGAAGCGTCTGCGAAACGAGTCGATGCACGTGCGGACTGCTGACGGTTCCGTTCGCTCCTTCCTCTCCCCCTCCTCGCAGGCCCACCTCCTATGAGTGGGAGAAGAAGGACGGAGAGCTCCCCCCGCTGACCAAGGTGGACGGCAGCTTCCTGCGCTTCGAGCTCCTCAACAAGTCTGACAACGGGGTGTATCTGTGCCAGGCCAACAACGGCATCGGCCAGGGCCAGGGCGAGTACACCCTGCTGGTGCAAGGTACCAGGGGAGGGGCATGGGGTGCAGCGGGGTTTTCGTCATTCCACATTTTACTTCTTCTGTTGCTGTGTATTTTCTATTTTTCAGTTCCGCTGCTCTTTTCTGATGTTTCTTTCAATTCTTTCTGTTTATGTCTCTCGTTGCCCTGCATCCTGCATCCATTTACTCCGCTGCTCTTCTCGCCTTATTTTTCACTCCGGTCCCCTATTACCTTCTCCACTTGTGCCGCGTGCCTCCGTTTCCTGTTCCGTCGTGGCCTGTCGCTCTGTAAGGCTCCTCGAGGTCAAACTTCCTCTTTCCTACTAGCCATCCAGCCACCCCTGAACCTCCCACCCCCGAGCTGTATCCGTTATCATCCTCCGAAACCACCGTGTGGCCCTTGTCCCCTCGCATCCCAACACCTTCGTCCTCTCCGTGGTCCACAGTCCCGTCCGACACCTCTCCTCCTGCCACCGCTTCCCTCCCGCCCACCTCTCCTCCTCCTTCCTCGAACCCTACGACCGTCACCACTGCCCCCCCTTCGACGCCCAGCACTTCAATGTCCAACGCTCTCTTTCCCACCGTCACTGTGACCCCGCAGCCGTTCTCTCCGCCTCCGTCTGCCGCCACCTCTACCCCCTCGCTCGCCTCTCCCGCCGTGTCTTTCACTCCCACCTCAGTTTCCATCCGGCTGAATGGATTTTACAGCTTCACAGGTAACCTGCCCCCCCCCCCACACGCACATACATACAATGCCACCCAAAACGTACACGCACTGAGTCATAGTTTACTGCGGGTCACAGACTGTTTACAATTTACCGCGTTACTGGTAGCTGATGCTACCCAGTGACAGTGCAACACCCACCGAGTGACAGCTCGGCTCGCAGTTTGTTATATGGTTTGGAGTATTTCTGGGGGCAGCAGGTGGCGTAGCGGTTAGAGCTATAGCCTTGGAATTAAAGAAATCGGGTTCAAATCCCCCTCCTGCGATAATACCTGTGAGCACGGTATTTTACCATGAATTGATACAGTGATAATTTCTCAGCTGTAAATGTGCTGGATCATCTTGAGTGCTAAATCTAATACAGTAGTCCCCTTTATCCGTGGGGGATGTTCCAAGACCCCCAGCGGATGCCTGAAACCGCAGATAGTATATATAGGGTTCGGTACTATGTTTTCTCCTATACAGAAGAAGAAGAATTAAATTTAAGGATTAATGCCCAAGTCCTCATAAGTATTGATTTTTTTTAAAGAAAGTTTTTCTATTTTTACAAAAAAAAAAAAGAAAAAAAACAACCCAAGGGGGTTACTTGAACGCAAGCACTGCGATACCCCAACAGTCGATCTGGTAACCGAGACGGCTACTAAGTGATTAACGGGCAGGTAGCGTATGCAGCGTGGATACGCTGGATGAAGGGATGATTCACGTACTGGGCGGGACGGCATGAGATTTCATCACGTTAGTAAGAACGGCACGCAATTGAAAACTTATGAATTGCATATTTCTGGAATTTTCCATTTAATTTGACCGTGGCTGACTGAAACTGCGATAAGGGGGGACTACTTTACATACACACACACACACATCATCTGAACCGCTTGTCCCATACGGGGTCGCGGGGAGCCGGAGCCTGAGCCAGAGCCTAACCCGGCAACTCGGGGCATAAGGCTGGAGGGGGAGGGGACGCACCCAGGATGGGACGCCAGTCCATCGCAAGGCACCCCATGCGGGACTCGAACCCCGGACCCACCGGAGAGCAGGACCCGGTCCAACCCACGGTGCCCCCCGGACCTACTTTAATCAAAATCAATTATTACTGTAGATTAGTGTACAAACCTAACACTGCAAGTCGTCTTGGATGAGGGCATGCGATAAGCGATATTTAACGATTAATTTATACGAATAAAGTAAATCAATAATATTTAGCTTTTTTACGGCTCATTTGCTCCGTACAATTAAAGAAGGTAGTGAACGACGCTGTATGTATGACACAATCGGGTGTAATGTTTTGCACTTTGCGCAACGTTTGACATGCACAGTTTACGGTGGCACGTTGTGTCCTCCAGGCTTTTATGTCCTTTGTGTAGACAAATTACGGTGTGTCACATTGTACCATCTGCGCAACACTGGGAGCGGCACGTGGCTCCCGAATGCTGGGAGACGTAATGTTTCCAGCCTGACGGGAGTATTTGTAGTGCCGCGCGTCACGCTCCAGTCGTAGGCCTGCGTGCGTGAGCCCTCGCCGTACGTTCGGGTGGCTGTTCGGGAGAAGGATCTTGGAGAGCGTTCACATAAGAAGCACCGCGCTTCGGAAGCCGACGCGTTTCCGGCAACCCGCAGATTGTCTCTGCACGTCTCTCACTGCTTTTCTTGTGTTTCTTTTGTGTTTGTCGCCCACGCTTCACAACCGCACGCAACTCTTTCACACGTGATACGCCTTCATCCTTTCTCCATTCATCCATCTGCTCGTCCGTTCCACCATCCATCCATCCGTCCGTCCGTCCGTCCGTCTATCCGTCCATCCTCTCGGGAAGACACGGCAGACAGCGCTGCAGGTATTTTCACAGTGATGTGTCCGTTAGTGGTTCTGCCCCCTGCTGTCTGTGTGTGTGTGTGTCTGTCTGTCTCCACACTTGGTGTGTTTGTGTCTTACTTTCCACCTCTTTGTCTGTCTGTGAGGAAAAAAAAACAGTTGGTTGATGGGTTTTGTGTGCGACTAATGCTTCTCTTATGAATGAATGAATGAATTCAGTGAATCTATACTAAATATAAATGGAATGCATCGATAACAGTGAATTTATGAAACATATAAAACTGCTCTTGCTTATTTTCAGACACAGTGTCACACATATTTACTTATTTAGCAGACACTTTTTTCCAAAGTGACTTCCAGTGAACTCTATGTAGTGTTATCAGCCCACACACCTTATTCACCAAGGTGACTTACACTGCTAGATACACTACTTACACTCATCTATACATCAGTGGAACACACACTTTCTCTCTGTCACTCTTACACTATGGGGGATCCTGAACAGCATGTCTTTGGACTGTGGGAGGAAACCAGAGCACCCGGAGGAAACCCACGCAGACACGGGGATAACATGCGAACTCCACACAGGCTGAGCAGGGATCAAACCCATGTCCTCTTGCACCACCCAGGCGGTGGGAGACATCAGCGCTACTCGCAGTGCCACCCTGCCACCCTGCCCCCCCACCCCCCACACACATTTTTCTAATCATAGCCATTGTTTTTAAAGCAGCATGGGAGCCCTAAGATAACAAACTGTTTTGGCGTTTAGTCTTATTTTTTCGGGACATTTTCTCATAGATCTGAAAGTAGAGATGCCTAGCTTGTGATAAACACGCATGCACACACACACACACACACACACACACACACACACACACACACACACACACACACACACACTCTGAGCATCATCATTTCTGCCCTGTCCTGCCTGTTACTGCCAATGCAGTGAAACACATGGGCTGTAATATAACCTCTGTGCCCCCCCCCTCCCCAGTCCGTTCTTGTTTTCACGTCACACTTCCGCATTAAAATTCCTTGCTGTGAGCCACATTTCTGTAGCTATTAGAGGAACATCTGAGGAGGCGAAGCGTAAAGAGAGTGGACCTCAGAGTAGCCCTCCACGTGCGCCGGCGCTCTGCGCTCCTGGCAGGAAGCTGAGGCTGCAGATGTGGCCAGAGGCACTTTGCTCAGCAGAGAGATGTTCCCCTCTTCTCACCGTCTCTGTTCAGCCCAATTAGGGGCTGCGGCGCCATCTCGGCTTCTCGCAGCAAACGAGGCGCTGCGGGATGCCGTGTCGGCGCCGGTCCGCCGCCGTTTGACGGCCCGGCGCAGCCAGCTGAGCCCGTCCTCTGTCAAGGTCCTTCTTCTTAATGAGCCACCACAGTCCGAAGCTGGTCGGTGCCCCTCTGGCGCGCTTCCCGGGTCGCTACCGCCCAGGCACCGGCACGTACGCTAGACCGGGAAACGCCAAGTTGCCGGAACGATTAAAATGGTTAAACAAACACATGAATCATCAGCGGTTGCCCGGGCAACGTCACGGTACACGGAATGCCAGCTGAAACGGCAACAATGCCACCGCGAACGGATCGGAAAGTCCTCCGCAAGGGACACAATGAGCTGCTCTGTTCAGGTTGTCAAACTGGGGGCCCCTTGAGCGCCGTGCCCAGTGGGCTTCGCGTTGGCATCCAACTTTGTATGGAGGTGTCCGCTAAGTAAACGGCGCTCATCGCCATGGCGACGAGCGTCGGATAATGTAACGCTTCGTGGGAGGGGGAGGTTGGCGTAGTGGTTATAGATGTGAGCTTCTACTGTAAGGGCCCAGGTTGGAATCCCACCTTTGGCTGTCGCACCCCTGAGCAAGGTACTTACCCAGAAGTGATGCAGTACATATTGCTCAGCTGTATACATGGTATTGTAAGTAGTTGCCCCGCGTAAGTCATTTTGAAGAAAAGTGTCACGTAGAGGAATAAACGTAATGCAGATCTATTCCCTGTGCTTTGCTTGATTCTACAGAGGCTGATGCTGCGGTGTCTGCGGCCTGGTCCCGAAAGTGCAGCGCACACCGTGGTACCAATTCGGCAGTGATGTTTCTCTCACGCGCGCTCTGTGTTCCTCGCGTCTTCGCTAGGGGATTGCGCTCTCGCTGCTCCAACCGTGATCCCTTGTTTCAGCTCCTTGAGTTCGTTGAAGTCGACGCTCTTTGTGGCCAGTCGCGCGCTTCCCTCGGCGAGGCGGAACCCTCCGGCTCTTCATTCCGATCCGTGCGAATGTTTCTCACGCATACATGTAACCGGCATGTTCCGCTGATGCGTGCAGTCTTGCCTTAGCAGACCGGCACAGCGCTGAGAGGGAGGTTCGTGCCGTAAGTCTTTTCTTTGGAGCCCATCGGTGCGTACGAGGCAGAGTGTGTGGTGCAGAGCTCATTAGCACCATTGCTCATACAAACAATCCTCTGGTTGTGCTCTCATGGAAAGGATTATTCCCTGACAGCGAGCGCATTCATGGAGGGCCAGAGTCCATCGCGCTCCTCCTAATAGCTCCACGGCGAGCGAACCGTTGATGAGCCGTAAACCTCGGTCTCGGTGGCGACGCCCGAACCAGCTGTCATTTTAAAGGAATAAGTCGCTCGCAGCTGTTTGCGACGCCGGGTCTCTTCCCCGACCTGTTAAGAAGGTCGGAGGCCGGCGGTGTGCTGAGGTCACTCGACGGGCCCTTTCCTCCAACGGATTTATGGTCAGTAAATGGAGCGAGAATGGGGACCAGCAGGCAAAGCTCCTGCTTGTATGAAATATGCAGATGAGCTCCTGGCAGTTGCTCACAACCCAGTCACTCTGGCAAGCTGCTCCTGTGCTCCGGCCTCCGGCCTCCAGCCTTCGACCTCTAGCCTCCGCTGCCCCCAGGCCTTCCGTACGAGATTTAGGGGGCGTCACTGTGGGCTGCGGTGGGAGAGAGACGTGCGTTATTGTGTCAGCAGAAGCCGGAGAGGTGGCATCCACCGGGCCCGAGGCATCCTGGGCCTGGAACGCCAAGTCGATGAACGTTTACGTTGTCGCATTTCGGACATAACGCCTTCCTGCGTTTTCTCATTTTGCTCGCCTCTCCTTCCTCTTCTTCCCGTCGGCACTCTTCTGGTCTGTCCATCGACCCAATACAAATCTGTCCATCAACCTTGGACGCGTGTCAGCATTCTCACCGTCGCTTCCCCCCGGGGCCGCGGGTGCACCGCCGTCCTGCCTGACGGCGGTCCATTTGCATGTCAGGCGGAAGGGATTAATTCAGCGCTCAGATGGGATGTGAGAAACGAGCGAGAAACGAGGGAGCAGCAGGTCTGCGGAGCAGAGGATGGAGCGCCGATGGGGAGTGGGAGTGGGGGTGGGGGTGCAGGGGGTCAGCGTCAGCAGCGTTCTTGGAAAGGATGGCAAATCTGAAGGCCGAGGTGAGGGAGAGCAGCTCCTAACGGCGGCCGAAATGAGCTGCTCCGGGGCTCATGGGAACTCTGCCTAAAATATCTGCGACTGCGCAGATCTCCTTGAGACGTTATTGTCATGTTATTATGTTATTACTATTTCACTTATCCAGAGCGGCTAGAAACGCTGTCCGTTAACGCAGCCGGGTGGTTCGGCTTAAATACCTTTAAAACGGAAAGCGTTTAAATCACGGGTGCCTGTGTGTGTCTGGAGGCACAACGCAGCCGAGTGTCTTTTGATATTTGGATCACAGAATGTAAAATCCTTTCGCAAATATCCCCATTTGCATCTCAACTACACACAGCGAACTGCATACCAGGCTTATTACTGGAAGCTTCGGGTGTAAAAACAGTGAAACTTGGGACTTACTACGGTGAAAACGGTAAAAACACGGAGCGTGTCGGCTAAGGGTGAAGCAGTGGCTGCCACCGGCAGGCCGGCCGTCGGGGGGTGCTGCGACCGTGTCGGACCGCCATAGCGAGAGCACAACACTATAGGTGCTGGGCCGCGTCCCGTTCCCAGAGCCACAGGTACGATGCCGTCCCGTCGGGTCCCTCGGTCCCAGATGGTCCGAGAAGACGAACATCGCCGTGTTCGGTGTCCCCAACTGGTGTCCACGCCGCTGGTGCTCGGAAAATAGACGGTCCGAAGTGTACAGGTCCTCTGCACCGGACTGGACCCCTAATAGGACCTTTCAACGGAGCTTCCGGAATTTTCCAATAAATTAGGAAAAGGCCATTGGTTGGTCAGCTAAACTCAAAATTGCCTTTTAAACAATCCCGTAATTTAAATGCCCACCCATTTTTGTTAACCGCTTGTCCTGAGCAGGGTCACAGTGGCTCGAAGCTTATCACGCGAAGCTGAGAGGGGTCAGTCCATTACAGGATAGACACTCACTCACTCACTCACTCACTCTCACACTACAGACAGTGCAGCACCCCCAGTCTGCCTGAACTGCATGTCTTTGGACTGTGGGAGGAAACCAGAGCACCAAGAGGAAATCATGCATACATAGAGGAACATGCAAAGCCCACACAGACTGAGCAAGACTGGAAGCTACAGCAAAACAGGCCAAGCACGCTGAGGTGGCAGTCCTACCCGCTGTGCCGCTGTGCCACTGTGCCGCCGGCAAGTTAGCGATTTAGTGATTTCGACGCACAACGCTCACAGTACGTAATGTGGAAATGTACAACTGGTCGTGTTCTTGGCGCCAGCCTCCTCCTTCATTAATGTCATCGATAGTTTTTTTTTCTCCCTAGCTGTAGAATATTGGGCGAAATGAAACAGTTCGTGAGAATAACTTTATTCGGATGCTGAGTAGCAGGCGTACAACTCTAAATCCCCAATGCATTTTTCAATAAAACAAATTCGATGCACGCGCAACACAGAATTCAATTACTGCCACGTGCAACGGATTTGAGAAGATGTGGAACGCAACGCGCTGGACCGACAGGTCCTTCCCCTTAGCGTAGCCCCCTTCACCCCCCGTGGTTGCCATGCTCCTTTTCTCCCACCAGCCGTCCTTCACCTCCTCCCAATTCTCTCTCTGCGCCTTTGCTGCTGGCGCACTCTGGATCTCGGTCGCAGTGTCCCTGTGCCATAGTTCGAACGCCGACTGTGCGTCTTCTCAGCTCATAGCTGGGGCCAGATTTCTTTCGGTGTGTGTCAGCACCTTCACCATCGCTGTGGTATTCGTCCTTACTCAGGACCTAGCGGTGAACACACGCTCTCTCTGTGTCTCCGTGTTTCTCAGACCCCACAGCAATGTCGACCTCCTCGGGCGTGGACCACGCCGTTATCGGCGGAGTGGTTGCGGTCATCGTCTTCATCCTCCTCTGCCTTCTCATAGTCCTGGGCAGGTACCTCATCAGACACAAAGGTAAGCGGAGACCCACTTGCTGTCACGGCAACAGCTTTTGAACCCCAGAGCAGGTTGGCGCAGGGGACCGTGTGAGCCGGGATGGCGTCGGGGGTGGGGCGGTCATGATCTGGAACACGGTGACCCGCTGCACCAGGTGCAGGTTTCCAGCAAGCTTGGCGCCCCGAATGGGTTCAGTGCTCAAGTAGAACGCGCCGCTGCTCTCTGGCTCCAGGGTGCAAACAGCCTTGAGACGCGGTGTTGGTGCAACACTAATTTGACTCGGATTTCGCCCCCCCTCCCCCTTGCAGGGACGTACCTGACCCACGAGGCCAAGGGTTCGGACGACGCGCCAGACGCCGACACGGCCATCATCAATGCCGAAGGAGGCCACTCCGGAGCCGACGACAAGAAGGAGTACTTCATCTAGAGGAGGAGGAGGGGGGCCGGGTGGGGGGTGGGGGGACGAGTCGGAACACCTCCATTTCTCTTCACAGCTCCAGTTCTTCACGACATCGCAGGAAGTGCAACGGGGGGCGGGGGAGGGGGGGGGCAACGAAATCGAAAAAGGTTGAACTGAAGGCAAGAAGTTTTAAAAGGCTAACGTGACCTGGACAAACGCATCAAACGGGAGTGCGGAGCTGCGCACACACACACACACACACACACACACACAAAAGTAACAGGGGTTTGGTGGTGTGAGGATGTTGTCAGCGGTGGATACTGTGACGCCACACAAGCCAGAGGGGTCCAGCAGCACACAGTACATCAGTAACAACATGTGCATTTACGGAATGGATTCCAGTATAAATATATAAATATATATATATAAATATTTAGCATCGTTTTTACTCCACAGAAAGGTTTTGGTGTGCTGTAAATACACTTCTCTCCTTCCTTCTCTCCCTCCCTCTCTCTCTCTGTATGTAACACTGTGTCTGGTACTACAGTATATATTCTAAGGCCTGCCTGTTTTTATTACATGCGTGCAAATGCTCAGTTAAAAATAATCAATATCTGGGAAAAAAAAAAAAAAAGAAAAAGAGAAATGTTCTAAGCGAAACTAATTACTGCAAAGATTTGTATCGATTCCGTTTCCTCGGGTTCTTCTGTTTTTGTGTTGCTGTCGGTGTCACAGTTTACAGTGTGGGTCTTTTGGTCTCTCTGGAAAGACATTGGTTCTAAAGTTAAAACTGTACTTAACACCTTTAATTTAATTTTATTATTGATGGTCATTATTAATTGTACTAATAGTGATTACTGTTTATTATTTAATATTGTTACTGACCAACTTTTATACTGGGCTTTGCGAGGGAAGTATTAGAAAGTCCCGCAAATCTTCTCAGACCTGCGTGGTGCTGCACCCGTGACCCCCCCACGTTCTGTCACGGGTGTCCCAGTGGGGGGGTGCAGCGGCCGTTGCTTCGGTCTGGTACTTTTCACCGCTCCGTTACCATTATCATTCGATTTGCTTCCTCTGACTGTTCCACAGCATCTCCTGCTTCCAGAATGTACCGGCTGCCCTTCGGTTGTCCTCTTGATTCTCCGTGTCGTGACCCAGGGTCGAACCCGCGTGTCTCTCCCACCCCACGTGTAACTGGGCACTTGACTCTCCTCACTCTGCTCTCCCGGGGCAGCTGATAGTGTAGTGTTTAGCGCTGCTGTCTTTGAACCCAGAGGTTGCAGGTTTGATTCCCACCTCCTGCCATAGTACCCTTGAGCAAGGTGCTTGCTCTCAGTTGCTCCAGTAAAGTTACCCGGCTGTATAAACGGGTAAATAATTGTAAGTAGCTTTGGAGAGAAGTGTAAATGTCCCTTCAAGGGACATTGCATTTATACATGCAACGGATGCCATCTGCACACAGAGAATCGCTGGACTAGTTTCGATGTTCCGTGTTGACACGCATCGCCGTGCCCTCGTCCTTCCGCGGACGCGGGGCCGCCGACCCTCTCCTGTGGCGGCAGGGTGGCGTTCGCAACCTGCAGTCGCTTCTTTGCACGCGTGTGTAACGATCAGGGATTTAAATGTGTTCCATGTGGCTGTGCTTCCCTCGCGCGTCCCGCTGGGGTCACCTGGTCAGTGGGTCAGTCAGTCCATCGCCTCTTTTCCCCTCATCAATGGAGTGCTGAGCTCTCTGGTTGTGGCGCTGCTGCAGTGGCGGCGGTTCGCCACCAGGGGGCAGAGCGAGCAGCACCCCCATTGCGGGCTTTCCTGTCCAATCACGTGTGTCCCACTTGGCGGGTTCCCGGTGTGTTCTTGTGTTGTTGTTCTAGCAGAGTCACGAGCGTCGTTGACTTCTTTAAAAACGAAAAAGAAAAAAAAAAAAAAAAAAGAGTGTGTGTGTCCATATTTTGTTAAGTTAAACCCATTCTCGTTTTTTATCTATTTTTTTTTTGAGTGAATTGACGTTCTAGACACTTAGTTTTGTGTGCATTTGTCTCCTTGTTCAACATGTATGTATATATATTTTTTATATAGTGTCTCCTTATCTCTTTCCTCTCTCATACACACAGACACACAGCAAGCACACACATCTCGCACACACACACACACACACATACTCAGCTCATGTACGAGACTGGCTGCTCTGTAACGTGTGTGTGAGTGCGTGTGCTGGCAGGGGGGACGTGCGTCCCGACCGACCCAAACACGCACGGCCGAAAATGACGAAGCTCGGCGACGCTTCCGCTGTGCTCTTGTTGTTTGTTTTTTGTTTTGTTTAGTTTTGCTCTCTTGTTTTTTTTTTTTTTTTTTTTTTGGTTCACAGGACCCATTAGTACAACTGTTTGGAAAGAAAAGTCTTCCTTTGAATGAGAGCTCATATCATGTGGAAACGCTTCTTTTGTACCACGGTTCATGGTGTCACCACAGTGGGCTTCTGCTTTACCGCTGTTCCCTCTGTGGGTCCTTCTTCACGGGTGACGCCTCTTCATTTCTGTTTGTACAAGATTGATTTTGGTTACTGTATCAATACAGTTCCTTATTTCCAATAAACATGCAGTTGAGTTGACTAATCTTGATGTCGATGCTCATTTTTGGGGAAGCGGCACTTCCCTTGGCCTGTGCATAAACATCTACGTATTTTATGTCTTACTACACATTTTCTGTATATACACATTTCAGTTGAAATATTAATGTTTTTTTCTTTATCTGACTCCTTTGTCCAGGGTCACTGGCAGTTTCAGGTTTATATACAGAGCCACTTATGACTATTTACCCATTTATACAGCTGGTTCTTCCTACTGGATTGATCTCTCACACACTCTCTCACACACACACTTTCTGAACCGCTTGTCCCATACAGGGTCACAGGGAGCCGGAGCCTAACCCGGCAACACAGGGTGTAAGGCTGGAGGGGGAGGGGACGCACCCAGGATGGGACGCCAGTCTGTCGCAAGGCACCCCAAGTGGGACTCAAACCCCAGACCCACCGGAGAGCAGGACCCGGTCCAACCCACTGTGCCACCGCATCCCCCCTCCTACCGCATCACATCAGGGTAAATATTTTGTTGAGGGGTCCTTCAAAAGCCCTTGGGGTTTAAACAGGTGACCCTTGCTGTGGGGAGGGCCCCACCATGTCACACAGTGCAGTACCCACATGTTACAATTACCACAGTAACATTAAACTGTGCTGGTACCTGATAATGTTACACTAATATCTACATTTTTGTCATGTATCAGTGTTCAAAACAGTGACCCCCCACCAAGGGTATGTCACCAAAACAATGATAAGGGTCAGTTGTGTTAACTTGAAAGACTGGTACAGTATAACCTGTGTGCGAAAGTCAGACCGCAGTAGGGGGAGCTACAAAAAGGTATAAAGGACATACTGAAATGTTTCAGAATGTGTGCTTTCTTAACATCGACTAATTGTCCTTAAACCTGCATTTACATAATTGGCCCTAGAGCAGCAGTTTGCCAGGTGTGCAGAAAGGGGTTTCAGAGATCTCCCTGTTTGGCGTGAGCGCGGGACAGGTCAGAAACTCACCCTGAAGTGTTTTAAAGAAATTGCTTCTTTTAAAGTGTCACTGCTTGGCAAAACAAACATATTTTACTTGGTTTTTTACTTATGTGCTTTGGTAATATTAACAGGGAATAATGTATCCATCAAAAATTGCTCATGCTCTAATTGCCTGTTTATGCTGTTTTGATACTAGGTGATAAATTCACACACGCGCTGTCTGAAACCGTTCGTCCCGAGCGGGGTCACGGCAAGCCGGAGCCTAACCCGGCAACACGGAGCGCAAGACTGGAGGGGGTGGGGACACACCCCGGATAGGATGCCAGGCCGTCACAAGACACCCCAAAAAGGACTCCAACCACCTCACCCCCCAGAGGTCATAAATAGGTTGTGTCTAATTGACAAACCCTGAGATATTGGTAAAAGGAATACAAGAGATGCAAATAGTATAAAAAATGAAAATTAAAATTTTGCATGTATGGGACAAGCGGTTCTGAAAATGAAATGTTCTAAACAAGTTAAAATGTAAATTTCTATGCCAAACAACTGTTTTCCACTGCATATAACTATCTTCTGGCCATACGTTGTTTTTTCTTCTTTCCTTTAAAGAACACATTTATATGACTTATTTATTTGTTACAAAGTTATTTATATTTTGTACAAATTAATCAGACTTCAAATATTCCCTGGCCATACGTGACTGTAAATCAGTGCTACGGAGTCTGTATTTACCCTGCTGTGGCTCCACAAAAGGCCTGCAGAGGGCGCCAAACAACAGCGTTTTGTGCACGTTGAAGGCGCTGCTGTGGTTATTGAGCCCCGCAGGAACATTTCTTTCTTTGCCCTCTTTGCTGACATGTTAGAGTGCAGCAGTAAAGTGGTCCAGCGGTGCAGGTGCCACCCTGTGCGTCAACAGAACATCCATTCTGCTTCAGCTTTCCTGTTGCAAACGTAATCATTTGGAATCCACTTACAAGTAAAATACCAAATATAGCATTGGCTACATAGGGTTTGTAGGGGGTGAGGTGGCTCAGTGGGTTTGACTGGGTCCTGCTTTCTGGTGGGTGTGGGGTTGAAGTCCTTTTCGGGGTGCCTTGTGATGGCCTGGCATCCCATCCGGGGTGTGTCCCCTCCCCCTCTAGCCCCACGCCCTGTGTCGTCAGGTGGGCTCCAGTTTGCCGCAACCCCTCTTCGGATAAGCGGTTTCAGTCAATGTGTGTGTGTACATAAGGTTCTGGGCAGAAAAGAATTGCCAGGTCTCATTCTTCCCATGTAGAAGGTGTGAGATGTCAGACGATTACCATGCAATAGTTGCCCATCTCTTCTGGTGCTGTTTCTACGGTTCTCCGGTTCAGTTCAGTTGTTCACATGTTGTACCTCCTTCCATAAGCGCGCCTGAGTGATGCAGTCTGTCCAAAGGTACTCTGCCCCAAACGACAGGGTAAGAAACGTTTGAGTCGGTATTTACAACACATTGCGTAATGTGAGTTTATAGAGAACATAGGGGGTTGTCGGAGATGTGTTGAATGTTGAGGTGGATTAAGCAGTTCTGAGTGTCAAGGAGAGCTTATTCCACCACACTGGAGCCAGAAATATTGAAAAGAAAAATTGTACATATGTGTGTATGTCCAATATCTGTAATGGAGAAAACACAACTTGTTCCCTTTCAAAGCACTACACTGGCAGTAACTACTACAGTGAATGACAGTCATTTAGGACTAAATGTAACTTTTTAGTTATGAACACAATAAGTTTTTCTGACGATCTCTCATTATAACACACTTAATCCTCGCAGGTCTCACTGAACCCACAGACGGATGCATTTTGACACAGAATCAAAAGTTTCCAGAAATACGTATTCTTATTTTATAATTAAAAAGGTGCTGACAATACGTGACACGTACACAGACTAGCAGATATGATAGTTGTCCCATTAGTGAAACGGCATGTAACTCACTTTCCTCGAATACAGCAATTTTCTGAGGCCTTGCAGTATTGGTACTTGCTTTTACTGTGCTGTGCTGTATGTGGACTCAGAGAGACGACGCATTCCATTCACTGCGCTACCGCAGCGTCTTCACGGCATCCAAAAAATACCAAAATACAGACTGGATATTTTTGAAAAGATATCCAAGTACCGTCACTTCTTGTCGCATCACTAAAATAAGTAAGTAATGTAGTCAAATGGGTGGGGGATGGGGGGTGCGGTGGCGCAGTGGCGCAGTGGGTTGGACCACAGTCCTGCTCTCCGGTGGGTCTGGGGTTCAGGTCCTGCTTGGAGTGCCTTGGGATGGACGGGCGTCCCGTCCTGGGTGTGTCCCCTCCCCCTCTGGCCTTACGCCCTGTGTTGCCGGGTAGGCTCCGGTTCCCCGTGACCCTGTATGGGACAAGCGGTTCTGAAAATGTGTGTGTGTGTGTGTGTGTGTGTGTGTGTGTGTGTGTGTGTGTGTGTGTGTGTGTGTGTGTGTGTGTGTGTGTCAAATGATATGAATGTAACATTATCAGACACTTTGATCACTTTGATGTGTTTTGTGGGATACGGGTAGCCTAGTGGTTAGAGCTGCTGCTTTCAGACCCCAAGGTTGCAGGTTTGAGCCCCACCTCTGGCTGTAGTACTCTTGAGCAAGGTGCATACCCTAACTGCTCCAGTAAAATTACCCAGGTGTATAAATAGGTAAATAACTGTAAGTCACTTCAGAGAAAAGTACCAGCTAAATTAATAAATGTAAGTGATCAGGAGGTAATAGTAATAATGCACTAATAGTGATTTACACCTTGTGTTTTTGTCCTACAATTTATGTCATAGGCTGCTGAGAGGATTCACAGAGGACGAATTTCATCGCATGGTGTAACAAACTGTTTACTGTACACATGACAATAAACTCTTGAATAAGACAAGTAAACCAAACTAGACATTTTGCTGATGCGGTGCTTCTCGCTGGCAGTGTTTTGCTTCGCATATTTTCACACTACAGTGTTTGTACAGTAAGATCCAGCTCTGTTAAGCGAAGCCCAAATAGCGCTTTCTACAGTTGGACAAACAGAATCTGTGGCCTCTTCAAACAAAAAGGGTGAAAAGCTCAGCTGGTCCGAATGCTTTTCAGCCATTCCGTAATTGTGTGCCGCTCTGCGTCGTTCGTCTATAAGCGGCAGTTTCTCGGTCCTCGTCGGCGTCAAATAACGGGGCCGCGGCGGAGCACGGAAAGGGCACGAGACACGGATGAGGGCAGAATTTTAACAGGCTGCAGTACCAGATTCAACCGGCGAAGTGGGGGGCGCTGTTTCTCTCTTGGCAAATAAAATACAAAAAAGGCTTTTGTACAGTGTGTGTGTGCGCGCCCGCGAAGGGGGGCGTTCTGTCCTGTGGCTCTGACGGTGTGTGTGTGAGAGAGAGAGAGAGAGAGGGAGAGGGAGAGGGAGAGTTGAGCGTGTGTATGTTTGAGTCAGAAAGGGGGAGAGAGAGCAGAGAAGGGAGAGCGACGCGGGCGGCGAGAGCTGCGAAGGAGCCGCTTTTTTTCCCGAGGAGACGGAGCGCGAGGACAGAAAAATAGGGAGCGGGGGGGACTGAGGCGCAGCCAGCGCGAGAGACGCTGACGGAGAAGCGGGAAACAGGGACGCGCAAACGGCGGCGACGGCGAGGACGTCGGAGGATTACAACTCTGTCCGTTACTGGGGAGAAAGTTGCGAAGGGGGGATTTGATGGTGTCTGTTCAGAGGAGCCACCTAACGGACCGTGTCGAGGGGGGCGAGTTCGATGCGCGCGGCTGAACCATGCACGCTCTGTGGCTCTTAACTTTCGCCTTCAGTTTTCACGAAGGTAAGTAAGATGTTTTTTTTTTTTTATTTTTTTTTTTTTCTCGTGAAGTTCATGCAATAAACGTCCCTTTTGAATCCCAGTGTCCCAGAGTCCTCACAGCGGTGGGATGAACATCTTTTGTCAAAAAGTCCTCTTGAAGTTTTTTTGTTTGTTTGTTTGCTTCCGTTCCCTTTTTTTTTTTTTTTTTTACGCGTCTTCTTCGGCTGTTCGACAGGACACAGGAATGCGCGTGCAGATATGCGCGAGCGGCCGCCCGTGCGGGTTTCACGCGTGCGCCCGTTGAACACTTGTGTGACTTGCGTGTGCGCGCGATAACGCGAATTCGACTGCGGAGCCCGTGGTTTTGGACGCCAATTAAAAATGGGGGATTTCTGGAAGACGACGTGTTCGCGAAAAAATGCACTGTACGCGAGTGCGGGGCCATTATTATTCGCCTAGTACTGCGGTTTCTGCGCGTCTCCGACACGGGGACACGTTTGCCCGCTCCGTCCTGCGTGGGAGCTGCGGGGCGTTTGGTGACACGGGCAGAAACGAGCATATTTCTCGAGACGTGACCTTTAATTATGCAAATTATGCTAATGTATTCAAATGCATAGTAATGTGCCGGAAAGAGCACGAATAGAATACCTGCGAGTGGGCCAGTGTTCGTGTCAAGGGCTACGAAATAAGAGTGACGGTACCGTCCGCTCACCTCTACTGTCATTGAGGCGACGGCAGCTCACGGCTGTGCCACTTTCCCGTGACAAACACACGTCCACAGAAGCAAGCGAGGGGACGCGACGGGAGCGCGCGCGATCCCACGGGGAGGAGCCGGACGCGGGCGGCTCAGTCTGAGCTCCGGGAAGACCCGGCGTACGGGCGCTTACTGTACGGTGTCCGGTCTGCGTGACCGTTACGCGACCGCGTCTCGCGGTCTCTCTCTCTGCATGCAGGTAGAGTCTCGCGCCGACCTGGCTGTGCCCGCGCACGTGAGTGCGCACGTTGATGTCAGAACAGAAGCGCGACAGTGAGAGCACGGTGGAGACGACGTTGTTATTGTGTACAGCTACATCAGTATAAAATCAATGTATATAAATTATATACACACATATAGTACACACACAATTACATCTGTATATGTAATATCGTGTGTAATAATGAGACTGGTGTATGGAAAAACAATCGCGCCATAACGACCACGTTATGTCCATTGATAATCCAGTGATGTGGTGGAAGGTGCAGTAGAAGCTCCGCGAGGTGATGCGACCTGTTTGATTACGCCGGCTCCCTCGTGCCCGTGCCTGCGGTGCGCGTGCGCCCCTCATCACCGGTTGCTGAGGAGATCTCGCTCCGGAGCACGCGGCGACAGACCTTGCTCTGCACCTGTCTCAGCCCTGTCCGTGTTCCTCCGACTCGAGTCGGTGCGTTTCCATGACAACGGTTCTTGTCATTGCAGCTGGACCGTATCAGTACACATCAGAACGAAATGAGCCTGGCGGCGTGCAGTGTTTACGGCGGTGCCGCCGGGGAGGCGTCCCTCTGAAGGGCCGCCTGTGAGGTAACTGGTAAGGGGCCACGTTGGTGGGGTTCGAATGCCTCGCCAGCAGAGCATTTCATTTCGGATAGCGACACGGAGGACCTCGGGGCTCCACCTGCGCCTCCCGGCTCGCTGAGGCCCGGTGCGTCTCCGCGCTCGTCTGCACGCTCCTGTGGGTTCCGTGGAGCCGAGCGAATAACTTTGCCGGTCCACACGAGGGGCGTGCTCTGCCGTCAGACGGAGGAGAAGCAGACGGCGACGGGAGCAGGCAGACGAACGGATGGCGCGATGAGGGGAAGTGGCGACACACGGGGGTAGAGCCCAGGGTCACACACAGACGGAGGAATTCGCTCGCACTTTGCCTGCGCGGAGGCGGACGAAAGCGCCCTTCTTTGTTTGTGTGTTGCCACGGGCGCGGGCTGGGGTGGGGCGTGCACATCTGAGGTGTGTTCCTTTACTGCCGGCCCTTCGGCGTGACATCTGAGCGCGAGCGATTGACCGTGACAACTCTTGCCCGACTTGTCATGTAGTTTCTCCCATGAGCCACGCTCATCCTTTCGACAAATGGGGGAGGGGGGTTGCCGGCTCTGGCACGACACACACGGACAAATCGGTCCATCGCCAGAGTTGTTAAAATGAAAACGAGGCAGAGGTGTACGCGCTGTCACTCTGTAAAGAGTCGTTTGAAATGCCTTCATGGCATCTGCATGGAGCTCATTAGCCTGAACGCAGTTCGCAGCTGTGAAACGGCGAGTCGCACTCGCACGCGGCATGACTTGCAGTTTCCGCCGCCGACGGACGGCCCGATGGGTTACGCACCCAAATCGGGGTCGGGCTCGCCCGAGAATCGACGGCCTCCGCTTTGTTCTCGCGCTTTTCCGCCACCGCGAGGTGAGATGCGCAGAGCCATTCGTTTGGGTCTGGTGCGGAGTGGGGCCGTTCCCGAGTGTTCCCGAGCGGTACCAACACCGGTGTGTTTCCGCTCCCGGGGACTAAGTGCGAGTCCTCGCGTGCTCGCCGCCTGCACAAAGTCCCACAGAGGTCCCATTTTAAGGAGACATGTTGGAGTCACTTATTAATAATGCGTTACGTAAGGCAGCCACGGGGTTGAACTGCTCCTGAATAGCGTGCGGCACTGCGGGCGCTTGCGCTGTGAGCACAAAGGCATTGCTGGGGAGGTTCGGTTTTCGCAGCCCCTCGTTCGGACCCGAGCGCCATGCGTGGGCCCACGGTCATTTCAGGATTTTGTCAAAGGTACGGTGACACGAAGTTAAAGGAATCAGAGGGGCCACTCTCTACATATTTGCACTACAGAAACCAAGTGACTGGCTAGATGCGGGTCCGTCTCTGTCTGCGTGTGTCTGTGTACCGTTCCTATTTGTGTGTGTGTGTGTGTGTGTGTAAATATCAGGGACTATGTGTGTATGACAGTTGCTGTCAGTCAGAATTATGCCTGACGTGTATCATCTCCCTATTCTGTCACTGTGAATTTGAAAGGGGGAAGAGGGGAGAAGATGGGGGAGGACCGGGAAACACGTGAGCGTCTAGGCTGTACCGTGGTATCTTACACTGTGTTGTTCACTGACGCTCGATGGCACTCGGTAAGGGGTTTTGTGGCCGTGAGCTGATGGGTGTTACACTTTTTGCCCTGAATTTGTGAGTGAAATGAGCGCCGCGGGGTTTCTTACTGGGCGCCGCCGACCTCGGGCTCCTGCCGTGTGTTTGTGTCGCGGTGCCGCACCGAGATGTTGAGAACGTGTACGCCATGCGTTACCCCTTAGCTGTACATCAGGGAGACGAGTGGAGTTTCTTGTCGATGGTCATCTGAGATCAGTTTATACTTCGCTGAAAACTTTCTATTGAGCGGGTGTGGTTTATCAAACACGAGTTTCGCACAAATTTGCATAATTCTGCGGCATTTCAGCCATGCGCGCTGAAATCGCTCTAAAGTTGGAGCAAATTCCATGCGGTACTCATCTGTCACGTTGTTTTTTTCCCCTCAGAAAGAGCTGACATTCCTGGCGGAAAGGCAAGTACAGTGTCTGGCTGGGTACCGATCCCACAACCATGAGTCCGACACCTCGATAAGATCAAGGCATGACGGCCGAAAACTTCAGGGCGAGGGCACAAATGTTTCCTTGTTTAAGATAATGTGCGCTTGCACGGACAGCCGGGCCCCGAAGAAACACATGAACGGTTCGCGAAAAAAGAGGCGTCTCATAACTGGCCGTGCGAAAGAGCGTCGATGGGAATCAGCAGATCCCTTCCGCAATTCTGGAAGAGTTTCAAAACTCCTCTCTTTCGAAACCGTTTCCCTCATGGGCTCCTGAAACCTTCCCAAGTTAGTCCCTCACCACCTACCCAATTCCTTCTTTGAATATCGCATGGTGGCACAATGAGTAACACTGCTGTCTCATGGTGCCTGGGTGGTGCAAGAGGATGTGAGTTCAATCCCTGCTCAGTCTGTGTGGAGTTTGTATGTTTTCCCTGTGTCTGCAAAGGTTTCCTCTGGGTGCTCTGGTTTCCTCCCACAGGCCAAAGAGATGCTGTTCAGGTTCACCCATAGTGTGTGAGTGACAGAGAGTGTGTGTTCCACTGATGTATGGATGAGTGACCCATTGTAAGTAGTGTATCTAGCAGTGTAAGTCACCTTGGGCAGTAAGGTGTGTTCTCTGATAACACTACGTAGTGTTCATTGGAAGTCGCTTTGGAGAAAAGCTCCTGCTAAATAAATAAATGTAAATGCTGGTAGCTGCTGGAAGTGGAGTGCTACAACAGTGGTGCCCTCCAACAAACGTGTGTATGAGCACTCTGTTTGCTCCAAATGCCCTTTGTTTACTTTGTTCTACTCAAGTGCCAAGTGCGTGCACGATGATGTGTACTCTTTACAGTGTCCCTTGCAGCACGGCCTAGATCAGGACCGCAAACGGTTTCTGGTCCTTTGAGCCCAGGGTACGTGACGTTAGCACCACGCCGATCACTTTTTTTGCCGTGCGCGACCTGATCCAGTTGGACGACAAGTCCGAGTTTTTCGCTGAACTTTTTTTGACGAGTATGTCTTGTGTCCGGTGGAACCCGTAGTTTGAAAGGGAGAAGTTGGAGGGGGTGGTTGGCAGGGAGGCTGCGAGGGCGGGGGAGGGCCGGATAGGCAACAAGGGAGAGATTAGACTAGGGCTTTAAACCACAGAGAGGCAGATGAAAAGAGGGAGAGCGCTGGGAGGAGGGCGAGAGACGGAGGGAGAGAGAAAGAGGCGATTACTTCTGCTCCTCTGATCGCATACAGAGCCGAGAACAAGTGACTCGCGGACAAAAAACCAAACAAAACAAAACAAAAACAACAGCGCGAGGTATGTCTGAGTTCATACCGTTTACTGCTGAAAATTAACGTTTCCTTTTTTTGTATAGCACGTAGTGCTACGCGGACACGCCGGGCGACGGGGGCCTGTGGAAACCTCGGCTTTTTCCTGGCGATCCCGTTTTTCCTTTTCAGGGGCTGTCGAGATTCCCTTGATCTCTTGTCGGGATGGATCTCCCCAAAGTACTCTTTTTAAGCTTTAACTATCTTGTTCTTCATACATTTTTAAGCATCAAAACAACATTTTCCGCTATACGTGTTCTTAAATAAGTAATTCTGAAGATTGAAACTGACAAAATATGCCTCCTTTTTCTCTTACCCCCCCATTTTAAAAATTGCCCTTCTGCGGTGGAAATGACCATATTTTTCCCCCATTTGCAAATTTTTTGGAAAATTCAGACTCGTCGCGAAAGGTGGAACATCGCAAACGGAAAATATAAAGCGGTGCCCAGCCGAACAGCTTGTTTGAAATCATACCCTTAATGTTGATGCACAGCTGTTGCAGGAGTAGTGAGAAAGTGTGTAAAGAGCGGATCCCCTACGCTCTGTCACCGTGAACTGGCTGCCTCCTCCTCCGGGCTCTAGGAGGCCAGGTAGCTGGGAGTCCGGCGCCCAGCGGGGATCCTTCTTCTCTGGCACTTTGACTGAGCGGAGCGGAGCTGCAGAGCCCTGCCGATCTGGGGGCCCGGGGGCAGAACAGCACAGCTTCCCTACGACAGACGCAGGCAGGGGCGCAACACCGCCATTATTGTGGTATTGATGGGGGCTGCAGGTACCTTAGTGGTTACAGCTGTCTCCTTGCTGTCGAAAGACCTAGGTTCAAATCCCACATCCAGCTCTAGGACCCTCAATCAAGGGACTTAACCCTGAATTCCACTAGATTACCCAGCTGTATAAAACGGTAAATCACTGTAAGCATCTTAACACCGTAATTTGCCTTAGAGAGAAGCATCGGCTGAATAAGTAAAGTGCGTTTGCGCTGCGCTTTTGTACAGTTGAAAACCAGCACCCAGATGCGTCGGTGAGTAAAGTCCCCGTAAAGTCATGATGATGAGCGTGCCGTCGTGCGTGGCTACAAGAGTTTCACGATGACTGGCATGAGGCAGCGTGCTCCGGGATGATAGGACATTGTCGCTCGCAAGGGTAATGCTCGTTTAGTCGGCCGGTGAGGTCCTCGGTATGCGGCGGGGTCCCCGCTAGGCTCCGGTGGATAGCGGTGTGAATAAGGATGTTAACAAAGACGTGGAAGCCGTAGCCGTAGCATTTGCTGGTGGTAGCATTCATTTCTTTGAGATCACGGAAGCTGTGTTCAAGTATTGACTAGGATGTACAGTAATTTACCAGGATGTAGGTCAGGTGGTATTAGGGTTGGTGCTGAGGGTTATACAAACGCACACGCTTTCTCTATCAAAATTTTCGCCTGTACATTTTCCTTGGAGACCTTTCGTTCTCAGGCGAAACGTCGTCCGGTTCCACTCGGAAGCAGATTGATCGCCGACTTTGATCGATGGCGATCGCGGTTAAACCGGTGCGCGCAGGGTGAGGCTCCGCAGCCCGGCCCGTGAACGAGGAGCCGTTTCGGTGTCCGTCCGCGGCTCCTGTTGCTCACGCCGCTCCCGTTCGAACCTGGACACGTTCCGAAGCACCGTTTTGAGGCAACCCAGGGTCGTGCACAACCAAAGCCACAATTACCCAAGTAATGCTGCGCTAGTACAATAGTTATTAAAGCAGTGGTGAGAATAAGAATAATTACAGTAATGTCAGGCGGTAACTGTGTAATTAGTGTGTAACTCTATAACGTATAACGTGTAATATTGTCTGTTCGAATCAATATTATGCCTCATTATCGTGATCTGGTCCTTCTCCTTTGGTCCGAAACGATGCCTTGCCTGTGTATCTTGTCCGCTCGGCGTTCGCAGTGATGTAATGCGGTGCTAGATGATGGCCAGTGCCTTTAAGAAGCTGAATAACTTTTCTGGGTCATTCATTTGTGTCCACAGAATTTTATAATTCAGAGTTTTTCTCTTTTTTTCCTTCTCCTACGTCATCCTTATTATAGGAAGAAAACGGTGTGGTCTCCCAACCACCATCACTGTGTCCCTCTCTGTCCTCTTCTGCGTTCCCCTCTCTCTCTCGCCCTCCCTGTGTATGTTTTTACTGCGCCAGCGCTGTGTGTCCACCTTGTCCCAATGTCCCCTGTCCAGCTCATCCGGTTCGAAAAGTGCGAAAGCGTCTCCATTTCAAAGAGCGCTCCTCTCCTCCATTTCCACACTGCCTGCCCTGGATTTCTGTGCTGTCCCACTGTTGTTGTCTCCTCCCTCTCTGCGAACTTTATTTTCTCCTCTTCCTTTTTCGTCACCGTACTCCTCCTGCTGCTCGGCAGATTCCAAACGCCCCCCACCCCCACCCCAGCACCCGCCTCGTGTCCATTCCCGCCCCCCCCCCCCCCCCCCCGCCCCGCTAGCTGCCTCCCCCCTGCAGAATGACTTCCAGATGTGCTTCTTCACAAAGGAGGTCTGCACACGCTGAGGGGGTAAAATCAGGGTGCAGAGTGATGACATTGTGACACTTGGTGTGTGTGTGTGTGTGTGTGTGTGTGTGCGTGCGTGCGCTGTATGCTTTTTGCACGTATGCCTGTGTGCGTTTCACGACGCATTTGTCCTTTTCCAGGTTGAATATTTGTGTGCTTTTGTGAGTGATGCTGTGGGTGTGTGTTTTCTGAATGTTCTTACTTGCAGTATGCAGCTTGGCTCATTTGTGTGTGTGCAGCAGCAGCAGCAGCAGGAGCAGCACAGGGCTCAGCGATTCCCAGTGTGCTGCTGGTGTGAATCAAGGACACTGTGGTCCTGAGAGCACTGGGATCACTGGGAGCTTTCGTTTGTAGCTATCGCGTTCAGAAGGACGAAGTGATGGGTCGTAAGAGCTCCTCTGCCCGTCCACGTAGAGTGCGTGTGAGTGTGTACAGCACTGTACTGGCTGCATGGCACGAGGATGCAGCACTTGTGAGGTAGGAAAGGTAATGACATCACCACCTAGTTAGGAGAAAGGGTGACATCATCGTTTCAACATAAGGTTCAGTCATACATTTTGTCCGTGGTGCTTAAAATATATAAAAATGCACCTAAAAAGTTTGCTTTTTTTCATAAGAGGAAGGTTGTTTTTTTAATAAAACAAAGGAGAAATGATAGAAAAAGATAATTTTCTTAGCTTTGTCTAAGTAAGTCTGTTTCTATAGCAACCATCTAACCAGCGGCGGCTGTTGAGAGAGATGGGGCTTTTGTGTGGGGCGGGGGGGGGTTGGTTTATTAAAGGGGGGAATGGGGGGGTTGTGAGTGAGGGAGTCGCAGCTCCACTGGAGAGGAGGGGTTACCGTAGAAACAGACAAAAAGAGAGGGCTCAATGAAACTTATACAAATATGAAGTAAAAACATGAAACGGAATCTGTAGGAAAAGAGGGAAGTCATTCATACGGCAGGGAAAGGAGCGAAGGAAACGTGGTTTTGCTGCGCTGAAACGTAGCAGGACGAGTGCTGGAGGGATGCAATCCATAGGCAGGGTTACGTCATGCGGCAGCGGCAGGTTCTGAGCGGGAGCCATTTCTCCCGGTGCTGTCGCAAGCGGCAAGGTGTGTGTCACTGACGCCCGCTGCCCATGTGCGACCTTATGTAAAACGGGTTTACACGCACTCTGCGCCGCTGAAACCTTGTATAAATACATATAAATTCAGACAGAATGTAACATGCACGCACACTGATGCACTACATGGGGCAAAAGGAAATGGATTGCAACATACTATTGGCTGCTAAGGGACATTTATAACGGAGGAGCGTCTCTATCAAAAAAAAAAAAAAAAAAAAAGACGTGTTAAAGAATTCTTTTTTTTTGTTTTTTTTTTTTATCATTTATGATGCTGAATGCCCACCCGACCAATTAACGTAGCGTTTTCTTTCTTTTGGCAAACGCGGTGAGTTACAGCTGTCGTAGGAAATGTGTGCGCATCACCTGAGGATGAGGGAAGGAGGAGGGAGTTTGGATTCACAACGGGGGCAGTCGGTGGCTGCGAAACACGGAGAACCCGAAAGTCAGAAAGCGGTTAACGTGCCCGGCAGAGCCGCACGAAGCGTGGACCTGCAGACGAGACGGGGGATGCCGGGGCCCGGCTGCTGTCAGCGCGTAGCGAGCCTCTTCCTTCTCCTCGTACGTCACCGGTCATCCGCCGACAGATCTCTGGGACACACTTAGCGTTTCTCGATCCGCACGAGAGACAACGGGCTCGAGGAGGACGGAGAGTTGCAACGAACTGGACGTTTTTTTTCCTCTCCCCTCGACGTGTCCGTCATCGTTTTGTCTCTGTTCGTCCGTCAGCCACTCTCCTCCTCTCCACAAGTATCCTTCCTTCCCAGTTACCATGGTGACCGTATGCTCCCTCTCTTTCTCGCTTTCCCCTTCTCTCGGCTCTGCCGTCCCTCTCTCGCTCGTTTCCGTGTTGCCATGGCAATAGCTTTTTCCCTCCCTGCTACCTGTTCATGTCTCTCCCCCTCTTTGTGTTTCGTGGTCTCCCCTCTCGATCTGTCTGTCCCCCCCTCGTTCCGTTCCCACCCAGCTCTTTGTTCTCACGTTTTACTCTTAATATGTCATTCCTCTCGTCCTTGTCATGCTCGTCCCCCTGTCCTTCCCTCCCGTTTTGCCCCTTGCCAGTCGCTCGGCCCCGCGATCACCCTATTCCGCCCCCCTGCTGACTGCGGACATGCCCTCTGCCTGTCTCCTAGCTTGTCCTCGTCTCCTGCTTTTTCTGCTCGCCTTCCTTCCCTCTCTTTTGTCCTCTGTTTCTCCTGCTGTGAGACGAGGAGTAACCGGGTGCCATTGATCCCCACGCAGCGTGAGGGCTGAGGAAGGCAGGAATTTAGGGCTCGGGATGCAACACATGTACAGAAAGGGAGGGATTTAGGTAATTTTTGCAGACAGCAGCTGTTGCTATGGTGATAGAACTTTCTGATTTAGTGGTATCGTGAGAAGAAGAGCGAGGACTGGGTCGATGTGGAGACGGGGAGGGAAGGGGACACACCGAAGAGTAGAGCTGTGGATGTGCCACTACAGAGACCCACCCTACCCTGAAAACACAACTTCTTTGTGTCTCGCATAGTTGCTGCCATTGTTCTGTTCAACACCGAATCGATTGAACGATGAAGACTTCTGCTTCTACCACTGTTTCGTTTCTCACGTTTCTTTCTATTTTTACAGTGTGACCACAGCAGCCTGGTAACAGTGTTGGTGGAAATGAAATTTAAAAAAAAAGGGTAACTGATTGCTTTGGGAGTGGTGGGGTGGAGGGAACGACAAGGGTTGACGATGAGCTGGGCAGTGAAGGAGAGCGCTGGTGGTGGTGGTCTGAGATTACATTGTACACGACGGTTGAAGGATGTGCACCACGGAACGTACCGGGCCCGATCGCTGCCCGGTCACACTTGGGCAAGCGTCGCACTTCTCCATCTCTGGCCTCCTGGTCCCCCCTCCCCCTGCAAGAGGTCCGAAGTTCGCAGGTTTGTCGGTTTAGACTCCAATGGCGAGGAATGATCTTCCTCCGTCCCTCAGAACATCTGAATCTCTTTCAGCTTTCAAGAAGGCTCTCAAAACACATCCCGTTCGGTCCCACCTCTCTTCCGATCTTCTAAGCGCTCCGTAACCCTACGTGACGCCATCCGTCATGATAACGTTTGTATTTCTGCTCAGCTGTACGTGCACCAGCAAAAACGGCGGTATTAGACAATATGAATTTGCTTCAACAGTCATGCGCCTGCATGATTGCAATACTTCAGCTTACTCTGATTTGTACGTCACTTTGGAGAAAAGGTCTGCTTCATGAATAAATGTAATTGAAGGTGCGTGTGAAAGAGGAAAGGAGGGAAGGATGGGACGAATGAGCCGAGTTGTCCGTCAAGATTGCGACCTGTGACCACACCGCATTTAGAGAGTGCCACACGAACGGTAACACGCTCTCAATAATCACTGGAGAGCTAAATGCCTTCACTAAGCATTAACGAAGGAAGGGTTAATGATTTTTATGCATGGCATACGTGACTGACGCACGACGACACGTTTTAGCGCTACGCGTTACGAGGCCCAACGCGATGAGTGCGGTTTCAGATAACTAGCTACCAAATGCACATAAAGAGTGCTGTGAGGAAGAGGTGAAACGGGTAACAGCGATGGATTGCAGCCAGAGAGCAGAGCTGGTAACCAAAGGCGATGTTCTGCTGCTGGGACCCCAAGACTCTGGCAGAACTACAGCGCTTAGAGGAAAAGTTGTGGTTGTTGAGTCAGGCTGCAATGAGTGGTAAAAACTGGAGCCGCCCAGCCTCGCGTGACTCCGAGGCTTCTGATGTCCATAAAACACCGTAGGTTCAAGAGTATCTGCTGTTGCTGGTCGATACCTTTATTTATGCCGTGTTCCAGTGATAGCCGGGATGGAGGCACGTTGACCCGAGCACGAGGAGAAAGGCATTAGCGCATGGTTCCATGCATTCGTCTCAGGCTTCCGCAGGGAGCTCTCGAGTCTGGAAGCTGCCGCAGCCTGTCTTGGATATCTCGCTGTGAGCGATGGAGAATCCTTGAGGGTCATTCAGGAGTGTCCGGAGGGGCACCTTTACAGGTGGTCTCAAACATCTCCTCGGATGACCTGTTCTTGGAGGACTCGATTCGCATTTCAGTTTGTGACACTTGGCACACGCACTGGTCTAAGATGACTTAGATTACTAATGTCCAGACACGGCTCATAAAGAGATTAAGGGTGATGCGTTAGATTACTCCCATCAAGTCTGTGAAGGAGCTGGAAGATTCATGATAAGTTTCAAATGAATTTGGTGGTGGTTCGAGCTGGAGATCAGATGAGCTGTGATCGGGGTTATCCAGACGGGGCCCTTTAATTACCGCTGATTTCCAGGTGAATCCAGCTGCTCCACAACAAGTTGTTTAAAGCTGAAGTTGAAGGCTCCCTGGATTGGGGCTCACGCTCCTGGACCAAGAGTTGCTGCCGCTAGTGTAAATAGCGCAGCTTTTAACAGGGTTGTAAGCCCACCGCCCAGGGGGACGGGTGTGGGCCGCGTTCACCTCACACGCACTGAAACACACATGAATGATGTCAGAAGTTGCAGCGGTAACCAAACGCAGAGAAAGCCATTCTGCAGAAATGTAGGACAGGCTAAGATCTTAGCAGTGAGCAGAGCTCTCCTCGAACCTGCACTGTGTGCTGTGTTGCTTTTCCGGAATAGAGTAATAATTCAAAAGTAAAAGGTTAGGAGGATTTCCATATCAATAGGGAAACAGTTGCCCAGTAATAAGATCTAAGACAGACTTTCACAACAGCAACAGCGTATGCAGGGTTCTGCTCGGTCCCTTTTTTGCTGTTACGTTTGCTGCGGTTAACGGGCCTGTATGTCACATCACCTGTTTTTTTTCCCCTGTTTATGATGTGTTTACGGTAAAAGGCGTTTTCCGCGCGGCTTTCACGGACCATAGTTGCGCACCCTAGTCTGATCACCCAGTGTCTGGAGAAGTTGTTACCGGAGTTTAGCTGTAATCTGCAGCAATGCTTCAGCTCTCCAAGCGTTAACGTTTTTACAGGGATGCTTTAGGGAGTGCAGTAGCAGCTGGGGCTTACCGTGATTTTATTCAGGTAAGGACCCACCACCAAAGTGACTGGACGTTCACCTTACAGCACACAGCGATGAGGAGGCCATCATACCTGTGTTTTGACAGCTCGCAGAGCTCTTTTGTCCCAGTCCATCCACTTGCGTAATGGTTAGAGCCACTGCCTTTGTCGTGGAAAGACCCAGGTTTAAATCCCAGCTCTTCTTTAATAGCCTTGAACAAGATATTTACCCTGAACTGACAGCAGCGGTCAGACCGACTTCGCCATGTCTTGCAAGCACATATTTGTGGAATTAGTTGCCGATTTGTAGAAATGAGCGTTGATGGAATGTGCTGGAATGCAGCAGTGTGCACGCAAACATAACTTTTCACCCTACCCCTGATAATGCGATTCCTCCACGCAATGGGCGCGTGTAAGTAAAATGTTTACGTTTCAGGTTTATTCATTCAACAGATGAACTGATTCATGCAGACTCGCACGTTTGTCACTTGGAAGTGATTTAAAGTGTGAAAGACTGGTACAATTCATCTGAGCATGAGCACACCACTGGTGACCAGACGCTGGAGTTATCAGACAATCCAGTACATCGCAGTATTACTTTTTGTATTCAGTATTTTATACGATTAAAAAAGTGGGGGGAAATGCAAAGTGGAGCACAAATTGTTAAAACGTGAAACTATTTAAGTTGATGAATTTACACACACACACACTGAAACTGCTTGTTCCAAGTGGGGTCGCGGCAAGCTGGAGCCTGACCTGGCAACACAGGGCGCGGGGCTGGTGGGGGAGGGGACACACCCAGGACGGGACGCCAGTCCATCACAAGGCACCCCAAGCAGGACTCGAACCCTAGACCCGCCAGAGAGCAGGACCCACTGAAGCCCGCTGCGCCACCACTCCCCCCCCCATTAACTTGCATAAAAATGTATATTACAAATGCAGATTTGATAAGTTTTTGTTTCCTGACAAGGCATAATGATCTTAATTTTTTTTTGTAACTATATTTTATTACCATGCATAATGTTGGTGTCATATGAAAATGTTTTTAAAAATCACATACATGATACATTGGAATGACCAGTCAGTGACATGACCAGACCCCCCACTGTTAGGTGCGTGCGCATGAGC
Source organism: Scleropages formosus (assembly GCF_900964775.1). Classification (NCBI taxonomy): domain Eukaryota; kingdom Metazoa; phylum Chordata; class Actinopteri; order Osteoglossiformes; family Osteoglossidae; genus Scleropages; species Scleropages formosus. The sequence goes on from NC_041806.1 coordinate 16,181,435, forward strand.
TGTGCTATTTATTTTCTTTTCTTGCTGACTGTGTGATGAGCTCCAGGAAAACAAGAGTCCTCCCTTTCGAGTCCTCCCTTTCATTTCCCAAGAAAAGTCAGCGCTGCGATTTCAAGGAAAGTGTCACTGTCGCGTAAATTACCCTCAAGCCGCAGATGTGGCGTTAACCGCGGCACAACCGCCGCCCGTGTTGGAGGCCCGTGTTGTCCCACATAATGACACATGGGGCAACCGTGTCTGCTCATTGTCCCACATAATGACACGTGGGGCGGCCGTGTCGGCTCAGCCGAGGCTCCGGCGACCCGATCTCCACCTCGCAGTGACCCATTTGCACAGAAGCTACAGCTGTACCCGCTACGTGTAAATTCGTTAAATGCTTTGCAGACCTGAACTCTGAGAGATTTTAAACTATTATTGTTGTTGTTATTAATATTATCGTTATGAGGAAAGTATCTTCGGGCGACGTGTGTGTTCGTGTCAAATATGGTGCGTAAACCCTGGGTACCGGGAAGATATCCGTGGCGCCAAACGCCTAAGTGTAAACGTAGATTGTTACTCATCATGGCATTTTTTTTCCCCTCATAAAATGTAAAAATGCTGCAGAAGGTAAAGTTTTAACGTTCGGGAATCTGATGATTTGTTTAGTCCTAAAACTTAAAAGGGATTTGGTACTTTTAAGGTGCGTGTGTTAGAGACACCGGGTTGCCCTGCGGTGACAGATGTCTCTCTGCGATGGCGCCGCACAAAGAGAGGAGTTTTCATTAGCGCCGTTAATTTGCTCGGGTTCCAGCTCCAGACTGGGGCCGAGCGGGAGGAGAGAAGCGATTGCGGGGGCGAGATGGAAGGGCGAGAGACAGGAGTGAGGGAGGAGAGGGAGGCTGGGGGAGGAGGAGGGAAGGAAATGCCGCGCATTCCATTAGCGTCGACTGAAAGCCACAGGGGGGGTTGGGGGGAGCAGGGGCCCTGAAGCCAAGGACGGGGAGAAGCGAGAAGGGGACTGGAGGATGAGTGCGGCGCGCACACGCTTGAGGAAGAAGGAGGACCGTGATGATGATACGATAACGCTTTATTATTGGCGCGTACGACGAGTTTCAATCGCGTTTAACGCGTAAGGACGACACATGACAGACATTAAGTATAAAGTGTCAAAGTTTGAAAAGAAGACAAGATGTACTTAGTAGCGTCGGTAAGTTCTTAGACTGGCCACTGTGGGGCGCTGCTGAGCTCTTACGTTTACATTACATTTGTTTATTTAGCAGACACTTTGTGCGTAATGTAAATGTAATGTCTTATTACCAAGGGCTTGAAATCAGAGCTGCACCACATGGCTGCCAGGGATAGACCTTATTATTATCTTAACGGCTGCACCTCGTGCGACAGCTCGAGCTCTGCCTCCCGTCAGTGTCTTCATGTCCGTTACGTAGCGGATCGTATTATGGTGAGGTTCCCGAGAGACGTGGCTCGATGGGGAAAGCTGCTTTTGAGCTCGTGAGCCGTGTTGTCCGAGTCCGGGCGCTGTGTTGGGCTGGGGTGGAGAGGGTCCGCGATCACCTTACCTGCACGCATCCCGCTCCTGGAACTGTAGAGGCCCCGCAGTTCAGGCAGGTCTCAGCCAATGAACAAGCGGACCGTGGTAAACGGCGAGCCGCATAGCCACAGGGCCCTCGGCTGGCAAAGGGCAGTCGGTCTCTCCGGTTCCCACCATTGCGCCGCAGCACCGGGGTCCCTTCCCGTGATGTCAGATCAGCGCTGCCAGTGCCCGGGGCCCTTGGGCTGTGTTAGCTGTGGGGGAGGTGCTGCCGGAGAAAGTCAGGACAGGAGCCCCAGAGGCTGATGGGAGCTCACGGTGAGTCAGGATGGGGGACGAGTTCGGCGCAGAGGTCGAGGGGCGCCGCTTCCCCGGGACCTGCAAACAATAAGCACTTTTTCGCCCCTACGAATGAGAGCTCCAAAAATAAAAAGAGCAAACTCACACTTTTTCGGCGCGTGTCCTCGCCGATCCCCGTCAACGTTAACGTCCGGGAGGATGTCACGGATCGCTGCGTGCGGCAGTACCGCCGTTAACAAACCGGTCCGGTCGTCGTCGTCTTACCGTGCGTAACCCGAAACGTCCATCGCCGCTTCTGTCACACAGTGTTTACTTGCTGCGATTTACAGAGGTGCAGCCGGGGACCCGTCTTCCGTACTGTGCCAGTTTAGGGTAAGTACCTTGCTTACCGTGTAGTACAGAAGGAGGAGACGTTCAAACCCAGGACCTACGTGTCCGATGTAGCAGAGACTAGGCGCGTTTTTTCCCACTTGTGCTGCCAGTAACCGCGTATGTGTGTCATTTTGAGGTAAAATCTGAGTTTGCCAAAGCACCGTACATTTCAGGAGGGGCACGGATCCTCTGTGACAGTGAAAGTGCGCTGGGAGTGGAGCGTGGCTACGGAGGCCTGACTCCCAGCTAGTGGCTAATTAAAGTGTCTCCTTGTTAGAGAGCGTCCTGTGGGGGGGGGGTCAGGACAGCGGGATGGAGGGGGATAATGCGCATTGGGCGGCGGGTTTGTAGCAGTGAATCGAGCACCAGCTGAACTAACTCGGCCTCAGTGTGTGACCGTGCGAGTGGCCTGAGCGAGGGGGGGCGAAGACTTGCATAGTAAAAAGATGCCAATTCAGTGAACATTTGCAATGCCCGGAGAAGCCAAAACACTCCCTCTGTCTGTCCCCACCGCGAGGACCGATGACCGCCGAGTCCTGCTTTGTCCACGAAAATGTACGCTGGACACACATTACAATCAATTTAATTTATTCGTTACCGCAATTGAACATTCAGCAGTACTGCAGCAGCGCTCCTTTACAGCGACCTGGTCTCGCAAGCAGAGACGGACCGGGGACAATTTTAACGTAGTCTTCAAATCGGGGGACAGTTTTAACACAGCGCTCAGATAAATAGCGTTTGCCAAAGGTGCGGCGGTGCGGTGCGAGAGCTGCCACCTCGTACTCAAAGGACGAGGGTTTAAATTCCATCTTTCCTGTGGTGCCCTTGATCAAAGTGTGTCCCCTGATTTGATACATTAAAAATGACCCATACGGGTATAAACACGGGTAAATGATTTAAGTTGCTTTTGTTAGAAAGGTCTCGGCTAAATAAATAAGTGTAACATGATGACGTCATTTATGAACACGGAGTATAGAGGCATCTGTTATTTTGTCTCTAACGTTGTTTTATTTCTAACGCATATACGGTATGTGTTGCATATTTTTTTAGTGCCTAGTAGCGAGGGAGGAACTTTTACGTTGTTTTATACCACTGCGCCGGAGCCTCACAGCACCTGGACTGTGCGTCTGGACCCGGGTTTGAATCCGGAGTTTGCCTGTTCTCCCCGTGTTCAGTCCAGGGAGGCCTGTTTCGAGTCAGTTGATGACTCTAAATTGAGCGGTGTGTGTGTGTGTGTAAATGAGTGAATGCTTGCAGCCGAACATTATAAGTCACCTTGGAGACAAGCTTCTGCTAAGTGAACACATTGTAAATGTACACATTGTTGCTGGGGAAATAAAATTAAAAGAGATCTTTTTTATGAGCTCTTTTACTGCAGGCTTTGGGGCAGCCAGGTCAGGATGGACTCTGTGCAAAAATAACCCGGAACTGAGCCGACGGCGTCCCGGGTACGAGCGGCTCCAGCTCGAGTTCGGATGTGCTCCGCAAGACGCCCATCTCCCGGCACTGCGGGCTGCCCTAGATACAGGCGTGTGCTGCGGGAGAGCGGCGCTCATATAGTTGTTCACACCACCCATGGTCTTGTTGGAAGCGCGGTCTATTTCTGCTCCGTGTTCTCGACGAGTGACGCAGTGTGCCAAACGCTCTGTGCGCAAGGCCTCCGGTGGTGCGGCACGTCCCCGGCGGACGCAGGCCAAGCTTCCCTTCGTTCTGGTCAAGCCGGTACTGACCTTATGCACCTGCACGTGGTCCAACGTGCATGGTGTGTGTGAGATCGTAGGATAATCACACATTTAAATGTTTACTATTTATTTGCCGGATCATTTTCTCTAAAGAGACTCGTACTCTCATGCTCCTTGCTGTTGTTCGTCTATTTATAGAACCAGGTAACCGTTACTGGAGCCATTGAGGGTAAGTACCTTGAGCTGGGGTACGACGCCTCGAACGTCGGTGCGTTGCGTGCAAGGCCGCAGCTAACCACTGTGCCACCTGCTGCTCCAACTGTGAGCGATTGATGGATCGATCACAGGTATTGTTTATTCCTCAGTCCGCTCCAGCGGCATTAACCCTGTTTAAAATCCACGTATTTGTGCCATCTGGGTCAGTACGGGTCACACACACACACACACATTTTCTGAACCGCTTGTCCCATGCGGGGTCGCGGGGAACCGGAGCCTACCCGGCAACACAGGGAGTAAGGCCGGAAGGGGAGGGGACGCACCCAGGACGGGACGCTAGTCCATCGCAAGGCACCCCAAGCGGGACTCGAACCCCAGACCAACCCACTTGCGCCACCACGCCACCCCTCAGTACGGTTCAGTTTTCCAGAAAGTTTGCATGCCCGTCCGGGTTTATTCCTCACTTAGAGCCCTCGGCACTTCCCTGGTCACGTCGGGTCCGTTTTTGAGAAGCACGGTGGGAGCGTCGCTGATCGTTAACGTTCAGAAGTGGGTTTCGATTCAGGACAGTTCAAGTCACGGTGCAGAAGTCGGCGTTCCGGTGTTGAGGGAAGCCGCGATGATCCAAAACTCGCTGCAGTCACTTCGTTTACGCTCGAGTTGCGCGGCATCGGCCACGTCTACCGCGGCGCAAAGCCCGACTCTTTTTTTCGCCTTCAGCCACAAGCAGTCGTCGCAGGGAGGAAAAGGCACTGGGGAAGTGGGAGAAGGGGAGGTTCGGCCAGACGGGCACAGCAAAACGAGGATGAGGGGAGGAGGAGAGGGATGAAGAGGAGTAGGAGGAGGTGGATCATGAGGATGAGGATGAGTCGGACGAGCGAAAAGCCCCCGGTGAAGCGGAGAGCTGTTAGTTTGTCCCTGCTCTGCTCCACTTAGACGTCCCCGCGGACACAGAGCTGGGGGGTGGAGTGGCGCCGAGACGCACGGAGATCCTCCGCTTTCATCGCTCCTCTCTCCGTCAGCGCGTTTGACGCAGCGTTTCATTTAGTCGCGGGAACAAGCGCACGGGGGAGTCGCGCCCTTCCCGAAAGGCCTCGTTAACTTCGACGCTTCTCGTCGCCGTTATAAAAAGTTCCCGAACAGTTTACGTGTTTGCGCTTCTCTTTTCCCCCAGGATTTATTGACGTGAAATTAACACCGTTTGCGTGGCTCTGCTTTCTTCGCTCCGGGTCACGTTATTCTTTCACGTTTACTTACTCCGCCGGTCAGATGTTTGGCTTTTTTTTTTTTTCCCCGCTTTAAATGTATACGCACACGGTAATGGAGGAGTATTGCGCACGCGCGCACACACACACGTGGGCTTCTTGTCGTTGCTGTGTGATGCTAATGTGCGGCGTCACATGCAGTCTGCTTTACACAGAAAAGATTTCTAGGGAGAGGGGTGTGTGTTTACTCCTCTTAAGAGGCAATTAAACATGGCGAAATCTCCAAATGAAGATGTGAATAAAACATAGTAAAACAGATGGAGTAAATCCTAAGTGCTGGGAGGAAGGGAGGGCAGGTGATGAATAATTAAAGCGGGGAGAAAGGAAAACGGGGAAATAAAATGAAAATGAGAGGTGAAATGAAATGTAAAATACGAGAAGTCAATTAGAGAAAGAGGCAGAGGGACGACCGCGTGCGGTTCCCTGTTAGGGCCGTGTTTGTACTTTACCGCGCTTAAAATGGACATTCTCTCCGCTCTCTATTGTACTTGTCTAGACGGCATCTTGACCTGCGGTCAGTTTGGGGACCAGCGATTAAATCTTAAAAGTGTGTTTCTGATTCATATGATGACATCACCTGCCTGACCATGGCGCTCTCTCTTTCTTTCATGCTCACACACACACCCCGAATTCTTGAGCTACCCCGGGCTGTGTCCCCCATGTCCCCCACCTGCAGATCGGCACCACGGGACACATTTTGCTTCCTGCAGACTTTTTCTCTTAGTGGTAACCAAGCAGAATAGCGGGAACACCAGTCCCGCATGCATCCACAGCAGCGCTGCACATTTACATTTTTTTAAACTTATTTATTTATTGGACACGTTTCTCCAAAGCAGCTCACAGTGTTCAGCCTCTCACCGTGATCTACTCATTTACACGGTAAATGGTAATTGCACTGGAGCAATTCAGGGTAAGTACCCTGCTCAAGGGTGATACAATACAAGGTGGGATTTGAATCCAGGTCCTTCAAGTGCGAGCGACTGCACTTCTAACCACCACGCCACCTGCAGAAAAAAAGATGGAAATGCACTGCTTCTATTTGAGGATTCATTTTACCATTGACATGTACTTGGTTGTACAGAAGCGGTACGCTGTTGAAAACTCAACGAAGGAACTGTGTGCATTTTGAAATGTAGATGTTGGGGCTGGGGGGCGCGGTGGTGCAGTGGGTTGGACCGGGTCCTGCTCACCGGTGGGTCTGGGGTTCGAGTCCCGCTTGGGGTGCCTTGCGACGGACTGCTGTCCCGTCCTGGGTGTGTCCCCTCCTCCTCCAGCCTTACGCCCTGTGTTGCTGGGTTAGGCTCCGGCTCCCCGCGACCCCTTATGGGACAAGCGGTTCAAACAGTGTGTGTGTTTGTGTGATGTTGGGGCTGGTAGGAGACCCAACGCTGTTTTCCGAATCCTCAGAGTAAAACACAAGTGCACGAATATCCTACGTATTTGGAACGTTACACTGTAGAACACCACATAATACGTTTACACCGAGTGTTGGAGCTCAGACGTGGTGGCAAACGGAAGCTCTCACTGTCGCCAGCATGCGAGCAGGAAGGATTCTCAGGACAAAATTGCGACTCCGCTCATGATCCTGCTTCCCTCCCCCCCTCCAAGTTCACTTTTATACGTTGTTGTCGATTCTTGATGGTCGCGTTCCGTGGAACGTAATGGGCAGAGGAAGTTTCATAGTGATGAGCAGGTCACGCACCTCGCCGCTGTTCCAGGCAAGCCCACATGTGTCCAATCTGAACCCGGGCACACATTTACAGTTATCCATTTAGCAGACGCTTTCCTCCAAAGCAACATACATCTCATAGAAAATACAATGTGTGCATTACATTACGAGAAAGAGAGACTTAGATGCAGACATGTGATTCGAAACCACTCTTGGTTACTTTCCACCATATGAAACAATGTACATCACATGAGTAGCTCCATAAAGGTTTATCCAAATAATTGACAATTCCTAATCATGCTCCCTTTTTTTTTCCCTTTGGATTAAACATTTACATCAGAGGAGTAGCTGTGTGAGAGCTACACATACACGCACACACATGCGTGCACACGTGATTGCAAGCGCACACAGAAACACAGTTGTTTAGCCGTTGCTGAAAATGGAACAAGAATTAGCCCAGAGGATGAGGCCGAGATGCCAAGGAGGAGGTGTAACTGTGTGTTTGTGGGTTTCGCGGGGTCAGCGCGGGGCCTGGGGGCTGAGGCGAGGACGTGGCAAGGCGAGGCTGCGGGGGCAGCACGGGGTGCTAGAACGGGGTCGCCGGGGTGAAAGGGGTGATTAGGGCAGCAAGCGCGAGGGGCCTCGGGGGCGCAGCGCTGCCATATGCAGTGCGTTAAGGAAGCGGGAGAGGGGCGGAGGACAGGCCGAAGGGGACGGGGTTGTAATGTGACGGATGAGGAGTGACAGCGTGCCACCGTGTGCCCCCACAAGCAGAGCGAGACACGTAGGCCGGGGGCAGAGCGGGGAAGCAGAGGGGCGCGCAAGGAGAGGGGAAGAAGTGAGAGGAGCCCGGAGAAGGGAGGGATCCCGCAGGGTTAATTAAATCTCTGTTCTCTGTCAGCACGCTGTGCTCTTGTTTTCTCCGAGTCGCCGCTCGAGGCTGACAGTCATACCCACGCTCGCTCTCCGTCCCCCTCTTTCACCGTTCTCTCGCTCCATCCCTCTTCCTGTCTCGCACTCTCTCGCTCGCCAAGTGCCCGCTCCCGGCCCGCAGCCACACGCGCTCGCCCCGTATCTCCTGTCTCCGCTCTCCCCGGCTCCGCGCCATCGGTCCCTGCAGGTGGCCCGAGGGGGAGGACGCCGCATCACCGCGATGGCCCCAGCTGGCTGGGGGGGGCGAGGCAAGGCGTGGCGTATCGCCGGGAGATGAGAAACTGGTTCACGTTTCCCTGGGAGACGCGATACCGGGTGGAGCTTTGCCATGTGACACTGTGGAGCTATGTGGAGCAGCGCGGAGATGCGGAACAGCACCGTGACCGGGAGCATCCTCTACTGCAGCACGCAGACGCGAAGCGCGGCGGGGTAGCGACTGGCATCCGCCTGGCTAAAACCTCTTAGCGACCCCGGTCTGACAACTCCCCCAACCGCAGGGGCAGACGATGGAAAAAAGAAAGGCGCTCGACAGCGTTGCTTCACGGCTCTCGCAAAGTTAGCTGGGTTCGTGCAGCCAGTGGAACGAATATGTGAATCACCCACCGTGTCATTAGTCCATGACTCTTGTGAGGTGAAAGACATAATTATGACTGGGGAAAATGGAAGAGCAAGGCGAACGTTTGGTCATTGTAACAATTGACTATTAGGCCCCTTAAAATGCGTTTGATACCTTAGCGAACTCTTCTGTTCACGTGTTCATTTTGTGCGTTTATTGCAAGGCTAACGAAGTCCATACGAAGCTTATGGTTTGCTGTCTTTCTTATTTTTAATTCACTGACAGCTTCGTGGAGGGGCGTTAAAAAGGATCAGTTCAAAGGATGGAAGCGGAGAATGACCGTCACAGCATTACACGGTTTACAGGCAGGCTCTACACTGGATGTCCACTTGCAAGTCCATCATGCGTTAGTTGGGGACTGTCCATCGGTCTGTTTTTTAAAAAACTGTTTACTCAGTGCAAGGTCGCGGTGCTCCAGCATCTATCCAGGAAGCATAGTGCTTGAGGCAGGGTTCACCCTTCATGTAATGCCTGTCTAGTCCAGGACAGTCACACAGACACAGAGGGGAATTTTGAGTCAGCAGTTCATATGAAACACATGTCTTTGGACTGTGGGAGGAAACTGGAGCATCCAGAGGAAACTCACACAAATGTGGGGAGAACGTGCAAACTTCACGGAGGCTGAATTGGGTTCAGATCCACAGCCAAACCCACATGCCAGGAGCAGCGAGGCACCAGGGCTACCTGTTGTGCTACCATTCTGCTCAGTTGGAGTTTAACCAATAAAATTGAATTTTACAAAATGAACTGTGAACACCGCTATAAGAAACTGGGTTGAATTTACACCTGACTGTGAAAAGTGTTGAGAGGAAGTTGAGTACGGCATCATCGTGGTGTTGGGCTTCGGTAGTTACACAGTGGCCGATTGTCCCGGTGGCCTAAAAAACGGGTCATCAGAATGGTTGAAGGCAGGTGATGGTCATCTTGGCTGGACGGAAGGCAGTGGTCAATGTGGTGTTGTACATGGGGTCATACCGCAATCTACACGAAAACATGAAACCGCGTACCGCCTGGCTCGGACAAGCCGCCGTCTGGCCTTATGACCAACGCCCAGGTTGCTGTGTTGCGCACACAGTCACCAGACGCCTCGACAAAGTAGCAACACGCACCGGGAGCAGCCTGCAGGTCTTGGACAGGCGGCGTGCGGTTCATGGAAAGTACGAATCATCCGTCAGAAAAATGGCGTACGTAAAACAGCTTTCATTGATAGAACCCAGCAAAGGTATCATAGGCCCGTGCATGAATAAATTATCATTAACATAAGTGTCCTGTCAGGGTACACCGGAATATGAATTTTGACATCGTTCTGTGAAAAAAGGATTAATATTTTGATGTTTCTCAGGGAGAAGGTGGCATTTTCTCTGCCTTCTGCACTAGTTCGTCGTGTCAAAAATCACTTTAGCGATAGGAACCGACTGGGACTCGCGTGGCTGATAAACCCAGAGAGACCGCAGGGCCGTCTCACCCAAAGGTCAGCAGAGAGGGGTCTCTCCGTGAGAGCAGACCGGTTTGCGCACCGGATATGTCCGCTTTGTTCTTCAGGCAAAGTCCGTCACTAGCAGGTGATGAATCCAAATGTAAAGAAGGTCCAGAAAGTTCTGCTTATGGAATGGTCAGTTCCGCAGTCTGTTCCAGTTCATGTCATAGTTGCTGTTTGTCCTGCATCTATTGAACATGTACTCAGAATGCTGATCCTTCTCCTACTTTTGAACACCATGTCTGGAGGGTTTCTGCTGGTTGCTACCGGTTCCCAAGTAGATTCTCCATCGTAGGCAAATGTTAGGTGGTGGGGGTACTTTAGCTCACTCATCTTATTCATACCTTTTCTTTCCTTAAACATGCACACCTAGAAGATGATACACATAGAAGCACATTACTGAATGGCATTTTCTGTTCAAAATGTTCTCATGATGTACATCTCAGAAGGTTCTGTGTAGTGATTAGAACCAATACCTTGCTACCCGAAGGACCCAGGTTAAATCCCACCTCCTGCTCTAGTACCCTTGAGCATGGTAACCTAAAGTTGCTCTAGTGAAATTACACACATACACATTGTCTGAAACCGCTGATCCTGGGGTCGCGGCAAACCAGAGCCTAACCCAGGGCACAAGGCTGGAGGGGGAGGGGACGCACCCAGGACGGGACGCCAGTCCATCACAAGGCACCCCAAGCGGGACTCGAACCCCAGACCCACCAGACAGCAGGACCCGGCCAAACCCATTGCACCACCGCACCCCCCCCTTTAGTGAAATTACCCCTCTCTATAAATGGGTAAATCATGGTACCTAGTGCACAAACCCAACATCATAGGTTGCTTGGCAGAAAGACTTGAAAGAAAAATGTATGTAATGAATAATTTAATAATTCTAGCACAGAATGGAAAAAAAAAAAATTAAGTGATGCTCATATAACACTCAGCAACTTGGTTAAAGTAAAACTGAGACACAAGTATTGTTTAAATCATTTATTTTCTCCGAAGCTGAGTGGCCTCTCAGACAAGCGCAAAATAGCGTTGCCATATATATTTGAAAAAGTTCTTTAAAATGATTTCGTAGAATATTAATCAAGGCATTTCCTAGCGGACTGAAGCGAGTAAATGTCAGACTGGAATGACCTAAGGTAAGGTAAAGGACTTGTGTATGAAATAATTGAACTCTACTATTAAACATAGAATTTTTTTAAAAAAAATCTATATATTTTTATAATAATTGCTGTGAAATCAAATCATTTTTACTTTGAATCAATTGAAATATTAGCGGTAATAATGAGAAAGCGGTATAATAGCGTAATAATGATAGCATCACACCTACAGTCTGGGACCAAGATAGTGATATTGTTATTTTTGTTTTTTCCTTCGTAATCTAATGCCCGTGGGATGGTTTCCTTTTAAGTCTTCTCCTTTATTAACAAGTTCTGCCTTAATTAGCTAATAGGATTGTTTTAAGCGTGATCCAAAATAAGCATAGCCCAGGGGAGGAGGAGGAGCGCAGTGGTGTGGGGTTCTCGACCATACTGAGGTATCGTGTCCCAATAGAATGTTTATTATTAATGAACCTACTGCAAGAATTTCATAGAAATGCGAAATATTGAAGGCCGATGATGCAAAGAAGTGAAAACGTGACCCCCTCCCTCCAGGTTAACAGCGTGTCGGGGATACGCCGCCGGTCATTTTTGAGCCGCCCCCGCTGCGGACCTCGCGGTGTCCGTCCGTCCTCTTGTCGTTTCTTCATTTTTCTCTTAAATTCTGTCACTTTGACTGAAGCAGCGTCTCTCTGTCAGTGTGGGGCGGGCATATTATTTTTTTTTTATTTATTTTTTTGGTTTTTGGTCGCGGTGTTACACATACTAGGGTTCTGGGCGCGCGCGCGCCTGTGGGTTGGCGGGACTTTGACTGTTGCTGCTGCGCTGCTTTCGTGTAACGCCGTTCCTGTCTCTTTTTTTTTTTTTTTTTTTCTATCACCCCCTTTTCTTTTCCCCCTCTCTCGTCTCTGTGGCCCAGTGTGGACGGCGCGCTTCTCGCAGGAGCCTGCGGACCAGTCGGTGGTGCTGGGGGAGCGGGTCGTCCTCTCCTGCGTCGTGTTCAACTACTCGGGCATCGTGCAGTGGACCAAGGACGGGCTCGCGCTCGGCATCGGAGAGGACCTGCGAGGTGGGACAGCCGCCGCGCTCGCTCGACCGCACTGCTGAAAGGAGGGGGGGGGTCAAAGGACTGTCCTGCTGCCTTCGCTCTCTTCACACCACCACCAGAGACGTGTCCAGCCCGTTCGTTCCGCAAAAACTTGCCTCGTACAGTGGTGGTGAGAGCGGTACGGACTGTCCCACGTCAACAACGTCCGTTTAGCCTAGTTTAGGTCCTGTCTCTTGCCACAGCTCCTGAGAGAGTGCAGCTCCAAGAGTGTATGTATGGCACGTTTTAAACTTAAGTCGTCGTCGTGCCAACGCTGGACACCGCCGTTCTACACAACTTCCTTTGTTTTCCCATTTTTAGCCCACAAAGCCGCGCGCTCCGACACACCGTGCACAGGTAGGCTAATCGCGTGTGTCCAAGTGAGGGTTGCGGCGGTCCGGAGTTTGTCCCGGATACGTCGCGGGGCACTGACTGAAACGAGCGGAACCCACGTGGACCGCGCGCGCGTGTGTGTGTGTGTGTGTGTGTGTGTGTGTGTGTGTGAGAGAAAGCGACTGAGAGTCAGAGCGCGCACTCGCCACACTCATAACTTCGCACGTTGCCGTGTAAAGGTGAGCTGCCGTCGACACTCCGTCCCTCCGCGTGCCACTGTCCGCCTCGCGCTTCCCGCCTCCGCCTCGCGAGCCACAGCGCGGCATCTCAGGCTGCAGGTACAGCGTCGCTCGGCGCCCCCCCCCCCCCCCCCGCTGCGCGTTCACGCGACTTCGCGGAGGGAATTCGGCGCGTTTCGTGGTGAATGTGTAGCTGACCACCTTGAGAGAGAACAATGCGAAGAGAGATTAAAACTAAATGCATCTTGAACGCACAAGTAATTCAAAGTTATGTAATCTTCTGGTTTTATCTTAAAATCCTGTTTTAGTTTACCTTATCGAAAATCTGGGAAATATTCGAGATGCCACATCACATGCGGCGCCGATACAGTAGAATTCACAGTACATCCCCATCAAACACATCTTGTTTGGGCTCCGATCAACGACAGCTGAGCGTCCGCCCGGTATACAAACTGTATTCAACATACACACAGTGACAAATGTTGCTCTTGAGCGTTTAACCTCTGCAAGATGCGGACACAAAGAGGCTTCCAGGAGGCTCGCGGTTGGTCGAGACGCGGATGATGTAATCGGTACCAATACTGTTGTCCCCTTCACAAGCCAGTGGATGACGTCACCGTGTATGTATCGATAATGTGGCGGATAGCGCTTGTTTGCCACCTGGTGGGAGGTGCGAGCTAAAGCCTGCAGAAAGAGGTGCTCTGAAAATCATGTCTAGAAATAACTTTGATATAGTAGTAGTCTTCTTTATAAATAAAGCTTTATCTTAATTTCACAAATACTATTCAGATATTTTTGTACTTGGAGTTGTATGGTTGAACATCACTTGAAATATGCATCAAAAAAAAAAATTCTGTGTTCTCTGGCATTGAGTTACACCCCCAACTGGTCAGTGGGAAGAGAGGTACCTCCAGCTGGGGGAGATCCTCAAGCCACCGCTCTGTATGTGGGCGAACAGACCTGTGTGTGTGTGTGTGTGTGTGTGTGTGTGTGTGTGTGTGTGTTTTTTGGTACTGTACGTGCACACACTCACACAGGTATGTGTGAATGTCTATGGGTGTTGCAGTGTATATACGTGCATGCGGTAACACTCCCTGTGGTTTTCACAGCGTGGCCCAGGTACCGGGTGCTGCGGCGGGTGGAGGTGGGCCAGTACAACCTGGAGATTTCGTCAGCTCAGCTGTCGGACGACTCCCTCTATGAGTGCCAGGCCACGGAGGCGGCGCTGCGCTCGAGGAGAGCCAAGCTCACAGTCCTCAGTACGTGTCTCATTCTCCATGTATGCCGTGTGTCTCGCTGCTTGTGTGTGTGAATATCAATATATAGCGTATAGTTAGCTGTGCGTGTGTCTGTGTGTATGTATGCTACCAGTCAGAGGCTTGAGAGCACTTGCTTGAAACAAAACTTTTTTTCACTGAATGCTCAGTTATCAGGTTTCAGCAGAACAGAAAATGAGCTGACGTTTCTTCCCACAGATGTGGGACGTCTGCAGATTGCTTCACTTTTGCTCTTTCCTCCAGTTCCACCCCCTTTTTTTAATTTTTTTTTTTTTTTTTTTTTTTTTTTTTTTTTTTTTTTTTTTTTTTTTTTAAAAATAGCTAATCAGATAAATAATGATTTTTCTCCAAAACTGCTTGTACTGGTACTTGTGATGACTTATCTATTTATACAGGGGGGTAGTTTTGATGGGGGGCTATTCAGGATAAGTACTTTGATCAAATGGGCTACAGAAGGGTGTGGGAGTTGGAACAGGATCCTTTGAGTCCAAAGCCAGTGGCTCTATTCACAACAGCACCTACTGACTGCACACACATTTCCCAGGTGTAGTCACACTTCTGATCATATATGGATGTGTCTGTGTATAGTGTGTGAGCATCCTGTCCTAGTGTGTACCAATGCCTTCCCTGTCCACAGTTCCTCCAGAAGATCCCGTGGTAGAGGGTGGTCCGCAGATCCTGCTGACCGCGGGGGTCCCCTACAACCTGAGCTGCGTGTCTCGAGGGGCCAAGCCTGCTGCTGTCATTGAATGGCAGAAGGATGGTGTACCAGTGGAGGGCGGGATCAGCACTACTGTAAGCCATACCCATGTGCTCATATAGACATGGAGACACACACACATGCTGAATTTCACAACAATTGCACAAGGATGCAGCACTATGGTTTGTTTGCCCGCAGACATAACACAGCACAGTTGATTGAAGTATCTGTGGAAATGAGCAAGACGTTTACCTGTCCATGAGTCACTCTTTGTCTCTAAGCGCATTTTGAGAACTATTTTGGACCGTAAAAGACATGCGTTATAATTATGCCGACCCAGTTACTAAAGTTCAACTTAATAATATTGTCTTGAAGAACCTGGGAGAATTTAAGGCCATTTAGATCATTGTAAAGTACAAAAAAAAAACTATTTTGTAGTAGCGTATAGAATTGATCACATCAATGACTTGCACCTCAGAATTTAGATTTTATTTAAAGGTTGTGGGAATTGTGTGTATCTTGAAGTATGGGGATAAGTTGGTTCCATGCCAGAAAACACTAAAAACCTTTTAACAGGCACACCATCTCCATTTCCTGTGCAAATTGTTTTATTAGTTGGAGATATGGATCAGGGTCTGAATACACTCATGTACCCAGATGTAAATTTTGATGTTGTTACCGAGTTCTTATCAAGTATAAGGTATGTCCGTATTGGAGCAGGCAGTGTGTCCGTGGTGATCATATTGCGCACGCTGTGATAGATTGTCTCTAGCCGTTCATCGCCCCACTTTGTCCTTCCTGAATTTTCACTGTGGTTTGAAACGCAAACGTAATCTGAGTAGTCGGACGGCTTCATCTGCCACCACTGCACGTGAAACTGGCATCGCTCATGAATTTCAATGCCGTTCTGCTGCGTTTCTGCATGATTCAGCTGCGGCTTCCACGGGCACGTTTGACATCTCTAAGCCTTCTGGGATCTGTCGAGTATTTTCATGTCCTGGATGGCTTCAGCTCATTCATTTGTTCACAAAAAACAATCGCAAGTTCTGTTTCGGGTGGGAGTTCACTTACCATGAGCGCTCAAAACACCGTCTTGTTCTAAATTGCGGTCTTGCATGCTGCGCTGTTGTGAACAAAGAGGCAGTTATGCAGTGTTTGGCTGAGGGAGATACCCTTGCAGACTCGAGTGCTCCTCCCTATCTGTGCCCTTGAGGAACTTTCACTTAGGATCAGAAGATCACAAAGTTTGTAGCTCGCCTCACATCGCTAACTCATATGGCTGAGCTCTGCCCGGGTTAAGTAATGTGTCCTTTTCCATGACAACTGCATTCTCACTCCCATGTGCGCTGTACGGGATGTACAGTGCGTTTTCTACACAGACCCTGTCATTAATCTGTGTGTCAGGGTTCATACGTGGGACCTGGGTACCATGGTAATTGTAGCTGCTCCATGCCAGTTTGCTTTATCCATGTGGGGTCCAAATGGACATGAGATTGAATATGTAAGGGACACTACCCAAGATCTGCAGTGAGAATGTGATCTGACATGTTTGCAGTGTGCTTGCTGGGTTTAATGGCCCCGTCTTCCTCTCTGCCACCTAGGAGGTGCTTCCCGATAGGAAGAGGGTGACAACGCGGAGTTTGCTGTCCATCCTGCCTGTAGACACAGATACGGGGCGTAATTTCACCTGTGTGGCTGGCAACCTGGCCGTGCCCAACGGCAAGCGGACCACCGTCTCCCTTAACGTGCACCGTGAGTGTGTGCCTTGTTCGGGAGGGCATTTGAGTCTCACTCAGGAACTTAAGACTATAGAGGGAAGAATTCCTTTCCCTTAGAGATGAAATCTGAAAATTTAATTATTTAATTATGGGTTTATACTTCATAAATACTCATTCAATACTGAAACCTAGAAAGACTCCTGTGAATGCATGTGTTAGTCTTAGACCTGTGTCTTACACGTCTTTCAATTTTTATCTCCGGTGCATCCCACACACAGACCCCCCGACTGTGACACTGTCCATTGAGCCACGGTCCGTTCTGGAGGGAGAGAGGGTCACCTTCACGTGCCAAGCCACTGCCAACCCTCCCATCATGGGCTACAGGTCAGCCAGTCACCGTGTCTGTTGGCAATGCTTTAAGGCAGCGCAGTGGTTCAGTGTGTAGCGCTGCTGACTGGGACACTGGGCTGTGCATTTAGATGTGGGTTTGAGTCTAGCTCAGTCCGTATATAGTTTGTATGTTCTCTCTATATTTGCTTGGGTTCCCTCTGGCTGCTCCTGTTTCCTCTCACAAGTCCAGGGGCATGTTTCAGGTGAATTTCTCCAAGTACCCATTGTGTGTGTGTGTGTGTGTGTGTGTGTGTGTGTGTGTGTTGCATTGCTCTGCTGTATAAATGTGTGGATGAGTTTAGTGTAGTGCATCCTGTATTGTAGGTCACCTCTGGTAAAGGTGTCTCTACGTACAAGTCAATCACTGTACATCTCTTCAGAGAGAGAGAGACATCTGCTATATGCATGAATGTAAACTCCTTTACCATGGTCTCTTGATTTCTCTCTGTCCTGCACAGGTGGGCGAAGGGTGGGGTCTTGTTGGAGGGCGCAAGAGAGAGCGTGTTTGTAACCATAGCAGACCACTCCTTCTTCACGGAACCGGTTTCCTGCCAGGTCTTCAACGCTGTGGGCAGCACCAATGTCAGCATCCTGGTGGACGTGCACTGTGAGTGTTGTCATACTGTGCTGGGAGCTGCCCTTCTAGTCCTGCTACTTTGGCTGTGTGTATTTACACGCTGTGTCCCCTTCTGATCTTTCTACTTCTGTGATCCCCACTGCAGTCGGGCCCATCCTGGTGGTGGAGCCCCGGCCCGTGACGGTGGACGTCGACTCTGACGTCACCCTGAACTGTAAGTGGGCTGGAAACCCACCTCTTACACTCACCTGGACTAAGAAGGGCTCTAACATGGTGAGTGCCTACCGTTCATTCTCACGTGACTGCATCAATGGAAGGATGAAAGGTTGGAATGACCACACCATCATGTAAATAGCTGTTTTAAGTAAAATTCTGTTTGCTTTTGGACACACAAGTGCACTTTGTTTAACTATTCCATACTAGTTCTATGTTGTTATATTTTTGCTGTGTATTTAGTGTTTGATGCTTACCCATCACTTAAATTTAACAGTTAACATATTTTTGTTTTGCCCAGTATCCTACCAGCAAGGAGAAAAGTACTGTGATGCAGTGGACTGTCCAGTCATGTGCAATAAGGGCTGTCTAAATTCATCCATGTCTCCTCTTCCTCTCTCTGCCAGGTCCTCAGCAACAACAACCAGCTGTACCTTAAGTCTGTGAGCCAGGCAGATGCTGGTCAGTACGTGTGCAAGGCCATCGTCCCACGGATCGGCGTTGGCGAGACGGAAGTCACCCTCACCGTCAATGGTCAGTGTTCAGCGTGGCAAACAAGGGAAATGGAAGGAGAGCAGAAGAGGAGGATGTTTGTAGTACAGTTCATTCTCACATGAGCAGACTTATGAGGGTGGCTGGCTGGTCCTTCTGATATAAAAACTTTTGTCATAGTAGTAATGTATGTAAATAAAGTTTCAGTGTAACACAGCACAATGGGAAAAGTAAGACAACGAAATAGATGTACTGTATTGAAAGTTGATACAGTGTTTACCAAAATGCTATTCATAAGTTTCACGTGAATATTTATTGAAATAAATCACTTAACAATTCATGTTCCCTTTTTTTTGCAATTCTGGAACAACAGACTGTCCAGTCATTGCAGTATCTGTACACTTAGAGATGAGCTCATCTTTGAAATATTGTGGTTATGTTTGGGGCAGAAGCTTCCGGTACCCAGGCAGCCAGCGTCAGCACCACTACTGAAAACTAGGTGCAGAGTTTCAGTAGAGCTGATGGGGCAAAGACCGCAGCTGTGAAGTTCTCACTGTCTCTGCTGATGTTCCTGTCCCTCATCCCCACAGGCCCACCTATCATCTCCAGCGACCCCGTCCAGTATGCTGTGCGAGGGGAGAAAGGCGAGATCAAGTGCTACATTGCCAGCACCCCACCACCTGACAAGATAGTGAGTGTCCCCTACTGTAGCGCTGCAGCATCTGCCATCTCCCTATGCTCAGTCGCCTGCTTCCCCTTGCTCCCTCTTTCACTGTTATCTCTGTGTACCCTGTGCTTCTGGTCTCTCTGTTGCAGCTGTCTCCCTGTATCTACCATATCCTACACATTATAGCCCCCCAACCCAGGCTTTGTAGTTCCTCTGTTGCCCCTGTGTTTCTTCTCCTCTCATTTCTCACTATGTGCTATCTCCTTATCAGTCCCGTCCGTCGGTCACTTACTCAAATTAGGCTGACCTCCTTTAAGCCACAGGAGTCTGGAGACCAGCGAGGCTGCAACCGTTCCCATAGCGTCTTGCATCCCTGTGGTGGAAACATCTCTCCTGTCACGAGTCCCAGCGAGGGAAGCCAAGGAGCTGCCAGCAGGCTTCTTCCCCCAAAAACGGCTTTACTAAAGACAGGGAAAAGCTGTTCTAAACCAGTTCCTTTTAAAAGTATTAAGCAGGTTTTCATCTGAGGTTTCCATTCAAACTTGTGCCCTAGAAACTGTGAGTCATTTTAATGTCTCGTGTCCCCCCCCCCCCCCCTCCAAAGTTTTTCCAGTTCAAACCAAGGGTCTGTCACTTCCTCAGGAAAGAGGAACTTCAGTGGTTAAAGATCTGGCCTCGTGATCAAGAGATTGTTCATTCAGCTTCTTGGAATCACTGCTGTTCTAACCTTGACAGCTTCTTCAGAAACACCCAGCTCTATAAATTGGTAAAAGTGCAGGAGTCACAGTGATGTGCGCTAATCGAATGAGATGTGAAAGCATTCAGTGTTGTGCTGATTTTAAACTCCTGATTCCTCCATGATAAATTCATTACTTTGTCTTTTAGGGCACTCGGTCACATTCCCGTTGCATTTCTGGCCTTTCCCATTGACTTTTACAAACTTTGTCATACATACGACACTTCCTTTACAGAACACGTATTGTGTTATAGCATGAAGGAGGCTGGTTTGAATGTGTGCTGGGACACAGAGCCACTAGACTGGAGACGATAGATGAAGTTGGCTTCCTGCAGACATTGCTACTTAAGACTTATTCATGCCCTTTTATTATACAGAGCTTTCTGAGCATAATTGATTATGACTTTACTTTTAACTTAATGCAAACATAGAGGACAGGTCATGAAATATGAAGCACGCATATACCAATATGAAGGAATGGAGAGGGGGAAAGGCGCTGCAGGGGGCGAAAATCATTTTGTTTTCTTCTCTTTTTAGGTTAAAAGGTACATTAGTGCAACATGGTGCCTGATGCATGTCTAATGCATTCTCACTTCATATTTGACAGGACAACTGGTGGCTTTAAGTACAAAAACCTGCTAGAGGGTTGTTGGTTCTGTGCACGTGTGTGTGTGTGTGTGTGTATGTATGTATGTATGTATGTATGTATGTGAGAGGGAGGTCGTGCATGAAAGAAAAAGAGGGAAGGGCTGAGACAAGGTAATCTGGATCAAAATAGGGAGGTGTATCGTATGTTTCTGTGGAGGAATGGGCAAAAATTACAAAATCAAAATGCGCAAAAGCGACAGATGGATCAGAGATTGTGAAAATGCCAAAAGTGGTACATCAACAAAGTTAGTAAGTGTGAGAATGTTAGTTATGTGAAAAATCAAAGTTCATTTTTGGAAAATGTTCTGATGAATGTGCAGTTTACCTGCATAGATTGTATACTGATGTCCTGATATTGCAATGACTGTACATTCCAAAGCATCACAATATTTTCTGGAAAAATTGCTAAAGTACAACAAAACACTTTCATTTCAAAAATTTTTTTAAATGTGTTAAAACATATAGCAAAACTACTGCCACATTAAACAATTTCAGCTGTGATAAGAATTACTGGTCAATTGCCTGAGCAAAGTCTACCATTATCAATTAGTCCAATCATGTGAGGTTGAACTGCATCTTTAATATATCTTTAATATACAGTAGGACCCCCTTATCCTCAGGGCGTAGGTTCCGACTCCTCCCCAGGGGATGCCTGAAACTGCTGAATAGTAGTGAACACTATATACTGTACATAACTATGATAGTTTAATTTGTAAATTAGGCACAATACAGCATTATCATACCCTTACTTTGTGTAACTTTAACACAAGGACTGCGGTACCATGAGAGTTGCTTTGATAACTATGACTTAACAGGGGGGTAGAGTATACAGCGTGGATACGCTGGACAGAGGGATGATTAACGTGCCGGGTGGTGACTATACAAGATTTCATCATGTTACTCAGAATGGCATGCAATTTAAATACAGTAAACATTCATGATTTATCAAATTTTCTACTTAATTTTTTCAGACCGCGGTTAAGTGAAACGGATATGGGCGTCCTGCTGTATATGTTTTACGTATCTATAGACATACACAATGCTTTCAAAGTATTCATCCCTTTGAACTCTTTGCATCATAGTTATAGTGCACATGAATACAAATTTTTCATGTAGTCTTTAACTTCCAGTATAATTGCAGCTCCGCTACCAACAGTATCGGGATAAGACTGCTGAGGATAGACTGTGTGTGTTCTTGTTTTGCATTTGTGTGTGCGTATGTGGAATTAGTTTGTGCGCTCGTGCGCTTTTGTGTAATTCAGGGGATTTGAGGACAAAGCCCCACCAGGTTGTTGTGAGCGCTAGACACCTGTCTGAACAATGTGTACGTTGGTGTGTGTGTGTGGGGGGGGGTAGAACGGTAGCACAGAGATTTAGAGATGAGGCTGGATTTGCATCCATGGGAAGCATCGGCAAAAGGTGGCGTTGCTTCTTTCGTCTGATTTGTCCGCACTAGTTGAAGGCTGCAGTAGCCAGCTCTGTGTGGAGATACTGCCGCTGTGTGTACATAACATTGGACAAGGACAATAAGCCCTGAAAAACAGCCCTTGGTGTTAGCAAAGAGTTCTAATCCCCCTCCCAAAGATTAATGTAAGAATTGTAAAAGCATGTATTTGCACCACTACATATGTTGCATTTTTCTGGCATGGGACTAGAAATCTTGCGTTCCCTTGAAATGACCGTCGCTGTGATTCCCAAGTTATGGGAAGCGTAAACAAACGTGCGGATGTGTGTTCCAGGTGTGGGCATGGAAGGAGAACGTGTGGGAGAAGGAGAAAGGCACCCTGCTGGAGAGATACACGGTGGAGCAGAGCAAGGCCCACCCCCAGGGCGGCGCTGTCCTCTCCACTCTCACTATCAACAACGTCATGGAGTCAGACTTTCATTCGCCTTACAACTGCACCGCCTGGAATGCCTTTGGTCCAGGGACCATGATCATCACCCTGGAGGAGAGAGGTTTGACTATGTACCAATCCCATCTTGCCCTTTTGCCCTGCCCCCACCCCAGTGTTTACGCGGGCGGCTAACTCTGCATGTAATGCTGCTCTTTGGCACAGCCTGCAAGGAAAACACCGCCGCCCACGCCCGCTCAGGTTTAGGCCATTCCGTTGGCACAAATTACCGCTCAGTGTGCGCTGGCAGAGCCACAGCGCTGAGTTTACAGTGAATAAATGCTGTGCCTCTCACTCTCCCTCTGTCTCTCAGAAATGGTTCCAGTGGGGATCATCGCGGGAGGGACTGTGGGCTCCTCCATACTGCTCCTCATCTGCCTGCTGGCACTCGCCTTTTTCCTCTACCGCCAGCGCAAAGGCAGTATGTGCAATTTCGCATCCGAGCAGCGCGCACACGCACATGCTGTCACACGTGCAGCTGCACTCAGACGTGATGGTGTTACATGTACAGCTCTGTGGTGGCCCTGTGTAACAATGGACATGTCTGTAGTTTTATTTCTGTACGGGGACAGCTGGTAGTGCGGTGGTTAGAGCTGCTGCCTTTGGACCTAAAGGTTGCAGGTTTGAGCCTTACCTCCAGCTGTAATACCCTTGAGCAAGGTACTTACCCTAAAATTGCTCCAGTACAGTTACCTAGCCGTATAAATGGGTAAATGGTAGCTTAATGTTGTAAGTCACTTTGGAGAAAAGCATCTAAATGAATAAATGTAAATGCAACCCTGGGTCCTTACATCTCAACTCCTGCTGTAGGACCCTTGAGCTAAGGTACTTCACCTGACTTGATCCAGTAAAAATGACCCATATGTATAAATGGGTAAGTAATTGTAAATAGCTTAACATTATAAGTCACTTTAGAGAAGTGTCAGCTAAATAATGAGGTTGTTGTTGATGATGAATCTACTGTTTCAGCAGTGGTATTTGACATGTATTCATTTAGCAGGTGCTTTTCTCCAAAGCAACATACATCTTGTATATTTGACAATCAAAGTTTAGGTTGTCAGTATGAAAGGGTGCTGTTCTCATCTCTCAGGATGTTGTCTTGCTCTAAGTGTAATTACATTTCTGAACATAGTTAAATGAACATATTTTGTTTGGCAATTTTCTTAAGTGTACCCATAAGTATTTGTTCTCTCTACTTTGTTGAAGTGGGGGGGTGTGGTGGCGCAGTGGGTTGGACCGGGTCCTGCTCTCCGGTGGGTCTGGGGTTCGAGTCCCACTTTGGGTGCCTTGTGACGGACTGGCGTCCTGTCCTGAGTGTGTCCCCTTCCCCTCCAGCCTTACGCCCTGAGTTGCCGGGTTAGGCTCTGGTTCCCCGCAACCCCGTATGGGACAAGCAGTTCAGAAAGTGTGTGTGTGTGTGTGTGTGTGTACGTATGTACGTACTTTGTTGAATGGCTGCTCTAAACCAGTACCCAGGGATTGGAGATGTGGTGTCTGAGTCATAAATGGGGAGTTCAATCAGTGCGTGTGTGGTTGTAGTGCCAGTTGCATCTTTTTCAAAATTGCACAAAGCACATTTATGAAAGTAATGATCACAGAAAAATGCTACTGCACTGAAATTCTAACAACATTTTTTTAAACATGTCTATAGGTATCCTGGAATGTGTATTTATGTACATTTCCACCATGCTTCATGGCTAGAATAAGGTGTTTGTGTGCAGTGCTTTTGTCCTCTAAACATCACCTTGTGTGTTTCTGCCAAGGAATTCAACTTTTGTATTATCTGTCCACACACTTTCCTAGAAACATGCAACATCCAGTGGTATTTTGCAAACTTGAGATGCAGCAATCCCGCCCCCCCCCCCCCCCGAGTGCAGGGGTTTCCCATATTTTTCTTGTAGTGGACACATGAATACAGGTGTTCAGGAGATGCCTGCAGATCCTTAGCTAGCTCTCAGAGTAGGGTTTTTTTCCACTTGACTGAAGATTGTATAGCATGTCCTTGCACTGACGTTTGTAGGATGCCCTGTCTTTGGGAGAGAAGCAACACTTTTTTAAATTTTTGTCTTTTTTTTTTTCTTTTTTTAACTAACTGTGGACTGATGACTTTCTCTAGCTTTTTGCATCTCTGCAGTTCATCTTCTAAGGTCTGTGTTTCTTTTGACCAGGGCATTGTTTGTATGACTAGATCTTTCTTGGGACTATTGTCAGTCACTAGTAAACATTTATTTTTATTTTATTATTTTTTTTAATTAAACACAAACAAACAAGGCAGGGTACCTGCAACACACACTTTCAGTCAATGACTGAAGATTGGAACAGCTGATTCCAGTTAGCTTTTGGAGAAGTCATTAGCATAGAGGTTCACATACCTTTTCCAGCCTGCACTGTGAATGTTTAAATGACATATTCAGTATTGACTAAATGAAGTACAGTTGCCTGTGTTACTAATTTAAGCACATTGTCTATTATTGTAACTTAGCTGAAGATCAGGCCACATTGTATGACTCATTAATGCAGAAAACCAGGTAATTCCAGGGGGTTCACAAATGCTTCTTGGAGCTGTACACATGCTTCATACAGTTAAACAATATAATAAACTGGCAATCAATACCTTATGTATAGTCATACAACAATGCTTTTGTCAAGTCTGAATATTTTTAAAGTACAGATATTGTGTGTTTTTTTTTTTTTTTTTTTTAAATTAGGTCGGCGTGGGGTGACGCTGGGGAAGCCAGACATCAAAGTGGAGACCGTCAACAAGGAAACGCACAGCCTGGAGGATGACGCCTCCACCGTATCCACAGCAACGCGCATGGTCAAGGCCATGTATTCCGTGAGTGTCCATGACAGTGGGGTGGAAGTGGGATGCAGGAAAGTTGTGCCCTGCCTGTACTTGTCACCTGTCATGCTGGTGTACGGGACAGACCCCCACCTGACGAGACGTCCCTTAAATGCTAACCTCATGCGCGGCGACCTGGTGGCCTCTCGCCGTTGGCTACCTAGTGCTCACCTCCACTAAGTGTCTGAACCCTTTTCAACTAATGACCTTTCTTCACCTGCACTAAGTAACAGCCGATATCAATTGATCTCTATCTGTTTTCCTCTTTCCTCCCTTCCTCCCCCTCTTTCCGTGTGCGTGCGTGCGTGCATGTGTGTGTCTGTGTGCGTGCGTGTGTTTTCGTCGTTTGATGGTTTAGTTTCTGCCCTCTGTCTCCCTGTCTCCCTCCACCCAGCCATTCAAGGATGACATCGATCTGAAGCAGGACCTGCGCAGTGACACGCTGGATACGCGTGAAGAGTACGAGCTGAAGGTGACTGGCACAGCATTTAAATACACCTCGCCAGGACCACGTACACATATGCTGTGATCATCGCACATGCTCTGGCCTGTCAAACCGAAGCCTCTTTTTCCACTGGTTTCTTTTCCATTCTATCCCCTTCCTCTGATATTGCTCCTCAAAATGGTGAAGTTAACGTCCTCATGGTGGAAAATTTCTGCAACAAAGCTCAGTTCTCAGGCATTGAAATATTTTGGAAAAAGAGGGAAAGTAGCCAGGGGGGGCAAGTGGTGCAGTGGGTTGGACCGGGTCCTGCTCTCCGGTGGGTCTGGGGTTCAAGTCCCGCTTGGGGTGCCTTGTGATAGACTGGCGTCCCATCCTGGGTGTGTCCCCTCCCCCTCCAGCCTTACACTCTGTGTTGCTGGGTTATGCTTCAACTTCCCGCGACCCCGAATGGGACACGCGGTTCAGACTGTGTGCGCTTGCGGGAAAGTAGCCAAAAATAATTTATCACTGTTAAAAATATAAAAAAGTAGCTAATTCAGGGAAAGAGAAAAGATGAGAAACCTTTAGAAGATATGAAGAAAATTTCCTACAAACTTGTGTTACAGTAGAATTATTACAAATACCACCAACATAATATGCAAAGTCATGTATACAGCTCCCCACACCTTTAACTTAAATTTGATTTAGTATTGACCCACACAGACTACTACAATTTGCTGTGACAACACATATAACAATAGGTTTTTATGCTTAAGAAAGCAAGATTAAAATTTTGGTAGTATTCTCCCCTTTTAGTCCTTGGGCATTTAATATTTGGTAGCAGGCTCATGTCTTCTGTAGTATGCTTTTAACTTTTTTTTTTTTTTTTTTTTCCCCTCTCTTCACATTTTGCAGGTTTAATATTTGTCCACTTTTCCTTGCAAAATTACTCTGTTTCAGGTTACTTGATGAACGGCATTGTGCAGTTCCTGCCATGCATTGTGTGTAAGACTGAATTAGGAAAAGTGGCTGGGCCCCTGAAGGAGTTTCACCTTTTTAAGCCAGTCTTGACCAACATTGGCTTTTTGTGCAGGGGTTATCATCTTGAGATATGAATTACTGTCCCAGTTGTAGTTCTTCTCAGGACTGTACAAGGTTTTAATCCCCCCCATTTGACCTTGTACTTTAAGAAACCTGCCGGTGGCTGTTGATGAAAAGCAGTCCCACAGCATAATGCTGCCACCACCACTGTGGTGATGGTGTTTGGAAAGTGATGAGTTTAAGGTGAAATAACTTTTGTCTTGTCAGACCAGAGAATTTTTCTCCATATTCTTTCTGAGGCTCCTATACGGTTGTCCCCTTCAAATTTAAGAAGACTTCGTGTGAGCTTTTTCAAATTTGGTTTCCTTCTCCATGAATCTTGGCTATATGGCAAGAACCTGAGCAATCAATGACTAAGGTTGTGTAGTCTGAGTTGTGATACTCTTGCAAATTAAGAGCTGCTTTTGACCTTGTTGCTGCTTCTTTCACCAGTTTAGTTCTTGGATGAAATTCTAGGAAGTTTTATGTGTCCTCTTAGCCGATGAAATGTTCTAATATCCCTTACCTGGCCTGTCCCTGTTATCAACTCTGTCCTTAGTTCTTTTGTCTTCATATTGCTTTGTGTGGTGTTACCATCAGGATGGTCCCACACACAGATTTTTTTTTTTCCCCCTTACGTTGCAGGTAAAGTTGGTGGATGATGTGTTCCCATCAGAGCTATCTTAGTCTAATGATAACAGGTTGAGTGCACACATTTTAACAGTAAATCATAACGGCTGGAATAATTCTCAACTGTGTTTTTCAGCTTTGTATTTTATTTAATTTTATGATAAGTGATTGTGGCCCGAGGGGTGCGGTGGCGCAGTGGGTTGGACCACAGTCCTGCTCTCCGGTGGGTCTGGGGTTCGAGTCCCGCTTGGGGTGCCTTGCGACAGACTGGCGTCCTGTCCTGGGTGTGTCCCCTCCCCCTCTGGCCTTGCGCCCTGTGTTACCGGGTGGGCTCCGGTTCCCCGCGACTCCGTATGGGACAAGCGGTCCTAAAAGTGTGTGTGTGTGTGTGTGTGTGTGAGATTGTGGCCCATCAAAATGTTTAGCATGTCAAATATGGGAAACAAAATCAGTTCAAATGTATTGTAATGCACAGCCAGTTGTAGTATCAGTCTAGGGGGTGAATGCTTTCTACACACACTGTCAGTTAAAGTGAAACTGTACACAGATTTTACTTGTATAACTGAACATGAACAGTTACCCCATGCAATGTAATATATGTAAGCGCAGTATTTGTATTTTACAATAACCGTAGTTAAAAACCTTGTCTTCTCTTTTCTGCACCCAGGACCCAACCAACGGCTACTACAACGTTCGTGCCACCACCCACGATGACGCCAGGCCATCCTCGCGCTCCATGCTATACCCCGAGTACCGCCCCACCAATCCCACAGGGGCAGGTGCTGCAGCAGCCACCAGCGGACCCGGGGCAGGGCCTAGTACGGCAGGGGCAACGGGCGGGGCCCCAGGGGCCCGTGGTGCCTGTTACGATCCACGCCCCCCGTCCAGGTTGTCCCACACAAGCTATGCGCAGTTCAACACGTTCTCACGACCGGGCCAGTCCCAGCAGGCAGCGCCAAACCCTGCGCCTCCATCGGGCGACTTCTCTGGGGACTGCAGCCTGCTTGACTCGTCCACACAGTTGGCCTACGACAACTACGGCTACCCCACGCAGTACTCCTACAGGCTGGGGTTTGCCCCACCTCTTGAAGGAGGACCAGCCTACGAGATGTATGGGACGGGGCCGGCAGTGGGGGCAGGAGCGGGGCCGGGGGCGGGCTCAGAGCCCGGCCTGGGCAAGTACGGCACCTCGGCTCGTTTCTCCTACACTTCCCAGCCCTCTGACTACTCCCACAGACATACACAGCGTATGCAGACACACGTGTGATGGAGACGCACACATTGACATATGAGTAGCTACACACACACACACACACACACCCACACACCCAAATATTCACAGCCAGCCTATAACTCTGGCCTGCAAAAACACATGTGTGCGCGTGCACGCACATACACACACATACTCCCACACTGATTTTTCCAGCTGGCGAAGCTGAAAGCGAAAGCCACAATCACGGAGAAAAGAGGATGAAGGTGATATGGAGAGAGGAGTCCTCGAGAGTAGTCGAAACAGTGAGGTGTAGGGGGAGAGGAGACAGTCGAAGGGGGGAAACGCATGCAGACTGACCGGATTCCCACCTGCCCCCCGTTTCCCCCCCAATACGTGTCACCTCCCTCTCTGTAAACTGTGGTACGACGGGCAGCATCAGTGAGCACCAACTGTTCATGGGAACTGCAGTGTTCTTTAATGTGCTCCTGCTTTGAAAAAGATGAGTGGAGGAGGAGCCAGAAGTGGCAGCCCCTCGTAGGTCAGTGGCGCCACCTTGGGGCCCAGAAGGTGCTACACGGCTTCTCTATGTCTACATGACAGACGTGAGGTGACGGCCGCCGAAGGCTCCACTGCGAGATTGTAGGACACGGTGCACCATGGCGTGGACAGCTCTGAGGTGTGAATGTGCTCAGCACGACAGGCTTAGGGAGGGGCACGGGGTACGAGCAGTCGTGTGTGTGTGTGTGTGTGTGTGTGTGTGTGTGTGTGTGTGTGTGTTGTGCTGAGATTGGAGTATTATACATGAGATGTTTATGGTGCCAGGCTAACAAATTAGTACGGTGTATGAGGTGTGACTTTGTACACTTACAATAGTGTCAGGCTGTTGTACAGTATATTAAGGTGTTCCCTATTATTCAACCATTTCTACACTCTAATTTTTACCATAGTTTACCATGGTAAGTCTTTATGAAATGGGGAACACTGTATGCATTTAATAATTTGCCAAAATTTGTACAGAAATCTTCCCCTGAATATTAGTGTATTTCTCTCACTTGCACAGTAGAGTAGGACTTTTGTTTTTTTTTTAATCATGTTTATATCTACATGGGAAAAAAAGAATTACATTTAGAAACATTTTTACAATATTTTTATAAGGAGTTGTGGACCAAAGGTTCAAAGATGGAGTCACGCGTCTCGAGTCGGGTGACGTTCACTTTCAGTCGATGAGGTTTTTCCTGACGTTGTGTGCCTACTGTTGGGCTTAAGGTCACAACCGTGGGGGGGCACACAGAGACGGCCATTCCTCTTTGGTACTGAACCGCGGAGCAGCCCGTGCTGCAGAGCAGTGCTTGGGACTCTTACCTGTCCGAACAGAGACCAGACTACTGTGTGATCCGCTGGAAGGCTTCGCCGTGGCTCTTCGTAGTCACTGCGACGCTCAGAGGACCCCTTTGTACCACTGAGCTCGCAGGAGGCACAGCTAAGAGCAGCTCAGATTCTGGGGATTCCCACACAGACGTCTCTTCGGTCGATTTGCCGATGACGCGTGGCCTCGCACGACTCTGCGAGTTCGGTACGTGGACTGCATTCACAAAGGTACGACATTGGTAGCACACGTCTCTTGTTCCACGTAGGGTCGCTCAAGCGGTCGCTGTTACTCGTGTTGTCCGACATAAATCATTGTGCTTGTTTCAATGTTTTTAAACGGTCTGTGGACCTGGGTGGGATGCAGCAGGATGCCTAGAATCAAATGCGGCGAGAGCTTCGGTCCTGGAAACGGGGGCCATCCCGACTTGATCCCAATGTAGATGGCTGTCGGGAGAAGGTCCAGCATTTTCACTCTGATTACTGTACTGCGGAGGGACTGACACACACATTGCTGTGCACCATAACCATAGGAATGTGTGTACTGAAACACACGTGTTCATGCATACTTAGATATAATGTAAAATATCCTCATCAGATCACGCTGATGTACATTCTCTATATCTTTCCTGCTATTAAGAGGCTTTTTTTTTCTTTTTTTTTTAATGAAGGAAATAAAAAAATCCCCCCCTTCCAGAACTCCTGTTTTCTTCTGGATGAATAGATAAGTAGGCTAAAGGCTGTAAATAAGAATTTGTTGGGGGAGGGGACTCCTTGAGTTTTACAAAAAAAAAAAGGGGGGGGGGGGGTCATTTCATTTCTACTTTTTTAATTTTACACGTTTTACCTTTTATGAATGCCTTCCTAATATAAATTACATAATACAAATAGGTTAATACTACTATGGTTAGGATTATGATTGTGGTTATATGTATATAGTTTTTATACATATAGTTTTTTTTTTTTTTTGGGATCCTCTGATCAGAAAGATGCTGAAAGACTGCAGAAAGCAGGTACTTTTGGATTTGGCGGTGATAATCTGAACATTTCTGAACCAGGCCAAAGTGGTCTGTCTTGCCCATGGTTTTCATAATTTGGGCACCAAATAACAGTGTTTTTTTTGGGAGGGGGGCAAGGGTAAAACAAAAAATGAATGCAGCAGTTATATGCACTATGACCCTTGTATGTTTTCTATTGTTAGGTGGGGTGGGGTGGGTCGTCAAACAGTGGAAACGATGGACACGGATGGAGAAATGGAAAAGGGGGGGAGACTCCAGGGTGGAGAACAGACTGAGTCCTCTCATCTTTCATGTTGTCATTGAAACTATTGTCCTGCGTCAGCACATCTAAACAAGGTATACCTTTCATTAGTGTTTTTACTATGATCATAATTGGCAGAGACTCATTACCGGGGTCTGTAATGCTTTATGAAGAATGACATGACAGGGTAAAACAGGGAAGTGTGTGTGTGCGTGTGAGTGAGCGAATGCTGTTGTGTGTTGCCTGTATTTCCCTGTTTTACGCCCTGTCCTCATCATCGTCCTCACTGTACCACTTCTATTCTTTTATATCCATGATAGGACTGTATTTCTGTGTCTTCACAGGCTTTCAAGTGTTACTCTTGCTGTGTTCTGTTCTTAAAGAAAAAGTGTACAAAAAGGAAAACGGTTATTACATTTTCCTTTTCTTATTTTATTTTATTCAATATTTTTTCAAATTGTATGTAATTATTTTTCCACGGTATTACAGAAATAAAAACCACGGCTTTCATAACGACTGGGCTCCTGAACGTTCAATTGCGTCCGCCGCGCAGCGACGTCCGCGATGTCGAGGACTGTCGCTCGGACCCTGCGTGGTCCCAGCTGGATTTCATTCAGAGCCACTATAACGGGCTGTGCAGGACGACTGACTTGGTGTCTCCTCCCTTTCCACCCTAAGGTGAAACTTCACTGATCCCTGCACAAAATGGACACGAGTAGCTCAACGCGACGCACGGCAGGGTGCGCGGTGTTCCGACCGACTGGTGATAAAGGAGTTGAGGGCCCATGGGAGCGCTGGAGAGCTAACGGCCCCTTGACTACAGTTACGGGGGGCTGGTGGCTGTGGGTAAGAAGGACTGCTAAAGCACCGAATGATTCGGTGACTACGGGAGCTCAGTGATACCACCTCATGGAGGGGGTGCGTGCTGTCCTTCATAAGGGACTCTATCATCCTGCCCTCTGCCACAGAGTGAGGCAGTCCCACAGCAACACAAGCTGCTTTGTACATGAGCTTGGGGAGACCCTAGGCGTGTTTCCCCAACACACAGCAGCACAGAGAAGGTGACAGTGGTAAAGTGTATAATTTACACAGGGAAAGGCCTGGGCGAAAACAAACATCATCAGTCTCCTCTCATTTATAAGGGGTCCTGCTCTTGTCCCCTTGACCAAATTACTAAACCCTAATTGCTCTGAGAAAATATCTGTGGTTGTAGGATTATATGAAAGTGGGTCCAAAGGCAGCAGCTCTAACCACTACACTACTGAAGGTTGCAGGTTCGAGCCTCACCTCCACCTGTAGTACCCTTGAGCAAGATACTTACCCTCAGTCACTCCGGTAAAGTTACCCAGCTGTATAAATGGGTAAATAAGTGCAAGTAGCTGAACGGTGTTGTTTTGAAGAAAAGTGTCGGCTAACTGAATAAATGTAACGAAACGCTTAAATTATGCAGAGCTGAACCGCAACTGAGAGCCTCTGGGACATGGACAATGTGGACATTGTGGGCAGTGTCCTTGCTGAAGCCTGGAGACTTTTTATAGGCACTGTGTGTGTACGTGTGTGTGGCTACCCTATGTGCATTTGTCTCCCTTCCAGGATAATCCTCCTAAACCTTGCACCTCGTGATTCTGGGATAGGCGCTGGATCACCGCAGCCTTGCTCATGATGAGCAGCTGATGGATATACAGTGTGTGTGTGTATGTATATAGATATGGATCACACACACATATGCAAATACAACCATTGGAGTTTGGGTGGGAGATTTTAAGAGCAGTTTCATTTTACACACGTAATACAGTATGTAGAGTATGTACCAGGCAAGACAACCGTGGAGTAAAACACAGTACTCGAGGAGGGAAACGGCCATGTTCCCATAACTGAAGTTGACTGCTGGAGTAATCGTGCCCATCATCTTTATGAAAGAGGGAAACGAAAGGAGTTCGAGAGCGGCGGCTGTGGCCCATGCGGACCAGCTGCAGCACAGGTGGGAAACGTATTTTTAACAGTGGCGAATGAGAAGTAACGGTGGTCTCGGCGTGAGGCAGAGACGGACAAACTGGGTGTTCAGCTGAAAATCACAGTGTTTCCACTAGTTTATTCTACTCGCTTGCAACTGGTTTTGATGGAAATTACAGAAAAAAATGGTTCCAACTAAAAAATCACAAAAGTTCTGTTACGTTTTCTCTCTCTGTAATGTTCCTCGCTTGCACTGCACTTTTCAGAATAAGTGCAACAAGTTCAGGAGTCTCAACCCATAAGGAGCGTCGTCCCCATGGGCTGAAGACACAAGACCGAACACACCAGTGTGTAGAAATGCTTCCGTCGGACAATTCGAACACAACAGCTTCCATTGTTTGGATAAAACGCCCCTGAAATACCCCACTAAACGTGTAAAGACACCAATTCCTCACATCACAGGGTCAATTTGTTCTGTGAAATCACAGCGTTGGGCAAATTCCTATTGACAGGAGATTAAATTACCATTATTTGTTACAAAAAAAAAAATGATACCTAAAACTCACTGAAATGCAAAAATAGTAGTCCATTTATAATATATATATAATTTATATGTGTTTGTTTATTTCTGTCTCCATCCTACTAACACGGAAGACTCGAAGCTTCGCAGCAGAGCTGGTGCGGACCTCACCGAGTTAAAAACATACTTGGAGGATTGTTACTATAGCAACACACCCTACCTGCAGGGACAGTCCTTTAACACCTCATCCTACCTGTAGGCTCGTTACTATGGCAACACACCTACTAACCATTAGACCAGCATCACAAAGTGACTGTGAACATGTTCTCAAGGAGCAGCTCTGAGCAGCTCTGAACAGAGCGTCCGCTGTGCGCGGCCACCGTCACCGACATACCGTTTTCACCAGAGTCGAACATTGCTTTACTTCAACTGAACTCCGGGTGAGAAGATTCTGTGTGTCAACGTGTCCTCTTAAAGCTCACGGTCAGTCTGATTGACCAAGGGGCGGCACCGTGTTTTCATGTGTCACGAGAAGGCTGCCGGGGGTCTACATGAACACGGGGCGCAAGCAGGGTAAAGGAGCTCTGTCCATTTACCGCCTTACTCTGGCAGAGACACATCAGCAGCAGATTTTAAAAATATGCTGTCGTGCTGTGAACAAGAGCCTGACAGCAAACAGGAAGTCCTTGGTAAGGGTGCATCGCACTCCTACCGAAGGGAGGGGGGTCACGTTCGGCTACCTCGTCTCTTACACTCTCAGTGGAAAAAGGAGCTCTCGGTGAGAGCTTATTGGACAGACTCAACGGCGAGGAGGCTGAGGAGCCTTTGCAGTGCTACGGTTCGAATGATCGACGTGACGTGTCTCGTTCCAGAACCGCCATCGACACGGGAACGGTGCCGTTGCGAGAGCAGCTCTTTGAAAAGTCCGCTGCGCAAAGGAACGAACTCTACCGGTGCCTTCAGAGCCTCTCTTCCTTCGGATTGACCAGTCGTAGGTTCGAATCCCATCTCTAGCTGTAGTACCTTTGAGCAGGGTACATACCTTCAAGTGCTCCAGTAAAATTGCCCAGCTGTATAAATGGGCAGCTTGGTATTGTGAGTCGCTTTGGAGAAAAGTGTCAGCTACACGAGCAAATGAACATTATGATGCGTAATAATCATTTTACTGTGGAGGTCAGTTTTGAGGACAGACGTAGCATCGAGCGTATGGGGAGGGATCCTATGGACATTGGCCACTTTTTACATTTCACATCACATTTTAGGAGCCATTTATACAGAAATCCAGATCATTTCAAAGATGTTCAGAAGTAAACGGTAAAATGCAGCCGCTTCCCTCTCCTTCGTCAATGTTACACTCATCTCCAGGCGGTGCAGGCGGGTCTGATTTCTTTTGGTCGCTTATGATCATGTGGACTTTACTTTGTGGTCATCCTTCCACCACCGGCACCTCCTCCTACTGGTCTCAACTGCCTTCTGTTCTTTGTCACAGAGCAAATCCAGTCACACTTTTCATGTATTTTAACCTCAAAGTGAAGGTGTGGACGACGATGGACAATGAAGGACGACGAAGGACGGGTTGTGTAATTGATGCATGAAGAAAAGTTCATACAGTTTGAGACACCTTGAAATAGCTGCTCTAAGGTGTTTTTACCCTGGGACAATCCTTGTCCTGTACGGTGTGTGTACACCTTGCTTTTATTTTATTATAGCATTTATTGCCCTAGAGGGGGCGTGGTGGCACAGTGGGTTTGGCCTGTGCCTGCTCTCTGGTGGATCTGGGGTTCGAGTCCCGCTTCGGGTGCCTTGTGATGGACCGGCGTCCCGTCCTGGGTGCGTCCCCTCCTCCTCCTCCTCCACCCCTCTGCCCTGCGTTAGGCTCCGGTTTGCCGCGACCTCCCCACCTGCTCGGTACAAGTGGTTTCAGTCAATGTGTGATTTAATGCCCTGCCGAATTTACTGCTGCACAAGACACTATTTTCATTGCACATGGACTTCTTCACCTTCTTCTCCCTCTCTTCTCCTTCACTTCCCCTTCTTCACCTTCTCTTCCCCTTCCCCTTCTTGTTCTTCTTCCCTCATTCATTTTGATCCATGGACTCCTGAGGGTCTCTCTGATGTCCCAAAGCTCTGCTGTTGTTCTTGGGGGGAACCAGGTAAAGCGATAACACAGAGAGGCCGAACGCGCGCTTGTGTGTCAGTGCTTCCAGGAAGTGGTTTGTTAGGGGCCCTCGACCCCCACCATGGCTTCAGCGAGTCACACCCGTGCTCTCCGTCCTCCACGCCAAAACTGAATCTCGCAAGTTTTCTTTTCGTTTCATTTCAGCCACAGTTTCTGTTCCACAAAAATTTTAGAGGCGCCACTAAATTCGGTTCATTCTGATTTCCTTCAGCTAAGGCCTGCACTTGTCTTTCATACCAAATATGTCTCAGAGTGACGTGTCCTTCCCCAGTTTGACGCGGTTGTACTCTTGTATAACAACAAAGAAAAACGTGCCCGTGTGCCCATCAGGCCTGCGCCTGCCACTCTTTGGTGTGCGAGGGAGGGCCGGCGTCAGGAAGTGGTCGGAGCCTGATGTTAAAACGGACACTGAGTGACCACATCCTGCTGCAGTTCCTGCACTTAAGCATCAGCGCGAGCAGCTCCTCCGACTCGGCGTCTCCGCGGCAGCGCCACACAACACCCGGCACCTGCGCCACCCCGCGCCCGCTGCTAGCCTTCGCGTCTCTCCGAAGATGAGCCGTCGCTCCATCCTCATCGTCATCCTGCTGCTGAACTTCAGCGGAACAGGTGAGAGCCCCGTTGCCTCCGCGGGGTCGCGCTCGGCCTCTCGCTCGTCGGCGTCGCAGGCGTACGTTCGTATGGCTGTAAAAGCGGGTGGCCCGATGGTAAAGAGGCCGCACTTGACTTGTCGAGTCCGGCGGTTTTGGCCGGAACGGGGATGGCGCTGGGGTGATGGAGCAAAGAGAAGAAGTGAGCTCTATGATGGGTGACAAAAGAAAACAGCAGACAAGAAAAGCAAAACACGCAGTTGGCGCGACAGGCGAGCCCAAGCAACGCGTAACCAAGACGGCGATCGACAGCGACGTTCGGCATGTCGAGCAGATTTGCTCAGTGAGAAAGCGAAAAAAAATCGACGCAATTTTCGGACAAATCGTTAAAGCGCAGCAATTTCGAGTGACTGGAGCAGGAAGAGTGTTTCGTGTTTCAAGGTGACCGAGTTACACGCAGGGATGAAGGAGAGGGCAACATTTCTTCTCGAAGGGCTCGCAAAGTGCCGGAAAACGTTTGCGCGCTTGACGTGATGTTAAGGTGGAAATGCAGGACGGAAGGGCAGGAGGTGGAAAACACAAAGCAAGGGGTACAGAAAACGAAGGAAAATCTACAATCCAGAACAACGGCGAGAAATGTTTTTTATTAGGAACCGAGAGCTCCTTGGAACGATCCGTGAAAAAGCTTTTCTTGAAATTAAACACCAAACGAAGCCAAAACGCTTTTGACTGAAAGGCACTAAAGCAGATTAACTACAATCATAATGAAAAAGTTTTAATGATTAAATGTGTTTCACACGGAGGTGTTTTAAGATCTTCGGCTACAATTTTTTGAAAAGGCAGGAAATGTGACTTGTCCCACATACTGCAAAAGGCCAAAATACCAATTCCATCTAAATATAGTAAAAAAGGATTTAGTCTGTGGAAGAAAAAAAAAAACACATGACGCAAACTGAAAGTGTCCTGATGCTCTTATAGTATACAAATACTGTATTTATTGCATATATTAATATAAATGTGTATTTGCATCAAAGTGCTTCTTTTGATTTTAAGACAGCCTTTGTTCTCAGAAAATGCTGGAAATAACTTTACATTCCAAAAAAAATTAAACATGACTCCAAAAAAAGTGAAATTGTGCACTTGAACAAGGCTCATTTTTAATTTTTTTTTTTTTTTTTTGTAATGGAAAAGCTGTGATTGAGTGTAGCTTGAAACCAGGTGACGAAACGATGGTTTATTTGAGAAGGAAATGATTGGCTGAGCAGTTTGAGAGCTTCAGTCACAAACACACATATGATTTGAACCCAAAGGCGCAATTTGCCAGTCAAGGGATGGACGTCATGATGGTGCTGCTGCTGATGACGACGTGATGAAGGGTGATGACCCTATACTCACATATATGCTTTTCTTGCGTAGACGCTCTAGAAGAGGCCGAGGTCTGCTACATCCTTGATGGGATTCTCTTTCTCTACGGCATTATCCTCACCGTCCTCTACTGCAGACTGAAGGTATCGCCTGTCCAGTGAACGCTGTCAGCCCCCCCACACCCCACGGCCCCAGGCCACACACACACACACACACACACGTCTGAGCTTCGCCACCCTCTCACTGCTGACTTGTATGTGTCACCATCTCTCGTACAGGTGAGGTCCTCATCAGGGAGCGTCGTCTGGCTCTCAGAAAGGCCAAAGGTGAGACATGAGCACAGTTTACATATGAACACCTGCACGTGTTTGTGTCAGTATTTACCTGCGTTTCTAAAGCTTTCATAAGATTTTTGAGGAAACGAATAAGAACCCCTGAAAAATGAGAAGCAGCACAAGGGTGAAAGAACAGGCAAACAAATATTTTTCTCTGTGTTTTCTAATCCACTTAAAGCTTCGCTCTGCTTTTGCGACCGTAAGGAGGTTTTCCTTAGAGGCTCAACCCCCAACAACGGAATGTGGGAAATATCTAAGCGGCACTGCTTGCTTCTTTTCCCTGAGAAAATAATTAATAGATTCATCCATAATACACACACACACACACACACACACACACACACACACACACTGAGTGAAACCACTTGTCCCAAGCGGGGTCGTGGCGAGCCGGAGCCTAACCCGGCAACACAGGGCGCAAGGCTGGAGGGGGGAGGGGACACACCCAGGATGGGACGCCAGTCCGACGCAAGGCACCCCAAGCGGGATTCGAACCCCAGACCCACCAGAGAGCAGGACCCGACCAAGCCCGCTGTGCCACCGCACCCCCTCATAAATAATAAATTCTTTTAAAAAATGGTACCATCTTGATAACTTAGTGGATCGTGGACTTACACTAGTCCTAGCTAGTGCTAGTGCTGTTTATTGCACCGCAGTTCACACTTCAGTTTGGAAAATTTCCATAATGCGCCGACCAAGCCAACTCATAGTACTTCGGGGGGGTGGGGGGCGATATATGTGGTTTCATCCCCATATGCAACTGCTGAGGGCACTGGGGGCAATACTGATGACAGAGGGCTGGACGCAACACAGTGTGGAAACCGGTTGCACTGGAGAAGACACACAGCCGACCGCCTGCCCTGCTTGCTGTGAAATATCAATCCCTTTCTGGTAAACGCTTCTCTCGTCCAGTTTGTTCTTTTGCGGTCACCCTCGGCCCTGTTCTACTTTGCCGTACAGCCCTTCGTTTTTTTTTTTTTCTTCTTCTTCTTCTTCTTCTTTCCCATTTCTCTGTGTGGTCAGCAGTTCCTCTTTCAAATAAAAAAAAAAACTAACCAGTTTCTCAGTTATTTATACACCTGCCTTTTTTTAACGAGGCAACATTAACTGAAACGTGGACAGCCGACCAGCGTACTTTAGCAAGTACCATCATTTGCAACCACAAGCGCTTGACCACACACACATGCTTAAGAACACCGCCCACAACTTGAGAGAATGTAACCGTAGGTGTACGGCAGCGCAAAATACACCTTCTCGCACTCCGAGCGTGTGACGGCGGCCAACGGATGTATGGAAGGAGGAAGAGTGTGATTGGAAAGTGCAGAGTTGAGTAGGATCCTTGATTGGAAACTGGGTTTTTGCTTCTCTGTGTAGACCCCTCCCCCTCACCTCACAAAACACACCAATTTGTCCTCTTCATTGTCTTCAGACACCTCTTCTTCCTCTTTCTTTCGTGTGGTCAGAAGCACTGGAGTCACTTCCCCAAAGTCCCTTCACTAACATAAGGCGTATCGCCGAAGGGGAAAAACGTACAGGAGAAGTTTACTGAAATAATTAAAAAGTATTTATAAGGCTGCATACTACGGTAATACTTTTACTTAAGGTCTCCATACTTGTGACTTAGGAAATACTAATAAATTTTACAATGATTTTAAAACCACTTGCTAATGGATTATGAGCTGAAACCTGCATGAGCAAACCATTCATGGTTAAAAATATTGATGTCTTTGAGGGATATCTTGTGAACAGTTAACAAGTTTTAGGACGTACTCTAATTTACTAATTAATAAATAACTATAAAGCAAAGTTGCAGCAATAGTAATACTTAATATACATTAGGTTCAATAAATGAAAAATAAAATCAGGGCAGTTTACTTTCTTCATATAACATGTCATTACACTGACATTTAATTATACTAACAAAATAAGAAAAGCTCTGTATCCAGAAACACTTTTTTTCATATTACAGCTTTTCTTCAGTGCCCTAATAAATTAATTTTATTAATTAAATTACTTTTCCACAGAAACAAGGTCACGAGGAGGGCGTGTACACCGTAAGATCAATTTCATTTTTACTACTTTTATTATTATTATTACTATTATTATTATAGTAATGATACTACTACTACTACTAATAATAATAATAATAATAACGATAATAATTATGCTAATAATTATAATAATTTGTTGTTGTTGTTATAATTAAAAATCATTGCTACTGTTACAACTGTGATTTTTGAGATCTATGTATATTTCATTGTCACACTTTGTAGCTTAGTAGTCCACTATGACTGAATCGTGATGGGCATCATAATGTTCAAACCCTGAGCCGGCTGTTGTTCACTGTCTCCTCCTTTTGTCTCTGGTGCTCAGGGATTAACCCCTCATGCCCAGGACACTTATGAGACCATCGACCTACAAAAGAAGGGCAATGTTTGACTGCGACATGGCGGGACACAATAAGTGTTGTATACGAAGACCTTACAGCTCTCTTTTGTGACACTTTTCTTTTGGACTTGTCACGCTATAAGAAACAATGCAGCACCCGTGCAGGACCCATGCAGGACTCAACAAATCACAGTAGTGCTGCTGCAATGTAACGTCTTTTCATCATTTGTTTCTCTGCTAATAGCAACAACTTTTATATGTACATTATTCTAATTGTGAGTTTACAGTTATTTTATTTGTACTTTTGTACATTTGTGCTAATGTTCGGGACATGCAGCACACACTCTAAAAACAATGGAAAAGAAGGTGGGAGACACATGGCAAAGTATTTCACGGGAACAAAGGATGGTGTTCACACCTGGCGCCATGGCAAGACTTCAAGACATGGAACATGGAAATTAGGATTAAGGGAATTAACCGCAATATCGTCTGTAAAATAAGTTTTGCTTTTATAAAGAGCAAATGAGTAGAAATATTTGGAAGGTGAACCGCGAGTTTCTCACTGTTCCAACAGCCTTACTTTCGTTCATTTTTAGGAAACCTTGCGATATTTTGCCTTGTTTGTGTGTGCATGCATATGTACATTAACTTTTTTTTGGGATTACACAGAGCGCAGGTTCCTGGCTAGTGTTGGTTCCAGGTTCAAATCCCAGCTCCAGCTATAATACACTTGATGAGGGTACATGCCTTGAATTTCTGCATTTCCAATGCCATGCTGTATTAAAAAAAAGAGGTAAATCTTTGTAATGTTCCTTTTGTAATATCGTAGCTCACCTTGAACAAAGGTGTCGGCTAGTTAAAGCTTTTTGTTATTATTGTTGTTGTTTACGCCAAGGTGTTATGCATATGATCCTTAACCGCTTTTCCAATGCAGACTCCTGGGTTGCACATTCAGGACCGTTTTGCCAAGAAACAGATTACATTTGAAATGTTACAACATACAAGCGTCCTTTCACGTATGAACCATGACTCATAGGCTCTAGAGACAACGACACACACAGCACAAACATGCATTGATATATTATAGAGCAGGGGTCTCCAACCTTTTAGTGAGTGAGGGCTCCCTGAAGGGATAAAAGAGTCTAGAGGGCTACTTGCTTGATATACTCAAAAAACATATACTTTCTTATAAATATAATAAATATAAACACAATGGTGTTTTTTTTTTTTATTTTCAGTTAAAGGGATAATGAAATATCTTGATATCCTGGCATAAAAAAAAAAATGTTAATGATTTCTCACAAGCTGTTTTAATTTTTTTTTTTTATTAAACAATCAATCCTGGAAAATATTCCGAGAAAATTTATTGAAATATGTACATTTATCTTTTTTTTTTTTTTCCACATTGCACTGAACACATTTCCCTACAGACTCATCACACTGGATGGAAAACCATTTGCACGAACCTAAGTCTTTCTCCAGTTGCTTTTTTACGTTCGCTGACATAGCAGTGACTCGTTTTGCGATCGCGTTCGCCCCGAGTTGAACATCGGAGAGCGCGGACATGATTTCATCTCCATTCTTGTGATCTTTAAACAGTGTGTTCGCTATCATAGTCATTTCTCCCGACAAGTTCACCATCCAAGGACGATTTTTTTGTGTTTTGTCAGAAAATGAGCAACCCTAATGAAGCCTTGGTTGCAGCCTGTGACTTCTTTAGCGGCTCTGGTAAAAAAAAAAAGATTGCTGCCTGCTTAATGTTACTTTCAACTCGTTAAAGTTTTATTTTTTTAAGTGATGTAGTTGGTGGATAACTGCTATTGAAGGTCTTGTGGAATCACTGTGGTGAAAATGTCTCTCCGCGGTTGTGCCTCTTGGACACCGCGATGCTAACCCCAGATGAGACACGATAGTCACATACACGACTTTTGCCTGTGACAAGATTTGTGAAGAGAAATTCTGTCTCTCACTCCTCGTTAAAGTAATAAGTAAAGTAATAAGTCTTTTTCTTTTTTTGTAGATTAATTAATTAATCCTTAATTAATCCTCCGTAATTAATCCTTTGTCATTTTTTTTGTTATAGTTGATTTCACCTTGTTTATACCGTCAGCTCGCTACCGCCTCAACTCGCCGAATGGCCTACGAGAAACGTACGCAGTACGTTAACAATAACGTGCGTAAACTTCTAAATATTTACTTTTTTTTAATGATGATTTTATTTGATGTTTTAATGTTATATGAAATGTTAACAGAGCACTTTTTCATTTTTTGTAAGTAGAATAAAAAACTAAAATCAATAATTAAAATTGAGCCTATAGAACGTGCTTGGCGGGCGACTCACGCACAGACTACGTGCGGGTTACCAGGCAGGTGCCGCGGGCACCATGTTGAAGACTCACTGCTATAGAGAGAAACAGAGGATGAAATTACTTGTCCGCCGACTGAATCGCTTGGCCTGCAGCCCATTACTAGAGTAAAGTACTGCGGTACCGTAAAGTACGGACCATGAGACGTCAGAATAGAATAGACACTTTTTTTTCGCAAACTGATAAGTGTTTGTGGCTGAAAATGCAAAAAGTGTCGGGTTTTTAACCACGGTACATGATGTGAATCATTGTCACAATGACTTAAGA
This sequence comes from Scleropages formosus, assembly GCF_900964775.1. Lineage (NCBI taxonomy): Eukaryota > Metazoa > Chordata > Actinopteri > Osteoglossiformes > Osteoglossidae > Scleropages > Scleropages formosus. The sequence goes on from NC_041806.1 coordinate 16,224,342, forward strand.
GCTGCCGCGGTCGGTGTTCGTTCGCACCCGAATGGCGCATGCGCGATTCGAGTGCGAACGAACACCGACCGCGGCGGCTCTAAGACACCAATTGCTGGAGCTAACCGAGCAATAATCGTTACCCGATCGATCAATCAATCAATCAGCCCAAGAAGTCGATTCGATGGGTCCAGTGACAGAATAAGAAACGCAACTTTACCCGGCTTGAGATCTTTCGTGTTTGCAGCGTTATTAATACACCAGGCGCGTGCGGTAACGTATCATATCGATATATTATCATCAGCAGAATTAATACATTCGCAGTTATTAGTGCTGCCAACTGTACAAATACGACACACGTTTTTGTAGGAAAAAAAGTGCAGAAAAACGGTTTTCCAGTAACTTCCTTTCAGGGTTACTACGCTGTGACTGTCCCGACCGCTGTGTTCGAGGACGTAACCGGGTTCGAGACTCATCATGCTGGATCCCCGGGCTCCTGGAGCGGTGCGCTGGGCACCGATCGCATACTGTACTGTACCTTCCGTTTGAACTGCGGGGAACTTGCGTTCCGTCAGTTGTTAGAGTCGCTGCGTTGCAGTGGGAGGACCCCGGTTCGAATTCCACATGCTGGGGCAGTAAAAAAGAAAAGGGACAAAGAACAATATGAATCTCTCTCTCTACCCTTGATCCAGGTACTTACCCTGAATTGCCGCAGTTAAGAACGATCCAGCTGTAAAAGCCTGAGGTAAATCGGTGTAACTAAGCAGGTTAACACTGCAAGTCAGTCGCCGGCTGTGGAGACAAAAGGCTGAGCTAAATTTAAAAAAAATGAGAGCGCAACTTCGCGTGCGTTTGGCTCGAACACAAAGCTCAGCTTCACACACGCGACGCCCCGTCCTAGTAGTGCGCGCGCGGCTTTGCCGCCCACGTGCGGTGCTCGTGAGCCGTCCGTGACGCAGGTGGAAACTGGAAGGACAGGTAGGACAAGGAGGTACGAGGTAAGAGGTACTGCCAGCAGTGTGTTGGTGAAGTGTGTAGGAGGAAAGCCGCCGCCGCCAGAGCGTCCATCCGTCCATCGGCTGCTGGCGGCTGATCCTGCGGGGATCCAACGCGCGTGAAGTGGACCGAAGCTCAGGCTCGGTGTCACCGGATCAGCGGGGTGTCCGTCCTGTCGGTGGCGCTCCTGCTCCAGGACACATCTCCAGGACCCCCCCCCTGCCCCCGGCCTATGGATCCCTGGAAAGAGGCACCCGAGAAGTCCAGCTGTGGGGCGACATGGCTCACACTGCTGCTCTGTGCCTTCGGTAGGTAACACTGGAGAGCTGTCTGCATGCTGTGTGTGTGTGTGTGTGTGTGTGTGTGTGTGTGTGTTTGCACTATGGACGCTGGAAACTGTGTTCCAACCACATCAGTGGCAATGCTGTGAAAATAGGACACTTTCTCTATGGTCTGAGCGCTGTGTCAGTGTGAAAATCTGACCTCTTGACCTCTGAGGCCCTGCTGTTCTCCGGCCTTCCTCCATACACACTCTGTCAGCGCAGAAGGCACAGCAAAGTGTCACACAGATGCAGGTGACATACCCCCACTGTAACGCTTTTCGTGGCAAAATTCACAAACGTACAGAACAGTTTGGTCGTGCGGTATTTATATTACAGAGACTTTACCGTGGTAAACCGTGACTCATTCACATTAACTCTTGTCTCCAAAGGGAGGAACAGGATGTCTCAGGAAACATCACGGCAGAAGCGATACAGACACGTGACGCTTGAAGGCAGTCAGTTTGTCCCATATCATGGTATAAACCAATGTACATTACACCACAAATAGCTGCATGTAGAGTTTTTGAAATTATTAAACGCATCACATAGGACGTGTTTATGGAGCACATAGGGCGGCATCGTGGTATAGCGAGTAGCACTGCTTTCTCGCAGCGCCTTGGTGGTGTTAGAGAACGTGGGTTTGATCCCTGCTCAGTCTGTGTGGAGTTTGCATGTTCTCCCCGTGTCTGCGTGGGTTTCCTCCAGGTGCTCTGGTTTCCTCCCACAGTCCAAAGACATGCTGTTCAGGTTCCCCCATAGTGTGTGAGTGACAGAGAGAGTGTGTGTGTTCCACTGATGTATGGATGAGTGACCCAGTGTAAGTAGTGTACCTAGCAGTGTAAGTCACCTTGGTGAATAAGGTATGCGGACTAGTAACACTACATAGTATCCATTGTAAGTTGCTTTGGAGAAAAGAAAAGTGTTTGCTAAGTGAATGAATGTAACATTGGAGATCAGGGGAGAAGTGAGTCTAAAAGAAATGTGTTTTGAGACCCTTCTTGAATGTTGGAAGGGATTCAGCAGTTCTGAGTAACAGAGAGAGGGAATTCTAGCACATCGAAAACGAAAACCTTTCTGCTTTTGTGACCAACAGTAAAGGCATGTTTCTGGTAATGCACAGGTGTGGCCGGGACTAAATATGCATGTGATGTAACAATACACTAATTGGGCCAAGCAAGGTAAGTGAGTTTCCTGGTACCACAAACAACACTCATGAACTCCACGGACTGAGCCCGAGCCCCTGACGTGCAAAGTGGCAGGAAGAGCGTGAGCGACGCTCTCCGGAACATGCTACGTCCCGTCACTTTGGCACCGCTGGATTCTTATCCGGTTGGATAACGGAAAGTGTTTATTGCCGTTTCCGCAGTTCTTCACAATGGCGTTCTGTCACACTCGGTGATTTATCCGCAAGCCCTTTGTACATTGTGTGTGGCAGCATGTCATACAATACACCTAAGCTGTATCATCACCCCGAACCTGCGGCCTTCAGCAGTGTTAAATATCATTTTGGAGTCTTTCAGCAGGCTAGCATCTGCAGAGTTTCCAAGCAAGTTGGTGCGTAAGGGGGGGTGCGGTGGCACAGTCACCGGGTCCTGCTCTCAAGTAGGTCTGGGGTTCGACTCCCGCTTGGGGTGCCCTGCGACAGACTGGTGTCCCATCCTGGGTGTGTCCCCTCCACCTCCAACCTTACGCCCTGTGTTGCCGGGTAGGCTCTGGTTCCCCGCGACCCTGTATGGGACAAGCGGTTCAGAAAATGTGTGTGTGTTCATGTGTGTGAACATGTGTGTATGGGTGCTAGGGTTGTGCGTGAGTGCAGGCTGGGTGACGGAAGAAGCTGGTGCGCAAAGTGAAGTTGGGGCAGGTAAAACGGGTTGGTCAGCATAGCTGTCAGTGAGTGAGCGAGTCGCTCTCCACTAATCCGGGAGGCATCACCTCCCCAGAGCCGCGACTGACACGTCAAAGAAGGAGAAAGACAGGCTCGTGCTCACGAAGTACGCGCTTACGTGAGGAGTGAAAATAAGAGCAAACTGGTCGCAAAGGGCAACAGCAACCAGATAAACCACAGTAGAGTGCCATGAAGGGCTCAATGTGTGTGCATCTTGCGAACAGTGAAGGACTGTTTTTACAAGTAATATTTTGTTCTCTCAACAACATTTACAGTAATACCTCGCCCTACGTCGTTAATTGGTTCCAAACGGCGCGACTTAAGTCGAAAAATGACGGAAAACGAAATGAGCCCTAAAAAACTGATATAGACCCCCTATAAACCCCTAATAAGCATTCCCCTTAAGTGTATACACTTAAATTAATGCAAAAGAAAAAACAAAAAAAAAAAATTTAAAAAAGCAGGTAAATAGGACAATTTTTTTTTTTTTTTTATTGTTAAGCTTTTAATTGATTTTCTAGATTATATTATTTATATTTTATATAGGGGGCGCAGTGGGTTGGACCAGGTCCTGCTCTCCGGTGGGTCTGGGGTTCAAGTCCCGCTTGGGGTGCCTTGCGATGGACTGGCGTCCCGTCCTGGGTGTGTCTCCCTCCCCCTCCAGCCTTACACTCTGTGTTGCTGGGTTAGGCTCCGGCTCCTCGCGACCCTGCATGGGACAAGCGGTTCAGAAAATGTATGTGTGTGTATTTTATATAGTTTAATGTTTATTTTATTTGATTTTACACTCTTTTGTTGTTTTTAACAATTTTTAATATTTTTGGCTGACCGACGTAAAGTCGCGTCAGCCGACTGAAGACGGATTGCATTTTTCCATATATATTTAACAAAAAACCGACGTAAAGTTGAAATCGACGTAGGGCGAGGGATTCCTGGGATTACTGTATATTCTTTTATGCTTGGGGTTTAATCTTTTTACCCATCCTCGCAGCCTGATGTATTTCCTAAGAGTGCAGGTGCTGTGTTCTCACTCACTCAAAACGCGCCCATCCAGGAACTTGCTATTTCAGACTTGAACGGCTGCACGTGACGTTTCGTTTCAAAGGTGTGAAGTTCAGCTCTTTTTACTTTTCTCAGTGCTGGCTCTCAAGGTGTAGCATGTTCTCTGGAGGAAATTCACCATACGCACTGTCTGCAGTGCACCCTATGGGGTCATTGCAGGCGCAGAACACTCCCTCCGGAGCTTATCATGCAGACTTGTCAAAGTCCATCATCGTGTCGGGAGTATTCTTTTTTTTTTTTTTTTTTTTTTTTAACCGCTTTAGGTATTTGACGAGTCTCTTTACTGAATTGTTCAACTCCATTCTTTATTTCTGAATGCACCTAATGCACATACTGATGTTATAGTAGACTAAGCGTGTGTAGTCTACGGCAGAGTGTGTCCAGACATGAGACATTTGTCTTCACGTTTCAGTCATGCTGGTGGAATTGTTTACCTTATAGTTGTACTTGTTTGATTTTCGGTTCCTTATTGGTGCTGCGTTATTGTGAACGCCGAAGGTAAGATACCCGTCTGTCTCCTACAAGCACCGTTTGTGGTTTGCCGCCAGTTTGGCTGCATTCTCTCCCCAGCGCTTGGATGAGGACCTGTCGCCGCTCCGCGTCTTCGATAACAAATCGGGAGGTTCGGATCTTTCGTGATCTCTGGAAAACCTTGATGACTCTTTCAGGGTTTATTGACACTAGACTAGTTGTAGTTCAACCAGCAGATTCTTGGGAATACGTTTCCAGAAAATTTGATTGGGTGTTTACTCTGCCCTTGGGCGGTGGCCTTGAGACCAGTGCCGGTGAAGTGTTGTTGGCCTTCTTATCGAACTGCAGCCGTGCCAAGCCAGATGCATTTACATTACATTTATTGTTTATGTTCATTCTTCAAAGCGGCGCATTTCACAACAGGCAAAGAGTCGTAGGTACAGACGTGCAGTTATTAAACGCTTTGTCTCGTACCAGTGTTTTCGCTGCCACGCATTACGCGAGTAGCTGCATATTGACAGGAAAGACAAAGTTGATTGTGAGGGGCACTATGATGAACTCTTAGGAAATCAAGAGAGAAGTGGGTATGAAAGGCATGAGCTTTCATAGCCGTGTTGGTTGGTAGATAGATATACTTTATTGATCCAACAAGGGAAATTATGTTACAGCAGCAGAACACAAGTCTAAAACAACACTTGCAATATTAAAAAAAAAAAAAAAAAAAAATTTATATATATAAAAACATACAAAACAAGTGGAAAAATACAAGATAAAAATATAAGTATGTACAATTATATATACAGTTGGAAGAATAAAAGAATAAAAAGTATATTAAATAAATTAAAACAGTATGTAGTGCAACAGTATATAGTGCAAGTTGTTCAAAACGGTAATATAATCATTATGAAGTAGTAACAAAATGAACTAATAGTTTTGAATAGTTCATCTGTCACACAGAGGTGGGCTGTTATACAAAGTTATTGCGAATGGTAGGAATGATTTCCTGAACCGTTCTTTACGGCAGCGGAGCTGAATGAGTCTTTTAGAAAATGAGCTTCGCTGTCTCTGCAGTGTGCTGTGAAGTGGGTGGGATGGAGTGTCCATGATGCAGAGCAGTTTGTTCAGTGACCTCCTATTCCTCACCGACTCAAACGTCTCCATGTTCTGTCCAATGATGATACCGGCCTTACGGATGAGCTTGTTCACCCTGCCTGCATCTCTGGCATTGATGCCGCTCCCCCAGCAGACCACGGCAAAGTAGATGGTGCTCGCAACAGCAGACCGGTAGAAGATCTCCAGCATCTTGCTGCACACATTGAAAGATCTGAGCTTCCTCAGAAAATAGTCTGCTCATTCCCTTCTTGTACACAGCATCAGTGTGGTCCCTCCAGTTCAGACTGCTGTTCAAGTGGACACCTAAGTACTTGTATTTCTGAATAGTCTCAACCTCCTCCCCCAGGATCTTTATGGGTCTGACTGCAGTTCTTGTCTTTCTAAAGTCGACGACCATCTCCTTGGTCTTCCTGACATTTAGGAGCAGATGATTCCTGTTGCACCACTCCACAAAGTTATCCACCAGGTGCCTATACTCCAACTCCTGTCCATCTCTAATACACCCCACCAGTTGAAAAGGATTCAGCAGCTCCGAGGGATGGGGGGAGTTCACTTGACCGCATGAAAGCCAAAACCATGAGCCGGTGATAAGCTGGCCAGAATAAACAGTGTGTGATTCAACAGGAAATGTAAGAGTCAAGAATGTCACCCATGCGCAAGATTGCCCAATAGATGCCGCCTCAAAAACCATCTACGCCCTCTCGCTCCCACATCATTGCGCACCAGAGTTACACTGGCAGAATTTCTATTACACCGTTTCAGCGCGTTTACTTGGCCAGCTGAGTCACGAGAATTTAAAAAAGACGCAGGTGACGTGCTTTGATAGGACCGTCTTCAAGGGACGGAAGTCGGTCAAAGTGTTGTTATGAGCTCAAAATCTGAAGGGAACCTATATTTAGAAACGTTCTGCAAGACATCCTGTGGGGTCGCTCATAGCTCCTCACTGCCACGTTCTTTATATGCATTTCCCTCCCTGCTTCTGCTTCCACTAGTGGCCGTGACGCTCCTGCTGTGCTCCCCGGGCACTGAGATGAGATGTGGTGGCGGTGCTGACTTTGGCACAACTTGAGCTGTAACTTCTACTCTTCTCAGAGAAACTGTTCTTCCAGTTTACCCTGACATGCGGCAGAATTAATACCATGGCGTCTGGTACAGCGTGACGTAACTCGGAAGAAACTGCCGAAAACCGTGGCTTCTTAATTGAAATGACGCCACGGTAACGGATCGTCATAAACGCTGGACTTCCAGAGAAGTTTGGATGTTTCTTCGGTAAATCTTCAACATGTCCTCAGGTGTACAGCCTTTGCATCAAACATGTGAACAGACAGTCACTGCTGTATTGTCACTGCCCTCGTGTGCGTTTTTGGAATGTGCAGCATCTTGTCACGCTGGATATACACGTTACGCATTACACCAATGGTTTGATTGTCCCCCCCCCCTTTACTCCTATTTATTCTCATGCAGTGCCCAGGCTGTGGGCTGAGTTTTTGGAGCCCCCACCATCCCTTTCTCTGCACTCCTTAGCAGAGACGCAGACTCGACTGCCCTGTGTCTTTGTGGTGCAAGAGGGGCAGGTGGTGCAGGTGACCTGGACCAGGGAGCAATTGGACGGCACTAGAGACCAGGTCATCACTGCACACGGTACAGAGGGACGCACAGGTAGGACTCTCATCTGTTCTCCCTTTAGGAACCCGCTAGACTGACACTCATGTAGAACACACACACACACACACACACACACACACACACACACACACAAAAGTCTAACCGCTTGACCCAAGTGGGGTTGTGGAGGGAGGGGACACACCCAGGACAGGACACCAGTCCGTCGCAAGGCACTCCAAGCGGGACTCGAACCCCAGACCCACTGGAGAGCGGGACCCGGCCAAACCCGCTGCACCACCGCACCCCCTTTCACGTACAACCACACACAAATATTAATACTTCCTCATCTATCTGACGCTTTTCCAAAGTGACTTCCAGTGTTGGGTTTGTATATTAAGCAGCTAACAAAGACCAGATTTTTCGCTGAGCAGATTTAGAGTATGTGAGTTGATCAAGGGTACTGCCAAAACAGCTCTGTTGTTTGAGGCGATAACCCCCAACACTGCGCCCCCTGCTGCTATACGTAAAAAAGGTGCCACTCGGTGACTCGCGTACGTCTCCTTTGGCAGAGGCCGACCACCTTCGCCTTTCCTTGCCACCTTACGTAGATGGATCACTTTGATCGCTTTGCCTTGCTATTTTGCTTCCCCCCCCCCCCGCAAGAGCAGTGACAGCTTCACTATTGCTGAGGACTGTGAACACAAGAGGGCTTTTATTTTGCGGAGGAACAACACCCTCGCTTCTCAGTGCCATTTAGGATTCGCTGCAAAATGCAGCTCTGTTTCCTGCTCTTGCCCCCTGACAAAGTCCACGCGGTGCAGGCAGCTCTTGGCCGTTCTCTCTGCTGAGCTCAATGACGGCCTCAGCTTACTCGCACTCTGTTCCGGCAGTTTCCAATCACGTGTCCGCTTCTTTGCGTTTTATTGAAATTTAAATAACTAGTTGAAAATGACCAGCAGATTATGGGACCATCTGTTGGCATTCAAACCTTATTAATAATTAAGTGCTGGGTGGTGTTTTTGAAGCAGGTCCAAAATTCCTGCGGACGATATTTAGCAGGAGGTCCTTGCGTCGGCACATCACGCCATCGCTTGGGTGACTGATTCGCATACAGACATCCCTCGACTTACAAACGCTCTTAATCCGAAATTTCTTAGTATATCACCTCTTCGTACATAATTTTTGATTTATGGATCAAAAAAAATCAGTATAATGAGATTTTTACGAAGCCTATACAAAAAAAAAAAAAAGTCCTACGTCGCGTGAGTGAAACGGAAGTGAAGTGTTGTAATGCAGTTGTCGCGTCTGCATCCAGATCTCGCCGTCTCTTGGCGTTTTAAGAATGTGAGAGTACTGCATTAAGAGAGTGGGACATTATGGGAAGTGTATGAAATTCCACAGGAATTGTCAGTCGTATTGAGGGAGTTTTTTTAATTCAATGATTGTGGAGATGTTCAGCACAGGCTTTTTTTTTTTTTTAGATACGTTTGTGCATTTTAGCAGCAATGTGCAGTTTTATAAAGTTGTTAATAATAAATGGAAAGTGTTCAGTGGACCCCTGCTTGGTTTGTTGTTCATTCTGCGGAGAAGTGCTCAATTAAATAGAAAAGTGGGAATTACTTCAGAGCAGTTTCGGTCATCTTAACTGTTTTGTATTGTGCTGAAATCACAGGTTGGTAGTTTTATAGGTATTTTACAGTGTTCCAGTAGTATTTAGGAAAATTTCATTTGGGTTTTTTGACAGGATGAGAACGCATTATTGTTTTACCCTATGTAAAATAATGGGAGGTAGGCTTTTGATATCTGAGATATCAATATCCGCACCCTTTTCAGGAACATATTAATTTCGTAAATCATGGGAGACCTGTATTTTTACACATGTGTATATTTATGCCCATGTCTGTTTATCAGGCTTATATGTTAGGCGCTATTCTTTTGAAGGCCACGATGTTTGACATCCCAAACGCGACCCGAACCTGCGCAGGTGATTACTTACATCCAGGTGGCACCAAACAGAGGCGGGTTAACAACAAAGAAAGATGAACGACAGTGTGCAATGGTGCTCTTTTGTCTCGAGCAGAGTTTGGCCGGTTCTCAGGACGAGTGCGCTTTGAGGACAGCAACCCCCTGGGGAACGCCACCCTGGTCATCCTGAGCACAATGGTGTCCGATGAAGGGACGTACACCTGTCACATCTCAGCCTTCCCCTCGGGGAACTTTGAGAGGCAGATCTCACTCACAGTGTGGAGTGAGTCTCTCGCCAATTCCTGATTCTCTCTGTCATTAGCAGCACCGTCTGCTGTCTCTGGGGGATTCCTTCTTATTCAGAATGCTGGGAAATCATTCAGAATCTTGGTAAAAAAGGCTGGAACAGTTTTTCCTGTTGGCACTTTGTGATGCAATAATGAAGTATACTGATTTACGATAAAGTGCTGTTGTGGTTTTCATTAGTTTATTGCATTTCCACACTATAAAGTCTCATTATGGTCCAACTGTCCCCTTATACCCATGTAGCCAAACCCATCTCAGCTGTGGACCCGGTGGAGTTGGTGGAGGGACAGTCTCTCCGTGTGGCCGCCACCTGCCGCTCCCTGGCCCACCCCCTACCCGGCCTTTCTTGGGACACGAATCTGACGGGTCGGTCCCAGAACCGGAGCCCAAGCGGTGGTGCCACGTCCATCACCTTCTCGGTGGAACCTGTGCGCAGCATGAATGGGAAGCAGCTGGACTGCCTGGTATGGCACCCCTCGCTGCAGCAGCCCCACAGGATCCTTAACCGCCTTGTGGTACACTGTGAGTTCACATTCTGCTCTGAGTTTTTTTCTTCCTTTTACTGCCTCTTTTACTGTGACTTTCCCTTTTACCATTGATCTTCCTTCTGCTTGTTGTCCGTTAATTTTGATGGGAGCTACTTTTCTTCATGTCATGACACGTTCCTTGCCTTTTCTTTCTATATTCACATCACCCCCTAACCTCTTTTTGCCTTTGTCCATGCTCAGTGACTGCAGATGCTCCTCTCTGTTCCAGTGTACATTTCATTGCTGCAAAGTGCAGAGTGTTGTTTTTACCCCAGAGTACTGTTAGCATTGTGGATTTCCTATTATACTGTGGAGTGATTTTCCCACTGTTTTTTTTGCTTTTGGGGACAGACCCCCCTGAAGCCACGATCACCGGCTACGATGAGCATTGGTTTGTGGGACTGGAGCATGCTTCGCTCACATGCAAGAGCAACGGGAATCCAACACCGCAGAACTTCACGTGGAACAGGTATAGCTGTCCCACCACTTCAGCCTGTCTGTTTCCCTATTTTGTGTCTGTGCACTTTCACTAAAACCATAAACTTTAGACTCAGAAGCAAACTGACAAGGACCCAAAGTTGTATTTGAATTAATAACTGTGAACACTCAGGATTGCTCACAGTCACTCGTGCTCTTGTACATCCCTGTACATCACACTCGCACAGACTGTCCACGTAAACGGATTTTATTAATTCCGTCACACACAATTACTCGTTGTTAGGACTTCACACGCACATGGAGAAAATGAGAAAACTATGGAAAACGAGCTTTCTCCTTTGCTCTTTTCAGTGTAAAGTAATATCAGGGGTATCGCGTTGCCGCTTATTATAGAAAGACCCGGAGAGAGAGTGTGTTTCACATGACCGAAAGAGATGAAACGTAATCTTTAAGATAAACCTTAAAGAAATGGCAGAACACACACCAAAGCACAATGTCTGCACTATTAATTAATAGACAAAACACTCATGTCATTAAAGGATTGTTTTACGTTCCTCAAATTCCCCATTTGCAACGGCAACTATGAAAACATTACGTCATATACTATAGAGCACAGATTTGCAGTCTACACACATTTTCCATGAAATATTACAGTTTCATTTTACTAAGTAATATTATTAAATATGTCAAGTTTCACTCGGTATTTACTGCAGTTATTTTAAACTTATTATTATTAATCAAATAAAGCACCCAGTGAAGCGTAATTGCTTAAAACCATGGCTTGAACAAACGCCCTCTAGAAATCAGTTTTCTGCAGCTGCCTGAGTAAAGAAATCTGGGGAAAGTGCAAAAGCACAACTGAGAAGAAATGAATCCTCTGAAAGCCTATCGCGTTCCACCTAAGTGGGGGGATCCAACAGAGCACCAGGACAAAAGTGTGTGGAGGGACACTTGGGCAGCATCCACGACACTCTCAGGAATAAGTCAAAAGTAATTAAATTACTATTACATGGCCAAAATGAACATCTCAATGGCTTGGTTAGCCATTATGATCATGGTGTCAAAAGTGGGCTTAGAAGAAGGAGACTCTCACACACATTGTCTGAACCGTTGTCCCATATGGGGTCACGGGGAGCTGGAGCATAACCCAGCAACACAGGGCGAAAGGCTGGCGGGGGAGGGGAGACACCCAGGACGGGACGCCAGTCCATTGCAAGGCACCCCAAGCATAACTCGAACCCCAGACCCACCGGAGAGCAGAACCCGGTCCAACCCACTGTGCCACCGCACCCCCTAGGAACCTTACAGGGAAGTGCTAAAGAGGAACACCCGAAATGCATTTAATCAAATGTATGGTAAAATAAGTATAGAAATGCTGTCACTGTTACTCTGCTGTGACTCAATGATTCCGTTTGGCTGCTTTGCTCCGAAGCTGCTAGGGGTGACGTATGAGGCAAAGCAGTAGAACGTCACAAGTCACAAGCTGTGCCTCTAACCAGATGTTCCAGCAGTCAGTCAGTCAGTCAGTCATTCATTTCACCCACCGGTGAGCTCTAACTCCTGTGCTGGAGCACCAGATTACTACTGCTGCATTGCTTAGCCCACCATTTTACTCAAGAGCAATGTAAAATTTTACTTGTTCAGCTTTTACCATGTTTTTTCTGAAAAAACCCAGGCCATGAGATCTCATGTGACTTTAGGAAAACATTTCCGCCAAATGCAAAAAGTGAAAACTGTTTTTTCAAGAGGACTATGGCTGGGCCCCTTCTGAGACTGGAACCAGCACCCTTCAAGTTGCAAACCCCTCTCCTTAAACCCATATGGTTTCAACATGGGTTGCCGGCACAAAACCACATTAACACACATGATACCATGGTTTTTCCTGGGGATTTAATCAGGGCCGATCATAGGCCAGTTGAACCTGTTCGACCCAGGGGCCCTGCTCAATGCTGCTCGAAGAAATGGAAGTCCTGAAGCCAGTTCTTCATACTTTGGAAAGAATCTGAATATCCTGGAATCCCTTGCTTTAAATGCAAGAGCTACAGGACTTCTAAATATATACTTTTTTCTAAAATTTATCAAGTCACATTTTTGACGATGGCAGTGTCCGTAGCATCAGGGCAAAGGAGCTTTTCCACATTACGTTTATTCATTTAGTTGACACTTTTCTCCAAAGCAACTTAGAATTATTTACCAATTTATACAGCTGGGTAGTTTTACTGGAGCAATTTTAGGGTAAGTACCTTGCTCATGGGTACTACAATTGGAGATGAGATTCAAACCTGGGATCTTTGGATTCAAAGGCAAGAGCGCAAAGCAATATGCTACCCGCATTACCAGCAACTGGCCGCATTAAAACTAATCACCTCTTGCCTAAGGTCAAACCTGATCCAAGGGGGACCCAGCAGCCCTGCAATATTAGCCATAAAATGTGATGAATCAAAAAAACAAAACAAAATTTGAAGAGGTTGCAGAATAGAAACCAAGAACGATTTCTTCAGAATTACAGTGCAGTTGGGTTTCAGTATGTTTGATGCCAAAAAATAAGCTAATAAACACTGTTTACTCTTTTGTTCTTAATACAACATAACATAATAGCACGTATTGCCAGTCCCTAGTGTGAAATGCAACATGGTGCAAACTGTGCCCCACGGGTGCTAAGGTTGGCCCTCCATTAAAAAAATGTCCACAATGCCACCGCTGTAGGGTCAGTGGGGTCCAGGCACGGTATAAAGATTTGTCTTCGCCTTTTGTCAGGGACAACGGGATCCTGCCGGATGGAGTGCATGCGCAGGGCAATGTGTTGCATTTCAGCCGGCCCCTTCTCGACACCGATGCAGGCATCTATGAATGCACCGCCAGGAACAGTGTGGGGATGGCAAAGGACAGCCTGGTGATCAAACTGGCAAGTAAGGGACACCTTTACCGTACTAAAGCGTTCAGAGGGACGGTACTGTAGATGTCAGAGCAGCATGAAAGAGAACTGAACTTTATGGGTAGATACTATCCCATTGAAAGACATGTATATGTTCAGCTGAAGTATCCTTGGAGCACTGTTGGAGAATGGCAACACCCTGTTTTTTTTCCCTGGAAGGTACTTTTTTTTTTTTATTTTTTTTTTATTAATAGTTTAATTACACTCACACACACACACACACTTTCTGAACCACTTGTCCCGTATGGGGTCACGGGGAGCCGGAGCCTAACCCAGCAACACAGGGCAGAAGGCTAGAGGGGACACACCCAGGACAGGACACCAGTCCATGGCAAGGCACCCCAAGCAGGACTCCAACCCCAGACCAACCAGAGAGCAGGACCCACTCCAACCCACAGCACCACCACACCCCCTTAATTGCACTCCTTTCTGAGTTTTCTCAGAAACCAATGGGGCAGTAACACTGTTCAGTTATAGCATCATTTCATTTAGCCCCTGCTTTTCTCCAAAGAAACTTAGTGATCACACACACTTACTTATACAGCTGGGTAATTTTACTGGAGCGATTTAGGGGTGTATATACCTTGCTCAAGGGTACTACAGCCAGAGGTGAGGATCAAACCCATAACCTTTGGATCCTAAGGCAGTAGCTCTAACCACTACACTAACAGCTGCTGCCATCTCCTGAACAGTAGTTTTAAAATGAACATTTAAATAGGAACTCTTACGGCGGCACTTCACGGTGCACGCGCCCCTCTGTCTGGTTTCCAAAAACGCCGCTATTGTCGCATGACGTGTGTAATTCCATCTCCGCTGCTACGTTTACGGGGCCGTATTTGCCCCTTTGTGTGTGTCGTGCATAATTACAGCTTCTTTGCAGCGCAAAGCTGCTCCGAAGGAAACTCGATGTGTGCGCATTGTATGCGAGGCAGGATTTTGTACGAGCGATGTCCTTTGTGTCGCTGTGCTTTTTGTCTTCTGCCACCGGGAGCACAGAAGGACAAGTCGCCCCTGTGTGTGATGCCCTCTTGTGGCCATTGGTCTCAATGACAATCTGCTGTCCCCTGGTGCAGAGACGAGTCGAAGTGCATCTGTCCTTCAAAGCCCAGTGACCATCATATTGTGTGGGACTGCGGGGGCGCTGCTGATGATTACTGTGGTCTCCGTTGCCGTGGTGACATGCTACTACAGGCATAAAAAGAAGAAGCTGGAGACTGAGCTGAATGAAAAGACGTAAGTTGACCTGCTTGGAAAAGCTGTGTCCCCTGCGCCCACCTGGGACCATTTAACGTGAGATCAGGTTCATCTCTTCTGCACGGCTCCTGTTAGCATAAGTTAGAGGCAGACTACAACTCGTACTCCATCGCATTTGTGAGCGTCCCTACTTCACATTTCTTTTAGAGAGGAAATAGTCTCTCTGTCCAGACAGAACTCCGTGAGGAGACTCAACTCCATCAACTCCGACCCTCGCATACAGGTACTGTGATGCACGAACACAGTGACGCATGAGTGACGTCATGTTCGCACAGCATGCATACAGTCCGTGGGGGTGGGGGGGGGAGCAGTGTTACTCCTTCACACCTCTTTGCACTTCCTGTGCCCTTCAGATGGAGGAGAACATTCCTCTCCGACCAGAGAGCGCCCTGTCTTCTCACAGGGTATGGCTTTATAATAAAGACTAATTAAAAATGTTAATTTTCACTAAATGAACATATACCTTGAACTTAACACCTTTTTTTGGCTATAATCTATTCGTTGGTTTGGGATTTTGTGCCACAGCACTATTAGCACTACTCCTGATCTTATCTAGAATCATGTAGAAGCGGTAACAGGACTTTTTGTTTACTGCTCATGTTGTAACTGTTTTTCTACATTTCTACAGCCTAATCTGTCACAGTGATTATTTATTAGATGCCATATAAGCAGTTATGGGCCCAACTGAAGAACAACCTGAAATGGTTCCATACAGGACTTCTGCCGCCGAACAGACAGTTACTCGTCACAGACAGGATGGCGGCGCAGTAGAGCGGGAGAGTGCTATAATGCCACCCTTCAACCTACGCCATCCAACTCCTTGTGGCAGCGTGAGATGGAAAGGACATCAGATGTGGAGATGGACAGGGAGCAAAACCAGAGCAGGCAGAGAGCGGAGTCCTTGAGGAACCTCAAGACATCTCCGGTGAGTGAAATGCGAGCGGTGCAAAAGTACAGGTGTCCCTTCTTTAAGGAAGGCTCTGTAAAATTTGCATAACAAGATGTCAACAAACACTTTTGAGGAAATCCTTACAAGAGCAGAGATTTCAGCTCAAATGCGGTGACATAACACACACACACACACACACACACAATAGGCTACTCAGAGTCACCAGCTCACCTGAAACACGTGTTCAGACCGAGGGGGAAACCAGAACACGTAGGAGGAAACGCATGTGAACACGGGGAGCACGTACAAACTCCACTCCAGCTGCGTTGGATTCAAACCCACGTTTTAACCTGGAGCCCAGGAGCCACGAGGAACCCGCTGCACCCCCATGCCACATAAAAACACAAAAAAAGAACGAGACAAAAAGGAAAATAAGAATAAAATAAATTGTGTGGGCGAAAGGGGTAAAAATGATTTTGAACATGTGTCCCAAGCATGGATTTAAAGGTGTCCAGAGAACTTCTGATACAGCTACACTTTCTCTGTCTTTATAACACAAAGAAGAAATTTTGCATATTTTTGGGGAGGAAAAAAATTGATGAACCATTGCATTACCTGTTTTGCACTAATGCTCAGTGCATTACCTGTTTTCCCAGTTTAATTATTATTCATTATAAAATTATATCATGATTATTATAATTGAAGAGAAATTATTAAATACACACACACACATCTTCAGAGCCGCTTGTCCCATATGGGGTCACGGGGAACCGGAGCCTACCCGGCAACACAGGGCGTAAGGCCGGAGGGGGAGGGGACACACCCAGGACGGGACGCCAGTCCGTCGCAAGGTACCCCAAGCGGGACTCGAACCCCAGACCCACCGGACAGCAGGACTGTGGTCCAACCCACTGCGCCACCGCACCCCCCAATTATTAAATATTAATATTAAATTCTTTTCAAGAGAATTCTCTGTAGGAGGAGATTCCCAGGACCGAATTAGAATCATTATGCAAGGTGTAACATTCTGTCATTTACATGGTGACATCTTCATTCATTCCCTTGTCTCCTTTCCACATACCTCCAAATGTACCACTCACTTTTCCCTTTCCTTGTCTCTGACGCTGGTGTCCAACCCCTTTTCTTACCTTTTCCACTCTTTAAAGGTGGAGACCTGTGCTTCTGGACTTTGCAAACTGCAAGACATGGAGTCCAGAGACCAGTCATCTCTGAGAACCAGCGTTACTGAAGTCAGGGGATTACAGGGTCTGGAGTCCAAAAGCTGGCCATCCCCCTCAAGGAACAGTGTATCAGAGGGTGAGAGATCACAACCCTTGGATTCCCAAGCCTTGGGATCCCCAGGAAAGACCAAGGAGGACAGACAGGAGCACAGGTGGGAGGATGCTGAGGGAGAAGAGGAGGACAGCAAGACTAGCATCAGTGAGATCTCCCAGGCCATTTCAACATACTTCCACTGCAGTAACGGCATCTTCCAGCCCAAGCGCCATTCCAACGCGATCCTCATTGACCCCAGGGGTCAGATCATCTAGAATGAGAGCGACTAACTTCAGCTATACAACCTAAATGTGGAACTTCACCAACAGGCAACAGCGGAGGGGCAGCGGTCAATGAACATGGGCATCTGTGGCCACAAAGTTCATTTCTGAGCTTTGGAAGAACAATGTGGGCACTGTTTATGGCATCTTTCACCTAAGCTTTGTTTTGTGGACGTTGAGGCTAAACAAACAACATTACATTATCTGGTACTTGGATTGTGACATGAAGGTTGGGCAGTGCCCTGAGCTAAAGAACTCAGACTGATCCAGTAGAACACAAGTGCTCTGATAGAACATTGGAATAGAAAAGAAATCATAATAAAAATGGAACTGTCAAATAATTGTACTGTTTTATCAAAACAAGCATGGTTTTCGTGCCTCAAAAGGAATAACGGTCTTCCTGAAGGTCGGTGAAGTTGTGTGGTCGCCTGTCAGCGGTCTCCTCCAGGTGGTCACCGGGTGCATTCAGCTCTGAGAGCAGTGCTCCTGTCTTACCAGGGTACACGAAGACCACTTAAAAACTCACCTCTGCTGGCTTGTCCCGGTAATCTCCCAGCACTTTTTCAAGTAACTGAATTCGTGCCAGTTTTGCTGTGTTCCCTCTCCATGTCTATACACATATGACATACTGCACATGTATTTGTTCTCTTCCGTCAATAAAAGCTGTGGAGTGGATGGGAGTGACTGCTCACCAGTCACTCTTTTCCCTGTGTTATCATTACTTTTACTACATTTATTGGCTGTAGGACAATTTCTATATACGTTTGCTCATTTAATGTATTGTAAAAATGTATACTGAAACGTGTATTGCTCACTTACACTGATCCATTCATGTAGGAATGGATATTGGTTTGAAAAGAACCTCTTTTCAGCTGTTTACACTTTAACTGACCTTTTGAAGTATTCAAGGGGGTTTACAATGGAAGTACTACACAGTTTTCATATTATAAAACTTTTTTTTTTTTTTTTTTGGCAATTTAGATATCATGCAGTACCGTCCCAACAATTTTGTTTTCATTTCTGTGAAACGCATCAAAACTGTGACCATCACCTGTGTAAATTTGCATTTACAAATAAAGTACCTCCTGTGTTGTTTGGTTTTTACCTTCACATTTGCATGGTGTATTTCATTATTTTGACCTTTCTTCAGACCTGCTTTTCCTTTTGCATCTTCACATCCCCCAAACTATCACCAGTATAAATGTGACTTATAACATTGGAATCAAACTCTGCACATCTTTATACCATCAAAAAGTCTTAAAAGCTTGACTATTGATGGTGTAAATATTTAACTAAAAAATACAAATTAATACACTATCGGTAACCCACACACACTGTCTTAAGCCGCTTGTCCCAAGCAGGCTGCACTAAATTTAGAACATGTTAAGTGTGCAAGGTGGAATGCAATATGCGCTTTAAAAATATCACACAAACATCAGGTGTTCTAATTGAAACAAACAGACCAAAAATTTTTATCAGTTTGAATCAATTGCCTGAATGCTAACTGGAGCAAAAGTATTTGCAAGTTTGCTGTGGCCCACTTCTACACACTAGATGTATGGGTGAAACTGAGAAATTTGCAGAAATTTGTTTCCTATAATAGCTACACATTTTTTACGTATTTTCTTTGTCCAATGTGTCTTATAATGATGGATTTGTACAGTGAGATAAGCCAATTACAATGATTTACCCATGTATGCAGGTAGGTCATTTTTACTGGAGGAATATATGGTTAAGTACTTTGTTCAAGGGAACTAAAAAGGAGGTGGGATTTGAGCAAGGAACTTTCAGAAGGAGGTAAGATGTAAAATTGGGATGGGATGGAAAACTTGGGGTAGAAATTCTATGAATACACATAAAAATGAGACCAAGTTAAATTAGTAAATTACTGATCCCAAACACAATGTTAAGGTTGTCTTATGTTGTGCAGTGTGATTTTTTTTTTTATTGTCACTAATACATATCTGCTCATGTTTGTGTTTCCCAACGCCGTTCTGGTAGACCACTGTGCGTAGAGGTTTTTCCTATTTTGCTACGCTCCTAATTAAGTGTTTATTTAAGCTGTTAATTGAATGAGTACAACATTAGAAGCATGTGGAAAAAAAACTCCTTGGGGAACAGTGCTGTGTGGGTTTCCTGTTATCGAACCGGGCACTTTGCTTTAGGAAACCCGATAAGAGGTGTTGTGGCATGTAAACCACAATTACATTTATCCATCCATCCATCCATCCATCCATCCATCTTCTTCCGCTATCCGGGGCCGGGTCGCGGGGGCAGCAGTCCGAGCAGAGTCCTCCAGACTTCCCTCTCCCCGCATACCTCCTCCAGTTCCTCTGGGGAAACCCCAAGGCGTTCCCAGGCCAGCCGGGAGACATAGTCTCTCCAACATGTACTGGGTCTGCCCCGAGGCCTCCTCCCAGTGGGACAAGCCCGGAACACCTCCCCAGGGAGGCGTCCAGGAGGCATCCGGAACAGATGCCCGAGCCACCTCAACTGGCTCCTCTCAATGCGGAGGAGCAGCGGCTCTACTCCGAGCTCCTCCCGGGTGACTGAGCTCCTCACCGTCCCTAAGGGTGCGCCCAGCCACTCTGCGGAGGAAACTCATTTCTGCTGCTTGTATCCGCGATCTTATTCTTTCGGTCATGATCCAGAGTTCATGACCATAGGTGAGGGTAGGAACGTAGATCGACCGGTAAATTGAGAGCTTCGCCTTACGACTCAGCTCCTTCTTCACCACAACAGACCGGTACAATGACCGCATTACTGCGGACGCCGCACCGATTCGTCTGTCAACCTGCCGCTCCATTTTTCCCTCACTCGTGAACAAGACCCCGAGATACTTAAACTCCTCCACTTGAGGGAGCAACTCCCCCCTAACCCGGAGGGGGCAATCCACCTTTTTCCGACTGAGAACCATGGCCTCGGATTTGGAGGTGCTGATTCTCATCCCCGCCGCTTCGCACTCGGCTGCAAACCCCCCCAGTGCACGCTGCAAGTCTTGACTTGATGAAGCCAACAGGACCACATCGTCCGCAAAAAGCAGAGACGAGATCTCGCGGCCACCAAAACAGACACCCTCCGTTCCCTGGCTGCGCCTAGAAATTCTGTGCATGAAGATAATGAACAGAATCGGTGACAAAGGGCAGCCCTGGCAGAGTCCAACATGCACCGGGAACAGGTCTGACTTACTGCCGGCAATGCGAACCAAGCTCCTGCTCCGGTCGTACAGGGAATGAACAGCCCGTAGCAGCGAGCCCCGAACCCCATAAACCCGAAGTACCTCCCACAGGATGCCACGAGGGACACGGTCGAATGCCTTCTCCAGGTCCACAAAACACATATGGACTGGTTGGGCAAACTCCCACGAACCCTCCAACACCCTAGTGAGGGTATAGAGCTGGTCCAGTGTTCCACGGCCAGGGCGAAAACCGCATTGCTCCTCCTGAATCCGAGGTTTGACTATCGGTCGGATTCTCCTCTCCAGTACCCCGGCATACCCCTATAGTTGGAACACAATCTCCGGTTACCCTTCTTAAAAAGAGGGACCACCACCCTGGTCTGCCAGTCCAGAGGCACCGTTCCAGAACTCCACGCGATGCTGCAGAGGCGTGTCAGCCAAGACAGCCCCACAACATCCAGAGACTTGAGAAACTCGGGGCGGATCTCATCCACCCCCAGAGCCTTGCCACCGAGGAGTTTTTTGACTACCTCAGCAACTTCAGCCAGGGTAATGGACGAGTCCCCCTCCGAGTCCCCAGCCTCAGCTTCCTCTACGGAAGGCGTGTCGGAGGGATTGAGGAGATCCTCAAAGTACTCCTTCCACCGCCCGAGAACATCCTCAGCTGAGGTCAGCAGCGCACCACTTCCACTGTAAACAGTGTTTGTGGAACACTGCTTCCCCCCTCTGAGTCGCCGGACGGTTTGCCAGAATCTCTTTGAGGCCGACCGAAAGTCTTCCTCCATGGCCTCACCGAACTCCTCCCAAGCCCGAGTTTTTGCCGCGGCGACTGCCAGAGCCGCGCTCCGTTTGGCCCGTCGGTACCTGTCAGCTGCTTCAGGAGTCCCATGAGCCAGCCAGGCCTGATAGAACTCCTTCTTCAGCTTGACGGCATCCCTTACCTCCGGTGTCCACCACCGTGTTTTTTGCCGCCGCGACAGGCGCCGGAGACCTTATGGCCGCAGCTCTGAACCACCGCCCCGACAATGGAGGCGTGGAAGATAGTCCATTCAGACTCAATGTCCCCCACCTCCCTCGGAACCTGGTTGAAGCTCTGTCGGAGGTGGGAGTTGAAGACCTCTCTGACAGGGGCCTCCATCAAACGTTCCCAACAGACCCTCACTATGCATTTGGGCCTGCCAGGTCTGTCCAGCTTTTTCCCCCGCCATCGAATCCAACTCACCACCAGGTGGTGATCAGTTGACAGCTCAGCCCCTCTTTTCACCCGAGTGTCCAAGACATATGGCTGAAGATCAGAAGAAACGACTACAAAGTCGATCATCGACCTCCGACCTAGGGTGTCCTGGTGCCAAGTGTACTGATGGACACCCTTATGCATGAACATGGTGTTTGTTATGGACAAACCGTGACTAGCACAGAAATCCAATAACAACTCACCGCTCGGGTTCAGATCAGGGAGGCCGTTCCTCCCAATCACGCCCCTCAAGGTGTCACTGTCGCTGCTCACGTGGGCGTTAAAGTCCCCCAGTAGAACGACAGAGTCCCCAGTGGGAGTGCTTTCCAGCACGCCCTCCAGGAACTCCAAGAAGGCCGGGTACTCTACACTGCCACTAGGCGCATAAGCACAAACGACAGTGAGAGACCGTTCCCTGACCCGAAGGCGCAGGGAGATGACCCTCTCATTCACCTGGGTAGACTCCAACACATGGCGGCTAAACTAGGGGGCTATTAATAAGCCCACACCTGCCCGCCGCCTCTCACCCTGGGCAACGCCAGAATAGTGGAGAGTACACCCTTGGTCGAGAAGAGTGGTTCCAGAACCCAAGCTGTGAGTGGAAGTGAGCCCGACTATATCTAGACGGTATCGCTCAACTTCCCGCACCAGCTCAGGCTCCTTCCCCACCAGTGAGGTGACATTCCAAGTCCCAAAAACCAGAGTTGGCGCCCGAGGTTTGGGTCGGCCGGGCACTCGGCCCCGACCACCGCCCAAATCACAATGCACCGGCCCCTTACGGTCTCTCCGGCAGGTGGTGAGCCCACCGAAGAGCGGCTCCACGTCATGGCTTCGGGCTGAGCCCGGCCAGGCCCCATGGGCATAGACCTGGCCACTAGGCGCTCTCATGCGAGCCCCCCCCCCCAGGGCTGGCTCCAGGGTGGGTCCCCAGTGACCCCATACCGGGTGGGGTAAACGAAAGCCTTGATTTTATTTTCTTCATAAGGGGTTTTTGAACCGCACTTTGTCTCGTCTGTCATCCAGGACCTGTTTGCCATGGAAGACCCTACCAGGGGCATATAGCCCCAGGCAACATAGCTCCTGGACTCATTCAGGCACTCAAACCACTCCACCACGGTAAGGTGGCGGTTCACGGAGGGGCAATTACATTTAGTGTAAAAAAAAAAAAAAGGGGGGGGGGGATCCAATGGAGGACTTGGCTGAGTTGAATGTGTTGAGCTGCTGCCATATTTTCTAGAGGTGTGTCACTCTAAGGTGTCTTGTGGAAAAAGGTATGAGCTGAAGAGGAATGGGACCATCACAAATTGTACAACCAAAACAATAAGTTCCAATCGAGCACTTTATGAGAAAATGAGCCAACTGTTGTGTATAGAACAAACAGTAAAAGTAGAACCTTGCATTAAGAAACAGTTAACAAAACTTTTCTTATTTTCTTTTACTATGGCATAACATAGTGTGTGGTACTGTGGCAGTAAGTAAGTACTCTGCTCTTGAGCACCTCAATTAAACTGCAGACGTGTCCAAAACTCATGTCCACCTCATGACCGAAGGCTTTCGGTGTGATGGACATTCCCTTCTGACTCCTTTTTACTGTACAAACAGGCAACATTAAAATGCAACAATTTACACAACGAAGGCTTTACTCAGGACTGTCCGATTCTCTAAGGACATTTGCTGGAAACTATGTGCATAGCAACCGGTTATAGCCGCAGTGAATCTGCTGGTGAGTTTTCAGGTTACTCTGAAGGGTGAAACATTTACCGCACTGCTTGCAACTGAAAGGCTTCTTTCCACTGTGGAACCTCTCGTGTCTCGTGCAGTTGTCTTGACGAGAGAAGCGCTTCCCACAGAGTTTACAGCTGAATGGTCTCTCTCCTGTATGGACGCTAAGGTGCGTTTTAAGACTCTTCTGCTGAGTAAACTGCCTCCCGCACTCAATGCAGCTGTACGGTTTCTCTCCTGTGTGACTTCGCTGGTGAATTTTAAGGCAGGTTAAGCGACTGAAACTCCTTCCACAATGAGTGCACTTGAACTGTTTCTCTTCTGCAGAAGGTTTCCTGCACGTCTTCATCATCTTAGTCATGTTCAAACTTGTACCACTCAACATATATCCAACATTATTTGGAGTTGTGCCGTTCAGCATGTGTCCAAAATTATTCCGAGTGTCTGAGTGCGTACCCTGTGTTCTCTCCATCATCACCATCTGCTTTGCTAATGATCCATACTGCCCCTGTTGCCTAGGCTGTAACGTCAGGTCCGCTCTCTTCACCGAGGACCACTTTTCTCCATAAGGTGGTGTCTGTGACATTGACTCCTTGCTGCACACAGGTTGAACTCCAGCATTCTTTATGGCCAGAGAATCCAACAAGCCAATATGTGATTTCACACTTGCTATTACTGAAGATGACACTGGATTACTGCAGCCATTGACCAAACCTGGAAGCAGTGGTAGTGGTCCCTGAGCTGAGAGACCATGTGGCTTTTGAGAAGGTTCACCAGGTTCTGTGCAACTGTCCTGGGTAAAGGAAGTCCATTGTCCTCTGGCGGTCTCATCTGCTGCATATTCTGAGGCCAGATAATTCAGTCTTCCCGTTGTGTATTCATATTCAGCACAGTTAATCATCTGAGCCACACACCTTTGCCAAGACTCCACCTTCACCTGTCCATCAAAGCCTTCATCGTTCCCAGACTGGTACTGCTCCTTAATTTCCAAGTCTTGCAAAGGTATCACCTGCAAAGCCTTCTCATGATCCTCCTGGAGAAGCATCTCTACAGTTTCTGATAGAACATAGACATTTACATGTATTCATTTAGATGACTCTTTTCTCCAAAGCAACTTACAATGTTAAGTTATTCAGAATTATTTACCAATTTATACAACTGGGTAAATCCCCACCCGGAACAATTATACAGTAAGTACCTGGCATAAGGGTACTACAGCCAGAAGTGAGACTCAAACCTGCAACCTTTGGGTTCAAAGGTAGCAGCTCTACCACTACTCTACCCACTTCCCCATCTTACCATAAGTAGTACAGTCTTTAAACCACCACAAGAAAATGACATTCCATCTTAATCAGTAGTCTTGACACATTATTAAAGTATTAAATATTAAAGCAAAAGGAAAGTTACAGTATTCCCAGTGACTTTACCTTCTTGGCTGATTTTCAGTCCTTTCTGGGAATCATTGTTACACAAATCCTCTTCAAGTATTTCTTGCTTAATATTACACTGAATGTTCTCCTCTTGCTTGCCTGAAGACTACATTAAAGGGAATGATACAATAAATGCAGTCCCCAACTTATAGCTGTTATGACAGTTATTTCTATTTGTCTAGATCTAACTGTACACTCCATATAAAATGTTTAGCATCGACTGACCTCCTCCATCACCGAGACAGGAGGCAGCAGGTTACCAGCTTCTTCTCTCATTATGTGCTCTTTTTCTCTCCACACGCTAATATGCACCTTGGTTCCAAAATTGTTCTTGGAGCGTTTCTCATCTTTAGGGGGAAAAGAATTAACTTTAACAAACTAAGCAACCCTTCTCCACACACCATACAGTGTATTTCGCTTTGTTCATCTCTGTGGTTACAAGCAAATTCCAACTCTGCTGTATGATGGATCCCACACCCCACAGCGAGCGTCGAAAGCCTGTTACTATCACAATCGGACCAAACTGAAGACCGATCGTGTAGACAAACTCTGAAGATTCACGATTCAATAACAATTTTTTTATACCACTTAAACCAGGTGTTCCTCACCTGAGGTCTATGGACTCACGGGGGGTCATGAAGTGTACTTTGAAAATAAGACTTGATCAAAAACAAGTTTAAAAGAAAACATTACTATGCTGTTATCTATGAGGATTACATGTGACAATTAATTTTCATGCAACAAATTGAGTGCAATATTGTCATCAAATTTTTTGGGGTGCTGAAGAGTCTTTAGCTCTCATGAGACTGGGTCTGTGGCCTAGAAAAGGTTAAGAACCTCTACTGTACAGTACGCTGTGTTAGTGCAAAGGTTGCCTGGAAACTATACTTGTGTGAAGTTACAGTGAAGGTTCACCACATTTTTAGGGATAATAACCTACAACCTCCTGGTTGCTGCCCACCACTGCTGATAGTGTAATACAGTAAGGCTGAGTACCCGCTATGGGCATGGCGCTCTGTAAGAGCTTGAATAAGTACTCAACTGTCGCCTAAAAATATAACATATCGACAATAGTCGGCGTTAAACAGCATTGAATAAACGTAACATATAATAATGGTAATAACGCAAAGCGAACTCCTCTCGTTGGGCGGTCGTTACACTCCGCGTGCCGTGCTGCAAAGAATTCGGCTCGCGCGCTGCGCGAGAACGAGGGACGGAGGCGGCGCACGGCGCGTCGCGTGGAAAGCGCGCACCTTGGAGCTCCGCGCACACCTGGACGCCAATAGAGCGCCTGCTGCTTTCTGCGAGGTTCGGCCGAGCTGCCGGGTCTCCGCCCGGACGCCGCAGCGCCGCCTCAAGTTCGCCTTCCATCTCCTGCACCTTTGTTTTCAGCGCCTCGTTCTCGTTCTGCGCGCGACACATTTCCAAACGCAAACACGCCGAGCCGTCGTCCACTAGTTTGATGATTTCCGCCACGGCCGCTTTAGTCAGTATCTCCATGATAGCCCCCAACTGTTTGCGGAAATTAATGCAGTTGGACATTTTAACGAACCGCTGGTAACACCGTGGGTTCACTACTGTGCTTCGGTTTTGGCACGTCCGACGGCACGCGACACCATTGGACGTCTGCGATTGGCTGGAAAATACTGTGCAATTTCCGCAGTGAGAAAGTAATTTACCGTAAACGCCAGAAAACAGGCGCAGTAACTTTAATGTGACGGATTTTCATACAGTATTTACACATTGCTCCTATTTATTGTACAAGTCATACAATCGTTTGTATCACAAGAGCCCGTCTCTATATTAACCATTTGTACGTGCATTAATTACATATTTTTTCTTTCCCTCATCTATTGCATTAATGATATGTGGGAAATTACATATACTGAGTACTGTGTGAACTGGGACTCAACATCCATCCATCCATTTTCAGGAGCCATTCCTCCAATTCAGGGTGGCGGTGGTCCAGACCAGAGCCAGTCCCAAGAAGAATGGGCAATAAGGCAGAGCACACCCTGGATGATACACCAAACTATTGTCGTGCAATTGCACGCACTCATTCATTCACACAAGCACACACAAAGAATGGTGTAGATTCACCAGTTCACATGAAAACACCAGATTGTATGCAAAAACTTTTGTTAGAACCATCTGCATTATCAGTTTGAAATTTGTACTTTTGCTGAGATGTATGTCGCTTTGGACAAAAGTGTCTGCTAAATGAATAAATGTAAATGAATACAAATGTTCAGAAAGGCAGGTGAGGTTTCGGAAAAAATTCTGATGTTTTTGTAGCTTTGTTTCTGACACTGTACAATTACTCATGGTGAGGGTGGGACACAGTAGGGTACATACCTGGCACCCTAAAGAGCTGTGATTTTACTCCTTACACTTCTGGGTGTATCCAGAGATGCTGCCCCCTCTTTCAGAAAACACCCACAGAGTATTTGAGCAGTACCCCTCAGTTTTCAGACACTGCTTGCACCCTGTGCTCCACAGCATCCGATGATTAAGACATTGCCTTTGCTTGTTAGATAATAAAAGAGCTTCTTTGCTTTTTCAGTCGAATTGGCACAGACTTTTATGGATAGATAACTGGTAATCAGAATATCACAAGATTATGTAAAACAATTCTGTTGCTGGCAAGGCAGATAATCTATACACAATTGTAAGAAATGTGGTGAAATACGGAGTTGACACGTGAAACTTGTGCAGTTGTAAAATGCCACTCTATCTTATGATTTTAGTCCTGTTTATTGATTTTTTTTATGTGGCACTTATAGGCGTTATTGGCACGTACTCAGCAACTGAAGGCAAAACTATTGCTTGGACGAGCAACTGCATTCCCCGAGATTCATAGCTGTAGGTTTCCAAAATAACTTAATTGCCCCCTGATTTGAAAGAACCTTAGAGAAAACAAACACCAGCCTACTTGTAACTCTCTGAAATCACTGTAACCATATAACGGATGCATTACTGCTAAAGGTGAGAATAATTAACAATCGGAATATAATCAAAAATCAGCTGTGGACTGAGCTATGGGTGTATTTGGTATTCGGTATTGTCAGTTCACTCAAGGGCAGCAGGTAGCGTAGTCATGAGTGGTTAGTTACCACTTCCACATCTGAAGGTCACTTACAGCTGCGGTACTCTTGAGCAAAGTACTTTCACTAAAATTGTTCCAGTAGAAATGACCCTGCTTTATAAATGGGTACATCACTAAGTAGTTTGACACTGCAAGTCACTTTGGAGAAAAGTGTCGGATAAGTGAATAAATGTAAATGTGACCTAACGATGTGTTCCTGCCATAAGGTGACTTCTCAGTTCCTGCTGTGAATCCTTTGGTGTGTTCTAAGACTGCTAGACTGAGCAAATCGCTTCCCACACTGAGCGCAATGAAAAGGCTTTTCTCCAGTATGAATTCGCTCATGTGTTTTTAGGCTAGATTTCTGAGCAAAGCACATTCCACACTGTGTGCAGCTGAATGGTTTCTCTCCTGTGTGGATTCGCTGATGGGTGATGAGATTGCACCTCAGGCTGAAGCGCTTCCCACACTGTAAGCAGCAATATGGCTTTTCTCCTGTATGACATCGCTGATGTATTATAAGGTGGCTACAGCGAGTGAAATGTTTTCCACAGTGTGTGCAAAGAAACTGCTTCTCCTTCACACTAAACTTCCTGTGCCTCTCCACTCGCTTCGCCATGTTCAGCCTTTTGCTGCACAGCACAAATGCATCCACAGGTCGACTTTTAGTCTCCACTGCACCGTTAGTCACTGTCATATGTCCTTCCATGGAATGGTGCTGCTGGTAGGACTGCATCATTAGATCTTCTCTCATCATTGAGTTCTTCCTCTCAGTGTTGAGTCTGTCAGTGTCATTCATCGCAACTGAACTCAAGTCAACATGTGATTTTGCATCAAAGTATTCCAATGTGAGCAGCCCAGACCCTGCTCTTCTGGTAGGAACAGAGTGCTGGTCCCCTGTACTTGGCTGTGAGTGCTGTGCTGGAGGAGAACCCTTATCTAGTTTATCAGCTTCTCTTTCACAGTCTGTTTCTGTACATAATGGCCAGTTGGTACACTTCTCCTTTATGGTCAGGAAAGCCTGACTGAACCGTCTCCCTGTGTTAGGTTCAAATCCAGACTGAGAGGCCCTGGTAACTTCAAGTTCATCCGCCTGCTCTGTCTTTGTCCCCATGTCCAGCTCCCTGAGCTCCACATCACTATGTCCCAACCAGTTCTGCCTGGGGATGTGCTCCTGGTTTGCAGCAGGCAAGACATGCACACTGTATTCCTCCTCGCAGGTCTCGCATTCAAATGGAGATGCAGGTCCAGGGAGCCTTTGTCTCTCTAAAGTGACAGCAACAGTCTTTGTAGCTGAAAAGTCCAAAAAACAGAATACATATTCTATTCGGACTGTTATACATCCAAGCATTAGTAGCTATTGACAGAGTTTTTCAGGCATCTCTCAATTTATGAAATTAATTGTTACTGAAAATAGTACAAATATCAAAATGTCAGATGCTGAAAGGCCACATGCCTGTTGGAATAAGTAGTACAAGTGCAAATAGTTACCTTTGGTGATTTTCAGTCCCCCCTGTGGGTCACTGTTCTCTGAGTCTTCCTCATGGCTCTCCTCCTTAATAAAAAGCGATGCAGGACTCTTCTCTCCTGGGTCTTTAAACTATAGCAAAGGAGACGTGATTTTTTTCAAACTGGACAACAGCTCCCTGTGTTCAACAGTGTTAAATTATTTACATATGCTCAGAAGGACTGTTAAGCAAATAATGAGTAACTCAAAAAGCTCCAGATATAAAAACAAAGCAAAAAAAAAAAAACCATCTGATGCTTGGTTTGAGAATATGTATTAACATCTTGCACTCATTGTTAATACAGAATCATTGAATTCTGTATTAACATCTTGCATTCATTGTTGACCATTCACCATTCTGATATGAAGGACCCTTTTTATGGGCAAAATTTAAGAGGTAGAAATAGTAGAAATGAAAAATTAAGTTCATTAGAAGAGAACAAACATGTCCTGTTCATGGGGAGATTTCTAGCTCTGGAATGATGGAACCAGTGATCTCGTTCCAGCAAAACTGAAACCTCCTTGCAAATATAATAGGATTGTGTGTGCAACACTATTGGCATTTAGTATACAAAGGCAAAAAAACAGGATCTAGTTCCATCTTTAAATTAGGACCACAATCATGCATCTGAAGGTTGAAGGAAGCAGTCCTTGACTTCAGTCTCATGCAACAGGTTCCCACTTAAATTTGAGATTGTCACTAGTCATTAGGAGGATGACTGCCTCAGTCACTAGTTTTGCATCAAACCAAAGTAATAAAGTACATATACACCGGTACCCCAGGTTATTAATACTTCAATTATGAATTTTCAAAAATATGAACATTACGTGGTTTATTTTTTAACTATTTTCTTTATTGATCTATCTTCCTTCCAAAATTTCTCTGTTGTGGAGTCAACATGACCTGCTGCTGTTTAGCTGGCAGCATATTTATCACTTGCTACAGCTGTATCTGATACTTTTACAGAAACTACCCAGAAAATACATAGAAGTGCTTGTCCATTAATGTACTTTTGACTAACATTTCAAACGTTTGTGATAAATCAGGATCATCCTCATCACTGGTTTTTGTTGTCCTTAGCCACCAATGAGAAGTCAGCTTTTAGCATCAAACACTTTTTAATATGTTCTCCATGCGCTATCCTCCAGTATACTCCAATGTCGCCTTATGCGCAGGAGGAACACAGCACAGAACACAACACATAATAAATAGGTTTTGTACATGATGTATTTTTATTCTGCCATTTAAAAGAATTCATTTTAATGGTGCTTCAAATTGTAAAAAGATAAGCCCCATGATGGATTGACATTCCTTCCATTGTGTACCCTGCATAACAACCTATGTTTTTCCAAGTTATAGGAACACTGAAGCCATGTAGTGGAGTAACACTACAATTTACAATACAATAACATGTAAACAAAATAAATAAAAGTAAAATTTTAAAATCATTGTCATCTTTTTTACAGAACCTAAACCTAAACTGTGAGTAAATCAAATGACTTCTATATTAAGCTTTTATTAATTGTGGCCAAGTGGTTGGACTTGTTAACAATTCAAGCTATGAAAAGTCCCAGTTCTAAACTGAATTCCAAGTGTAGTTTCTTAATTCAACACTGTGGAGGGGGAACTCAATACAGATTTCAACATCCTTTCATAGCATGACTATAGCAGATGCTGTTCTTTCAAGGGCTTCTTTTATTTTGACATTGCAGTCCCTGCTGGGCACCTCCAAAAGCTGCCTGCAACAGCCAGCAGAAGGTTTAAATTGGTACCCAAGGTCAACAAATAGTGAAACCTAAGCCACAATCCCCAGTAGGCTTACAGCAGTGGAACAATTGTACAATCAGTGCCACGCGGACTGACCTCCTGCCCTAAAGCTTCCGACTGTTTAGGGCCGTCATTCTTATGCACATCAGAGGCTGGAACTTCTTTCCAGAGGCTGCTACTCAGCTCCTTCCCATGAACATGTTCCAAATGGCAGGAAATGGACTCCTCTAAGTGACACAAATGCAGAAGGTAAGAAAGAAAGTTACTTTTAAAATGTTTTCCATTGCAGATTAGATTACCGCTACCATCAAGCTTGGCAGAGACCCTCAAAGGACTATGCAATCTTAACAGGGCATTTACGTGATCTAAGGTCAACCGCCAAGATAATTCTGGTGACGAGTTGTTTCGCAACCAGTATTCCGTTTCTAAAAAAAAAATCTTTCCCCTCTGAAAAGGTAGCAACGTATTTTACATGGTCTCTGTGCTAGAGTTCCAGCTGTACTTAATAATGGCACGAACAGGAGCTTTTTCCACATCTCCCTGTGTGGTTCTGAAATGATTCCGAAGAGCTATAAAGATGAACACTTAAGCATATCTTAAGTTTTTATGTCTTTCTCCTGCATTAATTTTACGTAGCTAATGCTTTCTCCACAACCACTCCCAATATAGCCATTACCCATTGAGACAGCTGGATACTGTTTCCTGTTTCCTTGGAGAAATTCAGGGCAAATACCTTGACCAGCCAGGTCCAAGGTACTTAGAAAGTGGGGTTCGAACCCAGGTCCTTTCAGTGCCACGTTGCACTTAACCACTGCACTGGACCACGTGCTGCCCCTCCTTCTTGCTTTTCTGATAATTTTATTACTGTGTGACTCCGTCACTTCATATTCTACTACTGTACGAATTCCGCACCAACGCACCTTGCACGACCGCAAAGGTACGATGACGTCACCCCACTTCACTCCACGCTCGCCTCGTCACACACCTGCCTGCCGCAGCTCGCGCTCCATCGCCCGCACTTTTCTCCTCAGCGCCTCGTTCTCACTGCGGTAGTGACACACCTCTACGTGCAACACCGCGCATCTGTCCTCCAGCAGTTTGCCGATTTCTTCGGCTGCCGTTCTGCATAAAATCTCCATGATCGACGTCACTTGTGCCTGAAAATTACCACACGCAGACATCTCTCTGCAGGATACTGCAAACGCCAGACCACCGAGCTCCCTATCGCTCAGGTACGGTCAGCCCAGGGACGAGAGCAGAGCACTTCCGCTTAGCTGACGGGCCAGGGGGCCGCGGGAGGGGATTACCGTAAAAACGGGAAACAGCTCTCACGTAAAAACAGGCGGTCTCTTCAGAATGCCAGAGAACCTGGCAAACACGTGAGTGCAGCGCCTTCCACCTCTTACGTCTAACGGGGATCACTTTTAATAGTACCATATCTAGAACCGCTGTATTACACCCCACCCCACACACTTCTATAAAAACTGCAGTTCGTCTTTATTTGCCTGCAAATAGCTTGCATATGCTCCTCTCAAGAAGAATGACGTTGCATCGACAACCGCCGCAGTCCCTGCTGTTCTTCAGTGGTTCTGTGGATATTGATTCATGATGAAATTCGAATACTTTCTTCGATATTTGACATAAAGTTAGGCATTAAAGCGTTCGTTCTTTATTTTGGTCCTGAAGAACAGCTGTAAATCACTTTCAGTGAAGCAGCGGTGCAGCTGGAAAGTGACTGATGTAACTTAATTTGGCCACTAGGGAGCATAATGGTTAGAGCTCTGACATTCTGTATAGGTAAATCATTGTAGAGAGTTTGGTGTAGAAACCCCATCATGGAAATTGCTTTGGGGGGAAAAAAAAACTATAATGGTTAATATTAATACCTATCAGACCTTGCTCTTTTTTTTCCCCCTCTGGCTGGGTATATTGTAACTGTTAAAACTGTTACTGGTTCACTACATTAAAAAGTTTGTTACTTTAAAAGTAACTTGAGAACTTGTTTTTTGACATCACTTTTTTTTTTCCCCAATAATGCTTGTACTTGTAATGTTTGGCTACTCTACCTACCTCCACCTACACACAACAGGTTACTGCTGACAAAGACTGGCAATGAGGTTTTCCACAGTTGATATCCACAAAACTGCAGGATGGTGAAAATATCTTTACTTGTACATTAGAGAATTACAGTCAAAGTTAACTTATGTTTCCAAGATGATTCTCCAACAGAAACTCACCATCTCAATTGGAATCTTTTAATATATACCCAATTTCCTTATTTTTGCACAAAAAAAAACTTGCTATGCACATTTATTAATAGTAAAATAAAGTGTTTTCAGAATAACTCATTTTTGGTTTTACTGTTAGCAGTATTAGGCATACCTAGAATCTAAATTTGATCTAAGATGGACAACTCATCAAGCATCAACCAGTGCAGTTATTTTCTGTTTTAAAACCATAGCAAAAGTGTTACAGTATAAAACAGGAGTACAAAATAGCCATACCTATCCAGGACAGTCAGACATTGCTGCCTTTTGCAATGAAGGATCTCATTTGATGCATCAAGGCATATATAATATTTCAGCATATGATGGCTTCTCAGCATCATTGGAGGAATGATTGCAAATGTTTAAAATCTGCAACACCAATATTCTCCCATTACTGTACATTATAGCCCCTCCACAGTAACTGCATTTCAGCATCATAGCAACTTTTACATGTCCTTAAACATCCTTACATTGAATTTGGCATTTTATAGTTAACAGTGGAATCTTTTTTGAATTCTTCACTTTACATTTCTAATAAAAAACAAAAACACAACCGTCTGAACAATATTCTCATCGGGAAAAGTTTGCAACAGTGAGGCACCCCTAGGTATGCTTGAACTTGCGAAAATCAAAAAAACTGATAAAAATGATGACACTGCCAGCATGCTTGACAACATGTTGACTTTTCCCACTTGGTCACAATGGTGTTCATGAAACAGATTTAAAACAGAATTAAGTTGTGTGTCATACAAATGTAAACTGCTGCTAAAATTCACATACATGTACAGTGGCTCACAAAAGTACTCAGTGTGTGTGGTTTTCACATATCGCTGCTTTGAAGGTTTTGGTCTTGACACTTTGCAGAAGCATTGAAGATATAAAACTATCCACTACATATAGTACTTCACACAAAAAATAGCAGTCAATGCCTAATTAACAAATGGGAAAAATGAAAATGCCATGAGCGCCCAAGTACTCAAACTCTTTGCCACAGACCACCTAAATTTAGGTGCCAGAAACTACTGCAATGAAGTGCGTTGTCCCTTGGTGACTGGGGAGACCATACAAACGTTCAGAATACTTTTGCAAGGCACTATAACTCATTTGACCTGAGTGCTGTCCACGCTGGCAACTGTAACGGAGGTGGAATCAAGGAACAATCAGGGTGCTCCAAGTTCCTTTTGAATCAAAAGAATATTGAGAAGCAAAGCAGAATTTCTCACCCATATAAATTAAGTGAGGGGCAGGAGATGTTACTAACCTAGAACATCTAGTCACCACACAAACACGTAGTACTACGTGGAGTCCATGAGTCTTTCTTGTCTATGTACTTTGTAGTGTAGCTTCAAAGAATTCAGATGGGAGTAGGAATTCCCACATTCATCGCAACTATAAGGTTTCTCTCCTGTGTGTGACCTCTGGTGCGATATTAAATGAGAAGTACAGTAGAACGTCTTTCCACATTCTGCGCAAGAAAACGGCCTCTCTCCAGTGTGTATTCGTAGGTGTATTTTGAGGTAAAAGCGGGTAGTAAAGCTCTTCCCACACTGCATGCAACTGAACCGTTTCTCTCCTTTGGAGACTTTCCTAAGAGTCTTTAACTTCTTTGACGGCTTTAAATGGTTGCCGGCCAGAGTGCACTCTCCTTTGTCTTTACTTGCAGGGGTGGAGTCTACTGGCTGATACTGCAGGTGCTTGGAATTGTGCACCAGATCCTCTCTCATCACCTGGTGGTGCCTGCCTCGGAACCCACCCAGCTGGGACTGAGCTGCTCCTGGTGCAGCAGCATCTCCAGTGCAGTCAGAATGGACCACGGCCTCTTCTTCCTTTGGCACTATACTGAGCATCCCAAAGTGTGGTTTCACATCGACAGCTCTTGAAGGCAACATAGTTACATGGGATCCCTCCGCTGCAGTCAGATCATCTGAAAGGCCCTGCTCTGTACCGTAAGGGAAATCGGGGTCATCCGTTTCCGTGTCGCTGTCGTCTTGCACAGTCCACGGGTCTCTTCTCATGGAACACGTAGAGCTGAGACCCAACGCTCCTCCTGCGTGGTGCTGAAATTCAGCTTGGCTGAGCCTCTGGCCTATCTGGTCTTGTCCATCTTCTAGTCTCTTCGGCTTTCCTGACCCTGGCGTAGGGATCAGATGTGTCCCGTGGTCATCTGGGCTTACCCTTTCCATCTCACAGTGCGGGTGCTCAAAAGGAGGAATCTCTCCAGGATCAGCGCCAGATGCAGCAACTAGGAGGTTTAAACAAGCAAGGAATTTGAGGGGAATTAATTATTGTCAAGGTAAGAGATCAGAAGCTGTACTTTCAACATTGATTTTTTTTTTCCTAAGCTTTTGACATAACACTTCTTTAGTCACTGACTAAGCACAACACAGAGCAGAACTACACAGATAAGAGGTCAGTCAAATTAGGATGCGTCTCTTCCTAACAAATGAAAAGCCGTGGTGTGCATGGATGGCAGGACACAAATGAGCAACAAACAAAGTGGGCCTTGCTGTTTTTGTCCTCCTGCACCAAATCTAACCTGAAGTACACTAATAAAATAAAGTGCTGAACACAATTTTCACGTCATGTTAGACATCAGCATTAGCTACTTTATTTTAAAAAGTAGCAACAGATGTCTCTTCTGTAAACATCCTGGACACTTTATGGCTATTTAAAATCCTACACCAACATGTCCAGGCATCGCTGGATCCAAAGAGTGTAGCTATGGCAGAAATTCATCACGACATAGAAATGACAAAGGGTGGCAAGAGGATACTCTTCTCCCTGGAAACAATGTTAGAAACACTGACAAAAAGGCCATGTTTGTGAGCCAGACACATTCAGCGACAACTACAACCTTGTGACTGCAGCCTTTCATCCCTCTGCCTGAAACCAACAACAAAGGTAGAAGCGAACCCCAAAGCCTCACCTCGATAGTACGTGATTCTGCTAGAGAAATTTGCAGTTTGTCAGGAGGTGGTGCTGGATACATCTCCACAATGGTATTTTCAACGACTTTACCTTCTGTAGTGATGATCAGCACTCCCTGAGAGTCTGTGTCCTCAAAATTATCATCTTGCTTCTCCTGTTTGACAAACAGCACCTCAGGTTGCCCTCCCTCCAGGTCTGCACACTATAAAAAAATATGCAAGATCATTACTGTGGATGAAAGATGAAACATATATGCTGGAAAAAAAAAGAGAAACAAGCACAATTAAAACCCTAACTGCGTTTGGCTTTCAGCTGTACACTGAAGATTTAACAGATCTTTCAGCACAAACAGTCCGGGTGTTGAATGCGCGCTGCAGAGATACGAAACCCAACACGGATACCAGGCGGTCAAAGAACACACTGCAGCAAAAGAACCTTTAGCTACATCAACTTCACATTGAAGACTGATCACCTAACTTGGAGAAAAGCGAGGGGAAACACAGTGCTACACCGCAGAGCGGTGTGCTGTGCCACATCACTGACCTCATCCCTGGCGGCGGTGCTGGAGTGCACAGGAGACACGTCCTTCTCCACCGCCGCTGGGCCTCCGTTGCCCCACAGTCGCCCACTCCATTCACTATCGCAGGTGCTCTCTGCGAGGGGAGAGCATCTCTCTGCTGGAAATCAGAGTCAATCAAAAGCATCATAATCAGACAACTACTAGTCTCCGTACCACAACTACACACGAGGGACAGCAGGGGGGGGCGTAGTGTTTTTGGTTGCTACTGCCTTCTAAGCTCAAGGTGCCAGTGGAATCACACTCTTACTGTACTTCCCTCCATACTGGGCCTGGATTGATTTGACAGGAATACCATGATGCACGAACTGGGAAAAAGCTATAAGGCTCATTGCCTGGCATTGTGAGTCACCCTGGACAAAGGACTCGGTGAGATTATTATTACTATTAATAATAATAATAATAATAATAATAATGATGAGGATACACACAGTAATACAATAATAGGAACAATGACTGAGATTCACAGATCTGAGCTAATCAGACCTGATGGCATGAAAACAAACACGACGAGCGAGTCCGTTACGCGGCCCGGACGTACACAGTACTTTGTCCCGCTGAGGGCCACCGAGCCCCCGGCCAGCCTGAACTCCCACGCTGCGGCTGCACACGGAGCTCCGCCGCTGCGTCTCCAGCTCCGTCTCCATCCACTCGAGCTTCCTCCGCAGAGCCTCGTTCTCGTTCTGCCGCCGGCACATCTCCAGCTGCAGCACCGCCGAACTGTCGTTCACAAGTTTGCTGATCTCGGTCACCGCGGACCTCGTCAGGATCTCCATGATGGACGCCAGCTGTTCGTGGATGTTCGCGAACGCCGACATCTCGCTGACGGACTTCATCGTGACCTTCTGCTGTTCGGACAGGTGGCTAAAAGGTGAGCACGAGCTGCATGTCACACAGCCGCGTGTTGGAACGCGTGCCTCGACGAGTTTGTATCTCTCTGGAAGAGGGGAAGCACAACAAAACGAGCCAATGTTTTCCGGACAACTCGGGCGGTAACGGCGTCGTGGTGACGAAATGACGCATTGCGTGCTACGTCACCGCCGTTCTCACGTCGGTTCTTTACCTGGCGGGACTACAGGTAAGAACACGCGACTCAACAGAAGTATAAAATGCTTCAAGAATTAATATTGCGGAACCACGACTTTTTATTTAAAAATGTGGCCGTTTTTTTCTGCTCAGTAAACCCAGCTAGTCCTACCCCACTCAGTGCAGAATACTCAAGTCATGATGATAAAACAGGAGCAGAAAATGCAGAAACACATCATCATGTCGCTAACTAGACTACTACTCCACCTGCTGCGCCGTCTTCCATAATGTTTAAACATTTTTAACTGCTTTTAACGTTATGTGCAATATTACCAGCCTCTCAAGAAGGAGAGGGGGAACATTATCCCGCCAGCGTTTTGGGTAAAACTGAACTCAGTTGTTTGGTCCCCAACCACACGTCACAAGCTGCCCCCCCTCCCCCTTAACGGCAGTCCGAGGTAATTATTGATGCACATCTCTAAGTATTTATTCAAAAAGCCCAAATGAAGGGAAGAAATTTATTCAGAATTCTCAAAAGAAAAAAAGAGACAGCACACATGCAGGTTGGGTAACAGAGTAACACGGAGTCAATGCCTGCTACAAACATTTATAGTGAATGTTATGAATATGACAAAAACATCTTATCTAAAATATTAATTTCTTTCTCTTATTCTGGAACAACTGACAGCGTATGAACAGGCGTTTGACCATGGATTTCAGTTATTTTGAGATAAGTGCAAAAACACAGAAAATGGTAAAAGATACAACGAACTCAGTTATTGCTCACATTTTATATAAGCTAATATAGTCACGGAGATATGATCTGCAAGCATCCCTCTATAGTAGTGAATTTGTTAAATGACCTGTGTAACATGCAGATTTTCCCTCCACTAGTGACTCTCAGGAGCACCAAACTTTTGCTACCAAATATGTAACAAAATAGAGAACATGGCCTCATGACAACACTGAATGCAAACCCCACACAGTTGCAAATGTCAATACACGACCCACCATGGACGTTTAAGCGAACATCATTTTAGCGCATTTACATCTGCGTCATCTTTTGATTGTCACCTTTTTTCCTCCAATTCTGGATGCAGTTTTGATGTATACTTCACCAGTATATTTTATTCAAAACAATATATATTCACGTACAAGTCTTATTTCTTAAGCTCTAAAATGTAAAAAATATATTTTACAAATCTGAATTTTCTAATGAAGGTATTATGGAGTAGAGGAACAGCTTTTTGTGTGTAGTAAAACTTGTCCTTTTAGCATAGGGGCACTTTTTAGCTGTAGGATTTGTCAGCCTCATGACACAGCTGGTGCCGTTTAAAGTGACAAGACTGAGCAAAACTCTTGCCACACAGCGTACAGTGGAACGGCTTCTCCCCTGAATGCACTCTCTGGTGTAGTGTCAGATTGTAGCGGTGCCTGAAACTTTTACCACACTGCGAGCAACCGAATGGTTTCTTTCCACTGTGAACGCTCTCGTGTTTTGTAAGATTACTTTGCTGAGTGAAGCTTTTTCCACACTGAAGGCATCTGTACGGTTTCTCCCCTGTATGACTTCGCAGGTGAACTTTATAGCAGCTGAAATAAGCTAAACTCTTTCCACAGTGTGTGCAAATGAACCATTTTTTCCCAGAGCCAGCTTTTTGTGGCTTTCCCTTCTTTGCAGAATGACATTTGTTATCATTCTGAATAATGTCCATGCTCGACCTCTGGGCGTTTCTGTCAGTTCGCCTTTGTTTTTCCATTTGCGAATTTCCCTTCTGCCTGGACTCGGCTTTTCCTCCAAACTGCTCCCGTTTCGCGTGGGCG
Organism: Scleropages formosus; assembly: GCF_900964775.1. Lineage (NCBI taxonomy): Eukaryota > Metazoa > Chordata > Actinopteri > Osteoglossiformes > Osteoglossidae > Scleropages > Scleropages formosus. The sequence continues at coordinate 16,264,192 of NC_041806.1, forward strand.
ATGGTGGATGCGCTTTTACTTGCTTGACAATTCACTTCCATTTCCTCTTTGACAGTTACTGTACTAAACGTGGGATCGCACGACATCCTTAATGAAGACAGACTGTTTAATGAACCTTCCACTCTAGCAGGGACAGCTTGCGACTCTGTATGAGCAGAGAGACGACTGTATGTCTCTGCAGCGTGAGAGCAGTCCAAGTAGTCAGTGTCGATATCGCTGTCCTCTTGAGTAAAAGACGTCCACAGCTGATTGCTTCTCTCCTGACCGGGATACTCAAGGCTCAGGCTCTTCAGGCCACTTCTATCATGTTCGGATTCTGATGGACTGAGGCTCTGCACCAGGAGCGTTTCGTCATGTTCAGGCTTTACCACAAACTGTAGGACACCAAGCCCTCCATCACTGCACTCGGTGCTCTGCGGCTCAAGCGTGTCCTCAAAGGCCTCGTGTTGCGTTACACCTCGCACAGATCCAGGCCTCATCTTGCTTTCCAGTTCAGGTTGTTGCTGCTCCAGTGGAGGAAAGTCTTCGGCATCAACTTCACACACAGGGACTGTAAAGGGAAAATGACCGAACAGAAAGGCTTTAGCTTCCTGAAACATCTTCTCCAGTAACCTCCGCTCTCTGTTGGTTAACTGCACCCCCTGCACTTATCGTGGCTAACAGGGTTTTTGGTTCTGTTTACGTACAAACCTTCAAAATATAATACATTTATCAGCATTTCTCCAAATCAGCATACTTTTACTGTTAAGTATTTTGCTGACACTTTTTGTTCAAGGCTACCACTTATTAGGTACTAGATATACTTTACAGCAGGACATTAACGCGCACACAAAGGGCAACTCGGAGCAACCAGCAGAAATATGCCTTCTGACCGTGGGAGGACATGCAAATCACTGACACAGACTGAGTGAGATTGGAACCCGCATCAAAGCGCACAGCCCTGGAGCTGAGAGGTACCACCTTGCTGCGCAGACTGTACTAAGTGAATATGTGAGGATAAATGTAAGCACTTGTGCCGTTTCTAAGCAGCACAGATATGCTCAGCATTATTGTACCGAGATCTTCGCAGACACTTCTCACAACATCATTATTCCCTCGGACAAAACGCGCAACCGCGGCAAAATGAGCTGTAGGAGTGGAGGGTCTTTCAATATACACACGTCGTCAGTACAACGGCAGCCCAAGAAAGTGAACGATCATGGAAATAATGAAGATAAACCCCAGATACACTGATGAAATTGCAGCTCTTGACCACGGAGGACAGTGTGAGATAATGAGACAGAGGCACAGTGAGCGAGTAGGTGACTGCGGGACACTTGACTTGCGCGCCTCTCGGCTCCGCACTCCGGCACACTGGACTTCACGTGAAACGATGGCTGTGTGGAGTGGAGGTGCAGACTGTCTGTCCGCTTTCATCTGGGGCACTTAAATAATAAATACATAACTTTACACCTGTGCCCTTTCAGTATCCAGTACAAACAATTACGTCACTGCCCAAACATGTCATCATGTGCGACGCGCGCTGCGTCTCAGTCCGAATCCCGAATGCGAAGCGAGCGCGAATACCCAGCTGAGCACACGACGAGTACTGTAGTGTACTGTGTTGGAGGCAAAAGGGCAGAAGTCAAGTGTGTGAGGCTCGGCCGCCACTCGCCGTGGGCGCGTTCCCCGGGCTCGCTCCCGCGTGGCGCACCCCCCCGCGCCGTCACGAGCTCGCGCTCCAGCCAGCGCAGTCTCCGCTTCAGCCCCTCGTTGTCGCTGCGACTGCGGTGGATTTCGAGGCGCATCGCACAGTAACTGTCCTCCACGAGTTTGCTGATTTCTGCCACCGCCGCTTTGCACAATATGTCCATGATGGAGGTGAGTTGGGAGTGGAACCCGCCGCAGTTCTGCATCTTCGCACGTCTCTCACGGTGTGTTTACAACCGGCCCTGCACTTCCCACCTCCCGCTGTCCACTATTCCACCAAACAGCCGCGACACAGCGTCGGTACCGTGCGGGAAACCGCGGCTGCGCCGTTTATGTCCGCGTGCACTTCTTCTTTGGTGTTGTCACCTGGCGGACGGCGCGCTCCGCTTGCACTCTACTGCCACCTACTGTCAGGAAAGCGAATGACAAGGAAGCTGCGACAGCGCAGCGCACACGGGACCGAGCCGGAGAGACGTGAGTCTTGGACCCACTACGTCGCTCACCGGGATTACCGGAGAAGTAAGTGAGGAAAAAATACGTAATCCTAATTTGTTACCTTAGTGGCTACATGCGTTCGACGAAGGCACTGTTTCTCAGAACATCGACTTTTACTGTGTTGGGCGGTACGGTGGTACAGAGTGAGTAGCGCTGCTGTCTCACAGTGCCTGAGTGGTGCGAAAGAACGTGGGTTCGATCCCCGCTCAGTCTGTGTGGAGTCAGTTTGCATGTTCTCCCCGTGTCTGCGTGGGTTTCCTCTGGGTGCTCTGGTTTCCCCCCACAGTCCAAAGACATGCTGTTAAGGTTCCCCCCTAGTGTGTGAGTGACAGAGAGAGTGTGTTCCACTGATGTATGGATGAGTGACTGACCCACTCTAAGTAGTGTATCTAGCAGTGTAAGTCACCTTGGTGAATAATTTGTGTGGGCTGATAACACTGCATAGAGTTCATTGGAAGTCGATTTGGGAAAAAGTGTCTGCTAAAGAAATATACATGTAATACTACTCTTATGATGGTGGTAACATCTTTTTTCATTTTTGACCTTTGAACACACACACACACACACACACACAGAGTGTTTTAAATAAATTTTATTCTAAGAAAATTTTATAAAACATACAAAAATATTTCTGAATTATGCCAGGGGAAAGCTGATTTGTTTGAATAAAAAAGTCCTTATGAAAATAAAATACATTTTTTTTACATTTTACAGCCAAGGAGCACAAGTTAATATTTCACCTTGGCAAAGACAAAATAATACACATGATTGTCATTATCAGATTAAACATAGTATTTCTGGCATCCTGACCTGGTTTAAAACCTTCTGGAATGGGAGAATCGATGTCTGCAGTCATTGATCAAAACAGACTGAAAGTGTACAGAATGTTATTGGTGGTTTTCCAACATCTCTGCAGACCCATGTATAGAATTAAATGATGAAAAAATATTGATAAACTGGTAAAGACTATGTACTCTGTGTCATGTAGGCGAGAGCTTGCGCTTCACTGCGCACTATTTCGTTTATTGCCTCTGTAAAGCACTTTGAAATCCCTATATTAATGGAGTGACATAACTGCACTGTATTATCATAATACAGTTTTCAAAAAGCAAAAACACACTTTTTGCAAACAGTTATGTCTTTTTGACATTATCGACAGAGCAGTATTTCTCACAAATGAGAGAAATTGTAAGGGTGGAAAGTGTAAAACTTTCAATGCATTTTTTTGTGCTTTATCTTTTATGACTTGAAATTGGCAAGAATAACAAGCGTTGCAGTTTGATAAAGTACATTCTTGTGTGTATTCCATCCCGCTACACTTTTTTTTAATTTAAGCTTTGCAGCATACGATATGGGTATATTCTCTCTCTCGTTGATCAGTTGTCCAGCGTACGGCCGCGATGGTGCAGACCCTATTCCAGTAAACACAAGGTGTGAGGCAGAGTACACCCTGGATGGGACACCAGCCCTTCTCAGAGCAATCACATGAACTCATTCACTCTAGGGGACACTAGGGGTAATTTAGAGACACCAATGCACCTGAAACACATCTCTTCAAATCTTTTGTCTTTTTTTCTTCCCCTGATGCTTTCTATTCTCTGTTCTTCTCTCTACTGTCATTTCCTCTTTGCTTTACTTGTTCATCTGTGCCTCTTTCTTTCTCTCTCTCCTGCTCTCTCTCTTCCTTCTCTCTCTCTCTTCTCTCAGTTGCCCTGGCAACAGCCTCATCAAAACACATGCTGATGGCACTGTTCCTATTTTTCTCTTTGTCACCCTCCTTCTCCCCCTCCACTCTCTCCCTGTCTCCATCATCCTGTCCCTCTTTGTCCCGGTCCTTGTGCCATTCTCCCTCTTTTCCCCTTTCCGTCCCTCTCTGTTGCAGTTGCTGACGGAGGTTCAGGGCTGCCAGTTTAGAGAGCTCCGTTTTGGGTGGCACTACAGGCACAGGCTTTACGTGCTGCACTTTGGGCTGGCTTGGTGTCGTTCTTCCTAACCCTGTCCCCATCCCCAGCTCATTTCCTTCATTTTCGTCCCCATCCTCATTCAACTCCACCTTGTCAGACGCACCCTCCTCACTACTCTCATCCTGTTGTAGAATGTGTGTGTCAATCCTCTCTGCATGCTTGCTTCTTATTGGGCCTTTGTCCAGCTCATGCTCTCCCTTCAATTCCTTCTCAACCTCTTCTTTATTCATGTCACTCATACTTCCCTCGATCGGAGACTCTTCTGAACTAGGTTCTTCTGTCTTAGATTCTTCTGGTATTCCATCTGCTTCTCTTGTTCCTGATACATCCATGTCTTTGCACACAGAGGGATCTACGGGCCTGTGTTCTTCGTTGTCCTCTTCCTGCTGCACACTATCCTCAGTTTGCTGGTCAGACATTTGTTCTCCTGCCGTGTCCCTGTTTGCTGTGTTTTCTCCTTGTTCTCCCCTCTCAGTGCATATTTCAGAGAGTTCCTCAGAGTTTCTCGAGGAGAATACTGACCCCTCCATCATAGAAACCACAGCTTCAACATCTTCACTGTCATTGGCCAACCCATCATTGTCTGGGTTTATCTCACAAGGATTCAGTAAACATACTGGAGGACTGTAATTAACTAAATGAGATTCGTCTGGTTCCCATGGAGAATCAGGTAGAGTAACACCTGAGCTGACAGCTTCTCCTCCCAGATTAGTCCCACATACTGAGTCAGCACTACAGGTGTCTGCACATATTTGCTCACCATGATGACCTTCTGAAAAGTCTCTTTCACTTTTAACCTCTGACTCTGGGTCAGTTTGTACCAAATTTGTCTGTGGATCATTTCCTTCTCCGTGCCTTGGGGCAGCTGTGTGGTCTTCCCTGTTGGTGGAACTGCAAGAGGGAGCATCAGCGCAATCCTTCTCTTCCTCGTTGTTCATACGCACCCATTGATCATGTCCGTTGCTGTATTCGAATTGAAGTAAAGAAGAGGGTTAGATTTACTATGGAAGAATGAGACAAGTTTGCTCTCCGTCTCTGTTACTATGTAACCAAAAATGTGAATATCTTTTCCCTTTCTCATGACTGAGCCTTCACTTATATAATATAGTACATTACATTTTCCCATGAAATAATTGTAAACTATTGCATTCTTTATTCCCCAGTGTCACCTCAAAACTCAGCTGAGAGTTTATTCTCTCTCTGTATTAATTATTCACATGTCCATGATTGACAATTTACAGTTTAAAATGAGTTCATGATCATCAGCTTTCATTTCTTTTACTTTTCCATAGCCATTGAATATGTCTCTTACCTGTTTTTGGAAGCATGTTCTGGATCTGCTGTGTACCAGCTCTCTCCGCTGCCCTTGTTTGTGCATTCCTCGGCTTCATTCTGTTCCGATTTCAATGCCTGGAACAGAGCACTCTCCTCTTTGCCCTCATTATCAACCTGTGTTGTCCCAGGTGCCTCTGTGTGGACAAGTTGGTTGTAGTCTTGAAATTCTGACATGCTGTCCTTCAACTCTTCCTCTGCCAAGTACTCAGTGCTAATGTCGAGATTGGTTCCACCCCCCTGTTGTGCTGCCCCTGGTTGGTGACCTGAGTCATATGAAATGCACTCATTTGGATCTGTGGCAAACTCACCATCTGAACGTGTGTCCGCCTCGCTCTCTTTCATTACGCTTAATTGTATTCCAGCAGGTAAGCTATAGTACAGTGCATCTTCCTCATCGTCACTGTCATCCTCATCCTGGTCATCTTCCTCATCAACATCGTCATCAGAGAAGTCGGTATGAGGGTTGTGCAAGGCTGACTTGTATGGCAAACTGTGTGATTTGCAAGCCTTGTTGTGCAGGTCAAAGGTCTTTGGGGAGAGTATCTGTGACGACTGTGCATTTGTGTCGGCCATGAGCGCCACATCCTCCACCCCTGGAGAGGACTGTTCCCACTGTTGATGGGAGAAGCTCATCTTTTTTTCTTCTGCCTCTTGCTCTGCTGATTCTTCCTCTTCTTCCATGTCATAACATGGAGGTTCCACAGAAAACTCATTGATCTGGAAAGCAAAGACAGAGAATGGAGGGTAAATGGAGAAAAGGGTGCAGCAGTGTAATGGTTAACAAGGACTACGGATCTGAAGGATGACACTTTGAATGCCACATCCCTCTAATTTTGCCATACCCTTATCAAGGGCAGACGAGTGTGGACAACCAGGGCAACACACAGGTGTGTAAAGTTGCACCTTAATAAACCACAAGATTTCTGGAACACTCTCTTGTGTTCAGGTAAGTGCAAAGTGGAGCTATGTCCTTCTCTTGGGTTTACTTGTTCACATCACAGTATATTTCTACCGTGAATGTTTCGGGTTCGAGGCCATCCAGGAAGCCCTTCTGTAGCAACCCCGACCTATGTACTTAATGTGTAAAAAGTTAAAGTTTACTTGCTGAGCAATTAAATGGGAATAATACGTGAGTAATAATGGTAACACCACCAAAACCACTTACAAAAAGGATGCTGTGTTTTTTGTTTGTGTTTGGCCTGCACACACTTGGCATACACTGGCCACAAACCTGGTTGAAGTTGCTGCTGTCTATCAGGTCAAGGAAGCCAAATGTGTCCTGAAAATCCAGGGGAAACTCCTGAGAGTCCTCGTGCTGAGGTTGGACACCCTTCATCTCTGTTGGACAAACATGGTAGTAACAGTTTCTTTCTGGCATTCCATTCAGAGGACTGTCTGTCAAAGCCACGTATGCTACATTTATGTTTGTCATTTCACTGTACATAGGTGTACAGCGAAAACAAACTATGATTTGCACAGGTTCAGAAGTAACATAAGATCCGGATTAAATTTAAGACCCCAGTTATGGCCTACAAATGCATCAATAGAACTGCTCCCAGCTATTTACAAGCCAACCAGACTTCTATGCTCTTCCACATCTGCTCACTTGGTGGTCCCACGCACAAAAGGTAAAGCACAGAGGCTCTCCGTTCTAGTTCCATTGTGGTGGAACGACCTCCTCCTCTCACTCAGAGTTGCTGAATGTCTGTCCACATTTACAAAGGGTCCTAAAAATCTCTTCCGGGCTCACTTTGTCCATGATCTCTTAAGTTCATCACACACACACACACACACACACACACACACACACACACACACACACATTGTCTGAAACCGCTTGTCTCAAGCGGGGTCGCGGCAAGCCGGAGTCTAACCTGGCAACACAGGGCGCAAGGCTGGAGGGGGAGGGGACACACCCAGGACGGGACGCCAGTCCTTTGCAAGGCACCCCAAGTGGGACTCGGACCCCAGACCCACCAGAGAGTAGGACCCGGCCAAACCTGCTGCGCCACTGCGCCACCACGCCCCCCTCTCTTAAGTTCATGTAATGTGTAATTTTTCATGATCATGCTCGGATCAATCCTTTACAGAGCCACTCCTGCAATGTAATGTAAATGTTTATATGTATCTCAAAAAAAAAAAAAAACTGCTAGGAAGGTGATTAGGAATTGGTAATATTCTGGTAAAGTTTTATGCAGCTACTTGTGTGATGAACATCAGTGCATATGGTGAAGGAAACAAACTGTACTTAAGAATCACACATCTGCAGCTATGTCTCTTTCTTCTAAGGTAATGCACAAATTGTATTTTCTATGAGATGTACATCACTTTGGAAAAAAGCATCTACTAAATGAATAAATATAAACATTAGTTGGCCTGGTTTCTAACTATGGTAAACACAATTGACACATATAAGAACAAATACACGATACAAATAAAGACATGACAGTAAATACAAATAACACAATAAATACAAATTAGACAAGGGAACATAATAGCCCCGTCCACTGTCTCCACCCTGCATATACCCTGCTTTGTGCAAAAACTTCAGCCCCTGTATACAGTTTCTCTCTACTTACCCATGTAGTCTCCTTCCTCTTTGTCCTCTCCCTGATCTTCTCTGGTCCGAAGTGCTTCGTCATGCTGTGCGAGGCCTTCTGTGGCACTGTCCCCGTTGGTTTTCTTTGTGTCTTCACCTGTCGCCACCTCGGCCTGTGTCTCCTTTACAGGCAGACCATGCACACTGACATCCCTCTCTTCAGCCAGCTTGTGCTCTTGCCCTATATGTCCTGCCAGCTGCCCTACTCCTTCACTGTTTCTTCTTTCTTCCTCCTTCTTCTTCAGAGCAGCCTCCTCCTCTTCATCCTCCTCCTGCTCTTCCTCCTCTTCCTCTTGCTCCTCCTCAGTCCCTCCATCACTGCCATCGCTGCCTGCTTCAGCCTCTGCTTCCTTCCCCTCTGCTGTTAGCACCCTCATATCCTCCTGCTCTGCCTTGTCCCCTGTGTTCTCCTTCCTGTCCCGCTCCCTGTCTTCCCCCTTCTGCAGTAGCTCTTCCCCTCGCTCCCCAGGGGCCGCCTGCAACACTCCCAGAGCCAGGCCTGAGGTTATGTGCAGGGGCACCGTGACAGAGAAAGGCCCGGAGATGTGCATTCCGGCACGACGCTCTGCCTTGCTGGACATGGCAGGGGACTTGGGCTGGGGGTGTTGGGCATCAGCCACCCCTCCAGAGTCCAGTCGACTGTATGTTCCCGGAGTTCCTGTCCCGCTCACTACACTCACGCTGGCACCACCGCCCCTCCGATACGTCACTGCATAGCTGCTGCCAATACCTCCCATGGACCCACCAATTGCTCCTGCCTCCCCACCCCCCGAGAGGCAAGGCGGCGGTTGGTTGGCAAGAGATAGCTGGCATGCAGGGGGCCGTTGTCTGGGTCCTGGAGAAAGGGGAACCATGAGGGTGGTACGTTGTAGAACACACATGAGTAAACTGTTCTGATCACGTGTATAATCTTGCACTGGAAGGTAAGATGTATATTCATATAGCTGAGTTTTTTCAGCATTAAGCTGCTTACCCTGATTTACCTAGTTATGCAGGTAGGTAATTTTTACTGTATCGATTCAGTGTAAGTACCATGCTCAAAAGTTACTATAGCAGGAGGTGGGAATGAAACCTTGGTCCTCTTGAATGCAACATGGCAGTTCTAAGCCCTATGGTATTTGCTGCTGCTTGTGAGTGTATATGTGTGTGTATATATTTTATTATACATATACAGAAATTGCAATTAAATTGAACATTTTGAACAATCAGTATGAAGTAATTCCATATTTAAAGCTAAAAAAACTCATATACATACATAAATGTATATGAAAGTTTCTTATAGTTCATTTATTTTGCTTATATATGTTTATATACTGTAAAAATGTTAATATTTTAAAATTTAACCATTTTTTATATGTTTACATTTTATATATACAGTATGTGTGCATACTGTATTTATCTATGTATATGATTTCATTATTCTAAATTTGTAATTCCTTCATATTGATTGTTCAGGTTTCTTACTACACTCATTGGTATTGGAAAGGGAGACCTAATTTGCAGGAAAAATGTGACACTGAGATCCACACAAATTTTTCATCATTTATCCCTGCATAATTCAAGAAGCAGCTGTTGCTTCAGTGTCAGTGACATTCATATACACTTGCAGTTGCAGGGGATACTAACAGGGGACAAAAGCACAGTAAATGGGGAAAGGAAAACCACCTGACTGGGAGGACGATATGGTACTGAGGGAATCCATGCTCTTGGCTGGCCGCAGGCTGGTCTTCTCTTTTTCTGAAAGAGCCACGAGAAATTTCTTTAAAAGCTGGGAGCCTCTGCAATGAAGTTGCTGAAGGCAGGGTTAGAGTTAGTTACTGAATTTAGTGGCATGCCACTTTCATTGTTTACAGGCTGCTGTTTTAATGTGATAATACACACACACACACACACACACACACACATTTTCAGAACCGCTTGTCCCATATGGGGTCGCGGGGAACCGGAGCCTACCCGGTAACACAGGGCATAAGGCCGGAGGGGGAGGGGACACACCCAGGACGAGACGCCAGTCCGTCGCAAGGCACCCCAAGCGGGACTCGAACCCCAGACCCACCAGGGAGCAGGACTGTGGTCCAACCCACTGCGCCACCGCACCCCCTAATGTTATAATATTCTATAGAAAATGAGTAACAGACATGTAGCTGATATTGGCAGGTGGACACTGTTAGGTGTAGCAGGATTATATCTAATAGATATAACGTCAGTTAGCAGCAAGTGAAATCCTTTCAGCACCAGGAGGACTGAGGTCATACAATCAACTAGCCGTTCTTTAAAATCATTTGGACATGATAGTACGTTAAGTGATTTTTTTTTTTTTAGAAAACAATTTGGGTTTTATTTCACCAAATAACCAGTCACTTAAGAAAAAAAATGACTAATGCTCACAATGCCATGTTGGAAGATACTGCAGCATTTACTAAATGTCCTGACCAAATTTGCATTTACTGTATATGTTTTACAGTATTATTAACATTTTATGCAAGTAAATTACTTCAGATACTAAAAAAGTAATTTCTTAATTTGTGTTCCACTGTGCCAAATTTCATCAATTTTTTTTCTCTTTTTTTGAAAGTTCTGGAAAATATATTTTTAAAAGTAATATTGTGATGCACTGGACTGTCCAGTTATTCCAATGTGCGGTCACTCAAGGTCCGGTCCTGCACACATGAACTGTAACTAATAGGAGTGAGGAGATGGAAAGTGAGTAAAGATGAATGCATGATGTAGTCAGAGTGTCAGAGGAGTGAGAAGAGAAACAGTAATACGCGGATGAGTGTACGTTTGGGGGTGTCGGGGTTCACCTTTTCTGGGATACTTGCTCTTCTTCTTCGGGTCACTGAGTCTTCCTCCCAGATTGAAAATGGACGTCCACTTCTTTCCCTTCAAAGAACCCTTCCTCCTTCAGAGGAGAACAATATACAGGGAAAGCAGTGAGAATGAGTGACTGAAATCACAGAGAAGTTCTGTTTGGTGACCCCTCAGCATGATAAGATCCACTGGAGCTCCAGCTTCAGTTCCATATTTGTGCTAGCAGGATTTTTAGACTCCCCTCCACGATTCATTATAAAAACACCATATATTTTTGTGCTCTTCAGTGACAGAATTTTCTTACTAGTACCATATTGGCCCACTTTATTGTACTTAAAGTATATAGCTTCATGATAAATGTAATAGTAAAAAATAATATAATAACAAATATTTAGGAAGTATATAACAAAAGTTTGTCTATTAAAATCATTGGGAACTTATATGCTATATATTTTAACTTGAATGTTTAATAACAAAAAATAAAGCATTATTATAAAGTAATTTGCTAATATTACAGCATTTTTACTATCCGCAATAATGTATTCATATGTAACTTGTGTTGTTTCAACCTAAAAAATAAGTGAAAATCAAAAATTAATTAAAATTGCTACTGTAGTAGAAGTTCTTATAATAAGTTTTGCATGAATATGTTAACTTGTAAAAATGGCATCTAAAGTTTAGAGCCTGAGTATTTTTCATCCTTCACCAATAATTTATAAATTAATGATAAACAGGAAAATATTATGAGCAAGACACCCTTTACTGATTGGTACTAAAATGCTATGACATGAATTGAATCAATTTGCTGTTGAAATATTTTCTCTTTTATAGAGAATCATAAAATGTAAACTTTATCTGATTTCCTGACAGGGTTCAACATGAAGAGTACCACCACTTCAAATGTCATAACAAAAGCTGTTGTACAGCATTACAGGGTTCACTCTAGTTTCCCTGCAAAGTTCTCTGCTGTTGACTGCATGTGACAAGAGGAGCTCTTACTTGTCTGTGCCCTCAATGATGGCGTGGTAAGGTCTCATGGGTGGGGGCCCATCCCCTGGACTGATGGTGCCCAGAAACTGGAAGGCATTTGCCTCCTTGGACTTGTCGTCGTGGTTGCAGGGTGTCGGGGAGGGCAAGGATTGTCTGCGCTCACTGACGTGACCTGGTGGGAAAACGATGCATGTTTGTCACGGCTGACACTTTCTTCTTAGCTATAGCAATATATGCAGCGAAAACAAGCTAAGGCTGAACTTGACAATGGAAGGAAGTATCATCACCTGGTTCAGAGAAGAGCTGGGACACATGGGTCAGAATGAATTCCACCACAACAGACTGGACCCGCACCTCCATGAAGGCAGCTGTGCCATTGAGTCCTGTTGCCTCAATGTCCTTTGACCTGTAGCAACCAGCATGGGTCAGCAGAAATAACTCAGCAGAACAAAGCATCTCTTTATGACAATTTATTTACAGTTTAGATACTTTGTGTCTTTTCTTTCTTCCCTTTGCTCGGCACTCCTTGCCCTATGGCCACCTGAGTAACAAAGTTATGGGGATGGCCTGTACTTGTAGACATTCGCTTGGTGTCCTTTCACCTGAGAAGGTTGGGTGCCCAGACGATGGCCAAGTTCCTGGCATGCATGTTGGTCTGTGCAGAGTGTGCTGCCATTCGAACCAAGTGGCGCATGAGGAACTCCAGAGTTCTGTGAGAGATGGGGGGGTAGAAGAAGACAAAACCAAGCCCAGTTAGAAGTGAAGCATGCTTGTAACAAACTGCTCAATTCTCCTCTCATGTAAGAAGGTAACGGAGGAGAAGAGGGATGCACAGGGAGATGGGCGGGACCAGCTGGGGCGCACAGTGAATGTATTGTGAAGGGGGTTGGGGGCGCGATGATCCTGTGAAGGAGGGGGTTCGGGGCAGAATGAACCTGTGGTGAAGAATCACTCTCTGGTGCAGAATGAACATTTGGTGAAAGAGGGAGGGGTCCAGAATAAAACAATGATAAAGATACTTTACCTACAAATGTAGTATTTGAGCCAAATTTAAAGACACACAGTATTAAACTAGGTTTAAGATGAAATGATGAAAATTTCTTTGGAGAGATGAGGTACTTCATTGGAACTACAGTGTTATGTGCTGATTATTAATTATCTTGGGCAGAGTATTAAAAGTGATAAGTGCCAAGTATCCCCCAAGTGGTGGCACAGTTACTTTGATGTAAGTTAAAGTAGGGGCTATACAGCAAACAGGGGGATCCCATATCTGTACAGCAGGGTAACAGAAGCACAATACCTCGGGGGGAGTGGGACAGTGAAGGGTACAGTACCTGTAGTGGGGGCGCGGCAGCTCTTTCAGCACCTCTTTAATCTTCACCAGCCTCTCCTCTTCAAGGTGAATGGCTACCGCTTCCTGAGGAGACAACATTCACATTTATTCATTTAGCTGACGCTTTTCTCTAAAGTGACTTGCAGTGTTAACGTTACAATTATTTACCCATTTATACAGCTGGGTAATTTTACTGGAGCAATTTAGGGCAAGTACCTTGCTCAAGGGTACTACAGACAGAGGTGGGGATCAAACGTGCAACCTTTGGATCGAAAGGCAGTAGCTCTAACCACTACACTACCGGCTGAGACAACACCAGTTCTTCAGAGTCACAATATGATCCCAATGCACCGTGTGTACATATGTACAGCTTATGGACACAAGCAAGAACCTCAGCTGACTGTATATCAGACTGATACCAGCAGTTCAGGTCATCGAAATATTATTTTAAGATACTTTCCCCAATTACAAAATGGCAAAGTGAAACCCAAATTATTTAAGGAATCATGTTATTTCAGTATTTGCAGTGAGTGACATCCACAAAACTGTTAATAGTAGCATAAAACAGATTTCATTATCAATGCCGATTTAGTAAGACGACGTAAGTGCTGTGCCGTCTTCCAGCATGGCATCATAATCATTAATAATATTTATTTTGACTGGTTGGTTGATCAGTGAAATAAAAGCCACAATGTTAAAAATCAGTTACTGTCGTATGATGGCAAATGATTTTAAGAAATCACGTATATGATGCATTGCAATGACCAGCCAATCCCATGACCACCCCCCCTTCCTCCTTCCAATAAGTGAGGGTGAAATATACTCACAATGGTGGTAGAAATCTGTACAGTTTGCTAGGATGACAGAACATTTCCTTGTGTAAATGTGTGCCTGCATGTACTCACAGCAAACTTGTCATAAAGCTGGTATGTGAGAAGAGGGTTTGGCAGCTCTCTGAAGTAGGCCTTGCAGAGGGAGCTGACGCAGTGGATGTCCTGCAGGTATACATCCTTGTTGAGGTCTGGATATCCCTCGCCTTCAAACTCGCTCCTATGCACGACATCCACAATCACTTTTCAGAGACACCAAGGCAGACACCCTCCGCAGGCACTGACACACACGTGCTCTCAAAGTCAACAAAAAGCTACACCCGGATCACCGCACAGCTCATAGGAAACACGTGGACACGGACCTCAGCTTCACCGTGTTGGACGAGACCCCCGAAAGCCGATAGATTCCATCCACAATTCCATGCTCCTCAATGAACTCACTGCAACACCGCAGTACCAGGGGGACTGGGAAAAGTGACAACATGGAAAGAGCTTCAGGACACACACTTGGTCTGTTATTGTAGATAAGGTACTAAAATAAACCTAATTTGTTAAACAGGTAAATGGTTCCTGGATATGAGAATGAGAGTATAAGGTAAGCAATGAAGCAATAATGATATACTAATTACTGGATAATTAAATGAATTTAATAATATTTCACAATAATTAAATGTCTATTACAATTTTTCCCTCCAACATCAATTATATACACTTTTAATATAAACATGGTCACTTTATTGTACAGAAACTTTTAGCCATTCTGACATGTGGAGTATGTTAGTGCAGCGCTACTGTGTGGCACCAGTGCTACTAGATGCTCTGCTGTGCCACCCCCAGTTATTAAAAAAGCGTAGCTAGAACAGTTATTAGTAGAATAATTTATATCATTCGTGTTCACATGAGAATGGTTATAGATCACTCAAAATCATTACAGCCATATTTTTTAAGGAGCACAATAAAATAAGTAACTAATCCAGTGAAACAGATTGAATAAAGTAAATAAATTAGACAGTAAAAGTGACTTCAGTTACTTCCTGATCTGGTGCAGTTGTTGGTCACTAAGATGTGCTCTAACACAAGGCGTGATGGGTGAGGGCTCGTTGTACTCACTCTCCTGGGAGGAAGCTGACAGGTGCTCCAGCAGGTCACAGCCGAACACTTTCTCCTTGTTGCCTCCCCTTTTCCTTCCTCTCCTCATCGCTCCCCCGTCTGCTTCCCGGCTCTCCCTTTTACATCAATCGCTGCTGCCAGTGCAGGTGCCTGGGGTCGTGCTGTACTACACTGTACCGTGCGCTGTACTCTATTAGGCTGACTGTATTTGGGCTGAAAGTGTTTCTCAAACCCTGAACTGTCTTGCAGGTTTCTGAGCTGTACCGCACTGTGGTTTGCTGTATCCTGGTGCGCCGTGCGATGGCGAAATATTCACCAGGTGTTTGTTCTTGCAGGGCAGTTCTGGGGAGAGAAAGAGGTCAGTGAGACGATTCTAGCCCATGACGATACTACAATAGCAGATGTGGCATCATTCGTTTTGACTGTAGTCCCTTGTGACACCTGCAGCCAAGGGGCTGAACATTGATAAAGTGCGCAAGAGCACATTAATGTGCGTTTACCCCATGTGTAAGGAAATGTAACTCAACAGAAATTAGTAAACGGAGCACTATTTCAAACTTCACTTCCTTCTGCTGGCTCCATAAAAGACCTAAAAAGTGTCAGACCACACCCTCTCTCATGGGGTGCAGCCCTTCATCATCGAGAGTAAGACATGGCGGAGCTCTTGTGATGAGCCCTAGCCCACGCTATGCTTGGGGAAACGCATCGCTGCATCGAGGACTCCTCTAACCTTGTTTCTACTGCATGCCAGAGCTTTCCTGTGACTATCTCTGTCCGGCGTGTCAGATGGCTAGAGGCCTCCGCTCATTTCTATCTGTAGCGGAAGTCAATCTTCGCTAGCGCAGGCCTGACTTTCGACATCGGGGCCCCTGGCCTCCGGAGATCAGCACCTGCCGCATCCCAAGCACCCACCTCACCGGGTCACTCACCCGCTCCTCTCCCTGGCCCACTGCAGCCGCAAGGTTCTGGGATCCACTCACAGGGCAAAAAGAAAAAGCAGAGAGGAGAGAAAAAGAAAGTGCTCCTACCTTGTTTCAGCATCGGAACCACCAGCAGCAGCAGCGAGGATGACGCAAAAAACCACCAAACTTCCCCTGCTGACTTCCTGAGTCGCTCCTAGCTGTTCTCTCACTCACTCACTCCCTCCCCAATTCTTCTTTGTCTCTTTCTCTTACAGCCACTAGATGTGTCATTAAACTGGGGGCCAAAGTTGACCAGAAGCAATCTGAATGTCCTGATTAGTAGAGGAATGCAAAATATTATAAAGGACACATTTATCTTAGAAATTGTCTTTCGTGTCTTTTTATAATATAAAGATAATTCTATGTTGCTTTACCTATGGGAGATTAAAAAAAAAAAAAAAAAAAACTTACCCAATTAAAAAATCCATAACACACTTCTTGTTTTTACTTAATCTTTGTGTCTCTATATCTATTTCTCTGAGTGTATTTTCATTACCATATTTACTGTATTAAAAACTTTTAATGTCTTCCTTGCAATATTTCAGCATTTTCTAAATGTATGAGTTGAAGTTGCAGCTCAAATTGAATTAAGATCCAACTATTCATAGGTACTTAGAGCCTATTGTTCTGTTTGCTACAGCAGTTGACAGTATTTGACTCATTCATACAACAGGTTATTTTTTTCTGGAACAATTCCGGCTAAAAGAGCAGCAGCAGGGATTGGGGCTTCCAATAGCAGCCTCCAGAGTACGTGTCTGCATTGCACCCAGAGTAAAAGGGGTTGCGCTCTGTACATCTATGTACCTTTCTCTCATCTAAACTTTCAAGGTTCATTCCCTGCCTCTTCCTTCTCCCCCAGTCTTGCACAGGCCCCATCTCACAGTGTTTTTACACCATTTCCCTCACCCTTGGTCACGGACACCTGCTGTTGCTGCTGCTGCAACTAGATTCTGTCAGGTCACTTGTCAGGTGTGGCCAGGGGATGGCGCCGTTTCAGTCTCTGTCTGCCACAACACTCCTCATCGGGTCGATTCGATTGTGGCCATTACAGTGTTTAACCTATATAATAGGCCTGTCCTAAAGTGCCACACTGCCTACTGCTCTACTGGGAGCTAGCTGTATGTAAACAATACGAATGTTCTCTTTGTTTTCTTTAATTATGGGATCTGCATAAGTACATTTAAACTCCTGAAGCCTCAGAAAACCACCAAATAGATACTATGATTTCCATGCCACAAATTTCTTGGGATTGCTCTCTGCCATGTGTCGTTGGTAAGGAAGCCCCAGGAGACTTGAGTCCATCAACAGCACACTGAGGCTGATATGATTGCATTTATAAACACTGGGTCCTCATCTTACGAATACAATTGGACCTGAAATCTGTTCCTAACTTGACTTGTTTGTAACTGTAAACTGATGGGTTCAGAAATCCCTTTCATTTCAAGTTTTGACTTACATTTCTCAATTCACTGCTGATCATCCGTAGAATGTAATATTTGGATAAATTCAGGTAATTAGTATTGTCGTGGTTGCTTATTTTAAATTTGCTTTACTTTTTTTGGCCCTTGCGTGCATACTTCGTAATTGATGTCCTTTCTATTTCACTGGAATAAAACGTAAATGTTAAAACTGGGGAAATTAGAAAGCCATTTCCCAAAAAATTTCTGTGTTACAACCGGATGTCTCCGCTGCTTGTTGTCATGACTTCCGCTCGGCGGTGTAGTCCTGTCTGAAAAGACCGCAGGACACACGGGATTCTATTCATTTGGATTACATTAAACGCAGTACTCATAAACAACTGTATATTCAGTAACGATAAAATCTCGTTTAATTAACTTCCAGAACCAGCTGGCATCTATTATGGAACTGATAGAGAAGTCCGTCGTGGAAATAAACAAACTTTTTGAAGACGGCACGTTTAGCTCTCCGCCTGGAGCTGTCTCAAAGCAGGCGCGAGATCGACCTGCTGAAGTGACGAGGAGGCTGCACATATTCGAGAGCGAGCTGCACGCGGCGCAGAGCTGCGCAGGCGCCGGAGCGCGAGCCGTCACGCCGAGTACTGGCGGTATCCAAGAGGAAGTCGAGCCCGTGCGTTCCGCTTGTGTTTTGTTTTTAAGTAATTTCTGTAGTGGTCAGCTTGTTTCATTTATTGGTCTAGTTTTACTGTGCATGGATAGAAAAAATGTCAACAATTAATATTTAAACCTTGTTTCCCAGAGCTCTGCATCCGTAAATTTATTCTGTTACTCCTTAGTTTGACCAACATTTTAGCCTCATCTCACTCTCATGTAGTAACATTTTCTGTATTTACATGTATGTATGCTTTTATATGTGGTGTTTTAATGTGCTTTTAATGCATTAGGTTTCAAGAGAGGTTTCCTTGCAGGAGAGAGTTGCTCGTCCGCTGGGGAGGGATGCTTGAGGAATGTAGTGTGAATCTGCTGCGAATCGAACCCACACCTGTCCAAATGAAAATGACTCCGAACAATGGCCTTAAGGACTGAGGTCAGTTCACTGTGATGCACTCATTCGCTTTCACTTGTTTCACTAACCGCTTGTCCTGGGAAGGGTCACAGCAGTCCAGAGCCTATCCCGGAATCACCGGGTACATAGCTGGGGGTGTACATCCGGAACGGGTCGCCAGTCTCTCACGATGTAGCGGCACACATGCATTAACTAACTAATTGCAGGCGAATTGAGTCATCAATTCACCTGAAATGCATGTCTTTGGACTGTGGGTGGAAACGGGAGCCCCCAGAGGAAACCTGCAGAGACGGACAGACTCAAACGTACACATGAATGGCCCAGGCATTGTGAGGTGGCAGCAATACCTTCTATGTCTCTATGCTGCCCAGTTCACCTTGTGCTTCCTCAAAATCACCTCAAGGTTTTAAAAAAAAAAAAAAACAATTGTATATAGTCCTACCCAGAGGTAGGCAGATCCATTTTTGGTTAAGACCGTTTGACTTTTTCGGGAGCTTCATTTAACAACTTGCAATTCGACTTGAGACTTTTTTTTGTATTAACAACGATCGCATTTGTATTCTCTCATCTTTCTGGTACAAGACTGGAGCCACCATGCAAATTTCTTCAAAGTTATAGTTAGCCTTAGGTAGTTTTGGGCTCAGGAATGCATACAAATTATCAATGAAACTAAATCTTATATTTATGAGACTTTGCCTTACAAATGGTTTTTTTGGAACAAATTGCTTTTGTAAAGTGGTGGAAGACTACTGTTTATTAATGGTGGATGGTTGGGTTTTTAATTACCTTTCATGCTTATAATTTACTCATGAAGATCTGCTGATTGTGTAAAACAAACTCGTAATTACCTTTAATTTAAATGGGGGGGGGGCAAATAAGGGGTTTCTGAGCCACAAACTGTTTGCCCATGTTTTCAACAAACATGGAAGATTCCTACCTTTTAAACATGGTGACACAGCAAGTAGCGCTGCTGTCTCACAGCGCCTAGGTGGTGCAAGAGGACGTGGGTCGATCCCCACTCAGTCTGTGTGAAGTTTGCATGTTCTCCCTCTCTCTGTGTGGATTTCTTCCGGGTGCTTTGGTTTCTCTCCCATAGTCCAAAGACATGCATTTTAGGTTCCCCTATAGTGTGTGAGTGATTGAGAGAGTGTGTGCTACTGATGTATGGATGAGTGACCCAGTGTAAGTAGTGTCTAGCAGTGTAAGTCACCTTGGTGAATAAGGTGTGGGCTCATAACACTGCATAGTTCATGGGAGGTGGTTTGGAGAAGAGTCTGCTAAATGAATAAATGTAAACATGAGGAAAATATTTGAAAAAGGAGAACAGTCCAGAACTCCTGGACAGCTTTAATTCTCAGCCAAGTACCCACATGTTTAAAATAATTTACATGTTTTAAGTATCAACTTTGCTGGTTCCTTTTATTCAGGCTCCATTCCCCTATCATTTAGCTTGCTGTTATTTGTCTTGTTTTTCGGTGACGCAGTGGAACAGCAGGAGCCTTACGGCTCCTGGGTTTTGGGTTTAAATCCAGTTCCGTTTGTGTGGAGTCTGCCTTTTCTTCCCGTGTTTACATGGTTTTCCTCTGGGTGCTTTAATTTCCTCCCATGTGTTTCAGGTGGACAGGTTACTCAAAATTCCAATGCTGTTTGCACTTTTTTCCAGCCTTTTTAGGAAATATTTTGATAGTTTGCATCACAGATGACCATGGTATAAAAAAGTAAAGGATCACTGACTATGTTTTTCACCCTGCAAAGCATAAGACGCTGTTCTGTGAGGTGCTGTGTGGTATTAGTAATGAATGTTTGATGTTGGATGATCTTCATTTTATCACTTTTTTTTTTTTTTTCTTTTTCGTTCTGGTTACTATTTTTAGGGTTAATTTAGGGGTTTTTCTGCTGTGGTGGTTAAAAAGATGTATGAAAAAAGGGTATGTATTTTCTCAAGCTGTTATACCAGTTTTCAGGACTGATTAATAGGGGATGTAATTGGGTTCAAAAACATGGAGGTGTTTGTTCTTGGTTTTAAGTGCCGGTGATGTGCTGCATAAAGAGCTGTTTGCCTTTTTATTTCATTTTCACATTTAGCAAAGCAACATGCAGACTTCCCAGCTCCAGTGTGCCAGTGCTGAAGAGGATGAATATGAATCAGTGTTAATTAAGAATGAGGAGATTCTCTTATTTCCTAAAATGCATAAACCAGAGTAGGAGCTAAACATCTGCAATAAAGGTGAAGATGTAGAATGTTTTAGTTTGAGTGTTCACTTCATTGATCTCATTATAGATGACAGGTAATTAATATAAGGGTTGCAATTACTTTAAATTTATAACTTAATATCTCAGTATTTCTGCTTCACAGGAGATGTTTTGCATAGTGAGGAACCTGCCTTTGAAGATGAGTTCTCTGAGGAGCAATGTGACAAACCTACCTGCAACTGCAGAGGAAAAGGAATACTCCACAGATCCAGACTGTTCCAATAACAAGGTGGTAAAGGTAGTATGCAGAATACTTCCTCTCCAGTGCCTCAACTAAGCAGAAAACATACAGAGCGATGGATTCCATGAGTGTCCAGATTCTGACACAATCAGTGAGTCTGACACTGAGTTTACTGAACAAGAAAGTAACTTGGAATTGAGCAGACTCTCTTCACACAGCACATCAGTCTTTAACAAATGTTACAGGTCATTGCCAGACGCATCAAGGCTTTGTTACGGTTCCAAAAAGACTTTGAATATAGAACCGCAAATCATTGGGGAGGCTGCTGTGCACAAGGTCTGTTACAGAGTCTCAGTTAGACGTAATGAACGCTAAACAAAAATAGTACTTCAAGGGAAAAGTGCAGTAATTTACGAGTGGACATCTTGAATGTGAACAGCAAAATAGACATTCAGAAACAAAAATGAGTGAGTAAGAGCATAGCAATGAACTTGTGGGGAGAACGTAAAGGTGCAAAGTGCGAGTGATCACTGTTTGAAAGATAAAAGTGAAAATTCGGTGAAGAAAAGAGCTGTAGCTTTTGTTGGAAGAGCTTCTCTTCCTCTAGTCTGTTTAAAATACACAGACGATTCCACACAGGAGAGAAACCATATGTCTGTTCCCACAGTGGGAGGGCTTTTGGTCAGAAAGGTAATCTGATGACACATCAACAACTGCATACTGGAGAGAAACTTTACAGCTCTGAATACTGCGCAAAATGTTTTCCTCAGATGTCGTCTTTGGTAGTGCATAGGAAACATCATATGATGGAGGGGCTGTATATTTGTCGTAAGTGTGGAAAGTGTTATGTTTTGGGAAGTAATATGAAAGCACACCTGAGAACTGATAAAAAAGTGCCCCAGTCTCAAACTTACTTTTTGACCAGTTTCTTGTACTTAAACTTGTAATTCAGCTTAGTCAGAATACACAAAATATTGGTACAGGTAGTTCTCGAGTCATAATGAGTTTCGGTTCCAGCAGCCTCATGGCACAAATCCCATTATACTGTATAGTATGAGCCATAAGGGTATATAAATAAGTTGCATGAATGCACTGTTGTGAAATAGGGCTTTGATATATTTTCTACAAATTTCACACTTTATTCATGTTAAAATAATACAAATTATAGAACAGTAAATAATATACAGTAGAAAAGTAATATAAATACTGTACAGTATTTGTTCATGCTGCATTTCTACGTTCTAAATCTCTGACCTTTTTTTTTCCCTGCACTACAGAATACTCACGTTTTCACTTGCTAGCCATTGTAAGATAACTTTATCGGGATCACAAAGGAAGCGTTCTGTAAAGAAAACAGCATTTTTGTTTAAAAAAAACAAAAAGTAATCTTAGTGATTTTAGTAATTTTTGTAATTTGCGACCTTGCACTAGTAGTAATTTTTGTAAATTTGTGATTTACGCCCTGTGTTTTTCTTTCCTCATGTCCTTATAATTTATGTCATAGGCTGCTAAGAGGATTCACAGAGTAAGAATCTCATTGTATGGTGTAACAAACTGTTTACTGTACACATGACAAACTCTTGAAAAAATGATATGTAATGATACATTGTTACATAATTTGCATTAAAAACCAAACCTATATGCAAAGGTCTTACACAGGGCAGTAGGCGGCATTGTAGTTCAAGGTGACAGTTTGTAACGCATTTCATCTCCTGCTGTGTGTACCCTTGAGAAAGGTTCTCACCCTGAATCCAATAAAACCATAGCAGGGTCTCTTTTCCTTTAACATACCCAGTATTTATTCATTTAGCTGATGCTTTTCTCCAAAGCAACTTACAATGTTAAGGTTACAGTCATTAACCTGTTTATACAGTTGTTTGATTTTACTGGAGCAATTTAGGGTAAGCACCTTGCTCAAGGGTACTACAACCAGAGGTGGGGATTGAATCTGCAACCTTTAGTCCCAAAGACAGTAGCTCTAACCACTACACTGGCAGCTGTCCTTGAATTATGTTCTGTCCTTCAGTACAAAACATAATTCTGTATTGAACAGTAGATGGTATTTATTCAGTGTAATTGTGTGTCTGAATAATTAATGAAGCTGATATGTTGCTTTAGTGTACCTTTATGTTCTTGGGCTGCCTCTTGCTGGCTTTAAAAAGATAGATCAGAGCCCATATCCAGGAAGCATATTTGGAATAAAGTGTGTTACACTCTGCAGGGGGTGCAGTGGCGCAGTGGGTTGGACCGAGTCCTCCTCTCTGGTGGGTCTGGGGTTCGAGTCCCGCTTGGGGTGCCTTGTGGCGGACTGGCGTCCCGTCCTGGCTGTGTCCCCTTCCCCTCTGGCCCTACGCCCTGAGTTGCCGGGTAGGCTCCGGTTCCCCGCGACTCCGTGTGGGACAAGCGGTTCAGAAAGTGTGTGTGTGTGTGTGTGTGTGTGTGTGTGTTACACTCTATCCTTCATAGAAGGTAATTTCATCAAGTGGAATAACTCAATTAGCCAGAAAGCTCTTGTACAAATACTGGAGCAAACATGAGAACTATTTTGATGCATATGTTACACAAACAGTATATACTTATTTTGTAACTTGTTTTTACTAGGCTGGGAACAAATCCTGGTGTAATTTGTGGTACTTGAGAGATTTGTGCTCAATAATTAAATTTCTCAAAAAGAATAATTTCAAATTTCAAATATCTGTTATGTAACAGTCAATTTCTCTAATTAAATTACCCCCTTATGAGAATTCCTGTTGTGAGGGGATCAAATTAATGTTATTTCTTATGATGGAAGAAAAACTGGTTCCTGGATGACACAATGTCAACTAAAATTTCTTTAAAATATATTACAGAAAATAAAAGATATTTTTATGCAGGATGTCATTTTATATTTGTAGCAAAAATGATTTATAGCTTTGCTTTTAATGTTGCATTTTCATTCATTCAGTGCAGTGCTGCAGTGGTCTGCAGCCTGTGCCAGAAACATAGTGACCTTTGGATGCATCACCAGACCACTGCAGAGTGTAATACTTATAAAAATATATATTCTTTTAAAATGTATCTTTCTCTGTCTTTTCAGTCCTTCCAAATGCGTTCTCTGTCTTTTTTCAGCCTTTTTGTCAGATATTTTGATAATTTGGCTTGTTAATATTTATGATACAAAGAAGGTTCATTAGATCACTATCTTTCACTCAGGAAAGCACATGGGCACTATACCACTGGAAGCGTTGAATAGCATTACTAACACATTTGATATTAGATTGTTGTCATCTGTTTTATTTACACTTCTGGTAATTTAGGAGTTAATACACTATATTTAATAAGAAAATAGCCAGAGTGCCACCAATGAGGGACAAAATCCTTTTGAGTTTGGGACACCAAGTGTATATGAAGTGTATACCAAAATGTTTGATAGAAGAAGCAATGCTTTTTTGTTTTTTTTTTTTTTTTTTGTTTTTTTTTTAATAAAAAGCTCCTTATATGGAGAAAGTATGTCTCTTTTCATACACCTTTGTAGTGGTTTTTCATTGTGTGGGATCCCATTATGATTCATTTTATACAAGTTTTGGTCCAACCCAGTCACAAATTTGATGTCGTAGTTATCGACTCTTACTGTTACATCCTGATGTGTTACTGTTGCTTGTGTGATTCTTTACAGGTGTCCAACTGCCATTTATCCCTTATCCTGCCAAACATCATTATCCTTGACATTACCACAAACCTCCCCGCCAATGAAGATCTAGGCAGAAAAAGAATTTAAAGCAGCTGGTGTTGGAGTCTGGTGCTTTTGCTGACTTTTCTGTGTGCTTTCTTTTTTGTGTTTTGCCTCATTGTTTTTGTACTTGCTTGTGCTTTTCTGTTTATACAGTATGTTCATAGTTCTCCCTGTTCCAGTTTATCTGTCACCTGTGTGGTTCAACTGAACTTAGTGCTAGCTGGCTTGGGAAAAGTGTACAGATAAAAGTCATGTGACATACACTTGCACATGTAGTTTTGTTTGGAGTGTCTAAACCACACTAGGCAAAGGGTGAGTGTCAGCTGTGTATTTTTGTTTGGGTTATTTGGGCGTCTTCTGACACTGAAGATACTTTTTCTGGTTGTGTTTGTTTGATATAGTTAGAATAGTCTGTGCTACCTTAGATTTGCTTGGGTTTGATTTGTTCATTCCTTTGACACTACCCAAGTTCTTTTCCCCATGTGTCTTTGGAATTGTAATATACAATATGTATAACTTTTCACTAGCCCACTTCTCACTTACGTACATAGTAAATCACTTGCACCAAAAGTCTTGCTTATTGCTTTTGGTCCCCATCCAAACCACTGGCCTTCAGGCAACTTAATGTTATACCCTGTTACCCTTAGACACCTTGGGGTCATAACACAGTCTTATAATATTATCAGAAACCTTTGCCAACAGCAGTTTACAATGGTTGACCTGAATGTCTCTCAAGATGAAGGATATTCTGAATGTTCTTTCTTCTGTGGGATGGTTGCTATTATGAGCTGCGAAAACCAAACACAACCTTTCAGAATAAGGACCTTCCCATAGTCAAGAGCCAGTAATGCACATGGTAACAGTGTGCTGATTTGGGGATGTGCTGTTGTCGTGATAGGAGCTGGGTCCCTATTGCACATGGGGCACATTGTATGTGCTGTTTGCAGGAGATCTGCATAGTTATATGCCTGACGGTAATATGGTGTGTATGTGTGCGCGTGCCAAAAACATCACTGATCTTTAGAGTGTGTCTTAGACACTGCTTTAGAATTTTAAAAAGAAACCCGAATCAATAACACACACACGTCACACCGCAATTAAACCTGTTTGGCTGTTAAAATTAGGACAGGTACCTTACTTCATTACACGAAATTGCCTTCGATTCAAAGTTATCGGAAATTCCTTAATAACAACATACACTGTGAAAGATTTTAAGGTTTTTAATATTAAAAATATCTGAACTGGAGACGTGTTTAAATTACGTCATTCTCTCCGTAGACCGCAGCTAAACCACGTGTAGAACTGGTTGGATTGGGAGGGATTGTGTCGTCATTTCCGCTTGGAAATGAAGCACGTGACGCCGTTTTAGAAACGGAGATTGTGTTGCTGTCGCCGCTTTGCTTCACTTTGTTTCTTATAGTAAAGTGCCGTAAACGCACAGCAGTGGTAAATGCAGTAACTTTGAATAAATTGGAGTGATGAAAAATTGTCCCTCAGTATGACCACCTCGTTCAGTCTCCACACTCAGATCGCGTCCGTTTTAGAAGTGCTCGCGAATGCGGCGGCCGCCGAGATCTGCAAGCTCGTGGAGGATGGAGCCGCGCTGCTACGGCTCGAGGTCTGCAGGCGGGACAGTGAGATCGAGAGCCTCGGCAGGAAGCTGCGTGTGCTGGATCAGGAGCTGCGGGCCGCACTCAGGCAGCCCGCGGCGCACTCGCGTTCCGTGGCGGTGCAGGTCGATCCCGAGCTCGGAGACGATCGGCACGGTCAGTGAGTGTGTACGCGGGCGCGCGCGTGTATCCGCGCGCTGGGTGGGAGGGCGTGTGCTTGTAGTCGACTCAGTTCATGTCTCGCATGATCAGGAACGAACGAATGAATGAACGAATACATAAATAAACAGTACGAACACTTTCACTGGGCTGTCTGACAGTGCCACCTTGTCATGAAATACGCCGTGTGTATAAAAATCCTGTAAATCAGTTTTGAACAAAAGCATCAGTTACGCAATCCATTTCTTGTACTATAATTATTCGTTTTGCAGATGCTTTTTTCCCAAAGTCACAAAGTTTTAAGCTACTTGCAATTATTTACCATTTATACAGATGGGCACTTATGCTAGTTCACAGGGTGAGTGCATTGTTGTGCAAGGCTGCTACAGCAGGAGGTGGGACTCGGACCTGGGGCCTGCTGTATCATATGTATGTTCATAAGATGTTTTTTGTAGTTACTTTTTTCCTTTACCTCACCATGCTTTTACACTTCCTTACAGGACATGAAGAAATGATTGCTGCTGTAAGGAGATTTCCGCTTAAGCAGAGATCCAGTGAGGAAGAGAATGACATCGGCTCCACACCTGTCGATGGTGATGGGCAACAGAGCACATGGACCACTGCTGCAGGTGGCCTTGAAGAACTTGCTGAGCAGTCGAACCCCAGGCACAGCGATGTGGATCTGAATGGCCTTGAGTCTATGCCGAAGGCTGAAAAAGAGGACGCTGCTGTGGCCCAGATACTCAGTCAAAGTGAATCAGAAGATGCTGCTGGAAGTCTGCCCCTCTTGGAGAGTGAAAGTAATGAGACAGACAGTGAGCTGTGGACGTTCTTTAAACTAGATGACCGAGGGGCAAGTACCGCAGGTGCGGACGGCACCCTCATTATCAGACGGGACTCGGAGATGGGCTCGGTTCTTGGCCCAGGTGCAGAGGAGTGTTGCGGTACAGCTCTGTCCTCTGTAGTCACGTCACATGTTAACGTGCTGGAGAGAGCAGCTGGACTGGAGGAGACCGCTGGACGTGCTCTGAACTTGAACACTTGTGAGCACACGAAGAAACTGGCTGCTGCCCCCAGAGAGAAGTGGTTCATCTGCTCTCAGTGTGGGAAAAGCTTTGATCGCTTCAGCCACCTTGAAAGACACCAGAGAATTCATACAGGAGAGAAACCGTACAGCTGTGTTACTTGTGGGAAGTGTTTTTCCCAAAAAAGTAGCCTTAAAGGGCACCAGCGAGTGCACACGGGCGAGCGACCATACAGCTGCGGCATCTGCAGGAAGACCTTCTCCTGTTTGTCTAACCGCAATGCTCACCAGTGCTCTCATGCTGTCGTGAGAGCATACAGTTGTTACTTGTGTGGGAACAGTTACTCACAGTTAAATGCTCTTAAAATGCATCAGCGAATTCACACGGGAACAAAAAATTAATGCACCGGTAAATCCAAAGAGGCTACTCAGGGAGAGGGGAAATGTGTGCACTGTGGCCATGGATTGTTGTATTTTGTTGTCCCCCAGTGCATTGTCACTGTCTAATCACACACATTAAGTCCAGCGCTATGTCTGTAGGTGTCCTTCCAGAAGGTTTCTGACAGGGACTGTGCTTTGGTCTCTGTAAAACCGCTCAGAGCTCTTTATGGCACAGGGTGTGTAGAATATGAGCTGTGTTCTACCTCAGTCACTTGTGAGTGTCTAATGCGGATGCTGTGATTTGCATATGGATATTTTCCCTTATGTAGTTGCAGTTAATGCTGCTTTTTATTTAAGCCAGCAGATGTGTTCATTACCCTAATTACTGCAGTTAATATGACAGTAATATAATGCTGTTAAGTTACACTGAGTAAATATTGGACACCATTTGCTAGTAATTCCATCATACATATTTAAGCAGGAATAGTAATGGATTGGGGGCTGAAAGTAGTGTAGTAGTTAGGGCTCTTTCATTGTAAGATGATGGTCCCTGGTTCGAATCGCAATGCTGCTCCAGTGCCCTCAGTAAAGGTACTTAACCTGAACGAAACAGTAAGACGACCTGCTGCATATATGGTAAATCAGTGTGGAGTTGTGTGTTTAACTTAGTAAGCTGTGTTGGGCAAAGGCTTTAGCTGAATAAGGGTCATAATAATACAAAGTGACTCCTGTGTCATTCACTCAACCTTGTTTCATAAATGTTTTAAACAAAGAAGTTTGTAATGTGTATTTGCTGTAGTCAGCTGTTGTCTGTTTGTCTTTCATTGGTGTCTTATATATGTGCTGCTTTTACATTAATTAAATAAATGCACAAATTTTAACAAGTTGTCTTATTTCTCTTTATTCTCTTTTCTAGCCTGTAAGAAATACATTTAGCACTGTTTTTCAAGGTTTTTAAGCAATGGGAAGATATGTTTACCACAGAATCCAGCTCGGCATGTCAACTGAGAGCCTTGATTTTGCCGGGAGAAAAGACTGATACTGGGTTGGGGGACATCGCCACAGAAATACAGGGAAATAATTTGTGTTCCCTTCCATTACAAGATGGGAAAAGTTTTAGTTCAATTAGTATGCTACATTTATTAATTTAGCTTTCCTCCAAAGCAACTTACAATGTCAATCTACCTACAGTTATCTACTAGTTTATACAGCTGGGTAATTTTACTGGCACAATTTAGGGTAAGTACCTTACTCAAGGGTACTACAGCTGCAGGGGGATTTGAACATATGACCTTTGGGTTCCAAGGCAGCAGCTCTAACCACTAAACTAGAAGCTGTCTCTACAGCGCATCCTCAGAACACTGAAATAAACACACATAAATACATAGCTACATAATACATGTATTTTTCACATGATGAAGCACGTGACTTTTCAGTTAAATTCAGAACAATGTCAGAGAGTTTGTTAGTTTAGTTATGTGGCAGGTTGGGGTCACAGTGGGACAGCGGGTAAACATTTGGAAAGCCAGTGTGACTGAAAATATGGAATGTTGCTTACACAAACCTGAAGAAGTAATTGTTACATTTCTTGTCAGAAACACGGACACCATTTAATCATGGTAGATCATCTGAAATTGTCACGCGTTTACAGTAATTACGGTAATTTTTGTAATTACGGTAACTTCCGTTTCCACTTCCCTGTACGGAAGTAAACATCGTGCACAGGTCGGTGGACGGTTCGGGTGTGGTGTCGCGGTCGAGCGTCCTGTCCGGTCCTGTGTCCCTGGCACTGTCGGGCACGCGTTGCGGCGTGAGCGGTCCCGCTGGCTGACGCACGGAACAGAGTGCAGAAATGGCGACCTGCGCGACCTTTCAGACTCAGTTAGCAGCCATCATGGACATCCTGGCCAAAGCGGCGGTGGTGGAAATCAGCAAACTGATGGAGGAGAAGTGCTCCGTGCTGCGGGTGGAGGTGTCGCGCAGTCAGGGCGAGAACGACGCGCTCAAGAGGAAGGTGCTGCTGCTGGAGGGAGAGCTGAGGAGCCGCGGGCGGCCCGGGGGCTGCGAGGGTAGGTAGGGCGGCTTGCGGGGATGGATGGAGATGGATGATGGATGTATGGACCAATGGATGGACGGATGGATCATGGGTGAACTGACGGACGGACGGACTGACAGAGAGATGGACAGGCACATAGGGCTGGATGTTGGTTCCCTTGTTGCTCTGACCTGGAAGATCGAGTCTCCTTTTTTCTCTTGATTGTCCCAGAGGAGTGGAGCATCAGCCCATGGAGGGATGAGCAGTGTGCGCTGGCTGAGGAGGAGGGCTCCGTCCCGCAGCCTGACAGCATGGGATTTGAACCCAGGACCCTGCAGGTCCGTTACTCTGTCCGCGAAACCTGAATGATCAACCAAAATTCACACTTGTCCAGTGCGGGGTTGTGGTGGCCCAGAGCCAGTCCTGGAAACAGAGGATATAAGACAGGGTATGCTCTCGATAAGACGCCAGCCAGTCCATTGTGGTGTAGCCACACACAAACACGCAAGACGGTTTAAACTTAAAGTCACCAGTTTACCTGAAACGTGTGTCTTTGGACTGTGAAGAATTGTACAAAGAGGGGGCAACATGTAAATACCACACAGACCGAGTGGGGTTTGAACCCACATCTGAACACACAGCTCAGGAGCTGTGAGGTAGCAGTACTACCTGCTGTGCCGTAATCAAGTGTTTTTGCAATTAAAGTTGATCCACTGTACCTTTTTATTACTTTTAATAGCAATGAAACTTACAGATTCACCTTCATTAAGCCGATGTCTGTTCAAGGTGACAACATTACTGTTATACACAGTGATCTTTCAGTTATGTACCCATTTGTAGAGTGAGGTATTCTTACGGTATCACTTTAGGGTAAGTACCTTGGTAAAGGGCACGGCAGCAGGAGTGGGATTCAAGCTGTAGACCTTCAGCTTCCAAGGCAACACCCCGAATCACTACAGTACCTGTTGGCCCTAGATGCTTTAAAATATATTTTAAATTTATGTGAAGTTTGTTGCAAAATTTTGAAAAAAAGATGACAGATTTGCTGACATAGTTGCTGTTCATGTTGTCCATTTAGTACCCTCTGTATATCCCTTGCTGGGGGGCGCGGCGGCGCAGTGGGTTGGACCGGGTCCTGCTCTTCAGTGGGTCTGCGGTTCGAGTCCCGCTTGGGGTGCCTTGCAACGGACTGGCGTCCCGTCCTGGGTGTGTCCCCTCCCCCTCCGGCCTTACGCCCTGTGTTACCGGGTAGGCTCCGGTTCCCCGTGACCCCGTAAGGGACAAGCGGTTCTGAAAATGTGTGTGTGTGTGTGTGTATATCCCTTGTATACAGGAGGCAGACATGGAAGGGGTCAAAGAGTCTCTTTTTATTAAAGAAGAAAGCCTTGAAGAAGAGACATGGAAAGGTGATCCACGTGAACGGCTGAGGGCCAGTGGAGAGGGTAAAATATTTCACAGCTGGTAACATGTGCCCTTTTGAGAACAACTGTTTTTGGCAGGTTATCCAAGTGACTTGCACTGTCTCACACTTTTTCTAGTCATCAGACAGGTGTTGCTGCGTAATGTGCACTGTTGTGCTGTTGAGCTAAGCCACGTTGTAGCTTGGAAAAGATGACTGCATGTGTTGTTTTTGTGGCTTTTGTCAAGAGTTCAAGTCATTCAGGCAGTGTCCACTATGGTAACCCTTTGTCTGTATATGAAACGTATGCTCTCTGAGATACTTAAGAATAGTGATTTCACCATCCTGATGGAAAATTTAAATTTCTTGCAAGAAAGCTGCTAATGACACAAGATTTTTTATATATAGCAGAACCCCTGTCCTTGACTTGTTACTTATTTCTTTTTTTCCCTTTAACCTCACAGGAGCAGCGCAGTCTACTGCGCACTGTGATGAGAGGATTCTCCTTGAGCATTCCTGCTGTCGGCAGGTGTGCGACACCTTGGCTGCGGCCGCTAATGCTCCCGATGTTGCACAGATCACACACCCCATGTTTGTGGATCATACAGGGATACAAGACATGCATGAAAGTCCACAGGAGCTCACTGAGCACAGGTCGTCATTGCCAGGGAACCTGCATGGCACTCAGAGGGTCAGTCCGCCTCGACTTAAGGACAGCATGGGAGGTCTACGCAATGCAGACTCGGATGGTGCGGTGTATGACCGAGACGGCGAACTGTGGAGTTCTTTTGTTCAAGAAAGCATTGACACACATACAAATTATAGAGACTGCTCATATGAAACAGAGTCGTACGCACAGATTCTTTCAGTTCGTAAAGAGGTACAACCTGCACGTTCCTCAATGGACGGTTCTGCTAACAGCTGCTGTGCTCTTGGGGGCCCAGGCATTTGCGTGTTTGACACCGTATGTGTGAAAAAAGAGACAGACATGCAGACTGTATGTACTGAAGGAACCATGTCTGGTTTTGACCCGGGCAAGTCCAGAGAGCTCCCTCAGGGAAGGTGTGTAACATTACCAAACCTAGAGCAGCAACATGAGGAAGCTGCACAACATGTAGAGCCAAGGACTTACAGAGCTGAATCAGCCTTATACACTCCGAGTAAGGAAGGGTATACCTTGAATAACAGGGTAAATGCAGCAGCCAAGATGAAGAACCACTGGAGAACCAGCGCTGGAGAAAAGCTGTTCATTTGTTCTCACTGTGGGAAGAGCTTCAGTCGCTTGCCTTACCTTAAAATACACCAGCGGAGTCACACAGGAGAGAGACCATTCAGCTGCACGCAGTGTGGAAAGTGCTTCCACTGTTCTTCTCACCTAAAAATACACCTTCGAACACACACGGGGGAGAGACCATACAGCTGTGTTACCTGTGGCAAACGATTCACTCAGCAAAGTAGCCTTAAAACACATCAGAGTGTTCACAGTGGAGAGAGACCATTTTCCTGCACGCAGTGTGGAAAAAGGTTTGCGCTGTTGCATCACCTTAAAAGACACAGAATTATTCACACGGGTGAAAACTGAATTTTGAAGTCAGCGGATTTGGGTTGTCATCATGCTGCCAATTTTGTGATGCAATTTTCCTGGTAAAATGTGTAATTGCATGAAGGTTTGATTTCATTACGTGTCATGTAATTTTCATTTTTTGCCATCATGAAATCTGACAATGGCTGCAACTGGTGACAGACATTGTGGGTTGAAGACATCCTTTGGCTTTCCTCAAATGTAAACCCATCTAAATGTTGGAAATAGGGTGAAAGACAGTATGTTACCTTTTTCCATTGATCTGGGGTCCAAGTTTTATACTCCTTTTACCAGGTT
This sequence comes from Scleropages formosus, assembly GCF_900964775.1. Classification (NCBI taxonomy): domain Eukaryota; kingdom Metazoa; phylum Chordata; class Actinopteri; order Osteoglossiformes; family Osteoglossidae; genus Scleropages; species Scleropages formosus. Next base: position 16,297,427 of record NC_041806.1, read on the forward strand.
GTGATGCTTTGTCTGCTGGCCTTGGATACAGACGGTTACCGAATGGCAGCCCTACCATAAATTCCAGCTTTTGAATGTCATGCTGGTCAGTTTTTGTTGCAACTGGGTCACAAAGACACTCATTCAATTCTATGGTAATTTTATGGCTGTACTTTTGGGGCATTTAGCGACTTTCCTGTGAAGTGTCTGTCTATCCCTGTTGGTGAACTTTGACTTATGACCACTATTCCTCTTTGTCAATGTAGTTTTTCCATGTCTTTCATATGCTGTTACTGTCTTGGAGTGTTCTCCTTGACACATTAAATTGTTTTGCAGTTTCTTTGACTGACACCTGCAGTTCTGGCACCGACTGTCTGGTCTCTTTAGAAGGTCATTTTACTCCTCAGAGCTCTTTCATAGCGATATGCTACTAATTGACCGTCAACCATTTATGACTCAACTTTGCCGCAGTATTTGTAAGTCCATCCATCTTTCTCCGCTTATCCGGGACCGGGTCGCAGGGGCAGTAGTCCAAGCAGAGCCCCCCAGACTTCCCTCTCCCCGCACACCTCCTCCAGCTCCTCTGGGGGAACTCCAAGGCGTTCCCAGGCCAGCTGGGAGACGTAGTCTCTCCAACATGTCCTGGGTCTGCCCCGAGGCCTCCTCCCAGTGGGAGATGCCCGGAACACCTCCCCAGGGAGGCGTCCAGGAGGCATCTGGAACAGATGCCTGAGCCACCTCAACTGGCTCCTCTCGATGCGGAGGAGCAGCGACTCTACTCCGAGCTCCTCACCCATTCCCTAGATTCCATCGCCCAGCCACTCTGCGAAGGAAACTTATTTCTGCCGCTTGTATCCGCGATCTCATTCTTTCGGTCATGATTCAGAGTTCATGACCATAGGTGAGGGTAGGAACGTAGATCGACGGGTAAATTGAGAGCTTCACCTTACAACTCAGCTCCTTCTTCACCACAACAGACCGGTACAATGACCGCATTACTGCGGATGCCGCATCGATCCGTCCGTCAACCTGCCGCTCCATTTTTCCCTCACTCGTGAACAAGACCCCGAGATACTTAAACTCCTCCACTTGAGGGAGCAACTCCCCCCTAACCCGGAGGGAGCAATCCACCTTTTTCCGACTGAGAACCATGGCCTCGGATTTGGAGGTGCTGATTCTCATCCCCGCCGCTTCGCACTCGGCTGCAAACCTCCCCAGTGCACGCTGCAAGTCTTGACTTGATGAAGCCAACAGGACCACATCGTCCGCAAAAAGCAGAGACGAGATCTCGCGGCCACCAAAACAGACACCCTCCGTTCCCTGGCTGTGCCTAGAAATTCTGTCCATGAAGATAATGAACAGAATCGGTGACAAAGGGCAGCCCTGGCGGAGTCCAACATGCACCAGGAACAGGTCTGACTTACTGCCGGCAATGCGAACCAAGCTCCTGCTCCGGTCATACAGGGAACGAACAGCCCGTAGCAGCGAGCCCTGAACCCCATAATCCCGAAGCACCCCCTACAGGATGCCACAAGGGACACGATCGAATGCCTTCTCCAGGTCCACAAAACACATATGGACTGGTTGGGCAAACTCCCATGAACCCTCCAACACCCTAGTGAGGGTATAGAGCTGGTCCAGTGTTCCACGGCCAAGGCGAAAACCATATTGCTTCTTCTGAATCCGAGGTTCGACTATCGGTCGGATTCTCCTCTCCAGTACCCCGGCATAGACTTTCCCAGGGAGGCTAAGGAGTGTGATCCCCCTATAGTTGGAACACAATCTCCGGTCCCTTCTTAAAAAGAGGGACCACCACCCCAGTCTGCCAGTCCAGAGGCACCGTTCCCGAGCTCCACGCAATGCTGCAGAGGTGTGTCAGCCAAGACAGCCCCACAACATCCAGAGACTTGAGAAACTCAGGGCAGATCTCATCCACCCCCAGATCCTTGCCACCGAGGAGTTTTTTGACTACCTCAGCAACTTCAGCCAGGGTAATGGACTAGTCCCCGGTCTCAGCTTCCTCTATGGAAGGTGTGTCGGAGGGATTGAGGAGATCCTCAAAGTACTCCTTCCACTGCCCGAGGACATCCTCAGTTGAGGTCAGCAGCACACCACACACACACACACACACATTTTCAGAACCACCTGTCCCATACAGGGTCACAGGGAACCCCAGACCCACCAGAGAGCAGGAGTGTGGTCCAACCCACTGCGCCACCACACCCCCTCAGCAGCGCACCACTTCCACTGTAAACAGTGTTGACGGAACACTGCTTCCCCTGTCAGAGAGGTCTTCAACTCCCACCTCCGACAGAGCTTCAACCAGGTCCCGAGGGAGGTGGGGGACATTGAGTCTGAATGGACTATGTTCCGCGCCTCCATTGTCGGGGCGGCGGTTCGAAGCTGCGGCCATAAGGTCTCCGGCGCCTGTCACGGCGGCAATCCCCGAACACGGTGGTGGACACCGGAAGTAAGGGATGCCGTCAAGCTGAAGAAGGAGTTCTATCAGGCCTGGCTGGCTCATGGGACTCCTGAAGCAGCTGACAGGTACCGACGGGCCAAACGGAGCGCGGCTCTGGCAGTCGCCGCGGCAAAAACTCGGGCTTGGGAGGAGTTCGGTGAGGCCATGGAGGAAGACTTTCGGTCGGCCTCAAAGAGATTCTGGCAAACCGTCCGGCGACTCAGAGGGGGGAAGCGGTGTTCCACGAACACTGTTTACAGTGGAAGTGGTGCGCTGCTGACCTCAGCTGAGGATGTTCTCGGGCGGTGGAAGGAGTACTTCGAGGATCTCCTCAATCCCTCCGACACACCTTCCGTAGAGGAAGCGGAGGCTGGGGACTTGGAGGGGGACTCGTCCATTACCCTGGCTGAAGTTGCTGAGGTAGTCAAAAAACTCCTCGGTGGCAAGGCTCCGGGGGTGGATGAGATCCGCCCCGAGTTTCTCAAGTCTCTGGATGGTGTGGGGCTGTCTTGGCTGACACGCCTCTGCAGCATCGCGTGGAGTTCGGGAACGGTGCCTCTGGACTGGCAGACCGGGGTGGTGGTCCCTCTTTCTAAGAAGGGGGACCGGAGATTGTGTTCCAACTACAGGGGGATCACACTCCTTAGCCTCCCTGGGAAAGTCTATGCCAGGGTACTGGAAAGGAGAATCCGACCGATAGTCGAACCTCGGATTCAGGAGGAGCAATGCGGTTTTCGCCCTGGCCGTGGAACACTGGACCAGCTCTATACCCTCACTAGGGTGCTGGAGGGTTCGTGGGAGTTTGCCCAACCAGTCCATATGTGTTTTGTGGACCTGGAGAAGGCATTCGACCGTGTCCCTTGTGGCATCCTGTGGGGGGTACTTCGGGATTATGGGGTTCGGGGCTCGTTGCTACGGGCTGTTCGTTCCCTGTATGACCGGAGCAGGAGCTTGGTTCGCATTGCCGGCAGTAAGTCAGACCTGTTCCCGGTGCATGTTGGACTCCGCCAGGGCTGCCTTTGTCACCGATTCTGTTCATTATCTTTATGGACAGAATTTCTAGGCGCAGTCAGGGAACGGAGGGTGTCTGTTTTGGTGGCCGCGAGATCTCGTCTCTGCTTTTTGCGGACGATGTGGTCCTGTTGGCTTCATCAAGTCAAGACTTGCAGCGTGCACTGGGGAGGTTTGCAGCCGAGTGCGAAGCGGCGGGGATGAGAATCAGCACCTCCAAATCCGAGGCCATGGTTCTCAGTCGGAAAAAGGTGGATTGCCCCCTCCGGGTTAGGGGGGAGTTGCTCCCTCAAGTGGAGGAGTTTAAGTATCTCGGGGTCTTGTTCACGAGTGAGGGAAAAATGGAGCGGGTTGACAGACGGATCGGTGCGGCGTCCGCAGTAATGCGGTCATTGTACCGGTCTGTTGTGGTGAAGAGGGAGCTGAGTCGTAAGGCGAAACTCTCAATTTACCGGTCGATCTACGTTCCTACCCTCACCTATGGTCATGAACTCTGGATCATGACCGAAAGAATGAGATCGCGGATACAAGCGGCAGAAATGAGTTTCCTCCGCAGAGTGGCTGGGCGCACCCTTAGGGATAGGGTGAGGAGCTCAGTCACCCGGGAGGAGCTCGGAGTAGAGCCGCTGCTCCTCCGCATCGAGAGGAGCCAGTTGAGGTGGCTCGGGCATCTGTTCTGGACGCCTCCCTGGGGAGGTGTTCCGGGCTTGTCCCACTGGGAGGAGGCCTCGGGGCAGACCCAGGACACGTTGGAGAGACTATGTTTCCCGGCTGGCCTGGGAACGCCTTGGGGTTCCCCCAGAGGAACTGGAGGAGGTGTGCGGGGAGAGGGAAGTCTGGAGGACTCCGCTCGGACTGCTGCCCCCGCGACCCGGCCCCGGATAAAAGGGGAGGAAGATGGATGGATGGATGGATGCTTCTGTTTAGGCTGAAAATGCTCTGAAAAACTGAGCGGTCAGGGGCTATACCTGCATCTGCAGGAATGTGTGCAAAAGAAAAATTCAGGTATGGGATATATGTGGTTTGTCCAGATTGTTCTCATTCCTCCAGACATGCAAGGTTAGAAAACAATTAATTACCGGAAGAGTAATTACAGGAAGGATCCCTGCTGATCTCCCTGTCTGAAAAAGCCATCATACTGTAGATAATATATCAAAATGAACTGTGGAAGGAAACTCTGTAAAGACAATTTTGGTAAAGTTAGATTAGGAAGAATCCATGTGTTCTGAGACACAGGGGGCTATTGGGGGAAAAATATATATAGCAGCCAAATCGTGATGGTCACAAAAGATGAAACCTTTACTTTTCTAAAACAAATGCAAAGCAAAGATGTCTCCAAGTTCTATACAAGCATATAATTGGTTCATCACATCTGACCCAAGGAATACAAAGTATAAAAGTATTAAAGAGAGGGGGGATGCAGACACAATCAAAAGCAGTAAAAAAGAGTAATGACAGTAAAATAAGAGCAGTAACACTGAAAGTAATAAGGGCAGTAAACATAGTATAGTAGTGTATAGTGTAACTGTGCCAACGGTCAGGTTAGCCAGCTGAAACCCCCACTGTATCCTTCACACTCAGTTGTGTTTGATGCGGGACACCATACTGGAGACCAGCTTCTCCAGCTGCTCGGCCCGTTGCTTCCCAGTCTGCAGCACTTCCTCATGGTTGGCCTTCTCCTCACTGTTGTAGTCCATCACCGCCTTGTTGGTGATCAGCGACAGGGCAAAGACACGCATGCCGCAGTGGCGGGCCACAATCACCTCATGGACTGTGCTCATTCCTGATGGATGGACACACACACATACACACATACCTTAATTCTGTCACCTGCTTTCATAGCCATCAAGACTGAAAGGCACTTAGAGCTCTTTCTGAGGTCCTACAAGATCTCTAGATTACAGCATAGTATGGAATGCTAACCTGCTTAAGTAATGCTCAACTCTTCAGGTTTTTATTAATTTTTTTATAGTGCATTTGTTGTTAACAGTACATGCGCTGACAGTTGTCATAGTTTGGGGTCACACTAACCGACAGCATCCGCCCCCAGTCTGTGCAGCATGCGGCATTCTGCAATGGTCTCGTAGGAGGGTCCACCCAACACGCAGTAGACTCCTTCACGCAGGAAGTCCTTGTAACCGAGTTCCTCGCCCACGTCCTGTGCCAGCTGTCTCAGGTCCCGGTCATATGCATCTGACATGCAAGGGAATCGCACTCCGAACCTGGAGGACAGTATCACAGTTACATACCGGCAACTGTCACACTCCTTGACTTCTGGATTAGTCACATTCCACTGCATACCTGTTGCTCTGCTCCACCTTCCAAATTAGCTTAAACACACATTAACATGAAGAACGTGACACACACTCCACGATAACAACCATATATATATATATGCAATCAAAAAGCCCATTCACACAGACACAAAGACAGACGCCCGAGACTCTTACCGCTCCCACCTTCCAAATTAGCTTAAACACACATTAACATGAAGAACGTGACACACACTCCACGATAACAACCATATATATATATATATGCAATCAAAAAGCCCATTCACACAGACACAAAGACAGACGCCCGAGACTCTTACCGCTCGTCGTTTTTCCCTGCCAGTGGGTTGACCCCAGCAAAACCTGGCATGTTGATATGGTCCTTGATGATCATGATGTCCCCCACCTTGTAGTCCTCATTCAACCCTCCAGCTGCATTGGTCAGGATCACCGTTTTCACCCCCAGGAGCTTGAAGATCCTCATAGGCAGTGTGGTCTGCAACACCGGAGCCATGAATATTCGCATTGTACAGTGCAATGCAAAGTAGAGAGGAATAAATTTCATCTTATTCTTGTTGGCAGAGAGAGAAAGAAAAGATACAGAATAGGCTAAACAGCACGGAAATCACGGCACATGTCTGAAGAGGTGACAGTATGCGTAAATAAATATACACCTTTTGGACAGGGTGTCCTTCATATAGATGGAATCTGCCCTGCATGCAGACACAGGGTTTCCCTTCCAACATCCCAAACACGAGCTGTCCTGTATGTCCAAGCACTGCAACATATGAGGAAATACCAGTGATGTCTCTTGAGTCCACACAGATGCTCAAGCAATCAGTTCTTCACTCTATTAATTACCTACCTGTACTGTAATCGTATATGATACATTACATAATGAGCAAATAACAACTATTCGACAACCATTCCCATTTGCAGTACGCAGGAGTGTGGCTATACTAACATTTGGCATTCTTGGCCACACTTGGTTGAGGAGGGTAAGATATGGCAAGACTGTTTTACATGCACTGCCTGAGGACAGTGCTGTGGAACTTGAACTGGTGTGGATGGCAATGCAGCCCAGTGCACCTGGTTTATGCTGTTGTGCATTTGGTGTGTTGTTTGGTTTATATTTTCAGTAGAGAACTCCATAACGAGACTCCATGCAGCGTCACACCTAGTCACTCCCCAAACCGAGCACACCTCAGCATACCACCCCATTCCACAAAGATCAAACTGCACTCGCTCACTTCATATTCTTACCTGGAACATATGAATTAAAAATACTCTACTGTCAACCCAATATAATGTGGATGTTGGGGAAAAGATATGTTTGACTGCATTATATTTAATGCACCCATTCACAACTAGAGGAACTGGCCACCAACAATTTAGGGCAAGTACCTTGCTCAAGGGCAATATAGCTAGAGGTGGGGACTGAACCTGCAACCTTTGGATCTAAACTCCAACCACTACACTACCAGCTGTCTACTGCATGTACCTCTGACAATGTGACACAGAAAAGTGACAACAGCAACATCCACAGACCACTCACCAGTGCTCTGAGGGAAACTGGGGATGTCCTCATATTTGAAGACCACCTGATCCTTCAACATCTCTCCCAGGCCCCCGAGACCGGAACCGCACACAATGCCCACTTGTGGACGCGCTGCCTTTTGAGCCAGAAGCCACTCTGCTGTGCTCTTGCACTCCTCATAGCCATAACTGATAAGAGGATTTGATTAAAAATGAGAGTCAAATACCCCCATACCAGTATAAAAAACGTGGTGGTCGTCACAGTTCTAACATTGTCATTGTCTTTTCTGTAATTATAGTAACACTTATAAGGGGCCTCTGGAACATTCTTAACGTTCAGCTTACTCTCCCTCCCCCATCTAGATCAGAAAATACCACTTTTAAACAGAGCCATTTTAGTAAAATCATTAAAGTGAAACACCAGTAAAATGTGATTTCTGAGATAAAGACTGTGGTTTATGCTCTTCCAGTATTTTAAGTCCCATGACCTGACTGGTAAATATAAAAATTGCACATCTTTCAGTGACATTTTGAAAACTGTACAGAGACATGACTTGAGGGCCCAGTCATGTGGTGAGCAGGGGAGACATGGTCTCATAATTAAGATCATCCAGCTGCACCGATTTAGCACCAAATAAAAGCACCTAACAGAAAGCAGCTGACCTTACAGTAATTTCTCATGTCTGCATCCACCATCCATATCTCACTTAGATCAAATAAGTCGGTACCACTTTACATTTTTCATGTATTTTAAAAAGTTGGGGGTAAATAAAAAGCATAATTGCACATTTTAATGCAGAAAAGCTATTCTAATTAGAATAATGTTCTGCCCACTGCACTAATATAATATATATACATATAATCACACACACACACACACTTTCTGAACCGCTTTGTCCCATACGGGGTCACGGGGAACCGGAGCCTACCCGGCAACACAGGACGTAAGGCCGGAGGGGACACACCAAGGACGGGACGCCAGTCCGTCGCAAGGCACCCCAAGCGGGACTCGAACCCCAGACCCACTGGAGAGCAGGACCCGGTCCAACCCACTGCGCCACTGCGCTCCCCGCATTACATATAATCAGTGTTGTACAAATGAACTGCTACGCTGGCAATATTTTGTTCTAAATTATATGGGAGTATGTGATAATTCCACCAGGCTTATGAAGCACATTAATTTCTAAGTATTAGGAACAGTTAGAATACAGTTACATTTACTTCTTTATGTCCACCTCTCTGTTGCCCTCGATTATGACATTTAGTTGATTCCTCGGGAAGTGCATTGAAATGCCTTTTTCAGAGATGCCTAATATTACATGAAGGCAACTGTTTCGAGGAAGACAACATAAAAGATAAAGGCCAACCTCATAATAAAGCTGGCTGTCCTGTGCCCTCAGATCTTTTAGTAATACCAATTAAATTAACTTCAATTGTTTTTAGAACTTCATGTTTCTGCTACAATTTAATAGACCCGTGTTTACGCTTCCAGCCCCTAAGTGTCAGTAAAACGCACCTAAACAGTCGTGTTTTCACGAGTCTTGGTGATTCTAACAGCGCGCCAAAGAGGCGTTCTGTTACCATAGAGACCAAATGGCGATAATAACATTGAAAATGGCTCGAATTTGAGGGAAGCTGCGCTCTGATTAAAGTTAAGACATATTATTTAGTTTGGAACATAAATATTTTAGAATTTCTCGACTTACTCTGGGGTAATTTCAGGAAACATCATTTAGGTATGAGATCCGCCAGTAATTCAACAATACACTCCTCCGTAATTTTTGAATTAAAAAAAAAAACTAAACGGTGTACAAACTAACTGCTGATTTATAAATTGCTCCTCCCCGTCACCCTCGTGTGACGCAAACAGTGACGTAATAAATCCTCGTTGAATGATCCATGGGCGTTTTCCGAAACATACACACCTTCTTGCGTCGATTGCTAATTTACATCTTGTTGTATTGTTACATATTGTTACCATAGCAACTGCAGTGGCGCTCCTTTAGAGCGCGGAGAGTGGCATGAAACAGGAAGGTTTTTAACACTGACGAGACTAAAAAGAACTGAAGTACACTAGTACAATTGTATTATTTGTTTTAATAGAACGTTCAAATGTATTGCAAGACAAAGTAGTTTAATATATAAAAAAACAGGCGACAAAAACAAAAAAGGCTATGTAAACTTAATTTGGAATGCTTCGATATGAATGTTTAATTCTGATTTTATATTTTTTTTTCTTTGTCATTTTAATCATGTACCGTTCAAATGGTTTGTACAGTTTCGCATTTGTTGAGAGAGATTTTTTTTTGTTTGTTTTGCCCTGAAGAATTGTATACCCGCTCTTTTTTGTAATAAAAGAAAATAGAACACTTATTTTCAGGCAACTTACAATATCAAATAACGTGAAAACCTGTGTCAGATCAGCAGAGGTGGGTGCTAATGAGTTTAATTTAGTTTAATAGCTGATGCACTTACATTTACATTTATTCATTTAGCAGATGCTTTTGTCCAAAGTGACGTACATCTCAGCAAAAGTACAATATATATGCATTACATTAAGAGATGGAGACGTAGCTGCAGACATGAGTCTCAAGTAAACCTAGTTTGTTCCCTATCACTTGCTGCACCGAGGTTCATCGTTCAAGTAGGTGCATAAAACACAGGATAGACAAATCCTCAAACCCTCCTACCAATGTTTTTTTTAATATAAGATACACAAGCAAATACAATGCCGCAGTAGTGGCTGAATGAAGGCTTTATCTGGGGATGCTCATGAAGTTATGGTGCATGAACATTTATACTGTACATGAGCCGGAGAGATCTTAGGCAAAATGGGTCCGGAAACAGTGAGTTTTCAGACCCTTCTTGAATGCAGACAGAATTTCAACAGTTCTGAGTGAGAGGGGAAGGTCATTCCACCACAGCGGAACCAGAACCAAGAACCTCCGTGCTTTACCTTTCGTGCGCGGGACTACCAAGCGAGCAGAAATAGACAAGCAAAGGGGTCTGGCTGGGATGTAGTGGATGATCAAGTCTTGTAAATAGCTGGGAGCAGTTCTATTGATTCCCTTCCTGGATCGGAGTCTTGGCGTAGCGGAAGGGATAGCATGATCTAGGGATCTCCAGAGCTGTGTCGTTGGGAGCATTATGCTTCTGGGAGGGTCTTCCAAGGCGAACAGGTCTGGAGTGAAGATCCAGACTAACACGATCCAAAAACCTCCACGAAAAAAGTAAACAAGAGAACGTTTACCCTGCCTGGAATAGGGTCACCGGGACCTATCCCTGGAGCCAGGCCTGGGGGTAGTGTTCCTAAGCGAGCACCTGGTGGCCGGGCTCAGCCTGAAAAGGCATTGTGGGGGGGCCATGTGGGCCCACCACCTGCAAGGTCCAGCATGGGGGTCCAGTGCTATGTATACCTGGTGGCGGGAGGGGGTGGGGTGGTGCATGGCGTCACGGCCCCTCGCGACGAAAACTGGCTCTTGGTACATGGAATGTCACCTCACTTGGGGGGAAGGAGTCGGAACTGGTCCGGGAGGTTGAGAAATACCAACTAGATATAGTTGGGCTCAACTCCACTCACAGTGTTGGCTCTGGAACCAAACTCCTCGATAGGGGGTGGTCCCTCTCCTACTCAGGAGTTGCACGAGGTGAGAGGTGCCAGGCGGGTGTGGGGATACTCACAAGTCCCCGGCTGGCTGCCATACAGCTGGAGTTTGCCCCGGTGGATGAGAGGGTCGCCTCAATGTGACTTAGGGTTGCAGAGAGGGAAACTTTGACTGTTGTGTGTGCTTATGCACCAAACAGCAGTTCAGAGTATTTGGCCTTCTTGGAGAAGGTGGGAGGGGTTCTGGACAGGGCCCCACCTACAGACTCCATAGTCCTGCTGGGGGACTTCAACGCTCATGTTGGCAATGACTGGAAAATCTGGCGGGGGGGTTATTGGGAAGAACGGCCTGCCTGATCTGAACCCGAATGGTGAAATGTTATTGGACTTCTGTGCTAGTCATGGTTTGTCCATAACAAACACCATGTTCGAACACAAGGATGCTCATAAGTGTACTTGGTACCAGAGCTCCTTGGGCCAAAGGTCAATGATCGACTTTGTAGTCGTTTCTTCTGACTTGAGGCCACATGTTCTGGACACTCGGGTGAAGAGAGGTGCTGAGCTGTCAACTGATCACCATCTGGTGGTGAGTTGGATCAAATGGCGGGAAAAACTGATGGACAGACCCGGTAGGCCCAGGAGTTTAATGAGGGTGTGCTGGGAACGACTGTCAGAGGACCTTATCCAGAATGATTTTAACTCACACCTCCGGGAGAGCTTCTCCCATGTCCCAGAGGAGGTAGGGGACATGGAGTCTGAATGGACCCTGTTCAAAACCTCCGTTGTGGAAGCAGTCAGGCACATCTGTGGCCAAAAGCTTGTTGGTGCCAGCCAGGGCAGCAACCCGAAAACCCGCTGGTGGACACCAGTGGTGAGGGAAGCTGTCAAGCTGAAGAAGGAGGCCTTTAGGGCCTGGTTGGCTCTGGGTACTCCTGACTCAGCAGACGGGTACCAGCAGGGGTGGTGGTCCCTATCTTTAAGAAAGGGGACCGGAGAGTGTGTGCTAACTATCAGGGAATCACACTTCTCAGCTTCCCTGGGAAAGTCTATGCCGGGGTGCTGGAGAGGATGCTCCAGCCGATAGTTGAACCTCAGATTGAATAGGAACAATGCGGATTCCGCCCTGGACATGGAACAGTGGACTAGATTTTTACCCTCTCACAGATCATTGAAGGGGCATGGGAATTTGCTAATCCAGTCTACATGTGTTTTGTGGACTTGGAGAAGGCCTATGACCGTGTTCCCCGAGAAATTCTGTAGGAGGTGCTTCGGGAGTATGGGGTACCGGGGCCACTATTGCGGGCCATTCGGTCCTTTTACATACGGAGCAAAAGCTGTGTCTGCATACTCAGCATTAAGTCAGGCCTGTTCAGTGTGGGTGTTGGACTCCGCCAAGGTTGTGCCTTGTCTCCACTCCTGTTTGTGGTTTTCATGGAAAGGATATCAAGGCGCAGTTGAGGTCAGAAGGCATTCTGTGTGGGAGTCGGATGGTGACGTCTCTGCTTTTTGCATATGTTGTTGTCCTTTTGGCACCGACACATGGCTGCCTCCAGCATGCACTGGAACGGTTTGCAGCCAAGTGTGAAGCAGTGGGGATGAGGATCAGCACCTCAAAGTCTGAGCCCATGGTTCTCTCACAGAAAAGGATGGTATGCCCCCTCCAGGTAAGGGGAGAGTTTTTGCCCCAGGTGGAGGAGTTCAAGTATCTTGGGGTCTTGTTCACAAGTGAAGGGAGAAGGGAGCATGAGACTGGCTGCAGACTGGGAGCAGCAGCAGCAGTAATGTGGTCGCTGTACCGGACTGTAGTGGTGAAGGGGGAGCTGAGCCATAAGGCGAGCTCTCCATTTACCAGTCGATCTACGTCCTTACCCTCACCTATGGTCATCAACTCTGGGTGATGACCGAAAGAATAAAATCGTGGATACAAGCGGCCGAAATGAGTTTTCTCCGCAGGGTGCTAGGACTCACTTTCCGTGACAGGGTGAGGAGTTCGGACATCCAGGAAGAACTCGGAGTAGAGCCGCTACTCCTTCATATTGAGAGGAGCCAGTTGAGGTGGTTCTGGCATCTGATACAGATGCCCCCTGGACGCCTCCCTTTGAAGGTATTCCAAGCACGGCCAACTGGGACGAGGCCCCGAGGTCGGCCCAGGACCCACTGGAGAGATTATATCTCACAGTTGGCCTGGGAACGGCTGGGGATCCCCCAGGTTGAGCTGGAGGAGGTTGCGGGGGACAGGGGCGGCTGGGCCTCTCTGCTCTCCCTGCTGCCACCGCGACCCTTTTAGGACAAGTGGGACAGAAGATGGATGGATGGATGGATGGATAGACAGTTCTATTGATGCATTTGTAGACAGTAACCAGGGTGTTGAATTTGATTCGGGCAGATATAGGAAGCCAGTGCAGAGAAACAAGTAGAGGAGATACGTGGGAACGCTTTGGCAAATCAAACACAACTCGTGCAGCAGCATTCTGTATCAGCTGCAGAGATTTGATGGCAGTAGCAGGAATACCACACAGGAGTCGGGAGAGTTGCACTAGTCCAGATGGGAAGTCACCATGGCCTGAGCAGAGTCAATTGTGGGGTAGGGACGGATCCTACGAATATTATGGAGGATGTATCTGCAGGACCGGGTTGTGGCTTTGATGTGCTGAAAGAAAGTACTGAAGTAAATTTTCCAGAGAACTTATACTTCTGCATAGTTTTTCAAAACTTAACGTAGTTTTTTTAGTAAAAACTATTTGTTTACTCCACTACATTTCTATAACCATTTCCTTTAACCTCTGAATTTTATGCTTAAGGGGTTAGTGCAATGCACAAACTACACCTTTTATTGTTATTTTTTGCTGGGAACTATTAGTGACACCCCTTTCTTGGATTTCACTAGCCAGTGTTTGTCTCTCAGTTTTCCGCTAGATTCAGAGCCATGGCACAGTTGTGCAACTGCTCAGTTAACATGAAAATTCATGGTTGCAAAGAAATGGGTTCAGCTTAGGGTAAATACATTTGCTCAAGGGCAATGTACTAGTCAGTGGTTAGGAGCAGGATTTGAACTGGCAATCTTCGGAATCCAATTCAAACATACGTTGCATGACTCCAAGAACTGCAGACAAAAATCTTGTTTAAGTACCTGAGGTTGTAGAGATGGGAGTTTGCACAAGTGTGTCATATAAACAGTCCGCAGTGATAGAGATGGAAAGACAAAAAAAAAAAAAAAAAACAAAAGTATTCAAATAAGGTGCTGGCAGCATAAAGGCACCAAATGTAAGCATATGTAACAGTTCAGTCTGGTAAAACTCTGGAGGGTCTGGGGTCATAGTTGGTGTGCAAAACAAAAATTCTGGTGTGCAGTGTATTAGGTTGCTCAGCTTGTCCTCGTTGTTCCAGACATGTAATGTTAGAAAATACAGCAATTATGGATTTACACTCAAAGTTAGGAAACAAATAAAGTACTGCCTGAGGTCTAGAGTTTGCCACACTGGGATGGAGACAGGGAGGGGTTCCTATACTTAGGATAAATTACACCTAGGCTTTCAAATGAACAGTTTTAGGAAAGAACTTTGCTAGACTAATTGTCTGAGAAAGGCATAAAATACTGTTCATTATGTAAGAATATCAAATGTGGAAAATTCTGACAAAGGACAGACTGTAAAGAAGTTACATTAGGAAGAATCTTAAGTAACAAAAGTTAAAACACTGAAGTGTACTCTTGAAAAGACATCTTTAATTGCATACACTGAAAAGATATTCAGACATGTCATAAACATGGAAGGTATCGCAACGTGGACCCTTCAACCTTAATCATAGAAGGCTACCGATATGAAAGATGCTGCGATGTTAAACATTGTACCTGTAACTGGCTGTAAGTAATTTCAAATTATCAACGTAACAGAACATCAACAATTTCAGGGCAAAATGGCCAGACACTACATTCCATAAATAGGTTCAAGTCACGTTGTATAAATAATATTAAAACCGTTAAATATACTTAAAAATGATCTCGAAACAGTCAAATTATTCATTAAATACAGAAAATGACCAGTGAGTGAATTCTCCATAAGTAGTCAAAATGATTTCCCAGCCACATAATTTGTCCATCTACTTGCATGTGTTATCTGCAGAAAACAAGTTGCACTTTTACTGCTCTTAAAGAAATAAATACAATAAGGTTAAAAAAGCGATAAAAAAAATCTTGAAGATATCTCCAAGTTAATTAAGACATGTACAACTGATTCATGCTTCACAAATCTATGGACAACTGACCCAAAGAATAAAGATTGTACAGTTAAAAATGGCGGACGGGGGTGATTCAGACATAACCAAGAGCAGTAATACAGCAGTGTACAACGTAATGGTGCCAACAGCCATGGCAGCCAGAACCCCCATTGTACCCTTCACACAGAGTTGTTGTTGTGTTCGATGCGGGCCACCATGGTGGAGACCAGCTCTTCCAGCTGCTCGGCCCGTTGCTTCCCAGTCTGCAGCACTTCCTCATGGTTGGCCTTCTCCTCACTGTTGTAGTCCATCACCGCCTTGTTGGTGATCAGCGACAGGGCAAAGACACGCATGCCGCAGTGGCGGGCCACAATCACCTCATGGACTGTGCTCATTCCTGATGGATGGACACACACACACACACACATACACACATACCTTAATTCTGTCACCTGCTTTCATAGCCATCAAGACTGAAAGGCACTTAGAGCTCTTTCTGAGGTCCTGCAAGATCTCTAGATTACAGCATAGTATGGAATGCTAACCTGCTTAAGCAATGCTCAACTCTCCAGGTTTTTATTAAAGTACATTAGTTGTTAACAGAACATGCGCTGACAGTTGTCATAGTTCGGGGTCACACTAACCGACAGCATCCGCCCCCAGTCTGTACAGCATGCGGCATTCTGCAATGGTCTCGAAGGAGGGTCCACCCAGCACGCAGTAGACTCCTTCACGCAGGAAGTCCTTGTAACCGAGTTCCTCGCCCACGTCCTGTGCCAGCTGTCTCAGGTCCCGGTCATATGCATCTGACATGCAAGGGAATCGCACTCCGAACCTGGAGGACAGTATCACAGTTACATACCGGCAACTGTCACACTCCTTGACTTCTGGATTAGTCACATTCCACTGCATACCTGTTGCTCTGCTCCACCTTCCAAATTAGCTTAAACACACATTAACATGAAGAATGTGACACACACTCCACGATAACAACCATATATATATGCAATCAAAAAGCCCATTCACACAGACACAAAGACAGACGCCCGAGACTCACCGCTCGTCGTTTTGCCCTGCCAGCGGGTTGACCCCAGCAAAGCCTGGCATGTTGATATGGTCCTTGATGATCATGATGTCCCCCACCTTGTAGTCCTCATTCAATCCCCCAGCTGCATTGGTCAGGATCACCATTTCCACCCCCAAGAGCTTGAAGATCCTCATGGGCAGTGTGGTCTGCAAAACAGGAACACCACATATGCAATGATAATTTATCATTTTTCCTGTTTGTAGATACAGAAAGGTTGTACAGAATAAAGGTAGTGCACAGAAGGGCAAGTGCAGCAGAATCTTGGGAGTTGTACAGGGATGGATGCACACCTTCTGGACAGGGTATCCTTCATACAGATGGAATCTGCCCTGCATGCAGACACAAGGCTTGCCTTTCAAGGTCCCAAACACAAGCCGTCCTGCATGTCCACGCACTGCAAACACATTAATGCATCAGAATCCACATAGGTGCTCATGCAATCGCATTCAAGAATCTCCATCACATGACTTACAAGAACCCAAACAACTGTTCATCAGTAGGAGTACTGTGGCAATAGTTATCTGGGTGGTGAATCCTCTCGCACCACCCAGTTTCTGAGATAGCAGCGCTACTCGCTGTGCCACTGTACTGCTATTTTATAAGCGATTCTGTTATTTAGGGCTTACAGTATACGTGCAGTTTGATATCGATAAAAGACAAGTTGTCCAAACAAACAGTTTTCCTCACCGGTGCTCTGAGGGAAATTGGGGATGTCCTCATATCTGAAGACCACCTGATCCTTCAACATCTCCGCCAGGCCGCCGAGACCGGAACCGCACACAATGCCCAATAGGGGGCGCACTTCCATTTGAGCCAGAAGCCACTCTGCTGTGCTCTTGCACTCCTCATAACAGGACCTGTTAGGGTGGGGGGATTTGATTAAAAATTCCTTAGCAAGTCAAAGGCATGTTATTCATTACAGTTCCAACAGTAAGGCTTCACTGGACTGTAATTAAAGTGATTCACAAAAGGTTGCCTTTCCTCTGGTTTCTGGAAACTTCTGAACACGCCTTCAACCCTGGTATTCTCATTTCCTCTCTCGAGAGGTACGCACACTCATCCGAGATGTGAAAATAACTAGTTACAGAGACTACTGTGTGATGAAACACCAGTAAAATGACTGCAATGTTTGAAATGCAGACCAGGATGTGACCCCTCCCTTTCATGCTTATATTAGTGGGTAAAAAGTGCCAAGTAGTACTTAATACAATAACTATACACACTTTAGTCACATTTTTCTATGTCCAAAGAACCAAACAAAGATACAACAGAAACATGGGTTGAGAACCCAGTCATGTGGTAAGTAGTGATGACATGCTCTAATTAAAATAATCCGGCTACACTGATTTAGCACCAAATAAAAGCACCTAACAGAAAACATCTGATCTTGCAGTAATGTCTCATGTCTACATCCACCATCCCCATCTCACTTAACTGTCACAGCTGACAAAACACCACTTTACATATATTTCATGTACTTTAATAAGAAAGTCTGTGAGCAAACAAAACTATGATTTTAATCTATAAATAAAAAAAAATGAAGGATCTTGTGTGTACTGCACCATCATAAAGAAAGTGGAATAATCTGACTGCTGTGATGAGACTTCACCAAGGGTAGTTTATAGTGTATAAGGGATTTACCATGTTTAATAAGTATTATCAGAGCAAAATGATTTTCAGAGTGGTGTCCTTCTTACTCTGTTCTCGCTCTACCTTATTGCTCCAAAGGACTGAAATACCCCCTTTCAGAGACACAGCACACATGT
This sequence comes from Scleropages formosus, assembly GCF_900964775.1. NCBI lineage: Eukaryota > Metazoa > Chordata > Actinopteri > Osteoglossiformes > Osteoglossidae > Scleropages > Scleropages formosus. The sequence continues at coordinate 16,315,359 of NC_041806.1, forward strand.
AGACAGCTGTAAAGAGCCCTTGTGCGTGTCTAACCCTAAAAAAGACTATTAGCGAACTCTCACTAGAAGTAATGAATAACAACTCTTTCAGTTATTAATGGAATTATTAAGTCATCATTTTAGATGTTGACAGAGAGAGAGTCTGCGTTAACATCGACGAAATAATTTTTATTAATCGGATTAGTATGAAATAAAATGAAGAAAATAAAATACACCAGAATTCTTTGAAAAACTGTATAAATTCGGGTCACAAGTTCACAGCTGTGTCCCCAGCATCCCGGAGCGCACACGTGCCCCGGGTCACGTAGGGAATCCGCTGGCTCACAGGGTACCACAGATGATGTCATGACTGACGCTTCCCGCCCGCCTCCACACACACACACACAAAATTGAATGGTTATTTCCCCCAACACAAACTCACTGACGTTTCTGTCCATCACCCATCACACCACCTCCGCACTGACACGTTCTGTCTGTGATCACGTCGCTTCTCAATCAATCAATCTTTACACCGCACAAAGAACCGAAAAAGCTGAATTTTTTTCTTGCCAGGATCTCGATCGTATACCTTATATTAAGTAAGCAAGGATAACCCACCATGTTAAGAGGGAACAAACGAGCCCAGAGAGGAATTTCTTAAAGCGGGCTCGTCCTCGATGCACCGCGACCTCGTAAAGCAGACACAGTTCGGTGGAGCGAATTTCCACGTGTCTCGCTCCTTTCTACGTCACCAAATACAAACTACATATGTTCACTACGAGAACGAGGAAATGATCTTTCTTATTTGTTAGACGCACAGTACAAAATTATTTGCCCGAATAGAATTCCGTTTGCGAGGACTTATGAACTTGTACGAAAAATCCGTGTTCTCCACGGATCATGGCATGCCATGCAGCCTCGACTCCTCCACCACCACGTTCTCGCTATCCTCTTTGTGGACACGGCGCGTAAGCGCTCAGTTTCGTACACACACCATCATCGATTATCGTATATAAACTCACCCTGTGGTAGATTCTGGAAACATCTTAAGCGCCGAGGTCCGTAGTCAGCAAGTACTTCCAATGAAAGTCCGCTGAATTGCATCAGTTACTTGCACACACTGAGCGGGAAGCCGGTGGCACATATATAACTCATCTTTTTTTTTTCCATTTCTGCCCATGTTACGTCACAGTGTGATATGCACGTTCATTGGCTGATTTATTGGGCGTTTTCCGGAAACTGTCACACCTCCTTTGGTTAGATCATTAAACAGGGAAACCGCGGTGTAGTTAAACTCGCCGTGTCGCTCGCGTAACGGGAAGCGATTCACAAAAGGAGAATCTAAAGCACGTACGTGCGTGTATACACATCCACACAATTGCGATGGCCGCTTGTCCCGAGCGGGGTACCAGCCCGACGCAGGATACCTAAGGCGGGACTCGAACCCTAGATCCAGCAGAGAGTGAAACGCAGCCAAGGCTGCTGCGGTACCCCGCCCCTAGAATCTAAAGTTACTAGATTAATATAACACAGACTGCACATGGTTTAGAAACCAACGCTAACTCGCACATTCGAGACTTTTTATTCGCACATTTAAAACGTTACTCAAGGACTTATTTTATCTGACTTTTTCACCTTCAACTTTCATTTAAGAAATGAATCGGATTTCTAGCTCACCGTTCTCAGGCTTCAGAACAGGACAAAAACACGAGACAATAGCTATTTTCAGTGCAATCGTTAAAAAGATTTGTTTCCTTCCAGCAGAAAGTCGTTTTAGAAATTTCACAAGGATTTTGCCTGATTTAAGATGGATCATCATGAGCATTCAGTTGATATGTAAATATCCGTGAATTTATTGTATCGATCCTTTAAGGGGATATCTAGAAGATAAAGACCACCACACAAAAGATGGCTCTAATCTTACCCTCATTGGTTTTAATCTGCATTTGTATATTTTAAGGTTTTGCAGATCCTAACTCACGAATAAATGAAATAATGTAGTAGGCCTGTCCAGAGCAGTATGGTGGCACAACAAGTAGTACTGCTCTTTCATAGCACCAGGGTGGTGTAAAAGGTTGTGGGTTCAATCCCCACTCAGTCTGTGTAGAGTTTGCATGTTCCCTGTTTCTCCATGGATTTTTTCCAGGTGCTCTGATTTCCTCCCACAGTCCAAAGAGATGGTTTTTAGGTTCCCCCATAGTGTGGGAGTGACAGAGAGAGTGTGTTCCACTTATGTATGGATGAGTGACCCAGTGTAAGTGGTGTGTTTTATGTTAGGTGTAGGGTTTCTAATTTTTATGGCACATTTTATTTAATTTGCACTATTTTAAAATTTTACAGCACTTATTGCACTTTTAAGTAGTCACCTATAAATGACTACACGTGTGGTGGGTTTGTATTAATCATTTACTTATAGTTAATTTACTTATTATGTTTAGTTTAGTGTAGTGTAGATTAGTTTTTGTTTGTGTGGGTGCATGTTGTGTTTTAATTCTGTATATCTAATTTATCATTCACCTATCCCACTAAAACTACAATAGGGGAGAAGTGCTGCGAAAAAGAAATCACCAAGAAACAGTAGGTAAGGTGTATGGTAACACCCTGGGAACAGGCCAGGGGACCGCCCCTCTTGAGCAGTGAATGTTACCGGGTAAGTTTCCTTTTAATTATTTATTATTTTGTTTTCAAGCCTCGGGATATGTTTTTTAGTGTTTTAAAGGTTCTGCCATGCGGTTTTCATATTAGTTGGTCTTATTGATTTTATTGTTTCTTTTTAAATTTTATTATTGGCATGGCAGTTTTTAGGATTAATTTATTTATTGAATAAAGACTTTATTACCAGAAATGATGAATGGAGAGATTTGTTCCTGTGGAGTTTGACAGTTTGTGGAGCCAGAGACCTTTGGGTGGGTTGGTGATCCATTCTAATCCGTAGAAGAAAAAAAAAATCTTGCAGTGCAAGTCACCATGGTGAATAAGGTGTGTGGGCGATTACACTACATAGAGTTTGTTGGAAGTTGCTTTGGAGAAAAGCATCTGCTAAATATGCAAATGTTTGGTTTTGTAAGATGATCTGAGGATCCAAAGTACAAGTGCTAGTATTTTTATATGTATAGAACAACCCAACACCCATCATGATCAGTTTTAGAGATATTATTTGTTGTACCAACAGACTAGGAACATTAACATTTAGTCTTATAAACCCTTGTAATACTGTACTGCAAAGCAGCTGTAGTATTTACGACACCTACAAAGCCAAGATGCCAAGATCTAACGGAAAAATATGACATTCTAATATGCGATGCCAGTCATACGAGAAACCTGGGGGGGGGGGGGGGGGGCATTGGTCCATGCTGTCATCTAGCATTTCATCTGTGGTTTCATATCACATCCATCCTCTATAAGCAGGTGTGGTACCACCCTCCATGCAAATGGAGCTCTGCTGGTGGTGGCTATCTCATACTGTTTGAGCTAAATTCCCCAGAGCTGGGCAACATAAAGAGAATGAGGAGGAAGTTGGTGGAGGATGTTGCTGTTCACAGCTCGCATGGGAATGAATGCCTGTGTGTGGGCCATTGTGCATTGGGAACAAAACCAGGTTGTTTCATTGTGTCGGGAAACTCCTCCCAAATTCTTGCTTCACTGTTCCGTCGGAGCGCGGGGCTCCTAATACTCTTACAGCACACATTGTTTTGTAAACTAGAATTGTTCAAAACAATCTGTTGATCATAATCCATCCCAAATTTCAGTCTAGCAAGAGGAGCTGGCAATGTCACTCGGTTGCCTGTCCAGTGTTTTGCCGGTGATTGATTAACTCCTTTTCGCTTGTTAAAACACACTCCTACTGACACGGGCAATGAGATACTATTAGCCCAAAGTGTGTTTTTATGCTAAGTAAGGAGAGGATACGACATACAGAACAGTAAGACAAGGAATTATAGCATAGAAACAGACATCCATTCATTGCGATGCATCTTCTCTGGAGGGATGCAATTAATCTTCTTATATTGTTATTCCACATTGTTGTTGTGTAATCAAGGATGAGCCACATAAGCTGAATTCAATGGTATTCTATCGTAACCTCCAAGAAGTGTTGCGTCAATGTTTCTGTGGCCGTAGATTACCAAGGTCACACCCTCAAAGAAAAAATAAATAAAACATTAGACGTGACTTCCGGCTTGTGCACGTGGCCCGAGGGATGTCATTGCTCACGCGCTCCTGCTGCTATGACTAATGCTTTCCTATCCGTAGTTTCCTGATTCTGCTCGAGGGCCGTAGAAACCTGTGATACGTGAACGTGGGTGGTGTCCTGCCCCCCCAGCGCAGTGACAGACTCAGGTTCGAGTCCCCAGTCGTGCTGCAGTAGCCTTGATCTTGAGGCACTTACCCTAAAGTAACAGTAATGTCCTCCAGTCCAGGTGTGTGAAACATCGTTCTCTTCTTTATTTTACACGCAGTCATTTAGGACGTCGGTGTCCAGATAAAGTCATAATACAGACAAAGACAACTTCACGGCCGACCTAGTGCTTCATTTATACAGCACTTTTACTCCAAAGTGTGTAAAATGTCAAACTGGTTATTTAGGAACAATATTTTCATTACAAATGACACTAATACAGTGCTGCTGTTATTACTGCTACTTATTTAATTCCTGCTGGGACAAAGCCAAGTTAAAATGATTATTTCATTTAATAATCAGTAAAAAGTAGGCACACAAATGACACTATAAGAGCAGCTGATATTTGCCAGACACTGAACCAACAGGACTAGACTGGGACAGACTAACCAGCTCGGTACGGTATATACACTTGAGGAACCGACCAGAACAGATCCTGCTGGCAAGAGCGCTGATACTTTTGTGTAGGCACATGACCAGCCAGTGGGTTGGAATGTGATTTACTGGTTGGAGCCACACAAAAAAGTACGTTAAGCACGGAACATGCAGTCCATGGTTTGGGAGTGTGAGGTAATATACTAGTACTGCAACTTTTCCCTCACAGCTGTGTGAGCATGTTTAAATTTATGACTGATTCATTTAAAATTTTGAATATTTAATTTTATGTTGTTATTTTATACTGCATTATCATTCTACTTCATTTGGTAGAATCTTTATAATTTGTTATTTTGAATCATGGAGTATATCTTCTTAGTTAATTATTGAAATCTAGGCAGTTTGGTGTAGCGTCCGGGCGGGAGTCCGACACGGACGAAATGTAAAATGACCCCACGTGCAGTGTATTTATAAATACACAGTGCAAACGGTAAAGTACTGTATAGAAGTGAAACGATAAACACGGGACTAGGAGACAGTGTATTTTCACAAAGGTGAAAAGTGAAACTCGAATCTGTGAGTAGGATTCGATCACGGAGCTCTGACGAAATACCGGACTGGAACACGGGACTGGGACTGGAGAACAATTGGCAGGAGTAGGCAGGAGTAGACAGGATGGGCACTCGGACCGGAACACAAACAAACGGAACACAACTTGGGAAACAGGTAACTAACAATCACCAAGAGAGCCCAATGAAACCCTGATTAAGAATCCGTGATCTATCCACGGCCGCTTGTTCCTTTTATATCCTACTATCCACCAGATTGTATCCAGGTGCCTGGGTCTGTGCTAGCGGCACTAAGTGGCGCCTCCTCTGGCCCGTACAGGTATTGTCCCTGTGGGTCATGACAATTGATTGTACAAATAGTTTCCTATAGACAAATTTTATTTATTAATAAACCTTTTGTTAAAAGTTTACTGTAATATATATTTATACAATTGATAATATTTGAAAATGAAAGACATTGGTACATTTCTCAGCAAGGTGGAGTGACTGTTCGCAAACATGTGTTATGTAAGGTTTGTTTGGGTGCTGGTAACGAGGATGTAGCAGAACTCAGTGACCTTGAGAACACGCTCTGTCATTTTCCAAACAAGTTTTGCAACTTGGTAACAGTGTGCACTCCTCCCCTTCAACACACCCCCCTTTTTCATGCCCCCCCATGACCTGAGATCCCTTAACCTATTTGTATTTTTTTAAAACTTCAGTGTCACTCTGATTCACTCCCCCTCTCTTTAAACAGTTTTTGTTTAGATAAAACATGGTTTTGTACTGTCTGCCTTCTGTGATCACAGTGCAGGGGCGGGTTTCTCGCTCCAAAGAGTGCCTTATTGTCATTGCTGCGGGGCTCCGGAAGGTGACGGACGCAAGTGCAGTGCGAGTTTCCAATTTTATTGGAAAACAAGGAGCAGGCGGGAGAATGGTCAGGGAACAGGCAAGGGTCAGGCGATCGGCGATGTTCGTTGAAGGGCAAGACAGAAATCGTGGTCAAGGAGAAAACAGGCAAAAGGTTGGAAATCCAGGATGTGGTTCAGTAAACACGGGTCAAGTAGGAAACAGCAGATGCTCATTTCTGAGGTTCCGCATGGGAGACCCATTGGTGCTGCCCTTTATGTGTCCTCCTATCAGGGTGCAGCAGGTGTTGCTGATGTGCTGGCGGGCGGGGTCGCGACAGTACCCCCCCGACAGGCGGCTCCGGACGCCCTAGGCCGAGAAGGAGGATGCCCCCGGGGGCGAGAGGCTGGCTGGAAATCCGTAATCAGCTCAGGGTATAAAATATCGGGGGCACCTACCCAGGACTGTTCCTCTGGACCATAGCCTTCCCAGTCCGCGAGGTACTGCAACCGTCTCCACTGTCGGTGGGAGTCGAGCAAGGACAGGACAGTGTAGGTTCCATCCCTGTCGACCGGCAAAGAGGAGGCTGGGACACCGCGACGGCCGGCTGGTGGAGCAAGACACCGCAGGGTGTCAGAAGAGACACATGGAAGGTGGGGTGTACCCTGAGGTCTGGGAGTAACCGAAAGTGGTACCTTACCGGGGTCACCCGTCGTAAGACCTTAAACGGACCTATGTAGCGGGGCCCGAGTTTTTTCGCGGGCCCCTTCAACTGGAGATCCAGCCTCAAGAGCCAAACTCATTGTCCGGACAGGAACGACAGGGTCTACCGGTGGCGGTCGGCCTGGCGTTTATACCACTCTGAGCTTTTGCGTAGGTGGGTCTGGATTGTCCGCCACATGCCACCGCTCTCCTGATGCCAGTCCTCCACCACAGGGACCTGGCTAGGAGGGGTCTGCCAAGGGAACAGGGTCAGTTCATAGCCTAGCGCACACTGGAAGGGAGAGAGTCCTGTAGCAGTGTGGGAAGCGGCATTATGTGCGTACTTCGCCCATGGTAAGTATCGGGTCCACTGGTATTGGTTTTGGGAGCAATAGCACTGGAGGTACCTGGAGATCTCTTGCTGTAGCTGCGTCACTTGGCCATTGGCCTGTAGGTGGTATCCGGATGTCAGGCTTACCTTGACTCCCAAGTGTGCCCAAAAGGCCTTCCAGAGCCTAGAGGTGAACTGGGGCCCCCGGTCCGAGACGATGTCCTCCGGGAGCCCATACAGCTGAAAGACCTGGTGGAAGAGGGCTTCGGCCCCCTCTAAGGCAGGCAGCAGCTTGGGTAGCGGGATCAGCCGACACGCCTTGGAGAAGCGATCCACAACCATTAATAATTTGAGAGATTGTAGGACCCAGGAACCTGAAGGACTCAATGGATGACACGGTGCTGTTTGGAATTGTGAGGGGGAGAAGTGCAGGGGGGTTCCTGCTGAAGTCCACAGCAATCTCTACTGTTTTGAGCATGCTCAGCTCCAGGTTGTTTTGACTGCACCAGCCAGCCAGCTGTTCAACCTCCCTCCTGTATGCAGACTCGTCACCATCCTGGATGAGGCGATAACTGTAGTTTTGTCTTGCAAGCTTCAGGAGCTTTACAGAGGGGTCCTTGGAGGTGCAGTCATTTGTGTGCTGAGAGAAGAGTAATGGGAAGAGCACACATCCCTGGGGAGTGCCAATGCTGGCTGTGCAGATGCTGTAAGTGAATTTCCCCAGCCTCACCAGTTGCTGTCTACTTGTCAGGAAATTAGTGATCAACTGACTGGTGGTGGTGGGCACAGAAAACTGGGTTTGTTAAATATGAAGGTGGTCTGGGATGATGGTGTTCAACGCCGAACTGAAGTCCATGAATAGGACCCTTGCATAAGTCCCTGCTTTGTCAAGATGTTGCAGCATGAAATGCAGTCTCATGTTGACTGCCTCATCCACTGACCTGTTTGCCCTGTAGGTAAATATATGTATATATACACACACGCAGTATATGTATCTATTTATCTATTTATTAATTGATTTATTTATCTATTTTTCTGCAACAGCAACACTGGCCCCCAGCAACATAAAATCACTGAAATCATAATCATTTACGAGTACATTTGCATGCATAACACAAGGACAAGTACTATTATAATAATTGTTATTAATGACAATGACTGCAATGACCACAACAACAACAACAATAATAATAATAATAATAGCCCATCCAAATTTAATAACCACTTGTTCTGAGCAGGGTCATGGTGATCCCGAACCTATCCCAGTAGCATTGAGCATGAGACTGAGGGGGGACACCTTGGATAGGGCATCAGTCCGTTGCATGGTTGTAATAATAGTAATAACATAGTTTAATACTCTATTGTGATTATTAAAATAGCAAATGATTAAAGAATACCAAACTTCTTTTGTTGCAGGGGCAGTAGTGAGCATCCTGTTTAGAGGCACTGCCGTCGAGCTCAAAGGACCCAGGTTTAAAACTTACCTCCTGCTGCAGTACTCTAGAGCATGGTATTTACCGTAAATTACTCCAGTAAAGATTGACCAGCTGTATGAATGGGAAAATCATTTTAAGTTCTTTTGAAGAGAAGTGTCAACTAAATGTAATGTTGTGTATTAATCTGAACATCTAGGATTTAGTGTTTTTTTGGTTCTTGTGCCAGTACAGTCAGAGCAATGAGGTGTATACATTTTTGTGTAATCTGTGTGTTTATGTGGGTGTGCGTGTTCATAGGAAGCAAATTTGATCCTTGTGGTGTCTGATCTCTCGAGGTGGTCATGTGAAGAAACAAAGGTGAGATCTGTCCGTAGCTGTTTAAAGCTCGTCTCATGCTAAACCTTTACTGGTAATTCAATATTGTTTTAAGTCTCTCTTCTTCTGCCCCCTGTTTCACATTCACCAACACACACATAAACGCACACAAAAAACTCATTTAGATGTATTGAACACAGAAAAAAAGTTAAAAGTTAAAAAACCTCCAGTTGTGGGTTTATCAATGTAGACATTGGTATAAACACCCATGCGATACAGCGACAGCACAAAGGTCACTGGCAGTGAAATGTTGAATTACCAATAAAAATTTCTAAAAGCACACAATGTTTTTAAATGATGAAAGAATTTCTTATTGATTTTCTGAAATCACTTGCTTCCCGCAAGAGTTTATTACTTTATGACTTTACTACAGCTTTCCTACAGCTGCTGTTACTCAGCATTGCTCTGAAGAACTTCCCTGTTGAAGTTCACACAGTCCCGCTGTCACTTGCGGAGATCAGTTATGTGCAGCGTCGCTTACAGTCCTCATTGACAGCGCAGTGTAACATTCACTCTTCTCAAGTGTTTTGCTCGTTTGTTCTTCGCCTACCAGGGCAGTCCGCAGCTGGTCCACGATGGACTTCATAGGGCTGCTCCATGTGCCATAAGATCAGAAGAGCAGCGTGCGACTCTCCCTGATGCACGGGACGTAACAATGAATGAAGCCACAGGATAGGGTGAGGGACAGGAGCTCTGGTATTAACAGGCCATGGGAGGTGCTGCATTTCACTGCTCCAGGTTCACCTCTGACACCCTGAAGAGTGTAAGCACCCTGTAAGGACACCCCAAATGACTCAGTGCCCCCTGTTGCTCAAATGTTAAAGTACACAAATGTCTGAGGGAAAACACACATAGCACTCAACTTGAAGGTTTCATATCACACGCTATAATGTAAAACAGTGGATACGTTTGCTGTATATGAAAGCTCTCAAAACTGAACCTGTACGTTGTGTTTTGAACTAATGTACACACTGTAACATCAGCTCAAGTCAAAACCTTCCAGAGATGTCCACAAACACAGGCCAGCTGACAGAGACGCTATCACATGGAGAATTTCACATGGTGTTTGCTTACTTCACAGCTGACAGGACTGTGAAACATCCATAAAGCAGTAAAGTCCAGGTCAGTTTTCATTTGGCTTAGAACAAAACAGCAACTGAGTCACGAGACAGACACAGCTGAGTGTTTTCCCACATGTTTCCTTTGCTGGGCCCCCAAGGTCAGTGTAATCTGTGGAATTTACCCTTTACGAGGCAAACATGACTTCAAAAGATGGATCTTTGTGATATAATCAGCTTCGTCACCTTGTTTTATAGCCCCATAACTCCCCTGACCACAGCTCCCTGGATTCTGAAACCATGTCTCAGACGAATGAGGAAGGATACGGATGAAGATGCTCTTCTACGTAACTGTGGTGGGGACATGCTTATATCTCTCCCTGTTAATGCTCACACTAAGATCTACAGTAACCTGCGCACCTACTGGCTTTTGAGTAACACTGGGTAAATCTTTAATGTGTGCTACCATAAGTAATGAGGCCCATTGAGTGAGAAGACACATTATGCAGAATGCACACCAGAGGACTGGTGTTGACATACATAAGATATTTTACTTCTACTGTTTCTACAGATGTCACCCTAGATGCATACGGATCAGTAAAAATAATAAAATTCACACAGCGTTGTATCTGCTCCTTAATCATTCTAGACCCCTCACATCCAGGCCACTTCCTCTTCGAACCCTTGCCATCTGGCCGGCGCTACAGAGCACTGAGCACCAGGACAGCCAGGCATAAGAAAAGTTTCTTTCCTCAGGCCATCTACCTCATGAACACCTAAATCTCTCCCCTAGAGAGTAAACCGTGCAATACATAATGCTATTTATATTTATATTTATAACTATTTATCACATATCTCTTACTCACACTCCCTTGCATTTGTATCTAGTGACTATTTTTGTATATTGGGTACTTTATATTTTTAAATATTTTTTATCCCTTGCTCACATACTCTATCTTCTCACCTGTCTTGTCACTGTCATTCTGTCTGTGCTGTGGTAGTTCCTGTCACCAAGACAAATTCCTTGTATGTGCGAACATACTTGACAATAAAGCTCGTTCTGATTCTGATTCTGATTCTGAATTGAAATCTTTTATCACATAACTCACCCTTTACATCCACATATTTACTTTTCAAGACATTACATGTAAAATGTACCTCTAGCTGCATCTTTATCAGTGCCTGTGCACACAGTGTGTATTAAGTGAGGGAAGGAAATTAGCTAATCAGATTTTAATCAGATTACACTTTTTGTATACAAAATAGAAATAAAAAATCACTATGATGAAATGCAATAAAGTAAATCAGTTTTCCAGATCCTAAATGGAACCTATTAATGAAAATTAATTGTATAACAAAACCAGCAATGGTTACACCAATGCAAATGTGTGCCTAAGTGGTCATCGTTTATAGTTAAAAAACTAAAATAAAAAACTGTATTCTAGCTACTCCTGTAATCTATGGTTCTGCTGCCATCTAGTGGTCAGAAGTTGAATAATTTCAGATAGTAACCACTAGAGGGCGCTGCAGATGAGGAAAAAGGCTGGATGCCAATTATGAGGCATTCTTCATCACATTTCAAATCACATCTCACTTGTTTCTCTCTTTATTTCACGTGCCACTGTTCTCACATGCTGCACTTGCCCTTGTCAGCGCTGCTGAATGAACTGCAGGTAAAATCAGCAGAATTAAATTAGCGCTGAGAAGGTTCATGTCAGTGCGTGTTAAGCGTCTCACAGCTGATGTAACTTGGGCAGTGTTGCCATGTGGTGCTGGAGCAATGGAGAGATTATGGAAAAGCGGAAGCTGATCAAAGGAGAAGGCAAGCAAAAGGAAGAATCTGTGTAGGAATGGCAACCTGACAACACAGTTTCAGGAAGGAGAAAGGCGGACAGAGGGAGAGAGTGTGGCAAGACTTTAACACCGGAGGAGAAAGGGACCTCAAGCCAGGAAAGCGACAGAATGGGGACGTAGAAAAGAAGGTAAAAAATTGTAAAACTGGGGGGGGGAGAGGCAGGAAGGAAGGAGGTAGAAAAGAAGAGGTGGAGGGGGGTGGCACAACAAACAAAATCGAGGGCCGAAAAGGGAGAAGAAGAAAAGAAGGAAAGAAGCGCAAAACCCCGACTACCGGTCCCAACAAGCCAACTATATGACCCCCTGACATCCCTATAGTTCTTATACTCACTGCCATTGCGTCTGTTCCTGCGGAATTACCCCCCCCCAGGCATCAGTATGAACTCAATGAGCATCCTGGGACTGCCAGCTGAGTACTTGCACTACAGCTCACGATCTTATTCAGAGGCAAGGAAACCTTGGATGTACCAGATCACTGCGGCTCTGTTCACTGAGCGATGCTGCTCACAGCCCTTTGTTACTGCTGAACCCCTATTACACACTTCCGCACTGTTACTTGTTACTGATCCATGTTATGATCGACATTGTACCATGACCTTCCCTTGACAAGGAAATAAGTTTGAATCTTCTGGGCTAAGTATGTAGCAGCTTTACATGTTTCAGGAGTGATTTTGGCCTGTTTTTCTTGGAAAATTTTCTTCGGGGTGTTCAGGATGGTTGGGCAGCACTCGTTCAGCACAATTTTCACACAGCGCCGTACATGTTCAGTGGGACTGAGATCGGAACTTTCACTGGGCAACTCTGTGACCTTTCTCCCTGAGCCACTCCAGTGTTGCATTTGCCTTACATTTAAATTTTTTAATTTAGCTGACGCTTTTCTCCAAAACAAACATACTTGCCTTGTGCTTGGGGTCATTTCTTTATTGAAAGGCTAATTTTCTCCCAAGGTTCAGTCCTGTCAGCGGACTCAGCAGGTTCTCGTGCCATTTTTCTTGAGTTTGGCTCAATTTATTCTTCATTCTATTTTAATAAGATGCCCAGTTTCTGTTTATGGAGAGCAGCTCCACAGCATGGTCCTGCCACCACCATACCACACTGTAGGAATGGTGCTTCTGGAGGCATGAACAATATTAGCTATACTGTATTAACAATAACATAGCAATATTAAACAAAGTAATAACATAGCAACATCAAACACAGCACTTTGAATAAAAGCCTCTATCTTGGTGTCATATTGCCACAAAATGTTTCCCACATCACAGATGGGTTGCTCAACTGTTTTCTGGCAAACTCAAGACCTGATGTCATATTGAGGCCCAGCATGTCTCCAGACAGACAATGAACAACTGATTACAGAAACCTGTATTACAGAGAAATTGCATTGTCTATGTTTACTGTTGTTTAAATGATACAGTTGGAGATCCTTTGATCTAAGCAGTTTAGTTCAAGTACTCTACTCAAGGGCAGAGAACAGGGATGCATATGGAGACCCTGAAGCTTTTGAGCCCTGCACCACCCTGTCTGTAGTAAGATACTCAGCTCTTATGGCTGATGGAGCTGTGAAACCTTCCTTCAGTAGTCCTCACCACTTTGGCCTCACATGTCCTCTCTGGAGATACCCTGCACAGAAGGAATGCAGCGAAATTCAGTCTTGTTTCACAGGTTTGAGGATACCAGGATCATTTTGCTGCCTTACATTTGGTTGCAGATGTAGTATATTGGCTGAAACCGCTTGTCCCAAGTTGGGTCGCGGCAAACCGGAGCCTAACCCGGCAACACGGGGCACAGGGCTGGAGGGGGAGGGGACACACCCAGGACGGGATGCCAGTCCGTCGCAAGGCGCCCCAAGCGGGACTCAAACCCCAGACCCACGGGAGAGCAAGGTGTAGTACAGTCCTGCCATCAAAGTTTTTATTGGGGTTTTTGTAAGTAACTGGTATTAGCTGCCCGCAGCGAATCAGTGAGTAAACAAAACAGGAGGGAGGCAAAGACAGAAACAGAAAGCGATGGACAGAGGGAGATAAGGAGAGGGACGAGAGAGTGACATAGAGGATGGGAGTTAGACTGAAAGAGAGAAAGTCAGAGACATATGGGGGGCAGTGTGAAATTTTTATCAAATTTTTTCATGTCAGTAAGCAGACAAGATTGAAAACTGACAACAGATAGATAGATAGATAGATAGATAGATAGATAGGAAGGAGAGGAGAGAATCGGGGTGGGGAATGGATTAATAGATTGAAAAGGTGTTGGGAGCGAGCGAGGAACTGACTTAATCTTTCTCTGTTATTCAATGAGAGAAAGGCAAGCGCATGTCCACACGCAGAGGCCTCGACTTCGTTTAAACACAAGTGTATGTGTGTGTGTGTGTGTGTGTGTGTGGGCGGGGAGGGATAGAGAGAGAGGGACAGAGAGAGATAGATGGGGGGGGGCTGAGATAGATAGAGAGGGGCAGAGGGAGGGAGCGGAATATCGCGCGTGTCTCCGTGCACCTCGAGGGGAGCCGCGGCGCGCGCCACGTTCTCTGTCCGCGAGCGCCGGCGGTTCGTCCCGTCAATTCGCACACTTACTAACAGTTATGTAAGAGTGTAGCGCACCGACAGAAAAGCAGACTTACCCACTTTATCACCTAACAAACATGTAAACTGCCGGTGTCGTGAGCCTACGGGGAACTTTGAAATAAGTTTAACTAACGAGACGCCGTCGTATTTTAATTTTTTTGAGCTTTCAGCTTAAGAATAGTTTCCGACTCAGTGCCGGAGGAATCCCGACGAACAGGTAAGTAAGGATGAGCGCTCGGCTCCGCCACTTTTCTCTCCTAAGACTCACTGGAGCTTCTTACTGCACACGCGGCAGTGACAGTGACACTATTATATGTACAGTAGTATGTGTCCACGGTGCACCGAGAGTGAGAAAATTGCGAGTAACGGGGTGGTGAAGTTCTGTGCGATGCGCTCCCCTCAGTCTCACGCCACGGAAACAACGTCAGTGTTTTTATTATTGGAACAATAATCTCCACATTTCTGGCTTCTTTTTCACATTAGGAGACGATGAACGCGCAAATGCAGAGGCAATGAATGGAACCACATCGATTCATTTTGCAAAGCAAGATCCCAAATGTGGCTGCTGCTGTAAATAAGTATGGAGACATGATGAATGGCATGTTTAAATGATTTTTTTTTTTTTTTTTCCTTGCTGCTCTGTTAACGCGCCAGGTGTAGTGGACAAGTCGCGTTTCGTAGCCGTCCTTAGACTAGTATGACAAGTCGATGACAGTGACAGTCCGTCCCTGTGACACTTTTTTTTTTTTTGTTCACACACTGTTCTCTGTGCGAGTGTTTCCTTCAACTTCCATTGGCATTGCAGCTCAAGTGTCAGTTTTGCAGCTGCAGTCAAACGCTTCGTTTTGCTGGTGGGTAGAATAAAAAATATGTAGATATTAGTGTATAGAGTGAGCATTTCATGTTGATGTCATTTGAGCGAGGAGACTAACTTGTTAGAGATTGCGGGTCCAAAATATTAACAATAATTCTCAGAGGACTCATACACAAACGTTGATGGGAAGAGTTTCAGTTTTTCTTGTGCTTTTTCCGTGCCAAAAACACCCAACTTTTTGTTGGCAATCTAGTCTTTAAACAGCAACCAAATAAATATATTATGATCTACATTCACATTAATACATTTTTCCACAGTCAAGATCTCTTCACCATCATTTCAATTCCCTTTAATTAGGTAAGAAAACTCTTTTCTTGCAATACAGACATACAACTGGACACTATATTTAGCTTTTAATATTAGACTCCACATCCGGATTTTGCTGTGTATTTCTAATACATCTAGTTTATTATATTTCTGTTATTCCACATTTTAGACCATGTTTAACAAATTCCTTTACCACTATATTTTTATCTTTTTTTAATCTTACTTTTTATTTTATTATTTTTTCAATCCTATTTTCATCATTATATATCCTTCATACTTCTTCGGTATGTTTCTAATTTCTACTTTATTTCTATTGCCTAATTTATATTATCTCCTCTGTCAGTCTGTATTACGGACAGTCGAAAAAGCATTTTACTGCACGGACTAAGTACGGTTGTGTGTGTGACAAATGAACTTGAAAACTTGAAAACAAATAAACTTATGTCCACCTCCAAGAAGTACATCAGTATCAAAGAGGTGATTTTTAAATGGAATTTGAAAATATTATCATAGCAGCTTAGCAGATACTTTTGTGAAAGAGATCAGCGCAGGTTCTTGCTTTGCATGATGTCCGTAAGCACAGCTAGTTACAGGTGGAAGAATTTGTGATTAAGTACCTTTCTCATCAATAGCAGGTACAACAGCAGGGCCACTCCTGGAGGTTCCTTAACCACTGGCCAGCATTCCTTTGACTATCAGTAGAGACACCACTGTTTTCAACTCCCTAAACGATCAATTTCAGGGCAAACTTGCTTTCTTTCTTTTTGCTTTTTATTTCTTTACTTTCTCGCTAAATATGAATGGCAGAATCTCCTAAGTCGTACTTTAAGTTCAGTCACACTTTAAATTTGTTTCATGAACTTGTTTTTCTAGACTCATGTTCGACAGGTGCTGTCCAGCATTATCCCCTCCAGTCTTGGCGTCTCTGACTCTGAGATCATGCCATCAGTTTTGTCTCTTGTCATTGGATGGTTTCACCTGTAGCGTTTCTATCTGTGTATATGCTAAAAAATGTTACACCACTTAGTATGAGCTCATTTATTCATTTAGCAGATGCTTTTCTCCAAAGCGAAAATCTCCATCATGAATTTTTCACCTATTTTTTACATTGTCTTTTTTAACATGTCTGACCAAAAGTTTTCCTTTTTCCCTGGATTTCTAGCACACTCCAGGGTTGCAATAAATTCTTCTGATTTACAACAGTTTTTGCATTAATGAACCATGTCTCAGTTATTTCAGGACTTAGACACATAGACACATGATACAGATTGTCCCCAGTACAATTGCTGAGGTATATCATACCTCAGATTAAACTCTGTGTACTTCCAGACATGCATTTCAGGTACAAAAACACAACAAAAAGAAAAGGCTACAAAAATGAGCCCTTTTCTTATTTTTATTTAAAAAATTGTCTTTTATGCAGTGTTTACATATAGGCATTTTTGACTAACATCATCACATACAAAATTCTGCAGCACTAGAAAATCATGTACTGCAAAATGTGCAGTTTGTGCTGGAATATTGGATACCAGGGTAAAATAGTGAAATTTAATAACAGCCTAATTTTGGAAAACATTTCATGCATAGCAACAGGCAGTCTTTCCATTTCTGTGCCTTTCCTTATACACGTGTATATATCACTTTGTATGTGTTTTATTGTTTATGTCTCTGTGTTTGCATGCACATTTCTGTTGATCCACTTTCCACAAAAACACCTTCTTCAGCTGGTGAAAACACAACCAGTTGCCAAATGAGAGCAGAGAATTATGCCCGGGGTGCTGGTATTGAGCTTGATCTGAAGTATTCCTTCAGTTCCTTCCAATTACATGTTTTGAAACGTAATCAGCAATTTTTATTAAGACATAGCACAATAAAGCAGGAAACACAATTTGTGTGGGAAAATAAAAATTGCTAATGATTCTGACCTTTTACTAAACTCAGTGATGCCGAACAGCAATTAAGCGAGTAAAGTTGTGTTGGAGCAGTTGGCGTTCTGATTGTTTGTTTGCTTGTTTATTCACCGTGTGGGCTCTTTTCAGGATGCTTTCAGAATGTACTCCTACCTGTGTAGTAGGCAAAAGGAGAGCTTTTGGTTGTTAGTGCAAATTGGAGCAGTTAACAAACTCACAAAGTCTAACGTGTGATGTTTCTGATGCAGAATGGGCACACGTAGAGGGGAGCCATGAATGAAGGTGAATGTCATGCGTTACAAGGGTGCTCAGCACCGGCTCTGGGATTGTGGAATGCAGTATCGCTCCATTGTGTCCAGTCACAACAGTAAGGACTGACAAGTCACGATGCTGCAGTTCTTGAGTGTTGTTGCTCTGCAGAGAGTGCAAACCGCACGGCGAGGCCAGACCAGGCCAGGCGGTGCCAAACCATGCCATAATAGCGTGCTCCGCGTTCAGCTGTGCTCACGGAACCGTTGGATCATTAAAAAGTGAGAGACAAAAAGAGTGCAGTCCATTCATTAAGGGGAAAGAGGATGGTTCTCCTGAGTGAGTGGAGCAGGATGCCGGAAAGTTATTAACAGACACATATGGCTGGTTAGTGTGTCCGAAGCACACAGGAATGGAAAGTCAAAACACAACTGTACAAATAAACCAGTTGGGAACTCTGAAAAACCATGAAGTCATGCTTGATTTTGACAGATTGAATTAATTTTTTTATCTGTGTCAACTCTGGGCTACTGCTACTGACATCATAGGTGCTCTTTGTGTGAGGTCAGTCTGTGCTTTCTGGTGGTGCTCAGTGAGGCTCTAGTTAACACCCCTGTAACCAATGTTGTGCTTTGGTCACCTGGCCTGCAGTTAACAAGGTTACTTCTCACATTTTGGGCTTGATGTGGTTTTCTGACCTGCAGAGAGCAACGTTGTTTTTTGAGCTCTGGTCATAATGTGGTTTCACAGCTTGCGATGCAGCAAGCCATATTTTAGGGTTTGTCACACCATTGCCTAAACCATTTCAGGTTGGATGAGGGATGGACGGAAGTGTGAAGTCCAATTCATTGTGACCATTCGCTGGGTATTCTAGGTAAGGGAACAGGGCGTTTACCACAGCCTTCTTTCGTCCATGTTTGTGGGGAGCAAACACAGCTTTGCTGCATCCCCATGACCCGTAGAGTTAGATCACAACACAACCTAAATCTTTGAGGACTGAGTCACACCATAGCCAAAACCGTTGCAGACTATGTCACACCATGGTCTAAACCGTTTTAGGCTGAATCTCACCAAGGTCTAAACCATTTTACACTGAATCACACCATGGTCTAAACCCTTTTAGACCGGATCACACCATGGTCTAAACCCTTTTAGACTGGATCACACCATGGTCTAAACCCTTTTAGACTGGATCACATCATGGTCTAAACCATTTTACACTGAATCACACCATGGTCTAAACCCTTTTAGACTGAATCACACCATGGTCTAAACCCTTTTAGACTGGATCACACCATGGTCTAAACCCTTTTAGACCGGAACACATCATGGTCTAAACCATTTTAGACTGGATCACACTATGGCCTACACTGTTGTAGATTGGGTCAAAAAAGCATTGTATAGTGACCAATGTCTGACCTTTGTCTAATCAAAGGGAGGAGACTTGCTAGGTCGGGGGTGCAGGTGAAGACGGGGGGTAATCTCAGAAGTGGATGCAGTTGGACCCCATTTGTGGGTGTGTTTTCCTCTTCCGGACCCTCCAACCCGGAAGGGTTAACAGCAGGCCCGGCTGTGGAGGATTACCCGGCTCTGCGGAATACTAATGAGCGCTCTTTGTCACAGATCTGTGTCTGTCTCTCTTCTTCAGCCCGGTCCGAACGCCCTCCCCCTTTTTCTCTATGGGCCTTTCTTTCACACTCGTACACACACACACACACACACGCGGACACACACGGACACACAACTGTGCCTCCCCCTCTTTCTCAATGGTGTCTTTTGTCCCTTTCATGTTTCTTTTAAACAAAGGATTCTTGTCCCTGCAGGAGAGGGAAAGAGGAAAAGAGGGAACGAGAGACCCGGAGCTAAAGCTGGAGACATGGAGGAGAGTGATAACACAAGTTAGGAGTGTGTGTAGGGATGAAGTGGACGGAGCAGGAGAACGGCACACTCACTATCGGTGATTATCTTTTCAAGCACGCACTTGGTTAAGGCACTTCGGGCTGCTTTTAAGAAGCGTGGTACTCTGTTGTTTCCTGAGCTCAGGATGAGCTGTGGAACTGAGCCACACCTTCTGGAGAAGTTCTTTGCGAGAAGCTCATGTAGCGGCTCTGTGCGGGTGCACTACCGTGTTTTGTTATCGTAATTCTTGAAGCACTTTTGGAGTTGCTCAGAAGGTCTGATGTCTGCTAATGAAAAGAGCTTTGTCCCGTCGGCGGTATTGACCATGCGCTTCAACCGCGGCGGTCTTTCGGTAGTCTCTGTGTAGCCGGGCTCTGCCCTGTCAGGAGCAAAATACTTCCAACCCCAGTGTGACTACAGAGTGTGATGCATGTTGGAGTGACCCAGGTGGGGGAAACTGCTTTGCAGACACAGGCAGAGTGTGTCGCTGTAGACGAGGACGGCTCTTATTTACAGCGTTTTGCCCTTTCATTACTGCACAGCAAGTGTTTGCAGTTATTTGGGAAAGCAGAGGGGTCTGTCCTTCCCACTGCGTGTGTGTCCGTGAGATCCGTGCGTGTGTGTCCGCGTGTGCTGAATTTGTGTGTGCGTGTATTAGTGCACAGCACTGTGTTTTCAGAGTGGGTTAGAGAGCCACATGCTTCGCTAAGTGGGCTGGAACGCGGGGCCGAGGTCAGGGGTCGACTTTGTGAGTCCAGCTCTGCACACAGGCTTCAGCAGATATGCACACACACAACTGCAAAGGTTAACAGTGCCAAGCAGAAATCCTGAACACACACTGTCTCTCTCTCTCTCTCTCTCTCACACACACAAACACACACACACACACACACACACACTGTCACACAGTGTGGGAGACGGGGACAAAATGGGATCCAGTGCTTTTTAAACAGTAAAATGGGGTCCCTCGGAATGTCCCTCGGACATTCACGCCAGTGACCCTGTCCAGCTGGCCGCCACCTCCCAGTTGGCCTCGTCGACCGACCCTCTCGTTTTTTCTCTGTTCTCAGCTCTTGTGATGACTCTCACACTTCTCCTTACCTCTCCCTCGGTCTCCTCTCATGTACTGACTTGAACTTCAACTTGAACCTGAACTGGATCGGGCTTTGAAAGAGGGGGGTAAGACTGTTCTGGACAGCTGTCTGACGCGCGGATGCATTATTTACGACAAAAGGGCGAATGTGTACCTGCTGTGGAGATGCGTGCCACTCAGCTGCGTCCTGAAAGCGCAGGCAGTAACAGTGACCGAGTCTCAGTGATTGCGTGGAGAAAAAAAAATCAGAGGTGTTCCTGATGCTGCTACAAAACGCGCAACAAGGTGCCGTTGAGATGGGAACCGTTCGCTGTAATCGACACAGCGCGTAAGTTAAAACGTCCACAGGGGTGACCTGTCAGGACAGTCCCCCACAGAAATAGAGAACCAGGCACTCCCGGGTCTGCCCGAGGAGTCTGCTGAGAGATTGGGCCTGACAGTTGGGTTGAGCCGGTGGCCAAAGCCGATACCTTGATATGAGTCTCGGTGTGAGAAAGACGTGCCAGTGCTGTCTGGGTGAGACCTGCTGAAATGACCCTCTGACCTCGAGCACAGGAGTCCTGATGAGGTCCAGGCAGGGTGATCACTCTGTGAGTGCAGTCCAAGAGGGACTGAGGCCCGACAGGTGGCGCCCGTATTGTGCTGTGCAGTCAAGTAGAGGACTCTGATGCGATGCAATCACACAAATTTACGAAAAATGAGAGGAAACCTAATATCGTAAAATCCCCGTGCAAAACGGTTCCCGCTAATTGTCTAGAGCTTGGCAGTGTGCAGACGCCTGAGTGACGGTGAATAACCGCTATGCCTGGGGGGTGACATTATCCCATTGCTGTAACCAGCGCTTCCGTGACCGATCGCTTCATGGACAACACCACGAATTACACACACACTTCAGATGCTTTTGTTTTTACAAATAATTATGGCAATTACTTAAGCAGCGCTTTTAGTGGGTGAATATGATTGCTTCGCCAAATTGTACGCATAGCTAATCCATTGTGAAAAATGTAAATTAGAGAGAGAGAGAGAGAGATGAGATTGTTTAGTGCTGTGCTTGAACTTTGAGAGTTCTGTCTTATGAAATGTTCACGTTCCCTCTGCCGTTATTATTCTTGACATCAGCAGTTGCATTCACTTCTGTGCACTTAGTACTCCGCAAACAGTACTGCTCAGTAGCTGTGCTGAATGACTCGGGGAGGGGGTTGCTATAGTAACGAGCTCATACAAAACGCACCCAGTGTGTGTGACTGCCCACCTGCCTCTAACGCGAGCTCTGTTAGCATGCGGGATTCATAGAGACGAACACAAAACACCTTTTTCAACTTGTGTGCTTGTGCGTCGCTGTGTATGTGTAAAGCAGCTTTTCGGCAGGTGGCAGGTACTGCAGTGGTCAGATGGGCTGCCGTTGGACCCAGTGGTCGCAGGTTTGAATCCCACTCCCAGCTGTAGTACCCTTGAGCAAAGAATTTATGCTGACTGGCTCCAGTAAAACTAGCCAGCTGTGTAAGTAAGTTTAACATTGTAAGTCGCTTTGAAGAAAAGTGTCAGAAATATGTAAATTTAATCTATTAAGATGACACTTCTGTATCAAGCAGCTTACAGGGAATTACCCATTAATACAACTGGGTAATTTTTACTTAAGCAATTCAGGACAAGTACTTTGGTCAAGGGCACCGCAGCAGGAAGTGAGATCTGAACCTCTGACCTTCAGGTCCGAAGACAGCAGCGCTAACCATCACTCGTGTGATGAACATCGGTTCATACGGTGGAAAGAAACAAACTAACTGTACTTAAGAATCACGCGTCTGCAACTCTGTCTCTTTCTGCCAATGTAATACACATACTGTATTCTCTTTGAGATGTACGCCACTTTGGAGAAAAGCGTCTGCTGAATGAATAAATGTACAATGTAAATTTAACCACTACGCCACCCACCGCACCTCCAGTTCACTTGCCAAGGAGTACAGGCCGACAGGCCTCGATGCGAAGGGCCGTAGAGAACATGGTACAAGGAGCAACGCAGATCTGATTCCAGGACGGGTTTGGATCCTCTGCGTCAGCTGGGTGTTGATCCGGGAGGAGATATAGGAGCGCACTGTGGGAAAAGGGAGATAAAATGACGCGCCGCAAGGAAAGGTAGAAGGCGCTGGGGAAGGAGACCCTGGGACAATGGGCAACTGAGAGGGAGCTGCCAATAATGGGCCGATTCAAGTACAAATTTCTACCCTTTCCGGGTGAAACATTTGGCCGCCTCAATTCCCAGCTGAAAGTGCCCCCTTTTCTCCTGCACTGGGCAGCTAAAGGTGGCTCTCACCAGAGAATAATGTGCTGCCTTTCTTCTAAAATCTTGATCTCGCAAATGTCTTTTCCATGAAATGAGCCTCTCACGCAGCGCAGAGCAGAGTGTGGAAGTTTCACCTCCTTAAATTAGCACAACAGTGAACTTGGCTCCAGTTTTTACCTCGCATTTATGTGTCATTTTCATGTAGCAGATGCTTTTCGCCAAAGCGATGCTCAGTTTAGAGCAAAGTGGGTTTTGCAACAACTTGTTTCACATACAGACTCGTGATTCTCAAAGCAGAGCTGAGTTGAATGTTGAAAGGGACTCAGCATCTCTGAAGGACTGAGGGAGTTCATTCCATCACATGGGAGCTGAAAGGAGCCACTTACAGTCAGGTGGTAGAAGTGGAGGAGTGTGGTGCTCTCGCTGGGGTGTAGGGAGCGATGAGGCCCTGTCAGTGTCTGGGTGCAGGGGGTGACATGAGAGGGGAGGGGGACACATAGCAATGCTTTGGCAGGTCAAACACAACACTACTGTCTTTTTACTCATCTGTCAGTTTGGATCTGTTGGACCAGTCATCACAGTGTTTGCCCCTCCCCTTTCCACAGAGATGACTTCAGCCACACCCCCGACCTCCCAGAGCACCTCTCCCCAGAAGGTCTGTCACTCACAGACCACCCAGACTGATGTAATGAAGCCACTGCTGGGGGGTGGTATTGCTGGAGGGCTCAGCACTCTGCGCCGGCGTCGCCGTGTGCTCTCCAAAGATGGACGGAGCAACGTGCGCATTGACCACGTGAGCGGCCGGGGGGCGCTGTACCTGCGTGACCTCTGGACCACCTTCCTGGATATGCAGTGGCGCTATAAGTTCTTCCTGTTTTCTGCCACGTTCGCTGGCACCTGGTTCCTCTTTGGAGTGCTTTGGTACCTGGTGGCCCTCGTCCACGGAGACCTGCTGGGTGAGTGGCAGAGCGACGCCAGAGTGAGACGGAGACCGGTCAGCGGTCACACCCTCCCGTCCAAATGCCCGCATGCTGACTGACACACCCGCACGCTGACTGACACTCCCCCCCATTGACTGACACTCCCTCACGCTGACTGACACTCCCCCACACTGACTGACACTCCCCCACGCTGTGTCACACTGACTGACACTCCCCCACGCTGACTGACACACCCCCATGCTGACTGACACACCCCCATGTTGACTGACACACCCGCACACTGACTGACACCCCCATGTTGTCTGACACACCCCCATGCTGACTGAAATACCCCCCATGTTGACTGACACACCCGCATGCTTACTGACACACCCCCATGTTGACTGACACCCGCATGCTGACTGAAACACTCACAAGCCAGCTTCGAGTGTCACCCAAATTTTGCTCATGCTCTCCCTTGTTGTCTGTCCCTGTACCCCCCGGCAGAGTTCGACCCCCCATCCAACCACACACCGTGTGTGATGCAGATGCAGACGCTGACAGGGGCCTTTCTTTTCTCCCTGGAGTCTCAGACCACCATTGGTTATGGGTTCCGCTGCATCACGGAGGAGTGTCCTGCTGCTATCATCCTCCTCATTCTTCAGCTTGTCATCACCATGGTGATGGAAATATTCATCACCGGAACCTTTCTTGCCAAGGTACCACACACCACTCCCCGCGGTTTCACTCGGCACCGCGGTCGACACACAGCGGCCTTCATTGCTCGCCTCCGCTTGGAACCCTGCAGGTTGCTCGGCCGAAGAAGCGAGGAGAGACGGTGAAATTCAGCCAGCACGCGGTGGTGTCGATCCACGAGGGCCGACCCTGTCTGATGATCCGAGTGGCCAACATGCGCAAGAGTCTGCTGCTGGGATGTCAGGTGCTTGAGCGAGGGGCTCACGTTTTCCTGTGTCTTCCGTGATGCCGGCGTGTGTTCAGCGCTGTGTGTGACGTTGTGTGCGACTTTGTTTATTTCTTTTACGTACTGTGGGTATTAATTTAGCAAACGCTTTTCTTCAAAAAAAATGATGGAGAAATCTGGATACAGACATGTGATTCTTGAGTACAGTCAGTCTGTCTCATACCACGGTATAAACCAGTGGTACATTACATAAGAAGCTCCATATAGAGTTTTTGGAATTATTATGAAACTCATAACATAGTACATGTTTATTGAGCACTTAGGAGATCAGGGGACGAGTGAATCTGGAAGAGGTGAGTTTTGAAATCCATCTTAAATATTGAGAGGGATTCAGCAATTCTGAGTGACAGAGGGAGCTCATTTGTGTTTATGTTACGGTTATCATCTAACCTTATGGTATATGGTCAGAGCTGGGACCTGGGCTGGACTCCGCCCTCCTATGGTAGTTTTCTTGATCTAGGTACTTACCCTGAATTGACAGAGTAAAAATTGCCCAGCTGTATAAATGAGTAAATCAGTGTAAGTAGTTTAACATTGGAAAGAACTGTGATGTAAATGATGCAGTAATGTGTGTCTCCTTACTGTGTGGACACACTGTTAAAAGAAACCTGTCTCTGTTTGTACGGGTGTGTGTGGCATGTGGATGTGTCTGTGGTGGGTGTGTGCTGTATGCATATTTATGCCTGCACACACATCTCCCAGGTGACCGGGAAGCTTCTGCAGACATCCTTGACGAAGGAGGGAGAGACGGTTCGTCTGGACCAGCGGAACGTCCCCTTCCAGGTGGACACATCCAGCGACAGCCCCTTCCTCATCTTGCCCCTCACCTTCTACCATGTGATTGATGAGAACAGCCCCCTGCGGGCCTGGGCTGCCAAAGGTATGACAGAGGGAAGGGTAACTACACACGTGCATGTGAGTCTGCGTGTGCACACTTGTGCATTGGTGAGAGGGCAGTGAATGTGTGTGGGCAATGGAGGGTTGTAGTGTATTTGCATGTGACTTTATGTATGAAGGTATGCAGTGTGTGTGCAAAGGATCAGGCTCCCGTTAGCGAGCCCCTCTCGACCCCGCGTCGCTGCCACATTCCTCCCCCCCCGAGCAGCGTGCATGCCAGGGTCATGTGTGCGGCTGTTTTCACAGGTGGGCGGAATTGCTCTGCCGACTGCGGTTTGTTGTTGCAGGTGGGCTGTGAGTTGGGGGGGATGGGGGGGGGTTCAGTGGCTCCTCCCTTTAATCGTTTTGTCAATGTGCACTTGTGTTCGATGATGCCAGTGCGCGCCCACAGCGGTCCCACAGGGTCCCGCGCTTCTCATGCTCCCTGTGTCTGCTGTGTGTGTGTGTGTGTGTGTGTGTGTGTGTGTGTGTGTGTGTGTGTGTACAGGCGGCGGGTGGACGGACCCCGAGCTCGCCGACTTCGAGCTGCTGGTGATCCTGAGCGCCACTGTGGAGCCCACTTCGGCCACGTGCCAGGTGCGCACCTCCTACCTGCCCGACGAGATCCTGTGGGGCTACGAGTTCCCCCCCGTGGTGTCCCTCTCCCCCTCCGGGAAGTACGTCGCCGACTTCTCCTTCTTCGACAAGGTGGCCAAGACCAAGACGCAGCCCCTCTTCAGGCAGATCCCGTCGCAGTGCCCGCCCCCCCACGGATACCCCGGCCCCGGGGGGGTGGGGCTGCTGGAAGGGGCGGATCCAGAGAAGATCCGCCTGGAGCAGAGCTACCGGGAGCGCGGAGAGGAGCGGGCGCGCCCCCGAGACAGCAGCCCCCTCAGTGTGCGCATCAGCAACGTGTAGGGGGTGTAGGGGTTGGAGGGGGACGGGGGAGTGGGGGGTGAACCCCACTGGCGCCCACGTGTCTCTCACCCACAGGTTCTCTGCCCTTATTCCATACTTCGGAGGCTGTACTTTTCCCAAATACCGGTGTTCGTGAGCTAAAGTGCCCTATAGGGCCTATTCGTAGCCGAATGAGCTGTGGCGAAAAAACGTACTGTGCCGTACCGGTGTATTTACCGTGGTGTAGTAAACAAGCAAACAATAGCAGGGCTCTTTAAGCACGGTCCGTGGGGGGTCTCAGTGTCCCAGAGGAGAAGCGCTGCAGCCTCCAGGGTCGGATGTGGACCGTAACTGCCTGACTGTGGTAAACTTTACCCCGACGACACTGGTTAACTCGCCCGTGCAGCAGCAGTCCATGGTAAAATACAGCACACATTCGGTAAGAATAATCACTA
The DNA here is from genome assembly GCF_900964775.1 of Scleropages formosus. Classification (NCBI taxonomy): domain Eukaryota; kingdom Metazoa; phylum Chordata; class Actinopteri; order Osteoglossiformes; family Osteoglossidae; genus Scleropages; species Scleropages formosus. Next base: position 16,342,523 of record NC_041806.1, read on the forward strand.
GAGAATATTATGAAGAGGAAAAGGCACAGAATGACAGGGAGATTTTAAAAAAAAAAGCGATATATTTCTTGATAGGTGCTTTCGAGAATGGATTTTTTTTATACAAATGTACTTATTTATATTTTTATCTGTTGTACTAACAGTAGTGATAAAATGATCATCAGAGCTTAGACACCTGAGGAATAACGAGTATCGCACTGCTAAGCACTGGAATGTATAAATATCGATGTTTTCTCTGTGATCGTGTGTGTCTGTGTGTGTGTGTGTGTGTGCAGGTGCGCATGACGACGTGATTGTATTTTAACAGTACTAAGAGCACTTTAATTCCGAGGGAAAAGGTCTAACTTCGCCACGTGCCTTCCTGTCTGCTTCCTCTGTGTTCCGCCTTCGAGTTCATCTTTAGTCTTTATGTTGACATACTTCAGTCTGTGTGCGTGTGTCTGTGTGTGTGTGTGTTTGTGTTTGTGTGTGAGAGAGAGGCAGAGATTGAGAGATGCTTTAACTTTGTGGAGCACAGTGCCATCTGCTGGTGGTCGCGTGTTATGACCGTGTATTGCTGACAGTTACCACCTCGAGCGTAAGCAGGGGAGCAAACAGCAGAAGTTCAGACTCATTTGATCATTGTAAAAAGAAAAAAGCTGAGAATTAGTCTTCTAATTGTTACACTCGTAAGACAAGTGTGCGCTTAACATGTGAACTGTTTCATTTCATCCATTCGGCCGCAGTTTCATTTTAGACTGTCCGTTATTAGAACTGGATGTCAAAAGCCTTAATTTAACCATCTGAAGCTAAGATATTAGATATATTCAGACTGATTAGGGCTGTTTTTCTCAGGCTGAAACCGGGTTTGGCCCTACAGTTGTATCTATTCTGAACCTTTGTTGTCAGTGTCTAAATACAGAGGATTATAACATTTATGACTATGATGGAGAACTTATACCTGGACATTTTTTCAAGGTGACACCATCTGTCATGTTCTGTGTTTATTAGTAACACATTGTCAGTTTGTTCTGTCACTTCAGTTTTTTCAGTCTTGGAATAGGCAATTTGAGTTTATTTTGTTTTTTTTTCCCCAATGCTTTTATGTACTACATAGGGTTTTGCAGTTCAAAACTGCAGTGTTGGCACCCTAACATTAAATGATCACAGTGCCTGATTTCAATAAACTTGCCATTTTAAAGCGCTTGTCTGTGTTTAAAGATGGATTCTGTGTGGTGCGGTACATAGGATGCATTAGCTTCGTTAAAAATTGCGGAAACTCTGTCTACATTCAAGAAGGGTCTGAAAACTCACCTTTTCCGGACCCATTTCGCCCAAGATCTCTCCAGCTCACGTACGGTGTAAATGTTCATGCACCGTAACTTCATGAGCATCACCACATAAAGCCTTTATTCAGCCACTACTTCTGCATTGTTTTTGCTTGCTTGTGTATCTTAATATTATTTAAAAAAATGGTCGGAGGGTATCAGGATTTGTCTATCCTGTGTTTTATGCACCTACTCGAACGATGAACCTCGGTGCAGCAAGTGGTAGGTAACAAACTAAGATTACTTGAATCACATGTCTGCAGCCATGTCTCTTTCTCTTAATGTAATGCATAAATTGTACATTTGCTGAGATGTATATCGCTTCGGACAAAATGTAAATGAAAAATGTAAAATGTCAAAGACATTTTTAAAGCAGTTCACTTACTGACCTGGACTTACTGCAAATGGAGAATTAAGATTGAAGTCACGCAGGAACATATTTGAAGCAACATTTGAGAACTGCAGGTGTTAATGGTTCCACAATACATGTTGCATTGTGCAAAAGTCAAAGTGGGACGCAAGTTTCAGTATCTGCCACAGGAATCGGAGGAAACAAAGGCAACAATTTATGTGACGCAGGAGGTGTCTCGAAGATTACAGTGCAAAACACACATGCATTCATAGGGCCCTTCTTGAGCTCCATGTGCTTCAAGCACACAGTGGTTTTCTCTAAAAACCACTCTGGATCTCCCTGCTGGTTGCTCTGTTTTACAGAAATGTTCTTCCTTCTTCTTTTTTTAACACCAGAGCAGTATCATGTTTACTCTGTGACGTCAACATCTGTGGTCCAAGGGAAGGAAGAGTCCATTTTCATTTCAAAGCACTAAGGAGCTGTGTCTCCAACGGAAGTAAATAACCGTTGGGTCAAATAAACAGAGGTGTTTGTAAACACCAGTGCCTGATGAACAAGTGAAAAATGAAGGGACCGTAACTGTAACTGGTATTGATACCTTTTTTGTGTTTTGAGTGAACAGTTGAGTTTGGGGCACATTGAACAAACACAAAGACTGAAAGAACTCAACAGTGTTATTTTTACTGCTGCACTGTAGTACAAAACACATTTAAAGTGAGAACACTTTGTATATGCAGGATAGGGCTAGTTTGGCTTAGCTTGCTAAGAAACTTCTAGAAGGGTCTCGCTCATTTCCTGACTTCCTGTAGACCCACAGGTTGGTGGGCGTACAAGAAGCGAAGCAATGGTGCCCTGTTACTGCGGGGAGTTGAAGAAAGTGAGTTTCACGTGGTTTACATGGATCTGTGGAGCTGGAGAGACTTTTCGGGTTCTCCACAAGACCCACTTTCACTAGCTGTATCCGTCGCTCGTTTCCAAAACTATAATCTCAATTTCCACATGTGCCACGCATTGTTACAGGAACTGTTCAACTCACCCTTCTTATCACACAGTGATGACTCAAACACAAAACCACAGCTGAAAAAGGCCCCCCATAACTCACAATAAACTGGAAATGTTGACGTGGTTTCTGGTGTTTTTGGTAAAGTGTTCCTGTTGTGTGCAATTGTCAAAAACGAAGATGGAAAATATTAGCTCTGTGTGTGATGTACTTTCCTTAACCCAGTATTGGTTACTTACACCTATTTATGTTGATGATGTCCACGTTTAGACATGACAGGAAGAAATAATTCTTTACAAATGAAAGTATCTGAAAAATTACAGTAAAATGAAAAAAGAGTAAAGGATGTTTCCGGTGAGAGCGAGTGGGTGTCATCTGTAGATCAATTTCCTGTAAGTCTTCTGCTTTCACTTCAACATGTCGAGAAGACACAAAAAAGCTAAATAGTGAGAATAAATACTATGCCTTATCTACTTGCTTTGCTCTTCTTCCTGCTGGAGATATGTAATTTAGGTAAGTGTATGCATCTTTTGTGTATTCATATGTTAATGGCAGAAGTTACATGAGTACAACAGCATTTAAGAAAGAACATACTGTACCCAAGACTTTGCCAGCCTTATAGATATATATATATATATGTATAGGTGACGGAAACAGCATTTGTTAACCTTACGGGAGACCAATATGTTAGTTTGTAATTTTAAAAAACGAATTAAGTCCAACTTTGGAAAAATAAAACTGATCTCATACCTTTCAGATGTGCCATACCTCAGTTATGCCACTGTTAATGTGACATACTGTAAGAAAACTTATGGTTATTTGCTTGGCAGAATTTACTGCTGGTAAAACGTTGGGTGTCTGGACAAGACAAGTTATTGGTTATTGATCCTGGAGACTTGTATGTTTGTAGTTTTTGTCTGAGTTGGGCTGACAGGAAATAATTCAGTGTTCTACAGACCCTGGAAGAATCATTAAATATGTACCTTTACATTTATTTATATAGCAAATGCTTTTCTCCCAAGTGACTTTCAATGAACTCTATGTAGTGTTATCAGTTCACACACCTTATTCACCACAGTCATTTACACTGCTATATACAGTACTTACAATGGGTCACTCATCCATACATCAGTAGAACACACTCTCTGTCACTCACACACTGTATTAATCATATATATAATTCACTCTCTCTATCACTCACACACTAGAGGTGAACCTGAACAGCATATCTTCAGGAGGAAACTCACACAGACATGGAGAGAAGAAGCAAACTCTAAACAGACTGACCGGGGATTGAACCTACATCCTGTCATACCACCCACATGCTGCAAGACAGCAGCACTACTTGCTGTGCCACCATGCCACCATGCCACCTGGTGTACCTTTGGGCAAATAAAAACCAAAATATGAACCTCAGAGAGCAAATGAATTAGAATTAATGAAACCATTTATTTAGTCACTAACCTCAGTACTATTGAGCCACTGCTTAAGCGGGAAAGCAGGTAGTGTAGTGGTTTGAGCTACTGCCTTTGACCCCCCCCAGGTTTGAATCATACCTCCAGCTGTAGTACCCTTGAGCAAAGTACAAGGTAATATAAAGTGCTCCAGTGAAATCACCCAGTTTTGTAAATAATTGTGAGTTGCTTCAGAGAAAAGCTTAATATGTAAATGTTGCTTACACTGAGCAAGGTGGCACTACTCAGTTTTATGGTCCTAGAACAGAACCAGCGTCATTTACTTTCTAGCATAAAACATAGAAACATGAGAGAAAGCTCAGGACAGAAGTGTCAAGTTAATTTATATGACATCAGCCTGTCTATTTTTGGTAGGTTCTTTTTCAGTGGGTTTCATTAATTCACTGACAGCACAGGGTATCTGAGGAATGTTGCACTATGGACACCACACCTTATATAGACTCACGTACTGAACTGACACTCATCAGTGTTCTCTCTATGGGCTGTTTTCAGTGTGGATCTGCTATCTGATATTACCTTCCTGAATTTGGCTCTGATCTTATCTTTTCGAATACAATGAAAACATTTTGTACCTTCTGGTACAGAGTGAAAGTGTAATGATTTCAGTTAATAAAATCTAAATGTAAGAAAAAAATACTTCTGTACTCGAAATGGGGGGTGCAGTGGCGCAGTGGGTTGCACCGGGTCTTGCTCTCCGGTGGGTCTGGGATTCAAGTCCCACTTGGGGTGCCTTGTGACGGACTGGCGTCCTGTCCTGGGTGCATCCCCTCCCCCTCCAGCCCTATGCCCTGTGTTGCCGGGTTAGGCTCTGGCTCCCCATGACCCCACGTGGGACAAGCGGTTTCAGACAGTGTGTGTGTGTGCTTGAAGTGTAACTAAGTGATGCATCCTCTTCATATGTTTTGCCTCAAAGTGGGTCAAATGTATTACACGGCATGATGACACTGTCAGAAAACATTTTTCTTTTCCCATTTGCCATCTTCCTTGTTTTCCCTTTTCAATCATTTTAGGACTTGGTTTGCCGACAGCTACCATCCATGGCCTTGTTAACGGATCTGTGCTTTTGCCCTCTCTATCTCACTACCCCAACCCATCGGAAATCCAGTGGATGTATAATGGCATGCTGGTAGTGTGGTATGACAACGGCACAGTGCAACCACTTGTGAAATCCAGATTTGACAACAGATTCAACCTGTTTCAAGGGAACGGCTCTCTGCAGATCCATGGGCTCCAAATTCAAGACTCAGGCATCTTTGCTGTAAATATATTGAGAGATTTAAACCAAACCTATACAGAGGTACATCTCTTAGTGCATGGTAGGTGACAGCATTGTGTCAACAGTTCTATTATTTCTCATTTTTTGCTTTTTTATGATTCATTGATACTGTATTTTTTTTTTTTACGAATCAGAATGGATCACTAGTCCACCCATTGATACTGTATATTGTAAACCTTAAAACATTTCATGTCTTTTGCTTAGTAGATGAAGGGGGTGCGGTGGTGCAGTGGTGCAGTGGGTTGAACCACAGTCCTGCTCTCTGGTGGGTCTGGGGTTCGAGTCCCGCTTGGGGTGCCTTGCGACGGACTGGCGTCCCGTCCTGGGTGTGTCCCCTCCCCCTCCGGCCTTACGCCCTGTGTTACCGGGTCAGGCTCCGGTTCCCCGTGACCCCGTATGGGACAAGCGGTTCTGAAAATGTGTGTGTGTGTGCTTAGTAGATATTATGAAAGATTTGTAGACTCTAGACCATCATGGCCCTGTGCTGGACAGGTGGTTAGTAATAAAGAATGTGTGTGAAAAAGAGCCGTCCGGAAAAGAACAAAAACAAGGCCATTCTTACCGGCAGAGATAACACATCCATCGTCTCCCCTCCGAACAGAAAAGATCAACACGCATCTGGAGCTGCTGTCCAACGTGTCCGGGGATGGCCACTGTGCTGTGGTGGTGAACTGTAGTACAATTCTGAACCATTGGAAGGTGGCAAAGTGCAACAGAACTGCATGTCGGGAGACCGACAGCGGGGGGATGGACAAGGAGTCCAGCAGCGTTCACATTGACATCTCAGCTGACAAACTCATCTCCTGTAAGAGCAGCAACCCAGTCACCTCTGGCAGCATCTCTCTCATAGATCTATGCCCTGATGATCACAGCACAGGTAACAGAGTCATCTTCATCAGTCAGAAAAAAGAGTCTTTTGGGGAATTTTTGAACAGTTAAAATCCTCTGGCTTCTGGACAGCGCAGTACATTTAGTGTATTACTGGTTTTCAACTTACTAACTTAATTGGCACTGAGAGTCGGTTCGTTACCCAAAAAAGTTTATTAGTCGCATCCAACGGAGTGGGCTGGGGCTCCTCATCAATTCTCTTATTCTATTCTGCTCTAATTCTACATGCAGCTGTTCTCCAGAAACAGTGGTGCTGGACTAAGTGACGGTCCTTTGTGAATCACACTTGTGCCCCTCTGTCTTTCTGTGTCTTGGTGAACGTACTCTTGTTTCCTCTGAGTTGCAAGTCACTTTGGAGAAAGACGTCTGCTATGTGAACACATAGAAAGTAAAAGTCAGCAACATGACAGATCCATTTTGGATGGAAACAAAGCAGCGGACTCTCTTTGTCTTTCTCTCCCACCGAGCAGACAGCCTCGCGCACACGCCTGTGCGATTCTGAGTCCTCTGGCTGGGTATTTATCACCTGTTGTAAACAAGAAAGCACAACGAGGAACCCTGGCCAGAGCTAAAGCAGGCTGTTGATAAACAGAAGGCAGCAGTTACTGTTTGTGACTGTCTGTCAGGGCATCAGGCAACACGTTGGTGCGTTATTCTAACTGGTGCCCTGCTTCTCAAAAAAAAAAAATGAAATGCTGCTCAAAAAGTTTGTTACTGGAAGGTTCATAAGTCAGGGACCCACTGTATTTATAATGATTCATGAGTGCACATTTTGACATACTGACCTCTTATTTCTGTTCTTTCAGATTTGGACAAAGTTCATAATCATCATCGTTCTCGACTTGCTACCTACAGCATTGCAGGGTGTTTTGCTGTGGTGCTTTTTTCGTTAGTTTTAAATTCAAGTTCAAGGTTCAACGTCAGTTGTAAATAGCCCTGGTGGTCCTTAGATTGATAGTGCACAAGAGCAGGTAGAACTGTGGTTTACCTATATATTTTGGTACACATTTAAATATTATTAATTATCTTAAGTAAATTGAGTCTGTATCTATATTATTTCTTTTTTTTACATACTTGTTGGTGTCATATTGTATTTTCTGTCCTTTTGTATTTATTTTGGGAAATATTGTGGCAGTCCAGGCATCAATACTGTCTTGTCTAGCTGGACCTCAATGGGTGGTTGTTGTCTCATAGCGCCTAGACAGTATGAGTGCATGTTAATGTTTACATGTTAGTGAAAACATATTTCTCACACTGCTTCCACTCCAGGGGGTGCGTTGGCACACTGGGTTTGGCCAGCACCTGCTTTCTGGTGGATCTGGAGTTCAAGTCCTGCTTGGGGTGCTTTGTGATGGACTGGCGTCCCGTCCTGAGTGTGTCCCCTCCGCCTCCAGCCTTATGCTTTGTGTTGCCGGGTTAGGCTCCGGTTCGCTGTGACCTCTGCTTGGGAAGAGTGGTTTCAGCCAGTGTGTGTGTGTGTTTCCACTCCTCCCATAGTTCAGCAATGTGTGTTTCAGGTGAACTGGGAACATTAAATTGTGTATGTGTGTGTGTTATATTGCTCTGGTGTGCAGATGAGTGATGTAGTGTATCAGGAATTGTACCTTGAATGAAAAGCTGTTATTCACTCTAAGTTGCTTTGGAATAAAGCAAATAAAGCAAGGTAACAAATAAAGGTAATTCAGACTCAACCAAAGGTGCCTCCTATTTATAATTAGCATTTCTGTTGTCTTTCTATTGTTTTCGAATAAACAGCCTCTAAGTTACAAATCATTACCCCTAATTGCTACACTACTGACTGGCCCATAACAAGAAAACACAGACACACAGTTAGATTATCCGAATAACCAACAGATGGAAAAGGCCAAAAGTCAGTTCAGGTGCTTCACATCCAAAGAAAGGTAAAACCCCAAAGGGTTAGTTGCATTCCCTGAACTTGCGTTACTTATCCAGTCTAACTGTTTTTCACAGTTGTATCTCTGTCCAGCTCTCTTGAAATACACCAAATTTAAGTATCCCAGTTGGCATCGCAAAGCAATTGGCAATCTGCTCTGCTAACCTCCTGTACATACGCACATGTGCAAAGCACTACTGTATTCGCAAAGCACATAACGTCTCTTCCTTTGCAGCCGCTTACAGTGCCCCCAATTTGTGGGGGGCTCAACATCCTCACTCGATGGCAGGTGTGAACCCTTCGGTGGGCTCTATGTGCATACGGAGAGTATACTAAAGCACTAGACTTCAAAGGAAGTCAGCTCAAGGAAAAATTTGTTTAAATGTCTTAAGAATATGTTTTATTTTGTATTGTGAAAATTAAACCATATAGGAGTTAAACAGGTCTTAATTATATTTTATATGCGTTATTGGGTGAGTCGCTCCTATTTAATTAAGTGTGGAAACTAATGACTTTTTACATTAATACTGATTGAGGCACAAAGACTATAGATTAAAATGTTTGTATTAATGCTTCTAAACATTAAGCATAATTTAAGTGTCTGAAACATAAAAAAATCATACAAGCTCAAATGACTAATTTTAATGGTGATTAAGTTAACACAAAACAAAATACTGTGCTGTTGGTTACATCGTTGACCATGGTTTTCTTATCACATATAACAACCCCATACATTTTCACTTCATACGGAAGCCTAATGTGTACTTAATAACTAACACATAATTTCACACATTAAGCAGCCTGTGTCTCATATGTATATATATGAAAAAGACAAAGTATGTTACTTAGATGCATTGTTGACACTTTCAGTAGCGAAGAGGATCTTGGAACCTCAGAGAATTTTCTCATACATTTTTGGTGGTAATGGGACGAGTGAAGTTCACTGTGTCATAAAGAGTGAAAGGACCAGTAGGGATAACCTGTATCAGAGGGAATATTAGAATGACAAATAAAACATCAGCTTTGAAATATATCAGATTTGAAGACTAAACATAAATATTTGCACACAAATTGCTTTTGATGAAGCATACTCATCATGTTGCTTTAAGCATAACTCTGAGTAGAAAAATAGACATTCTTATCTAAGATGTTTAATTTTGGTGTCGCCAGTGTATGTATGTTTACAACTTTTTGGGATAAACTTACAGCTGTACTTTGCAAAGTATCATAACAGGTGGTAGTGTTGCCGGTAGCTGACTTGCTACACATAATGTTCTGGGAAACAAAAGAGAGATTGCATGTTATTTCAAAATATGTAACAAATATTAAAGGCATTTCCCTCAGAATATGCAGTATTAGGACACATTCATCACAAAACTGGTGGTTTCTTTTTAAACACATGCACATTCTGAAAAAACACATTTTTTGTCAACATAATAATATTGATAATATTAAGGCCTAATTTTTGGTGCAATCATAAGTAATCATGCTTTTTATATAAAAGTACAATCAATACTGTCAAAGCTAAAATTGTTCCCTGACCTTCTGATGGTCTTCATAGTTCAGCTCTTCTATTTCAGCATACACAGTGTCTACATCTTGTAGCACTGAAATGAAAATAAAACATGAAGACACACATATAATCATATTTCCTTAGCTTCTGCAGATACTGTTGGGAAAAACACAAAAGCATTAATTTTGGGTTTGATTTACAGTGCTGTGACAAAGTGCCCCCTTTCCAGTTTCTCTATTTTTGCTGCTATTTGACATTAAAGTTAATCAGATTGCTTTTCCAGGTCTAGTAGCATGTAAATGGAGCCCGAAGGAAAAAAACCACACAAGTATTGTGTGTATTATGTCATTTCTTTGGTATGGAATAAAATGAAATATTTTTCCTGCACAGTTACTGGTTGTGCCCCTTTTTCCTGAAATGCAATGACTGAAGCTACATGCCTCCTATAGCTGTTGACCAGGGATTATAATTACTGTGCAGGAATTTTGAACCACCACTCCAAGCAGAACTACTTAAGCTCAGTAACATTTGCAGTTTTTCGAGCGTGAACACCTCTTTTCAGATCTTGAACCAACATCTCAATCGGATTCCTGCCAGGACTTTGATTATCCCATTCCATAACTTCAATTTTGTTTATTTCAGCCATTCAGATATTTATTTGCTTGTATGTGTGGGACCATGGTCTTGCTGCATATTAAGGTGTGCTTCAGCTCACAAATAAATTGTCAGATACAATAAGGAATACATTATTCTGTCATAGCAAGGTTTCCATATCCTGTGGCACCAAAACATCCTCAGGTCATCACACTGCCATCACGATCTTTGACTGCTGATGAGCTTTCATATTCTTTTGAATGAACTTCGGTTTCTGCCTTGCCATTCTCCCGTGTATCCTAGTTTTGCACTTTTGTGTCTTTCATATTGTGGTGTCATGAACACTGGTTTAAGTTGAGGCAAGAGTCCCCTCTGGAATCATACTCTGTGGTCCGATGAGAGTAAAATTGAAGCTTTTTGGCCATGCATACCATCAGCATGTCTGGCAAAAAAGCGGATTAAATACAAGGCAAAGCACCCATACACTCTGTAAGGTATGGTGGTGAATCATTGATGCTTTGGGGCTGTTTTGCTGCTTGTCGTTCAGAGGCTCTTGTGAAGATCAACAGCATAATGAATTTCACTATGTAGCAGGATATTTTTGCCCAAAACCTGGTTGCCTCTGCCAGGAGGTTAAGACAGGGCTGTGGATGGAGCTTTTAATGACCCCAAGATAAAGCAAGATAATGACCCCAATCACACATCCAAATCAACACAGAAATGGTTTCAGAAACATGGAATCAGTGTTTTGCAATGCCCTCCTGAGTCTATGGATATGCAGCCTACTGAAAAGCTTTGGTCTCAGTTGAAGAAGGGCAGTCCGGAAGCATACACCTAAGAATACAAAGGAACCTCAAATGTTTACATTTACATTTACATTTACTCATTTAGCAGACGCTTTTGTCCAAAGTGACGTACATCTCAGCAAAAGTATAATTTATGCATTACATTGAGAGAAGGAGACATAGCTGCAGACATGAAAATCTCAAGCAAAAGTAATTTGTTCCCTACCACTTGCTAAACTGAGGTTCGTCGTTCAAGTAGGTGCATAAGACACAGACAAATCCCGATACACAAATGAGCAGAACAATACCAGAGTAATGGCTGAATGAAGGTTGTATCTGGGGATGCTTCTGGAGTTACAATACATTAACAGTTACACCATAGACGATCTGAAGAGATCTTGGTCAAAGTGGATCTGGTAAAGGTGGGTTTTCAGACACTTCTTAAAAAACAGATAGAGTTTCCGCAGTTCTGAGTGACAGGGGAAGGTCATTCCTCCACAACGGACCCAGAACTGAGAACCTTCGAGCTTTCTCTTTCATGCGTGGGACCACCAAGCGAGCAGAAGTAGATGAGCGAAGGGGCCTGGCTGGGGTGTACCAGTTGATCAAGTCCTGTAAATAGCCCTGTACACAGTAGACGATCGATAGACGATCTCTTCAGATCGTCTATGGTGTAACTGTTAATGTATTGTAACTCCAGAAGCATCCCCAGATACAACCTTCATTCAGCCATTACTCTGGTATTGTTCTGCTCATTTGTGTATCGGGATTTGTCTGTGTCTTATGCACCTACTTGAACGACGAACAGTACACAGTAGCCAGGGTTTTGAATTTGATACAGGCAGCTATAGGAAGCCAGTGAGATGAGTAGAGGAGATACATGGGAGAGCTTTGGCAAATCAAACACAACTCATGCAGCAGCATTCTGTAGAAGCTGCAGAGGTTTGAAGGCATTAACATGAATGCCATACAGGAGAGAGTTGCAGTAGTCAAGATGGGAAGTCACCATGGCCTGGAAAAGTAGTTGGGCGGAGTCAGTAGTGAGGTAGGGACGCATCCTACAAATATTATGCAGGATGTATCGGCAGGACCGGGTTGTGGCTTCAATATGTTGAGAGAATGACAGACTCACATCAATCATAACTCCCAGACTCTTAGCAAAGGAGCTAGGCGAAATGAGTGAGTTGTCCAGTTTGATCGGGAGGTCATGACAGGAGGACAGGCCAGCTGGGAGGTAAAGAATCTCTGTTTTGGAGAGGTTGAGTTTGAGGTGGTGATCATACATCCATGAAGAGATGTCCGACAGGCAGGCAGCAATGCGTGTGGAGATGTCTGACGCACCAGGTGGAAAGGAGAGGAAAAGCTGGGGATCATCAGCATAGCAGTGGTATTTGAATCCATGGGAGGCTATGACTGGACCGAGGGAGGAGGTGTAGATGAAGAAAAGAAGAGGACCCAATACCGAGCCCTGTGGAACACCGGTTGAGAGAGGCAGAGGAGAAGAACGAGAGCTCCGCCAGACCACTTGATAGGATCTGTTAGAGAGGTAGGACTTGAACCATCTGAGTGCCACACCGTTGATCCCAAGCTGCTTAAGAGAGGAGAGTAGAATCCAGTGATTTACAGTGTCGAATGCTGCAGACAGATCGAGGAGGATGAGGACCGAGGAGAGGGAGGCAGCTCTAGCAGCTTGGAGAGCATCAGATACCGGCAGAAGGGCGGTCTCAGTGGAGTGACAAATGTTCTGCCTGGGGGAGTGCTGCAACATCTCTTAAGAAGTGTTCTCCCACCTTGACAAGGGAGGCTTCACCAAATATTAATCGTGGGGGTGCCAATAATTTTGAAGCCTATGTTTTGTAGAAAAAAATTTCACTACACAAGAAAAAATCTTTATATATTTCTGTTCATTTTCATGAAGGGACCCGATAACACTGGAACTGACTGTGCACTTCATTATCTTCCGCATCAGTGAAGTGACATAAAAACAGTACTGATGTATTTTTTTCTTGCAGGCTCCATTCATTTACTTCCACAAGCAACAAAAACATTTGATAAATTTAATTTGAAAAAGCTGTAGAAAAGAGAAAACTGGACAAAGTTTTTCACAGCATTGTAAACTGCAGTAAAAGGACAATTCCCTCATCTTTGTGATCAGAAGCTTATGACGTTTTAAATTTATGTTGCTTACCTTTGTTCTTTGCCCTAAAGTAACAAATGAGTGTGATGATCACCATTACAATCAGCACCAGTCCAGCTCCAATTCCAATGAATTTGTAAAGTTCTGTGTAAGTCTCTTGAACTAAAACAACACATAAGCTGACAGTTAACTGCACAATAATGCATTTTGTCCTTTTATTTGATAAATTCTCTATAAACAAGATTGAAAATGAAGAACATTGTTGTTCCCCAAAATAATATATACAGTAGTAGTAATGTAGTAATTCGTGCACTGTGATGTGTTCCTCCATTGTCAAGCAACCATAATTTTCTCCCGTGTATTTGTGTATAACTCACAAAATACATAGCTCAGTTCATCTGTAAGGTGTTTGGTATATCATCTGGGGGGAGTGCAGTGGTGCAGCGGGTTTGGGTGGGTTCCACTCTCTGCTGGGTCTGGGGTTCAAGTCCTGCTTGGTGTGCCTTGTGATGGACTGGTGTCCATCCTGGGTGTGTCCCCTCCCCCTCCAGCCTTACGTCCTGTGTTGGTGGGTTAGGCTCCGGTTCGCCGTGACCCCGCTCGGGGCAAGTGGCTTCAGCCAGTGTGTGTGTGTGTGTGTGTGTGTGTGTGTGTGTGTGTGTGTGTGTATATCATCTGAAGATTTAGAAGATCCTAATTATTCCCTGCTATGAGTGGGCAAGCTGAGTTTAGCAGAGGTGTTCCTGATTTACAAACACTATTAAGCTAGGGTAAAAAGTGCAAAATAGATTTCTGGTTGTAGGAGTATCTGTACAAAGAAACTGACAGTCTGTCAGGCACCTGAAATTCTGGGTAAAACATAATGCTTGAGGAGTAACACATTTTATTCATACACCTACCATACATGTGGCATCGGTTGACCAGCACCTCCTCGGTTTGTGAACTGACGGGGTTGGACGCAGTGCAGGAGTAGACTCCCCCCTGGGAATCGCTGACCGTCAGGGTCTCTCTGCCCTCCACACCAGGGATCTCCCGATTGTCTCTTTTCCAGGAGAGCATCTCCACGCTGCCGTTCACAAGGCACCTCAGAGTGACATTGCAGGTGGTGTTCTCTGGACTGTAGCTCACCTGGGACTGCACTGACACTGACACTATCCTCTCTGTCCACACCACAACACAAGGAAATGTGAGCAATCATAGAAAAGTGCTCTCTGTTAATGCATGGTTCACCTTACATTTACATTTATTCATTTGCAGACGCTTTTCTCCAAAGCGACGTGCATCTAGAGAAATACAACGCACGAACATTTACACCATACATGAGCATGAGAGATCATGGGCGAAGTGAGTCTGAAAAAGGTGATTTTTCAGACCCTTGTTGAATGTAGACAGAGTTCCAGCAGTTATGAGTGAGAGGGGGAGGTCATTCCATCACAACAGAGCAGGGTCTGAGAACCTCCGTGCTTTACTTTTCATTCGGGGGACCACCAAGCGAGCAGATGTGGAAAGAGCAAAGCGGTCTGCTTGGGGTATAGCGGTTGATAGCTGGGAGCAGTTCTATTGATGCATTTGTAGGCAATAACCAGGGTCTTTACCAGTCCTACCAGTCCTTCTCACCAAAGTGTACACAAGAAGAGTTCTTGAAAATTCTCTCACCGTAAACATGAAGTATTGTTGACATTGTTGGGGCTGAATTCAACTTTTGAAAAACATACTCTCCACCATCAGTTGCTCTTGCAGGGTAAATGGTTAAAGACCAAGTTTTCTCATCCACTGAAATTCTTCCTTTATATTGTGACATTATTACTTGTGTCTTTTTATTTTTTATTTGAATGATAATATTTTTATCTTTTTTCCACTGCATCAGGATCGAATGGCTTTTATCTCCCAGTCCTGTGTGAAGCACAACTGATTCTCCAGCAACTCCGTTTATTGCTGTTGATTTCATCCCTAAGATGGGCAACGCCAGCACTGGGGAGACAATAATACCTCATGAGTAAATAGCACAGTAGTAGAAGTGCAGCAACACAGTATCAGCTGAATCAAATAAAACATCAATTTCTGCATAAGATTCAATGGGAAACACAAACTAGACAAGAGCATTTTCAGCATCACAGTACAATGTTTCCCTTTACATAAATTTACTTGTTTCTCTTTACACCAAGCTATATGGTATTGGATCTACAAAACATAGGATGCAATTGATTTAACAATATCAGTTATGCAGAGAAAAAACCCACCACTGACAAGGCCACAGTTCCAGAATAAACGATAAATACATTCATTAAAAGTAGTGAGTCCATTTGTTAATGCACACTACAAAACACAGACATACATATCAGTTCCGTTTCACCGAGACTAACTGGAATTGTTAGTAATCAGTGTTTAGGATATAAACTGAGCCAAACAAAGGAAATTGTGTAATTGTGTTGGTGCTAAAATGCATCCATCCATGGAAACAATAGTAAAGTACACAGTGACCACAGTAAAGTACTAAAATGTGCATATTTTACAAGGCTCATTTGCATTTTGCTGACAGCTCTGCCTACATGCCCTAGGTCTTAATGACCATGGTGAAAAAGGAGGTGAGGCAGGACGCTTACCGAGTGTGATCACGAACTCCAGCAGAAGAGGACAGAAGCAACACCACAGAGGTGAGGTGGACATTTTGCATGAGTGTCAACAATGACATGGTTTCCTTACTGAGCTCAAAACCGATTTCCTCTACAGCCCACACAGGGGGTGGGGGTTGGAAGAGCTCCTCCCAGGAATCTTGTCTCTTGTGCTCTTGTCTCCTCTCCTCTCCTCTCCTCTTCTCTTTTGAAGATGCCTTTTGAGTGCAATCCAGGCTGTAGGAGGGAAATTCCTACTTGTTAATCTCCGCAACCTGAGTGCCCATGTAGAGGCTGTGAAAAGAGGAAATCAAGACGAGGACGTTTCTCTTCTGCGCTCAGCCCCAGCCACGTCACGTACAGCCGAACCAAGGAATTGTGCATCACCATATAATTTGTACCAGAAATCAAATTCCACACCATACTTTTGACGCTTACATACATTTCCACATTCACATAATTCGGGTCGCTTCTGTAAACGCAGTAACGCACTGGCCCACATGCATGGATAGGTGTGTCGTGTTGCTGTTCCTAAACGTGTCATGTGCCTGGCGTGGCTCTTGAAGAGCCCATGTGAAAAGGAAGGGGAACTCATCAGACAGAGTGGAAAAACCCAGTAAACGCTGTGCTATCAGTACTGACGTGGTTTGCTGTCACTGAACGCCAGCGATACACAGTCACTTTTAGCAGCCTGACGCTCAGATCGTTGTGAACCAGACAGGATGCGATGTAACCGTGGCTGGACTGTCAGATGTCAAACAAGAAAAGCATAGGACCACATATGACGAAGAAATTCGAGGAGACTGAGAGGGAGGTCAGTGCCTTACAAGGGACACTTGAGTAATTCTCAACCCATTCATTTACAAGCGCCAACTAATGAAATGTATACGTGAGCATTTCCTCTACATATATAATAAATGTATACGTAAGCATTTCCATTTTGATCACCTTTATGAGTAAAATTCCTGTTTAAAGCCTGCGTGATTTCGGGGAGATCAGCCCTGTGTCGCTGTATAGAGCTGCTTATTGGAACAGGAACATCCCCGACTTGACCCGATGTGATCAAATGAACTGCGCACATTTCTGTAGAAATATTTTGATTTGGTTTCAGTTCTCTTTCCTCTAGGGTCAAAGTTATCAGTAAACTGGGGAAGACTGCAGGGCTTCCAGTTAATAATGTACCACAGTAACCTTTATCTTCTCTTTGGTTCCTAATAAGAATATACTCGCACCTTTCTGTGTGGTGATGTGTGACTTTTCAAAGGAAGGAGCCTTTCAGATCAAACCACATGGCACCCCCGCCCCCCCCACATCACATCTGCATCTTTCTCACAACATTTTATCAGTTGTGTTAGCAGTGTCAGGCTGACTTCATTGTCTTGTAAATGAGAGGGGCCTCAGTAACCACAATACTTACACTGAAATACCCACTTTGAAAGTCCTTGCAGATGTTTACGAAAAATCTGCAGAATTGCGAAGCCACCGAAGCAACATGTGAACACTTTTGTGCTCTGTGTACACTCATGGACATATTCTGAAGAGGTATGGGTGGTATAGATAGTCAATTAAAATCTAATAAGATGGTTGGTGGATTGAGGTAGTTGGTATAGGTATTGAGAAAGAAATGAGTACTGTTGAGGGGGTGTGGTGGTGCAGCGGGTTTGGCTGGGTACTACTCTTGGGTGGGTCTGGGGTTCGAGTCCCGCATGGGGTGCCTTGTGATAGACTGGCACTCTGTCCTGGGTGTGTCCCCTCCAGCTCTGCGCCCTGTGTTGCCGGGCCAGGCTCTGGCTTGCTGTGACCCTGCTCGGGACAAGCAGTTTGTGTGTGTGTGTGTGTGAGAGTACTGTTGGCATGGTCAGTTTGTGTCCAGCCCCCATAATCTTAGCACAAGGCTTTTAACATCTTACCTTGTGTATTATTGTATATTACTGCTAATATCACACTTCTATTTAGTTCCAATATCATATGACAATAAACTGCAATTTTACCTCTTTTCACTGCTAGTGCTTTTACCACAGTAGCTCAGGTTGGAGACTTCAGTCAAGGGAGCGGCAGCAGGGACTGTAAAGGTCCCAAAGCGCGGCACTGAAACCGTCTCTGACAGTCAAAATATTGAACTTATCTCTTCGTTTCAGTTCAGTTTTCCATGGCTTTGTCTTAAATGTTTTACTGGTTGTTCTGGTAACCTCCACTTATAGAGG
The DNA here is from genome assembly GCF_900964775.1 of Scleropages formosus. NCBI lineage: Eukaryota > Metazoa > Chordata > Actinopteri > Osteoglossiformes > Osteoglossidae > Scleropages > Scleropages formosus. The sequence continues at coordinate 16,360,560 of NC_041806.1, forward strand.
AAGAGGTATACTTTGTGTTACTGTGCTTTCAGAAATTCCTTCCGCTTCAGGTCCCGATTCAAGTAGTGCTGCTGTAAGAAATGTATGCTGTTATGAGTCGCACTACTGCATCAAAGTGCCTGTGCTGTTTGGCTGTAGGTTTGAATGTGACTCAGTCTTTGTGAAATTTGCATGTTCTTCCAACGTCTGTGAGGGTGTGCTCCTGTTTCTTCCCACAGTCCAAAGACATGCAGCTCAGGTGGACTGGTGACTCTAAACTGCTGTGTGTGTCCATGTGTGTGTGTGTCTACCCTGTGATGGACTGGTATCTCATCCAGGGTGTATCACTTGTTGCCTTACTGCCTGGGATTCCAGGATAGGCTCTGAACTGCTGTGACCCTAATCAGGACAAACAGGAGAGATGTATTACTTCAAAGGGATGTACAGAACATCTCAGGCAGCAATACAATAGGGCATCACACCAACAGAAGGAGAGAGCTGGATACAGACACATGACGCTTGAGTACAGTCAGTCAGTCTCATACCACGGTATAAACCAGTGTACATTACGTGAGTAGCTCCATATAGAGTTTTTTAAAATGATTATTAAACACATTTTTATGGAGCTCATAGGAGATCAGGGGAGAAGTGGCTTTAGAAGAGATGTGTTTTGAGCCCCCTCTTGAATGTTGAGAGAGATTCAGCAGTTCTGAGTGACAGAGGGAGGTCACTCCAGCACATTGGAGCCAGAACCAAAAACCTTTGGGCTTCTAAATTTGGACCTCTTGGGTGTCTGAAGGAGGGCGGCGCGGTGGTACAGCGGGTTTGGCTGGGGTTCAAGTTCTGCTTAGGGTGCTTTGCAGTGGACTAGCGTCTTGTCCAGGGTGTGTCCCCGCCCCCTTCGGCATTGTGCCCCGTGTTAGGCTCCGGTTCGCCGCGACCCCGCTTGGCACAAGTGGTTTCCAAAAGTGTGTGTGTCAGAAACACCAAGAGATGGAGGAGCACAGTGCTGTCGTTGGGCTGTAGCGAGTGATCAGCTCCTATAGGTATCGGCAACAGATCCACTGATGGTTTTGTAGGCCATAAGCAGAGTCTTGAATTTGATGCAGGTGGCTGCAAGAAGCCCATGGAGTGAATAATAAGTGAATATTCTGCAAGTGAGCTACGCAACTGAAAGGCAACCACTTGCTGTACCATGTTTTTAGAATGGGTGTGGCATTCATCTGCACCGAGACTGACATCCTTTGGTAGTCAAGGATGACAACATGTTCTTCTAATATAAATGAATATGTAGTCAATATACTGTAAGTTCTGGTTTATCCAGCTTTACTGCAAAACAAGGCAAATGTGTATATACTAGTAAGAAGTGAGATTCACCATTAAATTACATAAGTGGTTAAAAAAAAAAAGAGTTTACTTCATTTGATGTTAATTAACTGCTTTGTCAATCAAGGCAGGAGGGAACTGCACAGAACCTGGAAGTGGTCAACATCAAGGTCACTGTTTGCTGCTTACTCACTGCTTACTCACCACTAAATGACTTCTTAATCACCTCTTACTCACTGCTTCCTCACCACTGACTTCTTACCTTTTACTCACTACTTCCTCACCACTGACTTCTTACTTACCTCTTACTCACTGCTTACTCACCACTAACTGACTTCTTACTCACTGCTTACTCACCACTAAATGACTTCTTACTTACCTCTTACTCACTGCTTCCTCACCACTGACTTCTTACTTACCTCTTACTCACTGCTTACTCACCACTAACTGACTTCTTACTCACTGCTTCCTTACCACTAACTGGCTTAACTCACGGCTAACTCACAGCTTACTTACTTTCTCTACCTTCTCGTCCGTCATTGTAAACTATTCCATTTCTGAAGGGTCAGCATGTGCTTCTTTTGTAACTGTAGCTGGAAGAAAAGAAAAATGCTTGGCGTGAACGCTGTACAGTTGTCATTTAATATTTACACTCTAACTTTGAGTAATTTACAGACTTGAGTTCATTCCTACCTTTACATTGTTCCCAGAGGTAGAACACCAGTATGATGGACATCAGAGATCCAATTTGAACCACAGAAACAATGAGGATGCTGGTGAGACTGGGAGTGGCTGTGCCTGAAATAACACAAAAAACAGCTATTAAATTATAAATTGCAGACTCTGGTGAATACTAAAAAAGCAAAAGAACACCCACTGTAACAAAAGTTTTAAAAAATAACTTAAATTTACCAAATGTTATGAGTTATACTTTTGCTATGCCCGCAGTAATTAATACTTGATTGAATACTTTATGAAGTTCACTAAAATTTTGGATTAGCCTTCTGTCTTTATCAAACCTGTTTGTGTTCTGCATTTCACTGACATTCATGACAAGTTAAAAAGCATGTTGAATATTCACTACTGTGTGTTTCCAATTAATAGAGTAACACAGTTTTCTCCACCTTATGAAGGTAATGCATTCCTGGAAAGTCCTCTCTAAGGTGAATTCTCAGAATTCATTGACATAATTATCATTAGTTCAAATGGTATTTTTAATGGGTTCCTGAGACCCAAAATTGACAGCCATCAAAATACCATAAAAATATCACGGTATGTCCCATTAACCAGACTACATGATTTCCAGTACCGATGTCTAAGGACAACTGTTATTATTCATTTACTGTTTGGGTCTCTGTTGGTCTTTGGGAGTCACTGCATTTTAATGAGACAAAAATGTCGTATATTTATGGAACTTTTCATTTGCTATTCCCTTCGCTTGTTCATTGAAAATGGGGAGCAGGGAAAAAAGTGAGTGTACTGACGGCGCTGAAAACAAAACCAAAAGGCAACAGATTTAGAAATGGGAATAAAAATACAGTGAGTCCTCTATTAAAGAGCTTAATTGGGGCTCAGAGTTGGTTTGTTACTCGAAAAGTTTGTTAGTCGAATGCAACACAAAGTGGGACAAAGGCTCAATATTTATATTTCCACTCTTTTCCAATCCCATCCACAGCTCTAGGAATGAGCTCTGAATTTATACTGATATATTTTCAAACAATTCAGTATACAAACACACACATATTGTCTGAAGCCACTTGTCCCTAGCGGGGATTGCAGGGAGCCGGAGCCCAACCTGGCAACACGGTGCAAAGGTGGAGGGGACACACCCAGGACAGGACGCCAGTCCATCACAGGGCATCCCAAGCAGGACTCGAACCCCAGACCCACCAGAAAGCAGGACCTGGCCAAACCAGCTGTGCCACCACGCCCCCCCCCCTCAATATAGTGTAGTATTTTAAAAATGTTTAAACATGAAAAAACACGTGTATGTAACACACTTTGCATTATATACTCTGTTACAGTGTTACATGGAAACCTAAGGTCCATCACATTGCTACAGTGAAGTGCCAGTGCAGTGCCAGTGCTACAGTGAATATCAGGGCAAATGTTTGTCATGGGGGGGGTGCGTTGGCACATAGTGGTGTGGTGGGTTCAACCTGTGCCCGCTGTGTGGCAGGTGTGGGGCTCAAGCCCTGCCTGGGGTGCCTTGCGACAGACTGGAGTTCCATCCTGGGTGTGTCCGTCAACCCTTCGGCCTTCCGCCCTGTGCTGCCGGGTTAGGCCCTGGGTCGCCGCAATCTCACTCGGGACAAGCGGTTGTTGACATTGGATGGATAGATGTTTGTTATGAAGATTCTACACAGCAGGTCTGAGTCCCATCAAGCATTTGTGGTGGTATGGAGGAACAGTTGAAGTGGGAAAAAAAAAAGTCGGTCCAGTCAAACACACTACTTTCCTAATTTTTCTGACATGTGTAAAACAGTTTCACCCCTCACAGGACATTGTGCAATATAAAAATAATCATTAAAACCTGAAAATGTTTCATTACTCTCCTTACACCTACCATACATGTGGCATCGGTTGACCAGCACCTCCTCGGTTTGTGAACTGACGGGGTTGGACGCAGTGCAGGAGTAGACTCCCCCCTGGGAATCGCTGACCGTCAGGGTCTCTCTGCCCTCCACACCAGGGATCTCCCGATTGTCTCTTTTCCAGGAGAGCATCTCCACGCTGCCGTTCACAAGGCACCTCAGAGTGACATTGCAGGTGGTGTTCTCTGGACTGTAGCTCACCTGGGACTGCACTGACACTGACACTATCCTCTCTGTCCACACCACAACACAAGGAAATGTGAGCAATCATAGAAAAGTGCTCTCTGTTAATGCATGGTTCACCTTACATTTACATTTATTCATTTGCAGACGCTTTTCTCCAAATACAACGCACGAACATTTACACCATACATGAGCATGAGAGATCATGGGCGAAGTGAGTCTGAAAAAGGTGATTTTTCAGACCCTTGTTGAATGTAGACAGAGTTCCAGCAGTTATGAGTGAGAGGGGGAGGTCATTCCATCACAACAGAGCAGGGTCTGAGAACCTCCGTGCTTTACTTTTCATTCGGGGGACCACCAAGCGAGCAGATGTGGAAAGAGCAAAGCGGTCTGCTTGGGGTATAGCGGTTGATAGCTGGGAGCAGTTCTATTGATGCATTTGTAGGCAATAACCAGGGTCTTTACCAGTCCTACCAGTCCTTCTCACCAAAGTGTACACAAGAAGAGTTCTTGAAAATTCTCTCACCGTAAACATGAAGTATTGTTGACATTGTTGGGGCTGAATTCAACTTTTGAAAAACATACTCTCCACCATCAGTTGCTCTTGCAGGGTAAATGGTTAAAGACCAAGTTTTCTCATCCACTGAAATTCTTCCTTTATATTGTGACATTTTTACTTGTGTCTTATTATTTTTTATTTGAATGATAATATTTTTATCCTTCATCCAGTGCATCAGGATTGAATGGCTTTTATCTCCCAGTCCTGTGTGAAGCACAACTGATTCTCCAGCAACTCCGTTTATTGCTGTTGATTTCATCCCTAAGATGGGCAACGCCAGCACTGGGGAGACAATAATACCTCATGAGTAAATAGCACAGTAGTAGAAGTGCAGCAACACAGTATCAGCTGGATCAAATAAAACATCAATTTCTGCATAAGATGCAGTTGGAAACATGAAAAACCATATTGACACCAAAAGATGTTTCCCTTTATACAAACCTTACACTGATCTGTACCAGAGATTACCTCAAGAAAACTGGTCCCAGCTGACAAAGTCCACCATCTATAAGACCAGCTTGCTGCAGTATTAATGACAAACTGTGTATATGAGTTAAAAATCACTCACACACACACACACACACACTGAAAGCTCTTGCCCCAAGCAGGGTTGCAGCAAGCCAGAGCATAACCCGGCAACACAGAGCAGAGGGCTGGAGGGGGAGGGGACACACCCAGGAGGGGACGCCAGTCCATCACAAGACAGCCCAAGTGGGACTCAAACCCCAGACCCACCAGAGAGCAGGCACAGGCCAAACCCGCTGCGCCACCGCACCCCGCTTTGAGTTGAAAATAAAATTGCAAAAGACTACAAAAAGCTTTATATAACAAAGATACAGATCAAATACATTGTGTCCATCAGCTTTGCCTCAGATAGGCACAAATGAGACCCATCACACACACATTTTCTGAACCGCTTGTCCCATACGGGGTCACGGTGAGCCGGAGCCTAACCCGGCAACACAGGGCGTAAGGCCAGAGGGGGAGGGGACACACCCAGGACAGGACACCAGTCCATCGCAAGGCACCCCAAGTGGGACTCGAACCCCAGACCCACCAGAGAGCAGGACCTGGTCCAACCCACTGCGCCACCACTCTGAGACCAATCAAAACCTAAAAATTTCAACTTAATATTTCCTTATTCAAGCAAATGTACATACTAAGAGAAACTATAGAAGAGAGTAAAACATGAGGCCTGACATGTAGCCCTCTTTGTTACTCGAAACACACCATGCTTGGACAGCACAGAGGAGTGCAGCGCTGCACAAATAACAAATGTTTTGAAGGCTCCGTTTGCATTTTGTTCACACTCCAGCCATTTCCTGATCTCATTGTCTTGACGACCCTGCTGAACACGGAGGTGAGAAGCACATCGAAACAGGTGGGTGGGTAGGGCACTTACCAAGTGTGATCACACACTCCAACAGAAGAGACAAGCTGGTCATTTTGCAAGCTTCACACCATAGGCTTTGACTCCTCGCTCACTTCTGGAAAGTTCTCTAGCACAGATGCTCGCCTTGCTTCATGAGCGTGTGCTTCTCCGCACTGCTAGTTCAGTTTTTGGCTTAACTTCCATACACTTTATTAAAAAGGAACTTAAAGGAAGTGGTGACAAAATCTCATGTGTAACAGTTTTCATCCATATCTTTCTGCTTACTGTCCTTATGAAACAGGAAATACAGAGCAGGAAGATTCGATGTCACACCCACCTCCATCTCGTAGGAGAAGCCAGTGAAACATGATGTGAAACACATCAGCCATTAGCCATTTTTGGCACCCCTCAGTGCATGATCATTTAGTTACGCACCGGAAAATACTAAACAATATTACGGTAAACAAGGTGGTAGCTCAGTTTGTTGCTCTAGAGGAATACTCTACAGTGTATTGTGAAGCACACTGTATTTGGCAGGCCTAACAAAACATATTTCCTTCTCACACCAATGAGGATGTAAACCCAAATATTCTGAATATGAAATATTCAGGTGGGCAACATAGTGGCACATTAACGATGTATTTACATATTCCCTGCATTTTCACAGCTTTCATCTGGGTGCTATAGTTTCCTCCCATGGTGACCACACACTGATTACTCTAAATTGCCTTTACTCTGTGTGTGTCCACCCGTGCGTGCCCTGCAATGCCCTACGATTGCAGTAGAGGCTCCAGATTGTCACAACCCAGTGTTTCACAAGTGCATATCAATAATGACTGAATTAATACTTAGAATTAAGTCACCCAAAAAAAAAAAAAAAAAAAAAAAAAAAAAACACTTCCCCATGGGCTATGGTAAAAATGTTGATATGCTGATGAAACCACACTAACAGCAGAGGATGAAAAAACCATTAAAAGGTCAAGTTGGGGAGCAAATTTCAGCACTACAATAGAATCTGAAAAACGTGGGAGTTGGACGTTAACACTTTGGAGATCCCGGGACACACAGCGATGGGTATTGATCAAGGGTGCGGCAAATTTTAGGCATAAATGATGAGACCGAGGTTGTTTTACATTTATTTAGCTGACACTTTTCTCCAGAGCAACTTACAATGTTAATCTACCTACAATTATTTACTCATTTATACAGCTGGATATCTGTATATATATATTTTTTTTTTTTTTTTTTTTTTTTATCAGAGCAATTTAGGGTAAGTACCTTGCTCAAGGGTACTACAGCCAGAGGTGAGATTCAAACTCACAAGCTTTGGGTCCAAAGGCAGCCAACTCTAACCAATATGCTACCAGCCTTTTACCTTGGACTTGTCATGAAAATATCCAATTCATTCCAAAAGACTGTAGTGCTTTTGAAAGATAAAGAGGAAAAAAAAAAAAAAGAAAAGCAAGTATATGGACTCAACACTGCAACTATGGACAGATCCTTTTCAACAAGACGGACGCAAGTAGAGAAGAGAACACTCTGGAGACTGTGTGTGTGGTAACCAAGAGTTAACATCAGCCCAAGCCCATAAGGTCACCCACTATGTGGAGCGGATGTGTGTTTCTCTGTACAGTGTCTAGATGCTGTGTGTGATGTTTCGCCGTTATACTTATTTCCTGTTTACTGGTGGTGTATTTACTGTCAGTGTGTTTATTGCTTTCCATTACTTTTACATCGTGCATGAGACATGCAAGCAAAAATTTAATTGAGCGATGTCCACCTGTCTTATGTACATTTGACAAACTTGATTTAAAGGTGAGAATGGGTGAAAATGTTGGACACAACGATAATACATTTTTATGAACTTCAAGCTGCGTTAAATTTAAAAGCCATTTTGAGTAAAGACCTCTCTGCAAACTCCAATTCAGTGCTAAGAGTTGACCTGTTCAATAACGAGATGAAGAAAATTTTACTGAATGATCATGAGCACATACAGCAAACACCAGGAAAGTAAGCTGAACGAAGGCAGTCCCTGTAGCGTTGGGGTGGATGTCCCTGACAGCTAAGGCCTTGGTGCGTAAGTAAGGGTCACTTTGGAAAAGAAATTCGAGAAGATAGAGAAGTGAGGAAAAGCAAAATGAATCACAAAGTAGAAACTCTTTGCAACTCGAATTGGGTAACTGGAGGAGCCACTGCACTTATCCTGGATCGGTCCAGCAAGAACAACCCAGTTGTAAATGAGCAACATCACTGTTAAGGAACAGCTCAGCGCTGCAAGTCGCTCTGGGGGAAAACGTAAAGTAAATGAATAAATAAAAAATATCAGGATTTATACATCTGTGCGCTTCCCATAAAGTACTGTTGTGTGTTGCATTTGACAAAAGCACACTGGGTAAGAAAGACTTCCTCCCCTCTGAACACACAGCCTTAGGCAGGATGTGGTTTCTGTGCATGCAGCCCTGTACTGCTGATACCGTGGTTTCTATTTTTACAGCAAACACTTACTCCACTCAAATACTTAATCATCTGAGATGAAACTGCACATCAATACTGCCTAATGAAATGAGTGCAAAATACTATGATTTGTCAGCATTAAGGAATAAATTCCTTTTCCATTTCAAACAGCAAGGATATTTTCAGGTGCTTAAACAATTTAAAGGCCAATTCCCTTCGCACCTCAAAGAAGGCAACGGTGTTGCTTTCATGAATTCAGAACCTGCCTCAAGTCACCTGTTAAAGCATTGAACTTATTACGGGGGGGGGGGGGGAGAAAAAAAAACACAATGCAATGGGACAAGATAAGGAAATAATGAGACTAATGACACCATTGAACAGTAAATCATTAAATTAGAGAGACAAAGGCATCAGGACAGATGAGGGCTTTTTCATGACTTTCTCCAGTTTCATACCACCTGTTGCCCTTGGCTGCTGTACAATCACATGTGAGCTGGAGAGCCATCACATTCAGCTGCAAACAAGCAAAAGATGCTAGAAAACATCATGTGAAAGACTGAAAATGCTCCCCTCCCCCTCAGTGTGTACCATACACTTGTCCATTTCAGCTTATCCAAGTGAAGAGTTATAATACCCAAAGTCACTGCGGGGGCATGAGGCAGGGTACACACTAGAAGGGATACCAGTCCATTGCAGGTCTTTGTTCCATTTGAGGAGACCAGAGAACCCTGATGGAACCCATGCGATCACAGGGAGAACATTCAAACTCTGCACAGACAGTCCCGGCTTCTAAACCGCAGCCTCGGAACTGCAAGGCGCCAATGCTACTCACTGCTCCAAGATGGCACCCCACAGCCTTGGGAATGTCCAAGTATGAGGCCAGAATCTACACTGTCAAGTACAGGAAGGTGGTTAGGAGTCAAATAACTTTGATGCACCTCACAGTCTGAGAGGAAGAGGGGCTGAAATATGAAATGCCACCACTGCAACTGACCAGTAGAGGGGGATGTAGAGCCAAGAAGTGAGAATCACTGAGATGATGGACCACCACATTTATTCATTTAGCTTGTGCTTCAAACCAGAGGAACGTACAGCAATTAACTATCTTTAACCGGTCAGGGAATCATTTCTTGTTGCAGATTTGCATAATTAATTACCTTGAAACACACATCACACAGAAGCAATTAAGATCACACATTAGCATTCCTCCAAGCACTTGCGAGGCTATGAAGGTGGTGTGTGACGGACTGGTGTCGGATACCTGTTGAGAGAAACTGTCTGCACAGGGCTGCCACTTTGGTCAAATTTAGAGACAGATCACACCCATACACAAAGAAAAACTTTATTTTCTTTAAAAAAAAAAAAAAAGCTTTTAGTTCTAGAATTATCAAAAAAGAACTTACAGAACAACCTACAAATATCTTTACAACCAGCTGCTTTCTTTAAAAAAAGATTTTAAAAAATATTAAAAATCCACTGTAAAACATCTGCATTAAAATCAAAACATAAGCAAAGAAGAAAACTTACAAAGCCCAATTTTCTATAAGCATGCATTAAAACCATTAGAGGGAAGTACATTTTGTTTGCATTCTGTTATTCATCTCAGCCTATGTTATTTTTACATTACAAACAGTTTGGGTCCTTGTTTCATTGGTAGCAACAACACAGGAAGGAAAAAGAGAAAAAAAAAAAAAAAAAAAAAACTACAGTATGGTAGTTTCAGAGCCACCAAGAAGCACAGACACACAAGCTTCTCCCTTTTTGTCCCCACCTCAGTGACCCTACAACAGAGCCAAGTACAGAGGAGAAGAATACAAGGAGGCAAAGGTTTAGGAGTGAAGTGAAAGATCAGCAAAAAAAAAAAAAAAACGAAACAGGACAGGCTTTCCGGCAGTTACCGGAACATTACTTGGTGTGACAGATCATCTTCGTACAACACCGGTATAAAGAGCACAGCGGCTGGCAATCACCAATTGCATTCAGTGGTTTACAGCGGCTTGACCAGCAACAGCTGCTCCATGGGACTCATTCACAGAAACCAAGTGATGTGTTCGTCTTTCAGTCTCGGTGAAGTACATTAACGCCACTTGACTGAAGACCTTCAATCCTGATTCACGGTTTTGCTTGGGCTACATTACACATCGCTGGCTGTAAAACTTCTACATTCAGAGAGTAAATACATACAAAGTCAGTGGAAAGGATGAACCTGCATAACAACTGATGGGATGTGTGTCAAGCCCTGAAAGAAAGATCAGTTTGGCACAAATGACAACAAGATATCAGGGCTTAATGGACAAAGAATGTTAAATACGTCGTTCAAATCCACTGACCCTAAAACCCTCAAATGAAAGTCACAGCTTAATACAAAAATACAGATGTTACATATTTTTGAGGCATCTTATTTAAGCTGTGGAAGTGATCCATTGTGGTTTAATGGCAGCCTACATAGATGTGTGCAATGAACATGGCTGTCAACCTGTTCAACCTTCCGAGTTTCCATCAACAAGTGAAGGAACCCACAGGTAACGTTTATGAATCTCACAAGTAGAAAAATGACCAATCTTGTGTCATGTGTACAAAAGGCAGAGGTTCTCCACAGCTTGGAGAACCAGGAATAGAAGGCTTCCGCTGTGGCTCTACATGTATTAGTGCGCATCTGAAGGACGTTGTGCTATGCAAGATCTGAGCCCAAAGCCCACATTCACACATTCGGTCTGCAAGGACAAAAGCTGCAAGACCATTGGGTGCAGCTCACAGATATGCCAGTTCTCACATGCACCATTAAAAAAAAAAAAAAAAAACACCCCATCATAAGACTACCCATATCCCCCCTCTCAAAAATGGCATTCTGCCCCAAAGCTGATCAGAGTAACAGCACAGGAGCTAACCAGTTAAACTGGACACTGCTTTTCACTTGAGATGACTGGTCCAACTGGAACGTGCTCCAGTCAGCTGACAGCGCTGAACTCGGGTCACTGATTTAAGACGCACGGCATGATGGAGAATGAGGCAGAAGCAGGAGAGATCAGCTCTTCCTACACTGGTTAGGCTGGGATTTTGGAAGCAACGGAACTCCCTTAAAGGGCTTCCCAGTATAAGAATGCTTGTTTTGTCTATGTGACCTGTTCATTTCCAGGGTAAAACAACACCTGTTTGTGGAAAAAAACTAACCACAAGTATGTAAAAATGCATATTTTCATAAAAACATCCATTGCTGTGACCACTTGGTCACTGCGTTACAGGTCAAGGCGATAAAACTAGGCTGTGACACATTGCCTCTTTACATTCCTCACGAGCAGCCCATCTACACTGAAGTCTCTGACTGTAGCCTCATCACAAACTTGTGGCTCTTCGGATCGATGAATTCTTCCCCAAGGGAAAGAAAGGGGAGGGCCGTCACCGTGACGACGAGCGCGAAGTCAAGACGGCGCAAGGAGAAGGTAGAGCCTTGGCGAAGGGCAGATGTCACAGGTTCCTCACTCACCAGCGTCCACTGGCGCCCCCTTCCGGTCTCCCGCTGGTACTGCAGTGTGGGGCCTGGGGTTAGGTACCGCTCTAGGAAGGCCTGAATTGGTGCACACAGATGGAAAGAAGATCCAGAGTCAAGTGCTGGAAGGAACTTGTGTTAGGACAATTTTAGGCGAGTCTTCCCCTACCTCACAAAGGTAGTGCGTTCCTGAAAAAAACCTTTCTAAGGTGCATTCTCATAACTAAGACCTAATTTCAATGGTAAAAGTTGTGTTCCTTCGCTCCATCACTGACACCTATTTATACTAAAATATTGCCAAATCTTATTAAAATGAAGAGTCACTTCAACAGTTAACGCATCATAACACAAAAGGGCACTTTCCCTTCACTAACTGCTGTATAATATTGTAAGGCTGTTTGCCTGTGCCAGTTTAGCTCTTTCCATGCCAATATGCACCGCAGATTGAAAAAAGCATGAGTTTCCTCTGGGCTCCTTGATTTACACCCTACAGTATAAAGACATGTCTTTTGGGTGAACTGGTGACTCCAAGTTGCCCATACTGTGTGTATACATGTGTGAGCCTAATGCTGTACTGTATAAATGTGTGATTGAAAGGAGAATCTAAATCGCCCGTGTGTGTGTGTGTGTGTGTGTGTGTGTGTGTGTGAGAGAGAGAGAGAGAGCGCACGAGAGATAGATGCTGATCTAAGGTATAAATGGATGAATGATAATTGGGAGTTTGGTACAGTCCGGCTAACGTAAGTCATCTTGGCTAAAGGTGTTAACTAAACAATATATCTTTCATCCATTTATAACTAATGCTTAATAATTATCGTGAGTTTCTTATGAGAAAATCCAAACTCTGTTCTCAACAGCTCAGAGAAAGGCCTTGTAAGTCAATGTCAGAGCATTAAATGAAACTCCTAGGAAAATCAAGTTCTTGTAACTTCAATGGGCCCATCTTGGGTGTTCCCTGAGTATAGTGTCACATAGCAAAGGAGGGAAATGAGTCCCGAGACTTGTGCAATGCATGTAAAGCTCACCTTGGGGGTCATGTTGTGCGTGATGCAGAACTGCAGATGGGTCAGAATGCTCTCCATGCTGTGGTACGGCTGCTGGCGAGTGGTGCGCAGGTATTTCTGCATGGCGCGTGCCATTGGGGCAAAGATGGCCTGGGCTGCCTCCCGGGGATCCATCACTTCCCGCGGGTTTTTCGGCGAGGAGGCTGTGGGGTTCTGCTCATCATCCTGCAGGCGCTTGATGTGGGTGAATGCCTCTTCTACTGCTACCACAAGCCTGGGAGGTATCATTACCACTGTTACATCAGGGCTCTGTATACTTTTCAACCAAAATTGAAGTTTTTTTCCCCCCCATCAAGTGACCAATTACAATTGCGCTGTGTTCAGAGAGCACGTAGCTATACCCCCATTCTCCAACAAGTTCCACATCATTTCCTACAAACAGCAGCAAAAGTGTGGCTCACCTGGCCTTGCGCTTCCGGATCCTGCGTTCCATCTCAGCCTCCTCGTAGTAGTACTCATTGTGGGAGTTGTCCCTCCTGCGTGCTGCAGCAGCAATCATGGCCCGGGACTGTCCCGTGGAGTTGTTGGTGCTGTTCTCTGTGAAAATACATCAATGAATCAATTCACAAGTTAAGCAATTAAACAGCACTGCTCAGTAAAACAGGAACCGGCTGGAGAAAAGTGAGAGCGACAACATTAAAAGTGCGGGTAGGTCTTGCCTTCACCAAGAGAATAGACTTTGAAGCCAGACATTTTCTTGGAAAGGATGGACTTGGGGAGGTTGAGAAGGGCTGGGTTATAGACAGGGAAGTCACTGTAGTATTTCTCCAAAATCCACACAGCTGCCCTTTGTATGCTGGAAAAAGCAAAGACAAACGTGTGTTTATGTAGCATGTCAATTGTCATCCCCAACTACGTAAACGCACCCTGCTGCAGCACAACTGTTCTCCTATACTGCAACTTACACCGAAACACAATGCCGATGTTAAATGGGGCAATTGCACAATACGCTCAATCCTCGACTAACTTGCAAACCATAGTGCACACCCACACAAAATATAAATTAAATAAAGCCCACCAATCGCCATTCGGCACTTATGCCAGGTACCTGAGGTGTCCAACGTTGTAGAATCGACTCGCTCCGTCTGTGGTGCGAACCACCTTCAGGCAAAAGGCCGGTTGCAGATGTCGGACCTCAAGCAGAACGAGCGCCAGGTACTGGATGAAGAGCAGGGCGTCCACCAACGAGGCAGCATATTCCACGATGACCCGGTACTCGGGCTCACGTGGCTCCCACACACGCACGCTGTAGAAGAGCCAGTAAGAGGCAACGAAGAGGAAGACCAGCACCATGAGCAGTGAGCGGAAGACAAAGAAGCGCGGCAGGGTGGCTCGTGGTGGTCGGAGGAACAGAGCCCAGGATGAGATGAGCAGCACAAGCAGCTTGAAGGCCAGCGAGACATAAAGGCCCTCGCAGGGTGTCCCGCAGGGGTGCAGCGTCTCCCACAGCATCTGGGGCAGCAGCAGGAAGGCCAGAGGGGTGAGCAGCGCAAACAGGCCCAAGCAGCCACTCAGCACGGGGCCCACAAATCTCCGGCACTCCAGTGGCGATGATTCATCCAACTCCTTGGACACACGTGTCAGGTCTTCATTGGACACGCTGTGTTCTGATGTTCCCGTGACAACCGTGGTCGTTTCGCCCCAGTTCTCATCCTGCTGAGACACCATGAATCTCAGATGCATAGCCATTGATCGGACTGACCCAAAACCCATTTTACTCCATTTTTATTTTTTTATCAAGCCAAAAAAAAAAAGAAAGAAAAAACTGAAAAATGCATCATCTGAAAAAAAAGCACATCTCTTGGGAGAAAATGTAGTCTTGTGTATCAAAATGTGAATGTTTTATTACATTTAGAAAAGTTTGTCAAAAATGACCAGGTTATGAATTCTAAAATTCTTAAGGTTTTTGTAACAGTTCAGAGTAGTTTAAAATCACAACTGGCAAAAAAAAAAAAAAAAAAAAAAAAAAAAAACAAACACTCCTATTAAAAGTTGTTTAAGTGAAGTAATCGGCCAATCTTCAACAAGTTCCTTCAGTTATATAAAAAAGGGCCCCTTTCAACTGAAAAAACTAAGCATAATCCATGTTAATAAAATTTAATGAGAATTTTGACTGCTGTGACCTTAATGTAAACCAAAGTGAACATATTGTTCAACGTTCCATTGGTTACAACCAAAGCAGACGGACAGGACGAGTCCAACATGTAGGAACTCCTACAGTGTGTAGAGTGAAGTAGAGTGACAGCTGCGAAGGCAGCGAAGCAGGTGTGCACTGACCCGGTCATCCCCTCTGGTCGACTCATTGTCCAGCAGGGGTTCTCCTGGGGCCTGGATGGTGACAGACTTGTCCCCACGGCTGCTGCCGCCATCTCGACTCTTTGAGCGATGCCTTTCCCTTCGATCCCTGACACATGGAGGAGAACAACAACAACAACAACAACAACAACTAGTAAAAACACTGACATCATAATGAAATCACATTTCAAAAATAAATTCTCAGCCTCCATAAAAAGCAGCAAACGTTCACAGCAGTGGGACTGACACCTGCTGAGCAAACTAAGGCCAAGTCCCGCCAAACCAACCCTCGAAGGATTCCCTCCCAGTGGTCACCTGTGCTTCCTGGAGCTGCGGGAGTGGGACGACTTGTAGGAGTAGCCCGAGTACTGCGACTCGGTGTCCATGTCTCGTTCCTTATGGGCCGCTGGGCGGGGTTTGCAGGCCCCTCCTCCCCCGGTCCCTCGCTCCCCGACACTGCCCTGCTGGCCCTTGCGCTGAGAGATGGACTTAGAAGAGAGGGCCAGAGGGAGCTTCAGCAGGTCAACCTTACTCCTGAGGGAATCTATCTTGGAGGTTGTAGGAGGATGGGACAAGAAGGCAGGATTTTGTGGTGGGACGGTTTCCAACGAAGAGCTCTGTAAGAATGGACATAAGCACATGAGGATTTCCTGAACTTCCACAAGGAAAACGTCTAGGCTTTATGCACCAAACAGGTCTAACTCATGGGACCAGGAAGTATTGGCTAGATTCATATTTCATCTGCAACTGCATCTTGACTTCTTTAAGCAACCGTGCGCAAGACAAATTTTAACAAACATTGCTTCCCGGACCATGAATACGGCATTTGCAAGATGTGGAAACTGGTTCGAGTTACATACCACAAGTGACACGATTCAATGGAAGGAGTATTTAGTTTTTGCAATTTCACACAAACATCTCACCCCCCCTCTCGCTCTCACATTCCCTTCTGTCTCCCTTGGTCTCCCAGGTAACCAGGCCTCCTTGCTGCCATGGCAATGAAAGAGGGTGTATGGGTGGAGGGATTTGGGGTTGGAGGTTCCCATGGTGACCTGACCTTCTGCTATCCTCTCCCCCTGTCTGTTACAGATCCCTTTGTGTTTGGGGGGGTCTCCACAAAACCAGGAGGCTCCCGTCTGCTGGTGAGCAGTTTTGCACGTCTCTGTGAGCACATCTGTGTGCGCGCGTATGCCACTCTTAAGCCTCAAAGAGAACTTGTGTGCAAATTGCATTTCTACAGTGACATTGGACTGGTTGTGCTTGACCAGCGCTTACAGGCGAGGGAGTGAATACTAGTCGTATGACAACAGGGTCACACTAGACCACTTGTTCTGTGTCATGAGCAGAGTAATTCAATCAAAAGGCACAGTTCCATTCTTGGCATCCTGCTTTGTGCCCTTCACCTCCTCATTAGCTTCGAAATCCACCTTTTAAGTTCAGTCTCCTTATAAGACTGAAAAATTTGACTCCGAGAACACCAAAAAAAAAAACCAGCTTGAACAAACCACAAACAAGACAGCACAACCAACATACACACAGATACACCATCTGTTTGTTGATTTTCCTGTCCTTATGCTGGTAAAATGTAACATGCTGAACACTGCAAATGTAGTAAACACCAACACCCACAGACGAATTCAGCCCCAGGCCCTGGTATACAGCATCCCAAGTGCAGAAGTGGGTAAAGAGCCTTATAAAATAAAGCACAAAAGTATGAGCTGTCATTAGTATGACTGCATGGCTTCTGAAAAGCTGGAGAAACAGGTGTCAGTCTGTAGCACTGGCTGAGAGTGGTTCCAACACTGATGACCACAGACCATAACCTCACTTATCTACAATCATGTAAAATATAACAGCATTAGGACACAAAGATGGATAAATGTGTAAATCTACCAATAAAAAGAGCATAAAAGGGTCACAGTTACAGGTGACCTGTGAATTACGGTGACGGAGTTCTGACACTGTGCAAGTGGCCCGACGTAACAGTACAGCTGAGCCATATGTAGGGATGCAGTACTCAACGTGCACATGGTTATTCACTAAGTATAAAGTAGTATATAGAGGCACTACAATAGTTTATGCAATTGGAAACGTTACACAGCAAGGTGCGGAGAGGTACAGTCACTCCTCTAGGAGGGCCAGGTGTGGATTGCATGTGGGGTAGTGTTACCTATTCTTCTGGAGGCCGTACACGCCATACGGCTCCATCACGTTCCGCATTCCCGGCAACCACACACACTCAAAGGTTGATGCGCCGCTTGGCCACGTTAAACCTGGATGGACTTCAGAAAAACCACACGCACACCCACACACAACTCACACATTCCAGCAGAAGCTCGCAACAACACCTGGATTTCACGCTACGACTTGGTTTGGCCGGAGATCTCGGGGCCCCGGCGGTCCGACCCAACGCTAGACCACAAAACAAATCCCATACAAGTGGACTGTCAAGGCAAAACGGAAGCCACATTTCAAGCGTAAGTCTCTTGAGTAAGACTTGTACGCATAATCTCACCGGACCACGTGGATTTTGCGGTACAGAATTACAGAGATTACAGCCGATTTGCCAGAACTTTCAAGGTAATGTTCTAATTTTATACCCTAAACCACATACATCCCTTTGAAAGCAGCCAAAGATATAATTATCCTGTTATAATCTGTGATTAGTCTCAATAATCTTGTCTGCCTGACCACTAGATTCCGGATTAAATATCCAGACAAATCAGATGCCGCACACACTCATCCATTATCCACGTTCCCTATGTATTTCGCACAGAAAAAAATACAAATCCAACCCATATATTTTGACATCTGTCTCTTGGACCGAGGCATCCATGCTTGGCAGCCAACACTGAACAAAGTCCAAACCAAAGGGTTCCAGCCTCACAGTCTTAACATGTGTTCAGATCCACACCGCTAGCCAAAAAAATACCAAAATTACTACATTTACTTCCTTCAAAGTGGACCAGTTAAAAACCAAAAGGGTAACCGGGAAAAGCAACAAATATCTCCGAAGTGACTTGTGACCAAAGAAGCATGTGAGAAACGAGGCTCCCTTTACACCACTTTTATTCGTGTAGCAGATTTCAAAGCAATTCGTACTTCAGAATGAAAAAAACAAGAGTGCATTGTACAACAAATAAAGAATTAGAGATGCAGACATGCATCTCTCAAAGCACCGGCAGTCGGTTGGGCCAACGCCACCACTTGTGCCGGTGCACATCACACCAATAGCTCACACAGAATTGAGCGGAAATGGCGAAGCGATGCTGACAGATGGCGTAGCATAAGTGTGTGGAGCAGTTAGGACATCAGGAGGGAAGATTTAGAGTAGTGAGAAATTATGAGATGTTTCTTGAATGTCGGAAGGGATTCAGCAGCTCTGAGGACCAGAGGGAGCTCATTCTCCCACATGGAAGCCGGGATCCAATCACTCTGAAGACACGTCTCTGCTGAAGAAGCCAGGGTCCAGCACTTCCACGAGAGAGAGCCCAACTCCCTCCCGTCTGAGTGACACCCACAGTGGGCTCCTACGCCTGTAACAACAGCACACCTTGCCATGTCCCCCCCCATACTGTTTAAGGACACAAGCAGGTGCGTGAACTCACATCAGTGGGGCACCAGGTAGCAAAGGGGGTGTTTAGAGCCTTGTATTCCCCTTACAGCCTGGAGGTCTCGGGTTCCATTCCCTCCGTATCAATTCAGGGTAAGGACACTGCAGTCACAATACTGTCCGTCCATTGTCCAAGTGTGGGTCAGGTTTGTCCGGAGCCTATTCCGGAGGCGCAGGGCACTCACTCACACACCCCCAAGGGGGTAATGCAGACTTACCAACTCGTACCTCGCCGTATAAACAAATCAATCGTTGCCTTGTCCGAAACCAGAACTAAAAGTTCAACACACCGACAGCCTCAGCCTGGTTGCGGCCGGTTTTGATCGACGCGGGAGAAATTTGGCTGGGGCCACGAAGACGAGTTCGGATGTGCTCCTTCCACGCGGAACACCACCTTCGCTCGTTCCCCACGAGGAGATTCCCCCGAAAAACACACCGGTCCACGATCCGCACAGCCACAGGCCACGGCGGCGCCCACGGGCTCGAGCTTACCTGTTCCTCGCGAGCGCGCGACCGCCGAGCCCCCACAGCGCGAGCCCGCGGCTGCGAGGCCCGCCCTCGAGGTCCGTCCGTCCGTGCGCGAGACAATGGGCAGCGGAGCCCTCGCGCCAAACGCGCTCGCGGAACGAAACCGCGAGTCGCGAGACCCAGCGGTCGCGTGAGGAAAGAGCACAAAACAGCTCACGGGGTAAATGAGCTGGTAAAAAGGAGGTAAAGAAAAGGTAAACCGAGCTGCCGTTTCCATATCATCTGTATGGGGGCGGACAAACGCTCGGGTTCGGGGGTCACTGGGAGGGAAATGTCCCCTCAGGAGCCCGTTCACGCCCGGTGTCCGCATTCACCGGGTCGTCCCTCTCGAGTCTTTGGGCAAAACACACAGTAATCGTGTCCTTTTGTCAAGAAGCAGTTTTCCAACTTGGGTCGAGACCCAGCAACACGCTCGTCGGATTCCTCCTGCAGCTCTTCCTCACACCCAGTTGTTCCCAGAAACAGTCAAAAGATGGAGATCCCAGCGACTTTACCTTTTTCACGCAGCTAGTCACGTCGCTGAAATCCGACTGCATATGGCATATGTCCCGCCACGATGCAAAATAAAAGAAACAACACATCCACACACAGATTGTGCGAAACAGAAAATATAACAATAAAAACATGCGAGAATCGCCTCAGCGCAACACTAGCTAGGTCCTACTAGTATTACTAGTACTAGCCCATTAACAACCAAAGGTTTCGTCGTTGATAACCCGCATATAAAATCAGAAGCGTCCACGCGGGTGACTGTTTGTGTGTGTAGATAATGTGGATTGTGTGTGTGTTTTTTTTCCCTTTTTTTAAACACAAATACGTCGTGGAAGTTGAAGTATATTATTATTGAGGAAAGCGCACTGACTCCAGCAGCCGTGACCGCAGACAATGGAAGGGAGGAGAGACTCACCGGCCGCTCGACGTCCACAACGCGTCCCCTCACCGCGGGCTCTTCTCGCAGCTCTTTCCTTCTTTTTATTACTGATCGTATATTAATTAACCCGTGGAAACGGCCACGCGCACCCAGGCAGACCCTCCTCCCGCAGCATCAACTCCTCAGGGAATCCGGCGGCTGCTCAGCTCCGCTCTCTCTTCTCGCCTCTTCCCTTCCTCCCCGGGCCGGAGTCCTGTCCCCAGAACCGTCAGATTGTCCTTCCTCTACACCAAAGTGCTACCGGTCCTCCAAAATGCATGCTTTCTATTTTAAAAAGCCACAAAAGAGCGACAGACACATAAGCTGATGGAGGCCTAGTCAGAAGGACAGACTTGCTAATCCTCAGTCCGAACAGTTTTCTCCGTGGTTTGAAAGGAAAAGGCAGAAAATAATCCCACTAACTCTTCCGGAGGATGGATAACGGCTCCATTCGGCTGTTACTTCCAATAACTCGCCGTCCTGCGCATTTACACTTCTTGCTTTTTATTGTTCATCCGACAGCGAGCCGCTCTACTCCCTTAGGCTTTGCGCCCATTGAAACCTTCCCTACTTTTCCTTCGCCCCCCGTCGTGGCGCGCTCCGCCCTCCCGTCTTCAGTCCACTGACACCCCGCCTCCAGCAACCAAACACCCCACTTCCAGTCCACTGACACCCTGCCTCCACCCACTGATACCCCACCTCCAGCATCTAGACACCCCACTTCCAGTCCACTGACACCCTGCCTCCAGCAACCAAACACCCCACTTCCAGTCCACTGACACCCCACCTTCACCCACTGATACCCCACCTCCAGCATCTAGACACCCCACTTCCAGTCCACTGACACCCCGCCTCCAGCAACCAAACACCCCACTTCCAGTCCACTGACACCCCGCCTCCAGCAACCAAACACCCCACTTCCAGTCCACTGACACCCCGCCTCCAGCAACCAAACACCCCACTTCCAGTCCACTGACACCCCACCTTCACCCACTGATACCCCACCTCCAGCATCTAGACACCCCACTTCCAGTCCACTGACACCCCACCTCCAGCAACCAAACACCCCACTTCCAGTCCACTGACACCCCACCTTCACCCACTGATACCCCGCCTCCAGCATCCAGACAACCCACTTCCAGTCCACTGACACCCTGCCTCCAGCAACCAAACACCCCACTTCCAGTCCACTGACACCCCGCCTTCACCCACTGATACCCCACCTCCAGCATCTAGACACCCCACTTCCAGTCCACTGACACTCCGCCTCCACCCACTGACACCCCGCCTCCAGCAACCAAACACCCCACTTCCAGTCCACTGACACCCCGCCTCCAGCAACCAGACACTCTACTTCCAGTCCACTGACACCCCACCTTCACCTACTGACACCCCGCCTCCAGCAACCAAACACCCCACTTCCAGTCCACTGACACCCCACCTCCACCCACTGATACCCCGCCTCCAGCATCCAGACAACCCACTTCCAGTCCACTGACACCCCACCTCCAGCATCCAGACACCCCACTTCCAGTCCACTGACACCCTCCCTCCACCCACTGATACCCCCGGTTCCAGCATCCAGACACCCCACTTCCAGTCCACTGACACCCCACTTCCAGTCCACTGACACCTAGTCTCCAGCATACAGACACCCTACTTCCAGTCCACTGACACCCTCCCTCCAATCCACTGATACTCTAATACCAGCCCACTGACACCCCATCTCTTCACTGTCCCACATGCATGCCTTCTGCTCCAGGACTCTCGCTCTCTGGTCCATGGTATTATGATCATTATTGTTAATATTACTGGTTATTTTAGTTACTGTTATATCTTTGTAGTTACTATCATATCCCAGAATTAATGAATGACTATCTATATACTAATAAAAGCTTTTTTTTTTCCAAGTTGTTCCTCACTTTGGAGAAAAGTGTCTGCTAAATTAATAAATATAAACGTACTACAGACAACTTGTAGAAAATATGTCAGTTCCACAAGCTTCTTGTCTTTTGCAGGGTCCTGGTGGTCTGAACCCTAACCTTGAAAAAAAAGACACATGGCAGGGTACCCAATAATTCATGGAATACTAAGCTGTTGCATGGTAAACATACATACCCTGTCCAGCTAGGACCAATTTTGGATCAACCAGCTCACCCAAAACCCATATCTTCCCACTGTGGGAGGAAACCCATATGAACCTGGGGAAAACATGCAAAGTCCACACAATTTCCAAGTCAGATTCCAAACAGTGTGTCCAAGCATCATGTGGCACCAGCGTCACCCATTGTGCCATTATGCTGCCCTTGAGGAAAATGTAATTAATTCTGAGTTTAAAAAATTTTTCTATCTTCAGAAATTCAAATGTTCACAACAGGAGCCAGTGTATGCTGTCATTTTCTTTTCAGCAATGATGATACATACAGCAATCCTCCTCTGTTAATGTTTTTAGTGAAGGAACTAAAGCATTTAAGAACTGTTAATTACCAGGGAACCCCTTTTGATAGAAATAACATGCAAACACTTTAGGATTAAATTAGGCATTTATTTATTCTTACTGATGATATCTTGTTGGTTGAAATATTTCTGCTCCAAGCGAAACACTGCAAAGTGGGGCAGTTTATTATGTAGTGGATAGAGGTGCCAATTCAGAGGTCACAGCATCAGCTAAAAGAATAAATATAAACTGGGGCAGCTGGTAGGGTAGCCTTTGGACCTGAAGGTCACAGGTTCAAATACCACCTCTAGCTGTAGTACCCTTGAGCTAGGTACTTAAGCCTAAATGCACCAATGAAATTACCCAGCAGTATAAATAACTGTAGGTAGCTTAACAACTGCAAGCTGCTTCAGAGAATTGTCAGCTAAATTAAAAAATGTAAATATAAAGGAAAAAAAAGTCTCAACAGTTGGAAATGAATCCTGTTTATTAAATTACAAAGGTTGCTGCCACACCCCTCCTTTATCAGAATGATACTGAGGTACAACTTTTTTCAGAAATTGTACAAGTATTTGAATCTTTCACAAAAGAAATCAGAACTGTCATTTACTTTTCCAGTCTGCCTCGTAAAGTTACTCTGTTCTTGAGAAACAATATTCTGAATACTTTTTAAAATGTGTGAGGAGACCATGGGATGCAGGGCAAGTTATTTGTTCTAAAAAGCATTTAAGGGTACCAACTGTTAATGCTTCTGTCAGGAAAAAAGGAAATAAAAATCAGAAGAGTAGCACAGACAAAAAAAAAAAATCTATTGCACTGATACATACATTCATACATACATACATACATAAACACATTTTTGCCAACAAGTGAATTTCAACACCCTGATGAAATCAAGCTTAGTGCTTAAAATGCAAGTAAACAACACAGGATTTTTTCCTAACAAAAAAAGAACATCTGTAAGCCAAGGACCATCAGGTCCAAAAAACTGATGTGTAAAAGTTTGGTAGTAGTCTTTACTCATATTAGCCATATCAACATCAGTCCAGTTCAACCCACAAATTCCATGCCTCAATCCACATTTTCATACATGTATCCCCAACCCCAACCCTCCCCATCCACCCATTTCTCTGGTGTGAAGTTGGTCACTGTGTCAGTCTATGGTCTCAATAGGCTGTACTGGTGGTCTCTCTGGAGCTGGAGAATAGCAGGTCTGCCTTGGAATTGATGAAGTAAGTCACCACCAGAGACACGAGCAAAACAGCTACTCCAACCCCAAGGGTCAGCATCTAGAGGGGGCATGAAGAAAGAGTCAGAGGAGAGGGGAATTCTAGAGAAACCAAAATGGGGGAGAAATCGCAGTTTAGTTTCCCATTACCAGCAGATACATATATATTTCACTCAAGTTAGTGAACTAAATTCAAACTGGCAGTGAATGAACCAAACTTACCAAAACCCAAGGCAACTGAACCTTTAAAAATCAAATTTACATCAGACTGTACATCTTCTTGGATTTAAGACATTCAGGTGATAAATAATTATGCCCATGATCTGTAACTGCAGAGTAGCATGATGGCACAGTGGGTAGGACTGCTGTGACAGCACCTGGGCTTTCTGTGCTTGGGTTTCGATCCGCTCAGGTCTGTATGGAATTTGCATGTTCTTCCTGGGTTTGTATGGGTTTCCTCCAGGTGCTCTGGTTTCCTCCCACAGTGCAAAGATGTGTTTCAGGGGAACTGGTGACCTCCTGTCTGCAGTGAATGAATGTGTGCATGGCCACCCTGCGACGGACTGGCCTCCCTTCCACAGTGTACCTTTTCAAGCCTTGCACCATATGCTTCTAGGACAGGCTTCAAAGCACTGCAACTGACTTGGACAAATGTTTAACGAGACTGAATTCTTGATCGACTGATTGATTGAGTGATCTGTAACTCTACTATAAACCTGCATACATTTGCCATCTATATAAGCTGAACTTATCAGACCAGACAGGAGCCTCAGAACACAGTTGCCTCGCTGTTACCTCCAGGTCCCGACTGGCGACCAAGAAGATCCGTGCCTGGATTTGTTTCCAGCGTGACTCTGTCCATGTAGAGTAATCCCGGGAGCTGTACTGATGCAGCTCAAAGGCAGGTGAGTGGGCCTTGACCAAGCGCACAGGTGCACGCACACAGTACCCCTCACCCTGCGTACTGTTGGGGGGCACCGGCCCCTGGACCCAGAAGTAGCTGTACAGCTGAAAGGGGGACAGAGGGAGGAAATGAGACTCAAAGTTCACACCCGTCCACACTAAGAGCCAAATAAAGACATGCACTCACATCTTTGCTTTCTCCTTCCAGGTCCTCAGGGTTCTTGCACTGAGTCTGGGTCAAGTTCCTGAGTGTCCCTGTAAAGTTGGCAAGTACGTACTGAACTAGCCAGGTGGGCATTTTAACAGGGTCTCCTGAGGTGGGCACGCCAACATAATACTGAGGAGGCTGGGGTCCTGAGGCAGGAAAAAGGATGGCAGACACTTGTTAATGATAAAGACAGGAGATGTTGTAGCTCATATTTCCCTCTATTTGTACAACATGTCTTATCCCACTAGGCAAGGTCATTCTGTCAAACTGAAGGAGTGTGTTTAAACAGCAGGTGGCACAACAGTTAAGTACAATAGCAGGAAGATGATCAATTAGTCTCAAAAGGGATCCTGTGTGAAGTGGTAAATGCCTTTAGAGGACCTCATCATCTACCCATCCATATGCATGTGCACTCTAGTAGCAATAAGTTAACATGTGCAGAGACCCTTTTTGCTCTCACACCCACCCAAGTTCTTCACAATGTCTGGACTGACCAAGGACCGGAACCAGCTGTTGTTGGACTGAACAAGGAAACCGTAGAGCATCTGGGTTACCTGAGAGGAGGCAGAGGGGCAACAAACCATCAGTCAAAAGTGAGCTAAGGAAGCCTGGAGCATTCTTCGAGCATGTGGCTGTTGATGGACTTACAATCTTGGGGTCAGCGTTGATGCTAGACAGGTGGTCATCCAGACCTCCAGCCTGCTTGTAGAGTGACCGAGCCACTAGCGTAGCCACTTCTGCCAAAGTCTGATATAGGGAAAGAGGTTGTTCACTTCCAGCAGGAAGCAGCAATATGTGGAGAACACTAACAACACACTCTTCAGCTCATGTGGCTGAGCTTTTCTTAATGCTTATATTTCTACAGTGAGGGACAAGTGGAAAAGTGTGCAGTCACCTGACAATATGAGCACTGTCATAAAAGCCCCTTAAATATACCTTGGCAGTGTCTGTGACATACTCCAGCTGTTCTTCCGGACTCAGACCAGAAGGGTAGCTGACGTTCAGGTATTCTGCATCATCATAGAGACTCTCATAGTACCTGGAAAGGGGGCGGAGAGACATAAACTCAGTGAATGACAGCAGCATTTTCTCTCAAGTATAATAGTGGAAAGTCTGCTTGTTGTGCTGTTGATTGTGTGTTGGCCACAGTCCCAAGCCCCCTCCCACCTGTTACTGAAAGCAGACATGTGGTCAGTGAGCACAACCCCTGGGATTGGCCGTGCCCGAAGAAAGCGCTGGAAAGAGGAGGGTGGCAGTGGCTGAGAGACGTCTGGCTCAGCCACTGACAAACTGAGATTTAAGGCAGTTGACTTCATGTTGCTGATGAGCTTCTCAACCTAAAATGTGGCAAAGAAAGGAAAAAGGAAAATAACAGGAAGTCAAATATTCGCAGAGTTGATGGAGTGAGTGACTCAGAAGAAGGTGTGGGAAAGAGAGGTAGATGAAGAAAGAGGTAAACAGAAACTTGTTCCAGCATCTGAGACTTCACCATCATATTCCAGTCATCCTTGACAGTTCTTTCTCTTACCTCACTTCTCACACTGCTGTTCCTCCTGGACACAGGATCAGAGTGGAGCCAGAGTTGACCATTTCTGTGCAGCGCCACCTAGTGGACAGACTAATTACAACAGTGGCCTAGAGAAGTCTTGCAGTATGCAGGTATAAGTGTGCAGTTGTGTGTGCATTTTCTGTGTGCGTTTACCTGTCCAATCTCCACTAGGGAGTGAATGTTGTCCAAGTCAATGACAAACTTCCCATTCTCCATGTCATAGACCATGCGAGAGCTGCCAATGTAGTCAAAGGTCTCCTGACCGTAGAGAAGGGAGAGGTCAGTACACTACAGTCGTATGCAGGGGACTCTTTAAGAAGCCGGAAGCAGTGTTTACAGTATGCACATGCTCATGTGAGCTCCTGAAGAAGATGAGGATGTTTCCAAATCCATACACCTGTAACACACTTTGGGACACACCCAGACTACTGACCCCCTGGAAGAAGGTGAAAAGTATGTTTTGAGAAGGTGGATGGTCCTCCACAACAGCACGAAGAGCCTGGGCAGCAGCCAGCAGGGTCACAAACCCCCCGACAGCACTCTCACCTCCAGGAGCCTCATTCCAGAAAAAAGACCTGCTGTCCAGCTGAGAGACAAAATCAGAGGAAACCAGTGTCACCAAGGCCTGAAAACTAAGGGTATCGCACTCATGATTCTCTGTGGAAATGGTCATTAAACAGGATTATTCACTGCCAATGCACATTTTATGAATATTGGATAAAAAAAATAACAAAATATTAAAAATGTGCATGGTGGAGTCAAAATACTCAGTCTTAATTTTTTGTCTTTCAGAGCGTAAGTGGGCTGTATGTGTCAGAGTACTGCATTTCTGTCCATGTCCATGTGACAGATTTGTACTCATATGTGTGTTGTGTGTCTGTGTCACAGAAAGACAGAGAGAGAGGGTGGGACAGATGAGAGGTGTCTGTTGTTTTGGGGCTCACTTGTCACAACTCACCCGAGTGGCTGCGATGACCACACTCTCGCCATCAAGGTGACCCTTTCCTGAGTTATTCAGGGGCTTCAATGAACTCCACACATTGTAGTCAGCCAGGGCGTCACATACAAATTCTAAAGCAACAAATACGTAGCATTTCTTCAACTTACCATCTCTATGGACAGAAATATGCACAAAGTGCATACAGCAAAAACACTGTTTAGCTAGAGCAATCTTGTTGACATGCTGCTGTAGATTTAGAGCACTTTACCTGGACTGATGCTAAACCTGGACTGGATGTCATTCCGTCGCATGCAGGTGGCAGTGTCTTTGACTGCATACATGTGGGAGGCCAGCTGCATGGCACACAGTGGGTACGCTGGGTCACTGCCATTCACCCCCCGGTTGTGGTCAAGGAAACACTGCAGTTGTAGGAGAAGAACAGATGTGCCATTTTGCACTGCTGGTGTGGCACTCTACCCGAGAGTATCCTCTGCCATGTACCTGACCCCTTACCTTGCGAATGACATCTGCCTCCTCCCCTTCGTGCAGGGAGAAAATAGGGAACCTGAAGTCCTCATAAGACAAGCTGTTCCCCAAAGGGTTCCACACCGTGACATTACAACCTGCCAGCTCAGGACCATAGCTGTCTGAGTAAACCCCTGGAAGAAGAGGTGTACATTTCTATATACAGTATGTCTCTAAAAATACCTTTAGTTCTTAACCATTTACTACATAAAGGCACCTACAAAGCTACAAGAAGGTCAAAAGTTTAGCTAAGTTCATTTGATTTTATCAAAAGCTTTAAAATCCCATTCACAAATATCACAGGAATGCACTGTGGTTTCTGTCTGAGCAACAGATTTTAAAATTGAAATGTTCTGAGCAGATCTACACAATAAAAAAACAACACTGAGAGCTTCAAACAGCAACAAGTGAACGTGAGTATAAAGTACCACGTGCTGCTCATGACCACAGCTCTGCACAACCTACCGGAGTTCTGGTTCGGACAGGAGTGATGCGGAGAGAAGCCCTGTGCGGGGCCAGCCTTTGAAATCACCACAGCAACGCCTGCCACCCTTGCAGAACCCTTGAGCTTCATCATGGTGCTCCTGAGGTAGAGATGACACAGTTCCCATGAGAACAGCACTACTAAACTACTGTCACAACTGAGGTGAACTCCACGTATACAGGCTGTACCTGTTGAAATGTTCGGCAACCATCAGAACAACGTAAGGTGGATTGGGTCCTGAGCTGAGAACCCAGTCGAGGTCTGTCTCCGTCTCCAAGACATGAAGAACACCAGTGTCACCTGAAACAGAAGCTGAGAGAGAGACAGGGACAATGAGAGTTTAAACTGCTCACGTGTCCAGCAATTACTGTAACTTGTGAAAACTGCAGCAGCAAAGAGTCTGCAGAACAATGTGCACTGGGGGTGGATGTCACTGTGAAATAAGTAAGTTTATCACCTGATACGACTGACTGTCATGCAATGAAAGGATGGGGAACCGTCACTCACACTGGCAGCCGATCTGGTGTGTGGCATTGAGCAACCGGACGCAGGGAAAAGTTTTATTCAGCTGCACGTAAATCTTCTGCTGCACGGAGCTGCAGCCAACACCTGGAAGAGGACAAATGTGGAGACAGGTGAGTAAGAGAGACGGTTGTCCGCTCTTCAGCTGTCAGATGAAGGGTATGGCAGGAGGAGATGGGATTCGAACCTGTGTCCTTCAAGTGTAAGGGAGCAGCTCTAACCACTGAGCTACCTGCTGCTCCCATCACTGATCACAACCCAAAAAACAGACACTGAAAGCTAGCAGGGCTTCAGAGACATATTCCAGACACTGACGCCTGACGGCGCACAGCCTCCGTGAGAACAACAGACTCTGAGACTCGTTCATCTTTTCTCATCACCTCTCTCTGGTGTCACTGCATCATTTACTGCCCTGTCATGTTATGTTATCGTCAGTATCTTTGTGGCCATGGCATGGGAGAGCTCTGGAAGCCCAGATCCCTACATTCAGTGTTCTGAACTAACATCGACACAAACACAACTGAAGAACTACACTGCCTGACACAGTAACTTTTGAATAGTATGATATGCAGTGGAATCGGGTGTCATGTAAGAATTCCACCATCGAGTCAAAATACCGTACCTTTATACGCCACAAAGAGGGTTAAAGGAATAATCAATCTCAAAGCTTTTAGATCCATCTTCCTGGTTCGAGACGGAACAAAACAGGACCGGAAGATCTTATTCCTAAATAACGCTTCCGTTTCTTGCGGAAGTTGTGGAGGATTTCGACCTCATCAACATGGCGAACGGACGAGGCTTGGCGCCATTTATTCTGTTCCCAACCTCCGATTTCTTTCATAAACCAAAACATTGTATCGCTTCCCACTATGCGTTCTGGACTCTGTTTTTACTGCTGCGAAGTGTTACGAGTATTAGTACAGTGTTGTTCATAGATCAGTACAACTCCATAATGTTTAATGATAGAAGCTGGAGTTTCTGTTTTCGGCAGCTTCAGCCACGTATTTGGCCTCATTCATCATTAGACGTTCAAAAGACAATGTGTCAAATGCAGTGATTTCGGAATTTTTGCAACTCGGTTTTTAGGGGCAGAGACTCATCAAGGGTCAAATGCTAAAATACTTCAAAACTTACTGTTTATGTATTAACCAAATTGAAATTTTAATTTCTAAGTGAGCACAACAACTTGACTTTTATTAAATCAAATGCTGTATAACGGGGGCAGGAAACGTGCCCACCTGGAAATGTTAGCTAAAGATTAAGGGATTTGGAAAGATCTGATGACAAGGTCAACGTTGCACCTTTGTCGAGCATCAGTTCAATGTGAGACTGTATGAAATTTTTACTAAGGGTTTATAAAACTACACAGACATGATGAAGTTGAGCTTTTATTAGAGATTTGAGCTCTTATGTGTGTTTCTAATGCAACAAATTTAGTACTACACCTTAACATTTTGCACATAGAGAAATATGCAAAAAAAAAAAAAGTTATTTTGTCCAACAGTCCACAGCTAAGCATACACCAATATGTAGCCAAATACAAGATGCAAGGCATTCTGAGTAAGTTAAAGTATAATTACATGTGAAATCCTTGACAACACGAAAAGGCAAAAGCTGGGACAGAATATTTATTAGAGAAGAAAACATCTAGTCTCCATTTCTTAAATGGTTCTCTGTTCTTTCTTGTCCTTGTGATCTTCGTGCTCCTTAGCGGAACTGCAGGGGGCTGACACGCAGACCAATCACATCCTTTCCAATCTCTGTCACCTGCAACAAGGATTTACAGTACACAGTCAGTAAACAACTATGGTCAACCTCAGGTGTACAGATTAACTGGTATAAGCTAACTATTGTGGTCCACCACACTCCTGGTGAGAGACCTCCCGGAAAAGCTGGATGGCAGGGAAAACAACCACATACTGACCTGTGTGACCCGACAAATTTGCCCTTTATAGGTGGGACAGTAGCATGCTCCAGAAAGGGGGCACTTTTCAACAGGGCGACCCCGATACAGAGGGGTGAAGGAGGCAGCGCACAGGTCAAACGGGTTGTGCGGATCGTAGTTCAGCTGGTGGGTGTCTGTCAGCGTCTTTTCACATGCTGCCAGAATCTTCCTTGTCTAAAAAGGGATGAAAATGTGAGAGGAAATAAATCTGTTTATAAATATCCAGAGACCTCATGCAAATAAGGGACCAAGGAGTTCTGGTGGGGGGGTAAACTAGCACATCTGTTCTTTCTCTCACACACACACACACACACACACACACACACACACACACACACACACACACACACACACACACACACAGTACCTGCTGTGCAACCTCTGGCTTGGGCCCCAACTCCAACAGCCTGCGGGCAAAGCCAGCCGCAGTCTTGAAATTGCGCAGTTTGAAGAAGAGGTTGAGTGCTGTGCGCAGGACCAGAACCATGTGCACTGGCTGAAGATTGCAATGGGTGAAGTATGCCGCCATCTGTACAGAGACAAACATGCAACACATGTGGGCAGTGTCCAAATTACACAGCTGAGCTTACCCCAGGACAGTGATGAAGGCAGTCAGATCTTAATTCCATGTGAATCACGTGAAAATTGTTTTTTTTCTGAACGTGTCAAGTTCTGTGGTGCACATCCACTGTACACGCACGTCCCCTCACTAATAGGGCTCATTCGTTCTGTGAAATCCCATTGTGAACGGACTGAATTGACATTTCTTGGGAGGGGGGGGATCCTGGATAAAAAATTTCACCTAAAATTTACGAAAGCAAAGCAAAAAGTAATTTTATGCATGAAAATGTCAGTGTCTGCATATATGAAAACATCTGTAAAGTATTATTTTGTTCATTCATTATCAATATCCACTAATCCAGTATGGGGTCCTGCTGGTCAAGTCTGCTTTGCAGGCACAGGATATATTACGGTTCACTGAACAGACGTACTTTGAAAACAGGTTAAAATCCCACCTCCTGCTATAGTACCCTTGATCAAGGTACTTACCCTGAAGTAACACAGCAGAAACTACCTAAGCTATATAAACAGGTAAAACAATGTAAGGAGCTTCGTACTACGTCTCTTTTGAAAAAAGCACCAGCTAAATGAAATAACGATTACGCTGAAAAAAATCGGTATTTGTGAGCGGTTGAGATTATCCACACGGTGCATGCTGTCTTGTGCCCAGAATAAGTACATTCCTCTATAGTGTTAAATGAGTTCACTGAATCTCGTAACTTTCTTAAATGTTCGAATGTTTATTTCACGCTTACTTTGCTACTGATCTTTTGACTGACTGCGTTGAACCACACCAGGGAGGAGAGCTGTGCTGTCTAGAATCACCTGTGTGGGGTTAACTCCTTTCTACTGCCCGTTGCATCTCGGTTAGGATCACACAAAGCACATTTATGAAAGTAGAATGAGTGGGCCACAGGTAAAAATGCCATTGTACTGAATTTATTAGCCCGTATGTAAAAGGGTATATAATTCCACAAGCCATTAGTAATTTTTCAAGGAAATGGAGGTGAGTGGAGACTGAACACATTTCTGCCATTGAGCTGAATGCACACGAGGGTACGGTGCAGCTTAAAGGTCATACACTCCCACAAACATGGTGAGCTATCGCACAGTACCTCACAAAGCCGCTTCTGCTGTTCCAGTGTGTCTTTGGGCAGTTTCTTCCTTTCTATCTCCATAGTGAGGCCCAGTATGTACTCCTTACAGATTGTGATGAGCTGCTGTGCCTGAAAAGAGACCACATGTAACTGCTCAAGTCCAGGAAGTAGTGATGTCTGAAACACACAGACCAAGAGAGTTCGCAGCATACTCACCTCAGCTATCTCCTGCTTGTTGTCCACCACCAGCAGAGGCACGGAGAGCAGGATGGCACGGAAGCGCTCAACAGCCTCCTCAAAACGCCCCGCGGTGGTCAACTGATAGCACTGCTGCAGACGGGCGATGAGGTCAGAAAGACGGAGCCCCACAGCGGGAAGGCCCTGCTTGGCACCTGCATCCTTCCAGTTCCTCTGGGGGAACCCGTGAAGGCAGGGCAGGGAAGGCAGCCCAGAGTAGCATGTGCGTCCACGAGAGAACGTCTGCAGGAACAAAGGCTTGTAGGGGCTGAAGTGAACCACCCCGACCTGGTCATGGAGGAGCTGGTGGGGAGAGGTGCAGAGGTCACCACAGGACACGCACTCCAAACGCTTTGAAACGAAAACCAGAGACGAGAAAGATGTTGAGGAATCACTCTCCCTGTGTGCAAGCGGGATTCTGAACCTCACCCTCATGGCTGTCTCAAAGGACCCAGCCAAGATGTGGTCCACAGGAAGCTGAGAATTGTTGCACCACATCTGAGTGGGACTCATCCCCTTAGTTGGGGGCACAAAGAATCCCTCTTCAGCCCCTCCTCCAGCCCCAGCTGGCAGCTCCTATCATTCACAAAGAGCAGAAAATACCTTTTAGCAACCCTGCCAATACAAGCTGCAGAGAAGCACATACATTCAAGTGCGAGTTGTTGAGTGTGTGTCACACTGAATGCGACTACAAGCCTGATCAGATTAGCATACAAGTACTGCTCGTGAAAATAATAAGAATGACTGCTTATGATGTGCAGATAAAGAAATGTAATCACCAGCTCTGGAGGCAAGTCAAGATCTTCCTCAACCTCCCAGCCACCTCCATCCTCCTTCCCTAGCCCTGTGTCTTCGACTCCTTCCTGAGCATCCATGAAGCCGTCTGAAAGATGACAAAGAACACAGGAGATGAGGCACCACACATAATGGGCAGGAAGAGCAAAAGGCAAACACCGGTGTGTATGCACACAAACACCAATTCCTTCAAGATACCTTTCTCCAAAGTAACTTACAATGATTACTGACACCTTTATTCAAGGTGACTTACAGTGTTAAACATGGTCAAGTACACTTCCTACTGCTCTGCAGTAACACCACATACACAGACTGACAGAGTTCAACAATATCCAAGAAAAGAAGAGGAAGACTTACCTTCGTCCAGCTGCAGCTCTGCATCTTCTCCCCAGCCTTCTCCTCCTGGAGCTTCCATATCCAGATCTGCTGCCATCTGGCCTGCCTTCCCTGGATGGGACATAGAGGATACCCAGAGAACATTATACATCAAAAAACACAAACAGACACTCACTCACACAGATCAGGCCAGCTAAACAATCACACAGTCTGAAACTGTAATCCTAAATTACAAGAACAAGACTCTGATTGACCCCAGGTGGAAGGAGACTTACCCTTGGCTGAGATCGCACCCTCAAAGAAGCCCTTGGAGACAGTGAGGAGGGGCCAGTTTGTGTCCAGGGGGTTTATGGGAGGGGGTGGCTGAAGCAGTTGGGCATCAGGGTCAATTTCCGGCACCTGATTGGAGAAAAGGCTTCATCACATGCTACCTGCCGAATAGCTCAATGGCAGACAAAACGGAGATTTGGAGTGCGAGACCTGCTCTTGACGTGTACTCACAGTCTCCTTCTCGGGGTCAAAGGTCTCCTTAAGGGCCTCGGCCTCTTCATCCATTCCGTGAGTGGCAGCAGTCAGGTATGCCAGCGACTCTGCACAGGTGGCACACAGTCAGCAACAACACAGTGTGCCCAATGCCAACAACAGGGGGAGATCAGACCCTTGTACAAAAAAAAGCTCTGACAGTAGCTTGGGAGGTGGAGCCAAACAACTGATGAATACATACAGTGTAACAGAAAGCTGAGAAGGCAGAACCAGATAAAGGAGAGTTATGAGGAAGAAAGACTTATCCAAAATGTACTGGAGGTTGAGGAGAGTGACACCGAGACGAAGACACTCACTTTGACCACAGTTCTTCAGGATGCGCACCCTCTCGCTGACGTCACCGAGGTACAAAGCTCCCTGGTAATGTCCACTCATGTCTTTCCGGATTTCCGCTGCACAACACAAAAAGGTGGTTCATTTTCACACCTCTGTATAGCTCAAGTGATTCAGCAACAAGGCTCCAGAGAGACAGCTACAGAGTCCAGGCAATATTAACAGAAATGAACAACTCAGCATGTGCTTCTCCCCTTCTACACTCACCAATCTTCATCATTTTGCGGAGTTTGGCCAGGTTGCCAGTGATGAGGTAGAGGAATGTGAGCTTGTCAAAGTTCTTGGTCCTTTGGTAGCACATCTCCACTACCTGGTGGTGTCCCTGGAGCAAAGCGGCTTCGCCCAGCCTCTCCCAGCAGCTGCGCTCATCTAGCGCCTTGGCGGCCTCAAGAGCCACCTGTGGGAGGACAAAGTGATATGCACACAAAGTGTGGCATGCTTCACTTGACTGCTGGGAAGCATCACATCCAGACTCACTTCAATGGAGTAGAAGAAACATTGCCACTCTTTCCACTACCACAACACTCTCTAAAACAAATGTTGGGTTTATGAAACATTGACATTTATTCATTTAGCAGACACTTCAGACGGACACCTCAATGTTGCCGCACTCCAGCGCCAGGCTGAAACGGGTCTTCTCATCTTTGACGAAGTGCAGTGCCACTTCTGGGTAGCCTTTCTTCTGCAGGTAGGCAATGATGGACTGGCCAACTAGCTTGGCGTTGCGCACCATGTGCAGCACCTGGAGGAATGCAAGAGACACAGGTCAGAGGGACATCTCCACCTGAGGGACATTAGTAATGGAAACATGCTAAGCACAGACTAGGGAGCCACTTTGACTCATTTACCTCCTCGTACTTGCGGTTCACCAGGGCCAGTTTGAAGCGGTACTCAGTGGGGTCAATGGTCAGCACACGTGGGCGACACTCCCGATCCAGACAGTAAACACTGTTCCCTCGAACCCGTGTCACGTAGATGGGCAGGTCCAGGGTGCGAATGATTCCATGATCACTACACACAGACGGTAAACACAGCACAGCAGGCTTGTGAAGCAGTGGTCAGAGCGAACACAATTACATACACACTTGGAATGTAGAAATTCTGTCCTGCGCTTTGATACCCCATATATAATGTGCATTACCCAGAGGTCAGGGCGTATTTGATATGGTTTGAGGTGGTGTAGATAAAAACGCCACTCTCATCCCACGCTCCACTCTTCACACGAATGTTTTCATGGATGTTGCACAGACTCTCCAACTTCCTGTTGCAGATCATGATGGCTGAAAGGGAGAAACAATGTATTATAATTCATGTAAAATATGCTGTCTTTGGGAGTACTGAAACACTGCAACGTAAAAGGTCTAAAAACAAAGGGCACAACAACTGTCAGGTCTATTTACACTTACTTCAATGAATTACACTGACATTTTATTAGTCTTTTAAAGACCTGATCAGTTCAGGCCAGTTCCTTGACCACTGTGACAGAGCTTTCCACAGTATTTAATGGTTGTCAACTTGTAAAAAGAGTGACCAGAGTGGGCTGCCAGTGGTCAGGAAGGCATACCGTGCTTGGCCAGCAGGGCGACGTGGCTGGTGTCAGATGACCACACCACGTACTTGACCTTGGCAATTTTGACAGTAGCGAGTGAACGCTTCTGCTGCACGTCAAAGAGTGTGACTCCATCGGCATCCCGCAGCAGCAGCGAGCCCGTCCCAGCATAGAAGATCTCTTCACAGTTGGGTACCTGAACCTTCTTCACGATCTCATTCTTCAGGTTTTTGATCAGCAACTGGTGGAGAGACCACAGCCATCATCATCAATCCACCACAATTCTCCCACTTCCAGCATTATTTGCTGGACTCGGACTCAGACCCCCCCCCCCCCCCCACACACACACACACACACACTTACAGAGTGCATACGATCTAGCACTGCAAATCGGTTCCTTGCCACCCATACTGCAGTGAGACCAGATGATCTTTTTCCTTCAGGAGCTGCGGAAATATCAATTCTGCATCATTATCACAAACCAGTAAATCACAACTGATGAGATGTACTGTAAGTACATTAAAAGAACTGACTCCAGAACAGAGACGAACAGGATAATACAGCTTCAGCAAAGAAGCAGAAGAAAAGTAGTAGTAAGGCAGGGAAAGGCAGAAAATGTGATAGTGACTGAATGAAACAAGAACTAATAGAATCAGAATAACTGACTGCAGTGGACAAAAAAGGCTAATAATGGTTGACAGCAAAATACTGAAATATGCTTTTATTTATTTACCTGAACTGTGACAGCATCAGAAACACAAACACACACACCAAGACTACATATGCGACACTGGGAGACCTACAGAGTGCCACAGGCTTCAATAGTGAAAAGTAGCTTCTGCAGGGATATAATGAGAGCAGAAAAACAATTTAGAAAACGATGGGAGAAGAGTTTACCATCAGGGTTCTGGGAGTCACTCTCCCTGGGGATGGAGTACAAGTCGTAGGTACTGTTCTCCAAGTTGGTGGCACGCTATAAAAGAAGGTAATGTTACTACACCAGCCCACAACAACACTACACTAATTCAAAGCGTAAGAATCCACGACCCACTTTGAACCTGATGTCTCAACTGCTCCATAAATTTCTGTCACTTCATCTTTCACCACCACCTTTTCATTTACCCTCAATTCTACATACTTATATAAAAGTGCACCAGCAACTGGTTCAAGAATCACATGTCTGTACCTAAAGCTATTCTGTCTGTTGCAAAGTGCACTTTGTTTTGGTGAAAAGTATCAAGTAAATGAATTAATGTTTCCTGCAGGAGAACTCAAACTTTTCACTGCTAAGGCTTTCCAAGAAGGTACGTTATGAGACTCACTGTGCAGAGCAGGACGGCATTTTCAGCTGGGTTGTAGGACATGCTAAACACTGGGAATTTAGACCCACTGTGGAGGAAGGCAAGCATACTGTTAGAGTGTGGCATACACATTCATATTCACACACCCCACAAATACCAGAGTATATCAAATATATTAAGAAGCACCTTAAATTCAGTAAAGGGTTTAAATACTGTGGAGACATACACATGTTGCTGTGCCTACAAGACACATTTGTAAACCACCAGAAAAGTGAAAACTGTTCAACACACATCAATACAAGGTTTGCACATGGAGAGATGATTATAAAAGTGCAATAATAGAAAACGGTTCTGAATGACCAGCAGAACCACAAACTGGTTTAAAAAAAAAAAAAAAAAAAAAAAAAAACCACAAATGTACCTGAACAGATTGTTTTCTTTAACAGTGGGGAGACAATCATTGTCATAATTATCTGAATTATGGACGCTTGTTTAGAAGGGCCCTCCAGAAAACACACGCACACACAAAGGGTCACCTGCGCAGCTGCATGACTGCAGTGTCCTTGCTGCTGTGGAAATCAAGCTGGCGAAGGAAGCGGTCTTTCACATAGTACAGCATGTTTCCGTACACAGCGTAGGCGGGGCGCTCGCGCTCCAGCTTGAACACCAGCATACCGCTGTCGTGGCCTGAAAATGTGCACACACCCCAGTCAAATATACCTCTGGCCTCACAAACACAGAGTACTTGGGGTAGGTTAAATGCCTTCAAGTCAGAGTCAACTCATGGTGATCACTTGTACTCTCCCTGTCTGTGAAAAGTGCACAAAGGGGCTTCTCCATTGCCTTCTTCCACACATCTCTGGAGAATGTGAGGAAACCCACACAAAAATGGGAAGAACATATGAACTCCATACAGACAGAGCTCCCATGCCACCACAATGTGTGATGTGAAAAGATTAATTTCCTCACGTTGGAGCTGTGCCAGAAAAACGCACGTATTTCTCTTTACCTGCGGCAAAGAGGTTGAGGTTAGGGTGCGCCCCCAGTACCCAGAAACGGTCATGATCACGGCGGAAGGTCTGCACCCCAGTCCGCTTGGACATGTCCCACACCCGGATGCTCTTGTCCTCTGAGTTTGAGAGGATGAGCTCCTGACGAGGGTGGAAAACGGCGCAGGACACGTTGTTGTAGTGTCCCCTGCAGGTGTCCAGCTCCCAGGCTTTGGACTCTGCAGATGGTGAAGAAGGAAGAAGAGAGGCTTGAGATCATCACTGCTTCAGACTAGGGATGTGATGGAGTTGATGAAAATCTGCATTTGTCAAATGTAGATTTAAACTTATAAATTACAGATGTGATTTTTAATGAAATTATAATGAAAGTATAATTTTTATTAATCCATATGTACATAGTATTTAAAAAGAAATTTGGTTTCAGCTTTACACACGAGTAATTTTCCTTTTCAACAATTAAAAAAAAAAACACTGGTTTATGGTAAAATTAAATATTAGTAAGAAAATAAATATTTACTTATATCAATGAGTATTTCCACTTAAAAGCCAAAACAAGCTGTATATATCTGAACTTACGCAAATCATTTTATGCTACACAAAAGACCACAATGACATACATGGAATGCAAAGTCTTAAAATATGCCAACTCCACTTCAGTGTGTAATCAATATGCAAATATACACAAATATCATTGAGTAGTGATTCGCATATCAAAGTGTATAGCAGTAGTACTGTACCATCACTAATCAGTCTCTCTGAAGTGCGCCTAGACTTGCAGACAACAACATATACACATATAAAATAAAGCTTATAATGCCTCCATCAAATTTGTATCGGCCAAAAAAAAAACACTGATAAAATTCTACAGATTTCAGATCTGCCAAAAACGTTGGAAGCTCGACAATGTTCTCTACTTCAGATGCTCACCGTTCATCCGCCATATTTTCACCTGCCGATCATCAGCTCCAGACACAATGAGAGGCATGCTGGGATGGAAGGCTGCCCAGTTGACCCCGCGATCATGACCCTTAGGAATCAGAGTTAGAAGTGTTGTACAAATGTGTGGCTTGTATCACATAACAATTACTATCTGCTTGGTGTATCATTTCTTTGGAGATGCTTTTGGAGCCAAGTGACATTCAAATTAAATCAAACTGATATTCAGCTGATATTCAATTAAACAGTGTATCTCACGCTAACCTCCAGCACATGCTTGACGACAGCGTCGGAGGCTCCAAACAAGTCAACACCAGTGATCCCACGAACTTCGGTCTCCATGGCACCAGGCGAGAGGTTCTTCTTCCTCAAGCCTGTATCCAGCCGTCATTACACGTCACGCAGAGTGGACGCAAACAAAGGTTATACACAAGAGTGGCAAAACCCACATGGAGCCAGAGGCAAGGGCAGAGTAACACACATACAGAGCAGAAAACATATATCTCTTGGACCGCTGCACACGGTTACACTGTGATCGTACAAATGCAAACTGAGTTTACTTCATGCCCCTGACCTGGGTGCAGACAGTGTAAGGTTCCATCACAACATCTAACAGGAACCTATGGCCTTAACAGTCAGTAACCAGAGAGTATTAATGTAAAACACACTCATGGCAAAAATGACTGTGACCCATGTTAGGATGCACAAAATCCAAAGAAACACAGTTTGCAGCTGTTAGGATCTGACAGGATCAGCAGTGTGCAGACAGTCTCACAGGATCGGGACATCAGTGCAGTAGGAACCAAGAGTCAGCGAGAACCCATGTGCAAGTGTGGATGTTTCTGGGGGAGTGTGGCAACAGGGTGGAACAGGGGGAATAAGAATGGTAAGGGACTTAACTAATAGATTCATGGGGAGTAAACTGAGTGGGTGAAAAGATATCCAGATCAGATTTGATGAGAGGGTGATCAGGTATTGCAGGTGAGACAAGGGGTCAGTAATGAGGTGACAAATGCCTGCAGGTGTTAAAAGATCCAAGTAAGGTTTTTCTTTACTACATTAATGCTGTTAACCTGAAGCCAAAGAAAGTCAGTAGTCTTTTACAGGAATTTACAGACCAACAAGTGTCAGTGAGGTTAACCAAGAATTAAGTGCATGGTAAACAAGTAGAGAGTACTGAACTGTTACCAAATCACATCTAATATATAGTCTGCCCATTAATAGTGTCAGTGTAACAGACCATGCTTTGCCTGTACCAAAAAAAAAAACACCTTTAGCATATTAATTATTAATGTATACCCTCACAAGAAAAGGTTAACGATAACTCCGTGGTATCAGCATGAACATACAAGCGCATTTCGAGACCGTGCACAGATGAACTCCTGAGCCAGAACTGAGAGTCAAAAGGTTATGAAAACAGAGCACAGAAGCAGTAGGACAGCAGTTGCAGCCATATGAGACAACACACAGTACATCACGTTAGGACATGCTGACCACAAAGACACTTAACTTGCTCTTATAAGGCAAGACAGGCTGTAACGGAGATAAAGAATAAGAGGCACATGCTTTCCTCCTCAGCCACATGCCCTGCTCTCTCCAGAGGTTCTACCCCCTCCAAGAGTCTCCATCACCTTCA
This sequence comes from Scleropages formosus, assembly GCF_900964775.1. Lineage (NCBI taxonomy): Eukaryota > Metazoa > Chordata > Actinopteri > Osteoglossiformes > Osteoglossidae > Scleropages > Scleropages formosus. The sequence goes on from NC_041806.1 coordinate 16,401,999, forward strand.
TCCTTCTGATCTCTAACTCCAGGGGTCAGCAGTCCCAGTCCCAAGGGCCACAGGGTAAGCAGGTGTTCATACTACCTCAACATTCTAGTGACTGGTGTTGGGTGGGGGGTCCACTAGAGAATGAACTGTATTATCATAATCCTCAAAATTACAAATTTTCAAAATTATTTAAATAACTTCCTTAATTCAGGTTACCTAGCGACGGAGGTCCCCATTTTAAGTAAAATTTCTTGAAGTTATGAATTACTAAATTTCTTCTTGTTGAGCATTGTTTCCCAACAGTAAGACCTGAGGAGGCCAGCTGGCCATCACACAAGCACCCCATGCTGACAGAAGCTGATGACCAACCGCCATGATGGACAAGACATAACTTGGTGAACTGTGAAATCAAGCTATCATGCAGCAACAATGCTATTATTAGTTGTAAACAGACTCAGAAGCCTTGTTTAATCTAGAATGACCAGAAGGGGTGGGCAGCCACTGGTACTTGGAGCCCCAGAGGCTTTTTTTTTTTTCTCCCTTAACTTTCAGTTTGGAGTCGCCCCCCCCCCCCCCCCCCCCTTTTCTCCGTGGCCAGAGGGCATACTTAGATTTATAAAAGCACTGATCATGTATTAAACTAGTCTATAATCAACTGTCTTCTTTGTTTCTTTGCCTTATGCCTTTGTTCAAGCTCTTTGCGTCACTGCGTGAGAAGAGCACGATATAAAAATGAATTGAATTTTAGGAAGATTGCTAATACTATGTGGCCCTTGAGACGGGGAGCTCCTCACCCCCAGTTGTCTATTTTCTTTCTCTCCATTTTCCATCTGAGAGCAGCCCCATGTAGTCTACCTTTCCCCAGGGGTGGATGAAAGGGGTTTCTGAAGACTGTCCTCCAGGGAGAACTGGTCTTTAGGGGAGAGTCTGGCCCTCTTCCCCACCTACCCCCATCCACCCCTTTGAGCCCCACCCCATTACCACACGCCCTCACCAGAGATATCCCACACGCGCACAGTCTGGTCAAGGCTGGCTGACACCACCAGGTCTTCCGAGGGGTGAAACTGAGCGCACATCACATAGTGGTTATGCCCCGTCAGCACACTGAGAGAGAGAGAGAGAGAGAGATTGGTGCAAACATTAATATCACAGAAGGACAATTCCCTCACCCTATAGTGTTTGTAGCAGCTCAGTCCATCTACTCCTGCCACAGCAAGCAGACAGATTTAAAAGCTGTGACCACACACATACTGACCAGACACAGGTTCGGGACTGCCAGTTCCAGATGCGGATGGTCTGATCATCAGAGGCGCTCAAAATCCATGGGTACTCCTGTACGGCAAGCAGGGAAAATAAAGTTGGGAGTCAGAGCACAAATTTAATAACGTCAAACTACACAAAAGCATAATTTCCATTTACTCATTTGACAGATGCCTTTATCCAAAGTGATTTACAACAATCACTAACTAGTACTTGAACTTGAAACCTTCATCCAAGGTGACTCACAATGCTGAATACAGTACAGTAAACTCTCCCAGGCAAATAATGGCACTCAGGGTACAGCATTCTGAGGTGCCAGATTATGGCACAGAAATAATGCTGCTGGAGCCGGATGTCTATTGTGAGTATCAAGGAAGCAAGACTCAGGCTGCATAATTGACAGATGGAGACTTACATGGTGGAAGAAGGTGGTCCGGATATAATCCAGGTGACCCAGCAGGGTGAAAAGGCATCGGCGCAACTTGTAGTTCCACACCTGAAGACCACCAGGACACATCAGTGGTGATTGCAGGCCTTATATACTCAAGTGAGTGTGCATGGTGGCCCATCAGTCACTGTACCCACAAAGGTTCAATGGAATTCACCACTGCTGCGCACATGTTCACCCTTGTGGCAGGTCAACCTGTTCAAGGATCATCCTTAACACTTCCAAAGTGTTAACTATTTTTGAGTTTTGGGCGCAACATCTAACAACGACCGCTCCATCTGCCATATGACGATGCTGGCTGGCCTTACTGCGGTTACTGTTTGGGTCTCTAGTAGTAACTACATTTTGTTTGCAAAACTTTTCGTCTGTGATTTCGTTTACCTTTCATTTAAAATGGCAGGCAAGCAAAACGTGAGTTTTTGTTATTCATTCATGAGTACTGTACAGTACTAACTACAGAATTTATATAACCTGTACTATATTTCATTTTATAGTTACTGTACTGTGTTTATACTATTATTTTTCTATAGCAGTATCATTTTAACATGAATGTGTGAAATTACTGGAAAAAAATATAACAAAGCCGTATTACACAATGTACTATTGATAGCACGTTGTGTCATGGGTCTGATCCCGAACTTAGTGCAGGCAGTGGCAGAAGACAAGATGAAGAGGAAGTCAGAGTCAGTTACGGACAACAGCCCGCACACCCTCTATGGGGTCATCGCCTCAATTTACTTTAGTCACCGGATCATTCAGTCACAGTGCACAAAGAGGGGTTTTTGGGGTCCCTCTTACCAACAGCCATCTGCCTCCATAGTGCCAGTGAAGTGTATTGCCAGTGATGCACCAAGAGTCATTATACTCAGTTAATAATTCTCACTTTTTAATTAAAGTATATCTCTAACTTGTAAATGTGGATTTTTGTTATTTTGTTTGTTCTCTTTCTCGGTACAACTGCAGTTGGTAATGTGTACCATTCAGCGACTGTACATGAATTTCCCTGCAGTGAAAAATAAAGTATTTTCCTTTCCAGTTCATGCAGGTTAATTGTTTATATATCCTTATGGTTCAAATAACAGAGCATAAGGGGATTTTGGACTAACAACAAAGCTGATTTTCAATGAGGTCATCAGACCACAACACATAGCAGGACAGCTCACCTTGATCTTGTAGTCGTCTCCACCAGACACAAACAAAGGCTGCTGCTTGTGGAAGTCGATCCCTCTAACTGGCCCTGCAAAATGTGACAAACACAGCAATGAAGGCGAAATTAAACACATGACTGAGACCTTTCTAACAGTATCTGGATCAGTTCTGCATCACATCCCTGCTGATTTATCAATTTTGATAGCTGGGGTCTGTTTTCCAAACAGCAGTGTTCCAAGTAGAGCAGGGAAGGGAAGGGATGCCTTGACAGCACAGGCTGCATGTGACATACACAGTGATTTGTGTTACTGCGACGAGTAATAATCTGACCATCATGCTCATCGAACTTGTCGATGAGGGTACACATGCGGTAGTCCCACAGCTGAATGACCCCGTTGTGGAGACTGGTCAGGATCCAGGGCCGCTTGGGGTGGAAACTGAGTCCTGCAACAAACAGGAGGCGATGCAGTGGTTAGAGTCATTGCTTTGCAGTGTGAAGGTCCCTCGGGTGAATCCCACTCCTGCCTGGGTATTGTCCGTGAGCTAGAAGGAACTCATCGCTCCTGAGTTGATACAGTAAAAAAATGACCCTGCTGTAGTCGTGCGCAGATCACTAATCTAGATTGCGGTGGAGAAAAGCAACAGGAAAATAAAGACAGATGTAATGCCCCGCCTTTAATGTGACTGAACTCTCTCTGCAGGTTTATCCTCAGACTGTTGTTGTTGTGCTTGTTTAGATGGCATGGTTTTGACACCCCCCTCCCCCGATTGACATTCCACCTCAGACTTCCTGAATTAAAACACAGCTAAGAACTAAAATAAAGAAAGAAATTACACATAGATAAGATCACAGAGGATGCAGTGTTTCAGTACGTTCTTTCATTCTGCCCATCTAAGCATCTTTCGACAACGATTCGAACGAAGCCGCGCCACTAGCTCCCGGCCTCTTCAAGGAAACCCGCCGATAAACCAACCAGCCCGTTTACAAAACGTTTTACTAACACCACCAGACCTTGTAAACTTCTTACTTCACCGTAATTATGTGACCCGGCCTATGTCGAATATGTCGAACTGCTCCTTACCTTTCACACGGGCCGATTTCGTCTCAAATTTGGTCAGCATCGTCTATTCCGGACGAAATTCCAACAAAGGTGAATCCTGTTTAGTTTTTTAAAACTAATAAGTAATGGCAAATACCATGCGGTACTCCTTTGGGAATCCTTCCTTTATCGTATTTCAGTCGTTCTGTTGCTCTTCTGCACAGACGTGTCCCCTTCCTTACGGCCACTTCCTCGGCCTGCAGCGCTGACACGTCACCAAGCGGATGAACAATAAAGTTCATTCAAAACGGAACGACACGGAAATAGCCACGTTGCAACTAACCCACCATTTTGACGGCATTTCAAGGAAGCCATATTGGTAAGGTAAAGCAGTGTTTGTGGGCTTTCTTTCAAAATTTTTTAAGGCTGTATAGTTTCATTAACGCAGAAAAATAACGCCAAAAAACAGATGTAAATTGTTTATTAAGTATTTCCATATTAATATATATACAGTATCAGGGCTAAAAGGAAAGCTTTTACATGTCAGCGGTTAATCAATCTGAATTACAGGTTTTTAGTGAGGTGCTCTTGCACCGTGCTTTGTGATCACAGCAGCACTGCTTTGTATTTGTTATACTAACCATCTACTTACTCAGCAGTGCTGCAGAGCTTTTAAGCCAGAATTTTGCCCAACCAACTTTGTACCACCATGAAGTATGAACGATAGTGAGCCAGAACATGATACAAAATCATCACTCATTTGTTCTCATATTCCTCACTTCATGTTCTGTCATCTGCAATACTTTAGAGCCCTTGCTCACATACACTGAGAATTCTACTTTGCCATTAAATGTAATGGGTGAATAACCACTATGTGACAGTGGGATTTCAGCTTGGGATTCTGCACAAAAGCAGGTTGGGAGGTAAACAAACCACAATAAGGAACTCTGATGTAAAATGTCCACATCGCGGAGTTCACAAACCTATGTTGCACTTGTACCGCAACACCACAAGGAATAACAATGTTATTTTTTATACCAGAGAATGTGGAAATTTTAAAGAGGTAAGTGAAAGGGGTTTGCCCTGTAAGGCATCATAAAGTCTGACAACCATTTGTACTGATTCTGTAACCTGTCTTAACAGGTGTGCAAGATTCAGAACTGAAACACAGAAATTAAAAAAAAGAGCAACTCATGAAAAACAGTGATGCCCAGGGTGCACATCCCAGGAGTATATCACAGACAAGTTTCCTGAACGATCACATCAGTGTTTTGCCACAAAATGCTCTGGGAAATCTCACTAAGTGCACGGTCAATGAGCTACTGGAGAGCTCAATGCTTTTAAAAAAAAAAAAAAAAAAAAAAAAAAAAAAATTACTTTCTAAATCACATTGAAATACAGCACTGACCTGACACCTAAAGGGACTTATTTCAATCAAAAGTGATGAGTTACAGATATAAAACAACATACTAATATTATTGTGCTTGGACAGCATAAAAACCAGCACTTTCAATTGCACTCCTGCTCAACCTCAAAGCAAACTGCTTTTTGATCACATTGCCAATCTTGAAGTTCTATCTTTATCAGTTATATTGCTTTATCAGCAACCTACCTTGGCAGCATGAGTCCAGACTCTTGTTTAAGATTTAGTGAGATTTATAAATGAAACTCACTACCATATTGGGGGAATAAATCTTTTGTTATGGGCATATGCATAAAAATCATTTATATGACTGAAATATGAAAATAGTACAAATATAGGGTAATAACCAGTACTACTAATTTATCCGATGACAGACTGCATCGGAGGGATACGAGAGTCATATCGGTAATCAGATATTCTATTCTTTAGACACCCCAGAGAAACTTGTATTGTGGGACTTTTTGATGAAGTCACAGTAGTCTCCTTTTTGATTTATTCCTTCTCCTATTCCTGCACTGTCTTGTCCCAGTTGCCCAGTTCGTGTTTCCAATCCATTGGCAGCTTGGACATTACATGACAGAACACTGCTCCGCTCCTGCTCCTCCAGGGGGTCCAGGGAGATTCAGAGACTCCAGGTCAAAGTTCATGCCAGGAGGCTGGAAAGAGGGGTGAGGAATGAGATCGTATTCAGCCGATGAACATAATGGGTTTTTGAAACCACTTTTAAAAGATACACACAAAAGAAGCAGACACTTACTGCTTCCCCCGCTAATTCTTTTGGTGGCTGACCCAGTTCCTGTAGCTAAGGGAAGAAACAAAGGAAAAGAACTAAATTCCAGACTGATGCACAGTACAGGCTGAAGAATAAATTCTGAATCTTCAGGTAATTGTGTTCTATAGAAAACTGGCACTCTGTTCTACTCTCCCTTACTTCTCCCACCTGTTGCATAAGGTCCAAGATGTCCTCAAAGGTGCTCCCACTATCCCCTCCCCCTTGCCCTCTCTCTCCTTCTTTCTCAAAGTGGCTGCAGATCTCTGCCATGATCTTGTGCTGTTGCTCATAGCGGCGATATTGCTCAGGAGGAAGAGATTGGCGATTGCAGTCCAGCCATTCAGGATACTTCAAGAAGGGTAAACAAATTACCAATCATGCTTCAAAGGAGAAGGGTGACATATATTGTTACATTTGTACATCTTATTGCATACATCTTTATTTGTGGCAGAAATTTAACACAGAGGCAATTCCTAATCTCCTGCAAAAAAACACTGAAAACAAGTGTTCATTCCTATAAACACATAATTCCTAATCTGTCCCAACAAAGTCAAAACAAATTTATTCTGTTTAAAACTGAAATGAAGTTCTAATTTTCTGAGAAGGGGAAAAAAAAATGACAACACAAACCTTCCCTGTGATCTCTTTCAGGGATGGATACAGGACTTCTTTAGACAGAAGATTCTGCATTATAGACTGCATGATGGGCAGGATGTTACCATCATCTGCAGCCCCTTCTCCATTTTCATCAAGTCCTAGTCCTTGCAGAGTCTTAGCCAAGTCTTCACCAGCCAATCCCGCACTCTTGCAGATCAGGATAATTATGTTTTATAATCCAGATGTGAAAAAAAGCAGAAACAGAAGAAATAATGAAATAAGTGATTCAAGACAAACACTTCTAGCACCAAAACAAAACCAACTACAGACATTAAAACAAAACTGGATTCTGATAGAAATTCACTTTGACTCATAAGTTAGAAAGTGAATCCTACAAAAAAAAGTTATAGTGCTACATGCTGCCAACTAAGCATTGTGAGAAAAGAAATATGCAGATGCAGCAGTCATGAAATACACCTCACTAACATTCAGTCATACACTCCCTGGCCAAAAAAAAAGACGCACACTAATATTTTGTTGGACCACCTTTTGCTTTGATTATGGCACGCATTCGCCGTGGCATCGTTTCAATAAGCTTATGCAATGTCAATATTTATTTCCATCCAAAGTTGCATTCATTTCTCGCCAAGATCTTGCACTGATGATGGGAGAGTTGGACTGCTGCGTAAATCTTCTCCAGTACAACTCCACTGAGAATCTTTGGGATAAGGTCTGGACTCTGTGGTGGCCAATCTATGTGTGAAAATGATGTCTCATGCTCCCTGAACCACTCTTTCACAATTTGAGCCCAATGAATCCTGGCATTGTCATCTTGGAATATGCCCATGCCATCAGGGAAGAAAAAAAATCCATTGATGGAAAAACCTGGTCATTCAGTATCTAGTCAGCTGACCTAATTTTTTGGGCACCTAACATTGCTGAACCTAGACCTGACCAACTGAAGCAACCCCAGATCATAACACTGCCCCCACAGGCTTGTACGGTAGAACTAGGCATGATGGGTGCATCACTTCATCCGCCTCTCTTCTTACTCTGATGCGGCCATCACTCTGGAACAGGGTAAATTTGGACTCAGACCACATGACCTTTTTCCATTGCTCCAGAGTCCCATCTTTATGCTTCCTAGCAAACTGAAGCCTTTTTTTTTCCCGATTAGCCTCATGTTTACTCTAAAACAGAGTAACATCTTTTCCACGACCACAGGGTATGTCTTCCGACATGGTTGTTTAAGAAATGAGAAGCTACTCACTGCATCAGTTAGGGTTAAGTAACTTGTTGCCAGCTGAAACATGATAATCAATGCAGTAATTATCCAATGGAAGGCTCTTACCTATTTGCTTAGTTAAATCCAGGTGGTGACTTTTTTTTTGGCCAGGCAGTGTATAATACCCATCAAGTACATGTAATACTTGTTGTAACATAATGCATGTAATACAGTACTTATTTTACTTTATTTTTAAACTATTTTCAGTGCCACCTTGTCTGATGATAATATGCCAGAAATATACAAGTACCTGTAAGTTGTCAGCATTTTTAGCCAGCCCAGTGAGAGTATCTTTCAAACAGGATGTGAACTCTTGTTGTGAAGCAAGATCAGTCCCTGCTCAAGATAAACACAGTAATATACTGTACATAGTTTATGAAAGACTGGCATCTTGTCTAGGGTGTACCCTGCATCACGCCCTATGCCTCCGAGAAAGGCTTTGGATCACCCTGAATTGGAGAAGTGGTTCCTAACAATGACTGACTGAATCAATGAATGAATGCACGCACATACTAGCATATGTGAAAAGAGGCATAACAAGGCTTCAGCTGGAATGCAAAGATTCAGGTTGCACCTGAAAAATGTTGTGCCAGTTTAGTGATAACTAAATGATAAACCATATTCTTTTAAACAGGAACACACATTTAATGACATACCCAGTGAGCAGCAAGCAGAAACATAAGGAGAGCACGAGGCAAAGGCACACACCTACTTTCCCTGCAGCCTCTGATAGTTTTTGAAAATGGTGTAGCAGCTCAGGCTCCTCTTGTGCCAGTTCCGCCATGGCCCGCTCCCACTCCTCCCTGGCTTGGTCAGCCATCTCCCCCTCAAACAGTGACTCAAAGAACTGGCTGTCCTCCAGAAGGGGAGGAGGCTGTGGGAAATAGAAGAAGGATCCACTTCAGTACCCACAAGGACCAAACCAGGGTGCTCAGACATGTGTACTGCACAGACACCCAAGCACATCTCCTAGAATGTTACATGAAAAAAAATCAGGTCAAAAGCATCAGTCAGCAAGATGAAAACACTTCAAATACAATGCAGGAAGAGTGTCCCTTGCTCCACAATCCACAAACCATGAAAGATTTGTCTACTCTGCAGAACTTGTCTTCTGACACAGAACACCAAGACTAACTCACACACACACACATTTTCAGAACCGCTTGTCCCATACAGGGTCGCGGGGAACCGGAGCCTACCCGGTGACACAGGGCGTAAGGCCGGAGGGGGAGGGGACATACCCAGGACGGGACGCCAGTCCATCGCAAGGCACCCCAAGCGGGACTCGAACCCCAGACCCACCGGAAAGCAGGACTGTGGTCCAACCCACTGCGCCACTGCACCCCCACCAAGACTAACTCATACAACATATTTCAGATGCCCTGAATAATTTAGCAGGCAATTATTCATTTTATAAAATGTCTGAAACACCATGACACATCCTGCCTTCTGTTCAGTCAAAAACTTTCCTGCTAAATAGACAGCCATTCTCACATGCATTTTTTCCAGAAGTGGGTAGCCATGTAAACAGACAGCCATAAAATGGAGAAAAGAAATGTGGAGATAGACTGTGTACAGAAAACCTCACTTTCTCCTGTTTTCTGCCATCTGGACTAGAAGCAGCAGCAGCACTGGTAGCCTCTGGAACTGGGGGGGCTGAGTTTGTTTTCTCAAAGTCGTCCAGAGCACCTGGGGGGTTCGGGGATAGGAGAGAGAAACAAAAGGAAGCTCAAGTGAAAGCGCCAAAAACCATGTTGTACAAATGAAAACATTTTCTAATACAGGGTTGCAGTGGTCTGGAGCCTATCCCAGGCTCAAGCAAACATGGGAAGAACATACCAACTCAGAAAGAGTCAGATTCAAACCCACATCTTAAAGTCTTAAGCCCAGGCCAGGCGATGAGACGACCTGCTGCACCACTTTGCCACAATAATAATACAAGCAATAAAATGGCCTGCTACATCCAGAATTTACAAAGAGATATCCTTTTTTCTCTACACAAAGTAACTGTAACTCTCCCGGAGAGTTCTGCGCAACCAACACACACAGTCCTCCGAGCGCGGACTCCCACACTTCTCGTGTTTGGAATATATTTCACTTCCCTGCTCAAGCGCGTTCATGTACACCGACGAGTCCCTGCAATCTGGGGATATCGAAACAAACTTCAAACCTTACTGTCCAACAACTCGTCCAGTTCGGGGTCTGTGTTGCCTGCGGACTCTGCTGGAGCTGTCGCCATTTTGCCTTCCTTCTCGATGACAGCCGGCGCACTATTTTGACGTCAGAAGGGCGCTCTTTCAACTCGTGAGCGTCGACCTGTCTGATTCGTCTTCTTATTTTACCTGCAAATTTTCATAGTCAAAGAAATAAATTGAATGAAAAAGCACTTTGTTGTGCTTCATTGTTACGTCACTTCTCAACAGTAACTGTATAGCTCTAAATACCATTGAGTTGTGTACTTCTTTCAGACATTCTGTGTAGTGTTTGTTTCTCTCGCATTTGCACTGCTTTTCTATTTACACTTGTTTGTACTGTTAAGAATGGGGGCGCGGTGGTGCAGTGGGTTGGACCGGGTCCTGCTCTCTGGTGGGTCTGGGGTTCGAGTCCTACTTGGGGTGCCTTGCGGTGGCCTGGCGTCCCGTCCTGGGTGTGTCCCATACCCCTCCGGCCTTACGCCCTGTGTTGCCGGGTAGGCTCCAATTCCCCGCGACCCCATAGGGGACAAGCGGTTCAGAAAATGTGTTTGTGTACTGTTAAGAATTGTTTAATTGGAAAAAAAGGTATAAATACCGTACTTTACTGCCCCCTTGCGGACCAGAAAACCATATCTTTACCACAGAATTACAGACTTCCTTCACAAAACGGCTGATAATTATTTTCTGAAGATTGTCTCACAAAGTGAATTCTTCCAAAAAGCTTCTTGATTACCATTAACTTATTTGTTAAACGAAACAATGAGTTAATGAGCCACAAAACGTTCTCCATTCCTTCACCAAACAGGCAAAATTCCATTCTTATCTTTTAAGCACACAGGAAACTTTCATTGAAAACCAAGTCCAGAATATCAGGCCTGCTCTGGGCTCAATTACACACACACATTTTCTGAACCGCTTGTCCCATACAGGGTCACGGGGGACCAGAGCCTACCCAGCAACACAGGGCATAAGGCCGGAGGGGGAGGGGACACACCCAGGACGGGACGCCAGTCCGTCGCAAGGCACCCCAAGCAGGACTCGAACCCCAGACCCACCGGAAAGCAGGACCGTGGTCCAACCCACTGCGCCACCGCACCCCTGCAGCTCGATTATATTCAGCCTTAAGATCCACACCTTCAGAATAGTTTATACAAAACACATTTGCTTCGTTTTTCTATTCACTGCTCTCTTTCACTATGTGCCTTACTATTATTGCTTGTTCTCAGTTTTCTGTTTTATTCTCTTGTTTTTCTGGGCACAGTGGTACGGTGGATTGTCCTGGTGTCTCGGAGCTTCCAGCCAAGTGTGTGTGAAGTTTGTATTTCCTCCTTGTGTTTACTCGGGTTTCCTCCAGGTGCTCTTGTTTCCTCCCACACCCCAAAGACAAGTGTTTCAGATGAACTGATGACTGTAAATTACCCATAGCCTACTGTGTGCATGTATTAGTGAGTGAGTGTGAGTGTGTCTCAGAGAGAATGTGGTCTGGGGCTCATACTGGGAATACTGGATCTGAGGCAGTGCACACACTTGTTTGTGTGAACATTTAGTATACTTAAATTAACTACAGGCAACATTAAAATTAAAACTATTAATATTAAACTTTAATATTACTCATTGGCTTACATTCACTTTCATTAACCACTCATCCAAGTCAGGGTCACAGCAATCCAGAGCCTATCGTGGAAACACAGGGTGTCAGGCTACGGTATGTTTGGAGCAAAGCTGCCCACAGCTCCTTCTTCTGTAGAAATTAAGTCACAGACAAAACTATTTTTACTTTTACTGACTACTTCTCCTCTTCTAGGTGGTTAGGTAGCGCAGCAGGTTTGGCCTGGGCCTGCTCTGTGATATGTCTGGGGTTTGAGTCCTGCTTGGGGGGCCTTGCAGCAGACTGGCGTCCCATCCTGGGTGTGTCCCATCCGATTCCAGCCGTGTGCCCTGCATTACCAGGTTAGGCTCCGGCTCACTGCAACCCCGCTCAGGACAAGCAGTTTCAGCCAATGTGTGTGTGACTACTTCTCCTGCGGTACATACATATAAAGCCATACATTAAAATCATATGTTCATATTTAAAGTCACAGTGCCCTTAAATTATTTCCTTATTGTGCAATTCATTCAAATTACAGTTGTCCAAAAGTTTGTTTCTAGTATATCATTATATTATCACCCTTACAAATAGTATTTTGTGTCTATTTTCTCTGTTCTTTATCAGCGTTTGCCAAGCACTTAACAATAGAGGTACTTGTGCATCCATTTACTGATGTTCTCATACAGCGTTTAGCACGTCGGTCCAGTCTCCAAGACATCCTGCATAATGCATCTCACCAGCAGATGTCCTTCTGCAGCGTGCACTCAACTGTGGAGAATGCACACCATGGCATTCCAAGCAGTGCAGCATGATGGGGCCTTGTTAGGACCTGCATGTATGGCCATCACTCACCAAGGCTTCCAGCCGACAGTAACTGTATCCAGCAATGAAAGAGTCTCGTCAGTCCATGTTAATGCACAGGAATGTTTCTCAGTGGGGTCTGGCTCCACTCTTTCTATTGGAAAGTAAAAATCTTTGTACACTTCTCATAGTTATAACCAAACTTTGAGTATTTTTGTGTATTCATGTATTTTTTTTATTATAATCATATGACTATAACTGCTGAATATCCTAATACCTCCATTAGCGCTGTTTCACCATAGTGCTCTTTTATTTGAGTACTTTCAGTAATTAATCATATTTTCCCATATTTAAAAAAATCAAAAAACATTTTGAAAAATTTTTTATGAATCTTACATAGTATTTTATCTGTATCCAGTGTCACGCCCCCCGCTTCCACACAACAAGGGACACCTGTAGCTGATCACGGGATGGGAATATAAAGAGCGGCTTTGGACGCAACAATGTGCAGAACCTTAGTTCAGCCTTACCTGACTAGACCATATGTTAAAACATATCCTCCTTGATCTTCTCCATGTTCCTTGTTCCCTGTTCCCTTGTCCTTTGTTTCCTCATCTTCCCGGCTTCTACGACTCACGGCTTGTCTCTCAGATTTCGTCTCTGGATTCTCCTTATTGCTACATCTGCGCCTTGGTGACCTTTTGCCTGTTTTTTGGATATCAAGCCTTGGATTCCCCTTTGAATAAACCATCCTGTGCACCGCGATTGGGTCTGATGCCTCCTTTCCATGTGGAAACCATGACAGAAGGTTCTGCCTCTCCCTCGAACCCAGCGGAGCTGGAGCATTTTCAGTGCGCACTCGCCTCCCAGGGTGCGTTGCTGGGAGCGCACGATCAAACACTAAACCGACTCACTGAAGCTTCCCAGGAGCTGGTTCAGGCATTACAGGACAAAGGAATAGTCACTCTGACAGAGCCTGACAGTGCTGACAGAGCGGCTGCGGCGCCTGCCCCACCCCCCCTGCCTATTCCTGATCAGGATTCTCGTCTGGCAACTCCGCAACGGTATGATGCCTCCCCGTCTCGATGTCAAGGGTTCCTGATGCAGTGCAAACTTATCTTTGCTAGCCTGCCCCACGTATATCACTCAGACCAGAGCAAGATTGCTTACCTCATTGCGCTCCTGATCAGTCGAGCACTGGAGTGGGCTACAGCTGCATAGGAGAGCTGCTCCAAGAGCACCTATGCTGAGTTTAAGAAGCGCTTCCAAGCAGTGTTTGGACACCCCTTGTCAGCACGTGTCACAGGCAAGCACCTGATGGAGCTCAGACAAGGTAACTGCTCCGTGGCAGAATATTCCTTGGAGTTTAGAACCTTAGCAGAGCAGAGCGGTTGGAATGAAACCTCCCTCTTGGCGAGTTTCCGACATGGATTAAGCCCCAAGATGAAAACAGAACTGACATATCGGGGGGGAAGAATGGAAGCTTGACCACTTCATTGAGACAGCAGTGGCAATCGACGACCTAGCACGTGACAGGAACCCTCGCCCCAAAATGCCCATGATTGCCACCCCTACCCTGCGGGAAGAGTCAGAACCAATGCAAGTTGGGCACGGCCGGCTGACCCCACAGGAGCGACAATGCACGATCCGGAACCGCTTGTGTTTGTATTGTGGCTGTCTGGGTCACCTCCGTGTCGACTGCCAGGCCCATCCGGAATCCAAGGTGAGCAGGACCTTCCAGGGTAATCGACTCACGGTTCCAATAGTTCTGTCATTGGGGGAGTGCACGATTTGCACACTTGCCCTCGTAGACTCGGGAGCAGCGGGCTGTTTCATGGACAGTGGGTTTCCTGAGAAGCATCACATTCCCCAGCGGCCATGCGAGTTAACGATGCAAATCAGTGCCTTCGATGGACAGCCATTGGGGAAGGGGGTTGTGGACACCCGAACGGAGCCCTTGCTCATGGAAGTGAGGGCCTGCCATAGAGAACAGATATGGTTCTATATGATTACTTTGCCAGATGTTCCAGTCATTCTTGGTTTCCCTTGGCTGTCCCTACATGACCCTATCTTCTGTTGGAGTAAGGGGGAGTTGGTGGCCTGGGGGCCCCACTGCGACAGGAAGTGCTTGTTATTACCATGTAGAGCCACCTCAATTGAGTGCTCAGACACCCTCCAACAGGTGGAGGTGCCTTTGGAATATCAAGACCTGGCAGAGGTCTTTAGTAAAGAACAGGCCGCAGCGCTGCCCCCTTCCCGGCTCTGGGATTATGCTATAGACCTTCTCCCAGGGACAGTACCTCCACGGGGACGTGTGTACCCACTCTCTTTGCCAGAACAAAGAGCCATACAGCAGTACGTGAATGAAGCACTGTCAACAGGAATAATCCACCCGTCTACATCACCTGCTTCGGCCAGGGTTCGTCTGTGCATAGATTATAGAGGACTGAATCGTATTATGGTCCGATATCCACATCCCTTGTCCCTGATCACGGCGGCTCTAGAACAAGTGAACAAAGCTTGGATCTTTACCAAATTAGATCTTTGGAGTGCTTACAACTTGATCAGGATCAGGGAGGGGATAAATGGAAGACGGCCTTCAGCACCACTCTTGGCCACTACGAATATTTGGTGTTGCCTTTTGGCCTTGCTAATGCACCCAGTGTTTTCCAGGTTTTGTCAATCATGTCTTGGGGATCTGGTGAACAATGGTGTATTTGGATGACATCCTAATCTACTCCCAGTCAAGGGAACAGCATGTCCAGCAGGTCCGGCAGGTGTTATACCGGCTACTACAACACCGCCTCTTCATGAAAGCGGAGAAGTGTCAGTTCCATCAGACACAGATCTCATTCTTGGGATTTGTGCTGAGTGGCGAAGGTGTGGCTATGGATCCAGGCAAGGTAAGAGCTGTTACCCAGTGGCCCCACCCAACAACTGTGAAAACCCTACAGAGATTCCTGGGGTTTGCAAAATTCTGTTGCTGCTTCATACTCAACTACAGTACCATAGCGGCCCCATTGACCGCTTTGACCGCAGGTAAGAGATCTCAACTCCTCTGGACAAACAGTGCTCAGCAGGCCTTTGAGTCCCTGAAGAAGAGGTTTACCTTTGCACCCATCCTCCGACACCCAGATCCATCCCTTCCATTTGTCATGGAGGTAGATGCATCAGAGACAGGGGTAGGTGCAGTGCTGTCACAATGACAGGGAGACTTTGCTAACTGTATCCTTGTGCTTTTTTCCAAGAAAATGTCCCAAGCCAAGTGAAATTATGATATTGGTAACTGGGAGCTCCTGGCGATCAAGTTGGCCCTCGAGGAATGGAGACACTGGCTTGAGGGGGCCATACATCCTTTTGTCGTGCTAACAGGTCACAAGAACTTGGAGTACCTGCAAACCTCCCGATGTCTGAATCCCTGATAAGCCAGGTGGGCTCTTTTCTTTACGCGCTTTCACGTCACAGTGACGTACAGGCCCAGCAGTAAAAACACAAAGGCCGACGCCCTGTCCTGGATGCACGAACGAGACCCCGTTTCAAAGACCCCAGAGTATATCCTACCCAAGAATTGCGTGGTAGCCCCTGTCCAGTGGCACTTTCTTCAGGATTTCCACAGAGCCCAAGAAGCAGAGCCCACACCTCCTGATAAACCTGCAGAGCACTTGTATGTCCCAACCAGCATGCGACCCATGCTCTTGCAGTGGGCACACGACCACCCAGCCACCGGACACCCGAGTTTTGGCAAGACTCAGGCCATACTCCAAAAACATTTCAAGATTCAAGATTTTATTTGTCACATACAGTTATACACACATACAACCTGTAGTGAAATATTAATCTAGTCAACTCTGTAGACTGTGCAAACAAGACAATATATTTAAAAGAGAAATGTATTTAAAAAAGACAAGAGAATCTAATTAAGATTAAAAAAAAATTTTTTTTTGGTGGCCTTCCCTCCGGGAGGATGTCCATGACTTTGTCCGAGCCTGCGTGACCTGCGCCCAAGTAAAATCCTTGACCCAGTAACCTGCGGGACTCCTCAAACCCCTGCCTCTGCCTAACCATCCCTGGTCACACATTGCCCTTGACTTCCTCGTGGAACTTCCAAGTTCATACGGTAAGACCACTGTGCTCACGATAATTGACTGATTCTCCAAGGCCTGCCATCTTGTTCCTCACCCCAAATTTCCCACAGCCCTTAACTGCAGAGCTCCCCTTCCTTCATGTCTTCCGCCTCTCGGGATTGCCCGAAGACACTGTGGCAGACCGTGGGCCACAATTCACCTCCCAAGTCTGGAAGGCCTTCTGGCAGAAGTTGGGAGTGTCTGTAAGTCTAATGTCAGGTTATCATCCTCAGGAGAACAGGCAAGTAGAGCGGCTCCAGCAAGATATCAGCCACTTCCTACGCAGTTATTATGCCAGTAAACCTCAGCAGTGGACAAGGTAATTACCGTGGGCTGAATATGCACATAACGCTCTAACCCATACATCCACAGGACTCTCCCCTTTCCAGTGTGTGTTGGGGTACTAACCCCCTCTGTTTCCATGGAACCCTGGCTCCAGTGACGTACCAGCTGTGGACACCTGGTACAAGGACAGTGCAGAAACGTGGTGAGCAGTCCGAGAACGTATGCTATGGAGCAGTGACAGAGTCAAGCAACAAGCAGACCGCCACCAGCGTCCACTCTCCTTTGTGCCAGTACAGAGAGTCTGGTTGTCCATGAAAGGCCTCCGTTGGAATCACCCCGCAAAGAAACTCAGTCCTAGATACATTGGTCCCTTCAAGGTTCTCTGCCGTGTCACCCCTGTATCCTATCAACTCCAACTGCCCCCACATCTACGAGTACACCCTACCTTCCATGTTTCCCTCCTTAAGCCCTGGGCCACATCCCTGCACCAACCACCGCTTGACACCACGCCACCACCTCCCGTACAGGTTGGGGATGGGCCCGCCTATACAGTGCGTGCCTTGCAGGACTCTCGCTGCCGGGGAGGGAGACTACAGTATTTGGTGGACTGGGAGGGTTATGGGCCTGAGGAACAGTGTTGGGTGTCTGCTCATGATAACTTAGACGCAGTCTTGATTTCCACATTTCACAGGGACTATCCGGATCGACTAGCGCACAGGCCCCGAGGGCGTCCTCTTAACTGTCGCAGAGCCGCCAGTGTCGCTCGTGGAGGGGGGGTACTGTCACGCCCCGCACTTCCACACAACAAGGGACACCTGCGGCTGATTACGGGGCGGGAGTATAAAGAGCGGCTTTGGATGCAACAGTGTGCGGACCCTTAGTTCAGCTTTACCTGACTACAATGTTAGAGCATGTCCTCCTTGATCTTCTCCGTGTTCCTTATTCCCTGTTCCCTCGTCCTTTGTTTCCTCGTCTTCCTGGCTTCTACGACTCACGACTTGTCTCTCAGATTTCGTCTCTGGATTCTTCTTATTGCTACATCTGCGCCTTGGTGACCTTTTGCTTGATTTTTTTTTTGATTTCAAGCTTGGATTCCCCTTTGAATAAACCACCCTGTGCACCACGATTGGGTCCGACGCCTCCTTTCCATGTGGAAACCATGACATCCAGACTGTGGTCTATGTTTATTTGCTGTTATTACAGGCATAACTCATCAATGCAGTACAGTAGTCTGTATCATTTTTCAAGTTCTTGACAGTGAGGCCAAAGACAGAGGTACCCTGCCAGTCACAGAACTCAAACCAAAGATGCTGAGCAGCTATGATCCCCTCTAAGTCCTTTGTAAAATGTACAACATCCCCTTTCCTCCCTGCACCTTGTAAATAGAAAGAAAGAAAGAAAGAACATAGTTTGTCATACCCATACTGAGCATCTGTCCTTCACCCTGCCTCCCAAAGGGATCCTGTGCTACATGCATATATATACAGTATATGTATTTCAGATTAAACTGACTGTTTCCTGCACACAGACTTCTATTTATACAATAAACATGTACTGTAATAATGAGCTTGTACAGCACCGCTTTCATTAGTGCCCCATTTTTCAAAAATACATCTGGAGCTCTAGGCTGGATAGTTTTTTCCACTTTAGTCCTGTTTCTCCTTCTGAGACACTACTACACTAAACAGCGGTCTGATTGTATGTGGGTTTTCCAAAGTAAAGGGTATTTTCCGACTGTACACCCATCCTAATCCTTAAAGACACAATGGCCACATGTCCCATACTGGCATATGTGCTCTCATCTTTGCTTGCCCTTGTGCCAGTTACTGGTGCTGTGGTTAGTTAGAGATGCCACTTTGCAGTCAAAGGGTCCAAGTTTCAATTGCCGCTGTTGCTGTAGTTCCCTTCATCAAGATATTTAGCCTGAATGGCTTCAGTAAAATCACCCAGCTGTATAAACTGGTAAATAATTGAAAGTAGCTTAGTATACACTCCTGACTGCAAATCTAAATGATGGCAATACCTAGACAACAGGGGTCTTTTGTATTTATTCTATTAAATATCTAATTTTACTGCACAGCAGATTCCACATAATTGAAAGGTATATTGATATATTTACATATATTTTAAAATGTATCTAAATACTTTTTCAGCAAATTTGAAAAGGCTAGTTTGATTCTAAGTAACTAGATACTTGAATACTTTTTAACCTGATACTTTCTTTCACTTTTAATCCAGTATGGTTCTGAAAAATTCTTTTACTTGAGTATTGTTTTTGGCTGTCCACCTCTGCTCAGGCCTTTGACCCAGGGAAACGTCTCCCAGCTTGTATTTACTTACTTGACATAACAATTTGAAATGATAAATATTATTTAAATGAAATAATTTTGTTGATGCTGATGCAAGTGAAATGGTATTGGTATTGGCTCCATAAATCAGTGGACAAAGTGAAATAAAGTCAAACATTTTTGACTGTTTCGCCTTCTTTTTAGCATGGGGAACCCCCTGATTTCATCGGTGAAGAATTCTTGCTCTTCCAGACACCCTTTTTCTGACCCATAGCCGGAAGCATTTGGCACGTGTCATGGTGACCGCAACAACTTAACAAACAAACATGTGGTATCCTAGGAAACTGCATCAGGATATCCTAGAAACCAACCAAAATATAGAGAAAGCTGCATCACACACAGAACCACAAACTGCACACTTTCCAGATAGTAAAGGAAGTAGGAAGTTTAGTGCATTTGTACAGGCAAATTATTATCACTGTTTCTTGGTGAATGGACAAGAATATTTTTTGTGGGATATTATTATTGACTTGATTGACTTTATCTACTTCACTGAGATCACATCATTGGAGGGGACACGTTTGCTGAAGGAAGCCTAACGAGTCCCTATTAATAATAATGTTTAACTCTTGTGGGCACTACTGGTGCTCTGTTTCGGTCCCTATTCCTCACCTATTGGTTCAAAAAAGGAACAGAAAAGCAGCTCCAAAATGAGGGCTAAAAAGGTACAATGGCTGCAATATATTGACGTACACCTAGAACATGTATTTACACTGTTTAACCTCCTTACAGTGATTTTACCCTTTTACAGAGCAGTTATTTTCACCAAAGCGCTTAGGGTACGTACCTAAGTCGAGGGAACTACAACAGGAGGTGAGATTCTGTTAGGGGTTTTTCCTGTAGAAAGCGACAGCTCTAACCACTACTACGCCAACTGCTGTTATAAGTAAAGACCTAATACAAATTACAAGTGCACTTCTAATATTCTGTTCCTCTGGACCTTCAGGTTTTAGTAAAATACCTTAAATCAGCCGAAGTACAAAAAAAGAGACATGTAAAAACGTCAAAAATAGCAGTAACTTAGGGAAAGGAAATGATCTGAAGGCGGAACCGGGAAGGGAGGGTCTGTGAAGAAGTGTAAAAACCAAGTCCATATTGGGAATGCATGGGCGGGGTGCTGACGGAGGTTTCCCTCCTGCTCGCTCTCTCTGCCCGCAGCGTAGGAGCGCAGATCGTCCTCATCGCCATCATCATCCTCCTCCTCATCACCACCACCACCTCCCAGCAGCACCGCGATCGGGACCACGCCCGGCATCGCGCTCGGAGCGCCGCAAGTGAGTTTCGAATCGACGTCGGAGGGCTCCTCGTTCGCGACCCGCGAAACATTTCCAAACCTAACGGGCTGCCTTAACCAGTGTTGGGCAGCGCAGCGCTCATTGTTGGGCGAACAGCTGTAAACGTGGGGTGGGGGTATCTGGAACTTACTGGCACGTGCAGTAACCCCGTAGGAATATCATATGTTCGCGGCGGTTCTGGTTCGATTTCGAGTTTAGCAAGAACTGAAAGCGTGTAGATTTTCAAGCACTGTGTAATGTATATCATCATGTGTATGTTCATAAGTATACATTTTGATAGGTGTGTTGCGCAGTGTTAGTTTTGGCGAATTTTCTTATAATTTCCTGTGTGTGTGTGTAACTCCTCACGCGGATTCTGCTCCGCCGATACCGGATACCGATACTGTTACGCCGCTGAAAAAAATACTTTCTATACTGTGTATTATACATTTTTTCCATACCATAAGTTAAGAAGAAGAATAAAACCCTACAAAATTCTACATCACAAAGCACAGACACAACAAGCACACCTAATCATTTCATCATAACATTTCTCATCGTAAACATAGAGCATTCACTCATCTAAACTTTTTTTTCACTAATACAAAGAGTGATAAACATCAAAGTTTAAAAACAAGTATAAATATCCACTACTATGACATGACAACTTGGGACTTTAAAACCCTTAAACATTAAAAGTGTTTTAAGAAAAACAGCACAAAATAATACATCACTGTGTTACACCCACAAGAAAAGTGCTCAGCGCCCATGCCAAACTTAGATGCTCTGATTTTTTCTGTCATTAAAAACCAGAAGCATTCATACAATACACATCTAAAACTTAAAATGTTATTAAATCTAAATTGGTACAAAAATCTACAAGTTAAAAATCAACATTCAAACAGTTTTTCCAAACAAAATTCCCCATCCTCCACAGCTGTGAGGTGGGACTTTTCCCCAGACCCTGACAAACTGAACCTAGGGGGAGACCCCACCCGAGACAAATCAATAACTAATAAATCCGAATGATCAGGTACCTCTATGGAGGAGGGAGGATCTTCTCAGCCCTTTTGGGGGGGGTCGCAGTTAAAACCAGCATTCCAGTGCAGTACTGGAAATCAACCCAGCCTCCCTGCTACGCCTCTTCTTCTTCTTCCTGGTCATTCCACAAAATCCCGTGAACTATCCATCTAAGCAGGTGTGTCTCTCTCCTCCTCGGCCCGGGACCCCCCCAGAAGTGCCCAGTGAAGGAGGAGACCGTGTCACATTGGCCTCTGATAATCCCTCTCTTACCTCAGCATCCGCCGCTGGTCCCCACTGCTCCACAGCACCGCCGGACAAAGGCTGGGCTTCCACACCACCCCCGTTTATAAATACTATACATACAGTATTACATAGTATATGAATTGTTCTGATACAGGAACACCTGGGCGAGTCGCTCCAGCAGCTGGACTGACTTCCACTCCGTGTAAAGGTGGGGGTCTCAAATTTGGGGGGGATTATTAACAGTAATACTTAGGATATTATATTACTATATTGGGGAGGGGCACTGGGGGACATGCGCCCTTGTACCTTTCCAAACTGCATGCCTAGTTTTCCACTTAGACATTTGTGTAAACTCTTCTGAGCCTTTCTGGACACTATTAATATAGGTTTCTGGTCCCCAACAGCCACTGAGGGAAAACAATGTATAAAATAAGGCAAGGCAGTGCTGTAAACTGTATGGTACATTCCTACAATGTATGGTACATGTTCCTTATGCCTCTGGATTCTGTATGGTGCACTTGTTGGCGGGGGGTGCGGTGGCGCAGTAGGTTTGACCGGGTCCTGCTCTCTGGTGGGTCTGAGGTTCGAGTTCTGCTTGGGGTGCCTTGCAACGGACTGGCATCCTGTCCTGGGTTTCCCCCCCTCCAGCCTTGCGCCCTGTTTTGCCGGGTTAGGCTCCAGTTCACCGCGACCCCACTTGGGACAAGCGGCCTCAGACAATGTGTGTGTGTGTGTGCACTTGTTGGCCATAAATTCAGCTGTTGTGCACATTTGGGTTCAGTAGACATATGCTGATCTTTCTGTGCTGTGCGTCATCCAGCAAGAATCTGTTGTATTTACCCTGTTTATAATCGGCAGGGAGAGTTTACATTGTCGGGTGACAGTGGAAAGCTGTCGGTGTCACACCACTGCTGTGTGACGGACTGTAAAGGCTCCTTGGCCCTTTTCTGTGTATGGTCATTGGCTGGCATCCTATCAGGGGTTACTATGGCTACGGTGAGGGTGTTTTCATTGTGATACAGTCATGATACTCCGCTGACCCTGGTGCCCTTGTGTTGCTCCTTCATCATTTTGAAGGAGTACTTTTGCATTCCTTCCCAAATGTCCACAGAGGAGATCTTCAAGACCATGAAAGCCACGAGTCGATGTCTGTGATGGTCTTTGCTCATATTGCCCGCTGTACTTCACTTTACTTCACTGTCTTCACTATTATATAAGTGGCCATTTAGGCAGCTGTTTGGTTGGATTTAGGGTGATGACTCATCAGTCTAATTTTAAGTAAACTCGATATCCAGAAATATTGCAGCTAAATTGCCCTTTGTGATTGTGAACATACTGTACTGTAGTTTTCAGATGTGGATTATAAAAGGTGCAACATTGAGTATAAAATCATAGCATGTTGCTAAAATATGGGAATAAACTGCAGTTGTATGTAAAGAAGAAATACACACTCAAATGGTATCGTATGAGGAAAAAATGCAGGTCAAAAAATCATTTATTATATCATATACTTTCACAAATGTGAATAGTACATATAGCATAATACAGCACAAACTAACAGATGAATTACGGTACCAGAGAAGTTGTTTTCAGTTTGAGTAGGTGTAGGTTTGAACGTTGTTTTTCTGCTTGCCAGACTGTGGAACAGTGTTAATGTAATTTACTCCATGCTGGCTATTATTTACCTCTATGTGGAGCATCCTGTGTGCTTTACCAGCATCTTGGAACAAGAGAATAAGAGACAGGAAAGTTTCCTGTGGTAATGTAGCCTCCTGCTCTCTTGCATGTATTTATTTTGCCCATGCTTTGCTCCAAAGCATCTTAGAGTGTTACGCTTAACTTATTGACTTCACCCATGTATGCAGTTGGGTCATTTTTATTGGAGAAATTCACAGTAAGTACAGTACTTTACTCAAGGGTATTACAATAAGAGGTGGCATGCAAACTGGGGTCCTTCGAGTGCAAGGCGGAAGCTCTAACCACTACGCCACCTGCTGCCCCACCTATTCACTGCTTGTCTCTCGCTGACCCAAGGTTCACACCATTCCAACTAGAAGAGTCGCTGGTGCAGTGATGCATCCTAGGTAAACTGGGGTAGCTTCCAATCGGCTGCCTTCCTCGGAGGATGTGCAACGTGCTGAGACACAACCAAACAGCGGGACTGGAAACCAGGCTCCATGACACACTGATAATCGGCCAGAGGAAGCTCTGCAGCACTCAACACACAAAACCACACAGTTTTTTTTTTTCTGCTGCCAGTGCCACTGCACTCCACGGTGGATCACTAAATTATGGTTATAATGAAGGGAACATAAAAAGAAAACACAGGATACAAAGAAATAAATTAATAAAAGGTTAAATAAATATGAATTATGAACGATGCACTTTGGTGATGAAGCGATGATGAATGGGTCCTCACTTGTGTTCAGTGGTGAAGGTGCTCTTACTGCGTTACTGTGTATTCATACACACCCTTAGCGCAAAGCACTAAGTCCCAGGTCGCAGCGGCAGCTGAACACTTAAAGTGTGTCCGTTCACGGTGCAAATATCTCTTGAAAACTGTGTTGTATGAGTGTATGCGGGTTGTGACCACATCAGTCAATGAGCCTAAGGCATCAGACAACATTTACTGTGTGGTGTGTTTAGCAGCAAGAGCTGGTGTTACACTGAATCACTGCATACTCTTTGCTCTGAACTGTTGCGCATCACACCAAGACAGTCATAACATGTGCGCTCTCTCGTTCACCCACTCACACCCACATTAATTGAGCTCTTCTGCTTTCCTACATTGCCTCTCTCCATATATCTTCCTCATCTGTGGCTGAAGCAGTGATGAAGCAGTGTTTATGTCATCCCAGGGTTGATGCAACATCCTGTGCTCGGTGAAAGCAGGCGCTCTTTGGCATACCCTGAAGCAGCCCAGCAGGAAGCCTCACATTTACACCCTCCTGCAAAGTTGCAAAGACCGCTGCACGTGGGCCGGATGTGTCGGATCCCTTCCGGTTTAATTTGCATGTGCACGATTAATGGAATGAACGGCTCGGGCTCCAGGGAGTTCTGTTGTCATGGCAACCAGTGTTAGATTACACATACACACACAAACACACACACACACTTAAGAAGAAATGGCACTGAAAGCACTAAGAGTGTTTAATATATAATTCATTGAAAAAACATTAGAAGTTTAATTCCAGTACAAAGAAGCTCAGTTAATGGGCCATGTATTAAAAGTCTGTCCAGTACATTTGGGAGTAATTTTGTAATTCACTTTTACATTTACATTTATTTATTTAGCAGACGCTTTTCTCCAAAGCGACTTTCAATGAACTCTATGTAGTGTTATCAGCCCACACACCTTATTCACCACGGTGATTTACACTGCTAGATACACTGCTTACAATGGGTCACTCATTCATACATCAACAGAACACACACCCTCTGTCACTCATATACTATATTAATTATATTATAATGAATTATTAATTATATGGGGGTGCGGTGGCGCAGTGGGTTGGACCACATTCCTGTTCTCCGGTGGGTCTGAGGTTCAAGTCCCACTTGGGGTGCCTTGTGACAGACTGGCATCCCGTCCTGGGTGTGTCCCCTCCCCCTCTGGCCTTACGCCCTGTGTTACCGGGTAGACTCCAGTTCCCCGCAACCACGTATGGGACAAGCGGTTCTGAAAATGTGTGTGTGTGTGTATTAATTATATATATAATTTAGTTCTTTGTCACCTCTTTCTTATTTTTTTTTTGTATTTTTCTGTCTTGATTTTATGTAATTTATGCTGTTGTCATTCTTGTTAAACTTTCACAAGCTCTCCTTGTTTCATATGCCTTATGTCCAAATTCAGTCACTGTATTCAGCTGTTTAACAGTTATCATATCATAACTATTCTATAAATATTCCATAAATATTCTATATGCTATGTGTGTCACGTGTTCTATACACTAGATGTGTGTCACGTGTGCTGTACACAATGCCTGTGTCTCTCGTGTAGTGTAAGTGCACACTGATGAAGGCACTCAGCCAAAACGTCTCTGTAAATTAAATTTCTTGTTCACTAACTGTTAGAGACCCCCCCCCCCACCACTAAGGGCGTAGTGGTTAGCACTGCTGCTTTTGAATCGGAGGGTCACAGGTTTGAATCCCACCTGCAGCTGTTGTACCCTTGAGACAGGTACTTACCCTAAATTCCTGCAGTAAAATTACCCAGCTGTATAAGTGGGTAAATAATCGTAAATATTGAAGTATCATAACTTAGAGAAAAGCTAAATGAGTAAATGTAACTTCATGAGTAATTTCTGTTGCTGAAAATGCATTTATTGTTATGCTTAATATTAATATTAACAACAGCAACAACAATAATGTTAATAATAATCCAGAGACATTAATGGATGTGGTCTTGTGTCCCCCTGTGTGTTGACCACATGTGTTTCACTACTCAGTTTTCAGTGTTCAGTGGTTAGACATTTGCATTGACCTTTCGTGAAATGGTCCTTCGGCAGCTATGAGGTGTTAAAAAGGCGGGAGAGAGAGAGTGCGCGACTTGGGGAGTCTGAGGGAAAACGGAGGTGGGAGGGCTTGGCACCTTTGGCTAAGTTTGCTGTGCACATCTGGAACACATCAGCGGCAGGGAAAATATGACGGGGGAGGAGGGGAAGGAAAGCAGGGGGGTGGGGGTATGGGGGGGGTGTGTCTGCGGCATTCCAGCGGGAGCAGGAGGCCGAGCAGCGCCTTTTCGGGGGAGCCGAGTCCCGTCCAGCAGCAAGAGACTGTCCGAATGAGCTCTAATTTAGTTTAGTTCATTACTTAAGTTCATTAGTTCAAGCAGAAGCAATCGATATAACTGGTGCTGGAGCTCAGGCAGAGCTGTGTGACGTTCATCCATGTGGTAATAGTGTGGGGTGGGGTGGGTGGATGAGTGGGTGGGTTCAGAGAGGTCACGAGGCGCTGAGGACGCTGTGAGATCAGCCATGACTCACACTCCTGCTATGTCTGAGCATCGCTGTGTGAAACACGTGTCCCTCTGAGATGCTGTGGGAGCATGTCCCCTCACCCCCTTCCCAATCCCTGTTGCACATGTACTGATGGCTGCGAGAAGTGAGGGCGACAAAGGAAGACGCGATGGCACTCCTGTGTGGTAAATCGCCGAGTCTTTGTGGGGTATGTGTGCAGTTCGGCCCTTAAATGGGAGCCGCCTCTTCTGCCCCGCCCCCAAGGAATACCACCTTTTCCATGCTGGTCATATTTGGAAGTGAGGGAGGAAAGTTTACTGTACTTCATGGGCGTTCCGCTTTTCTCCTGTTTCTGCCACATCCGTTGTATCTCTCAGTTTGCTCTTTGCCTTTTTCACTCCTCCTGTTTGTGGGGGGGGAGGGGTCACCCTTATGTTCCGGAAACCCTCTTTGGAGGAAGTTTCCTCGTCACCGCTGCTCTGCCACACCCCTCTTAGCCTGTCAGCGCCCTTCTACATGAAGCGCCTTGAGCTATTGCCTTGTGTTTGAGACTCGGGTTCAAATCCCATCTACTGGTTGAACAAGGTACTTAGGCTGAATTGCTATGGTCAAAATGACCCTGCTCTACACATGAAGATGAAGAGTTGCAAAAAAAAAGCCACAACAAATAAATAAAAAAATAACAGCAGAGGTGGATTGTATTCAAGAGCTCAGGGGAGATGAGTCTTGGCTGCATCGCACGTCCACCATAGACATAAATATGAATACACCACTTAACTGTGCTCCTTTATTCTTCTTACTGACAACCACCATTGTGACCATTGTGCTATCATGTCATTTACCCCTTTTGCGTTTTTCAGCTCTACTGTCACTCAGCATTACAGTCTTTCAGCAATGTGCTGGGTTTATACCAAAATGTGCTGTGTTTGCAAATCAGACTAATAACGAAGTAAACCTGTTTTTTATGTCTCGCGTTCCTTCAGCAGTGGAAATCGGTGTTTCTGAGGTGCCGTTCGTTATAGACTGAAGAAATCTGTGTGACACAGGCTACGGCGGAAGGGATTGTATTATAGGTGCTTGGACATACCCTTTGCTCCTCTGTCAGCCTTTCTCATGGTCAGTGGATGGTACAGAGCGATGCACTCAAGTGTGTGCTCATCTTTGATCCGAACTGCAACCAGATCCAAAGGGGTAGTCAGAGGCGAAATCCTGGGACATGCACGGGATGAGCGAACAGCAAACTTTATGCAGGGGATGAGACAGAGGTGTAGTCGGGCAAAACGGAAAGCAAGGGTCAAAATTAGGAACTCTAAGCACATCTGAAGAACACGCGAGACAGGCGCCGCAGTTGCTCCAAGGAGGTTCCGTACTGTGTGGTCTCTGGGACGCCTTCTTATGCCGTGCCCCTGTGACTTGCGTCAGGTGTAATGGATGAGCTGTCAGATGAGGGCATGACAGCCTTGTGATGGACTGGCATTTTGTATCGTGACTGGCCTAGCACCCTGTGTGTCCAGGATAGGCTCTGGACCACCGCAGCCTTGACATGGACAAGTGGTTAACAGTAGTGAGTAAGTGGGCAGGGGAGCAGTCCATTATCAGATTTTTGGGTTATCGCACTTCTGTACGTTGATTCTTCTGTTTCAACTGAAATATGAGCAGCCGATTAACAGTTTCCTGCATTTCTCCTCTCTAGGTCCTCCTGCCCCTCCAGGTCTGCGACCGTAGACACCTCTCCTAGCAACCCGTCATCAAAGTATCTGCCTTCTACCTATAGCCTGACTGCACCTGACGTGCCCTTCGAGCGCAGTCCCCGTACCCAAGACACTTAGCCAAGCACTTGTGCTTACCTTGTTTTACACTCCTGGTCACCCCGCTTTCCACAGTGTCCCATCATGCCCTTGGTGCTGCATCAGTCTCCCCTGCTGTGGGTGCGTCTGGCTGCCCTCGTCTTCTCTTGCATCGCCTTCAGCGTGGCCGTCCATGGGGCCAATCTGGGGAGGCACGCGGCCGACTGGTGCATCTTCTGCTGGTGCTTCAGCTTCGCTGGGACACTGGTGGTGCTGCTGGTGGAGCTGTTCGGTCTGCAGTCGCGGGCGCCCGTGTCCTGGAAAAACTTCCCCATCACCTTCGCCTGCTACGCCTCACTCCTTTGCCTGTCTGCCTCCATCATCTTCCCACTGTACTTCCTGAAAGGCTACGGGACAAGTGGCGAGACCCGCAACTACCGCATCGTCTCCACAGTGTTCTCCTGCCTGGCCACCATCGCCTACGTGAGTGAGGTGAGCATCAGCAAGGCACGTCCGGGGGAGGTGGCAGGCTACATGGCCACTGCACCGGGCCTGCTGAAGGTGTGTGAGACCTTTGTAGCCTGCGTCATCTTCGTCTTCATCAGTGACCCCGTGTCCTACGACTCGCACGACGCCCTCAAATGGTGCCTGGCCGTCTACTGCATCTGCTTCATCCTGTCGGCCGCCGTCATCGTCCTGTGCGTGGGCGAGTGCACGGGCTGCCTGCCATTCCCCTTCGCTCGCTTCCTTTCAGCCTACGCTCTGCTGGCCGTGCTCATGTACCTGTCGGCCACCATTGTCTGGCCTGTCTTCAAGTTCGACAGGAAGCATGGGGGCACCACCCACAGGCCCTCCCATTGCGGCTCCGACGTTGGGCTCTGTAGCTACGACAAGCTGGTGGCAGTGGCTGTGCTCACAGCCCTCAACTTCGTGCTGTACCTGGCTGACCTGGTATACTCGGCCCGCCTCGTCTTCGTCACCGTGTAGATAGAAGGTTTATAATGGGGGGGATCACAGATGGAGGCAGGCAAAAGGACAGAGGCGACACTCTATTGTTGTTGTTATTATTATTATTATTGTTAGTAATTTCCTGTTTTTGGTTCTGGTAATGTAACAGATCATTTGGGTTCAGGTTATAATTGTCACATGACAAGATGTGTCTCTGGTTCCTGCCAGCCTTTTTCATTTCCATTCGTGGACCCAGAAATAGGCTCCTGCTCCCTTATCAGGTCTGCCTGCGTATCACGGTATTCTATTTTCACCATGAACAAGACTTCAATAAAACCAAAGACATATGTGTGATTTATCATTTTTGACACCGTATGAACAGCCTTACATTGTGGTTGATGTCACAAGCCAACTGAAGAAAGCCTTACGATTTCATATTAATTCCTTTCATTTGGCTTTACACCAAAGTTTTGAATTAGGAAACTCACTCATTTTAGAACACTGCACTGTAAAGCCAGTATTTTTAGTTGTGGTAAACTTGGCCACAGCCAATCACTGCAGCCAGGCCCTGGACCCCTTCACGGGCCAATGCTTCCAGTCTGGATCCTACCGAGGCTCATTGATGCCACAGCTGCTACCCCGTCTTTAGCAGCTCTTCCGTATTTCCTTGAGCTCTTCTTGTCGGAAAGCTTCAATAAGGCCAGGCATGTGATAAATTAAGTTAAAATCCTCCAGACAAAATATATGTTTAGGTAGTATGATGTTCTGGTAATGTGACTATTATTTAAAGAACTGTAAATTCATATTTCATGGAGGTCGGTAAGAAGTAGGCTAAACAGCATCATTTGAACTCATTTCTTTCAAGATTACTCAAATGTTCGCTTGTCTCCAAATAAATTCCTCAGAACGTATTGTAGTACAGTATAGCATTTAGACCTCTCCTTGTGATACATACAATGCTACGCGCTTCCATATCTTCCTGCTTGGTTGTCCCACGCATGAAAGGTAAAGCATGGAGGTTCTGGGTTCTGGCTCCCTTGCGGTGGAACGACTTCCCACTCTCGCTCAGAACTGCTGAATCTTTGTCCACATTTCAAAAGGGTCTTAAAACTCATCTTTTCCAGACTCACTTTGCCCATGATCTCTAAAGTTCATGTAAGGTATAAATGTTCATGATCATGCTCGGATCAATCCTGTACACAGCTACTCCTGCAATGTAACGTAAATGTTTATATGTATCTCAAAAAAAACTATTAGGAAGGTGATTAGGAGTCGTAGATATTCTGGTAAAGTTCTATGCAGCTACTTGTGTGATGAACGTCGGTGCATACGGTGAAGGAAACAAACTGTACTTAATCGCCCATCTGCAGCTATGTTTCTTTTTCTTATAGTAATGCACAAATTATATTTTCTATGAGATGTACGTCACTTTGGAGAAAAGCATCTGCTAAATGAATAAATGTAAATGTACATCATTATTAGTTTGTGGTCCTTTTCATGAAGGTAAAGGGGAAGATTTAAGATAATTTTAAGATGGAAATGTAAATTTAAAGTTTTATGATTATAGTGAAATGATTTTAAACAACACAATGGATTTAGATTTATGCAATTATTATGCTGTGCACATAGTTTTTTAGTCTTTCAAAAGTTATTTAATCTTTTTGACGCAGTATGAAGGTGTAATTATGAATAAAATACTTTTCCTAGTGTGTTAAAGGTGCCCTATATCACCTGTAAGCACTTGTGTTTGCCGAATGTTTCAAATAAAAAAAGATATAGAGCATTTCAAAGGTATACTACTGTTTGACGTGTACTCATACTAACTGTACGCTTTCCATTGGCAGCTTAACCAAATATTTTTATAAGAGCTCACAAAAGTCAAATGTGCCTTTAATTTCCTCATGAGTGGATACATAATGATAATTATAGTTTTTAAAGCATTTTAATAGTCTTGAGTTTCTAATGCCTTCCTGTTGTAGACCTTCTAAGTCCCGGCTTCCTTTATGCTACAGTACTTTTACTGTGTTCTTTACCGTTGAGTTGTTACTATGCATGATAGCCATAACATTGAATTATTATTTTATTTTATCACTGTAATACTCAGTGCTTTTGTGCCTTTTAATTCTTTCACACATGGATGAGAAGTGCTCTTTTAACAGTTTAACAGATCAGTGGTCCTCAGCAAAACACAGAATACACAAGATCTGAAAAACATTCAGGGAGGTAACATCAAACACCAAAAACCCTCACTTTTTGACACTGCTGTTGCTTTTAAATTGGAGTTGAGGTACCAGATATTAATTCAAGTAGTGGATTGCTGGGATTATATAAACAATGATACATATCCTGTTGGTGTCAGTGCAAATATGTCAATCCATCAGCGACTGTTGTAACATGAGTACTGATATGTGTATAAGCAGTAGAACAGCAGCACTGCAGTGTGAATGTGGACTTTCTCTTTTCTGTTTTTACTGTGTCTTCATAGCGCTATCAATAATCTGAGTTAACCTCTGTGTACTACTCATCAGTATTATGAGATATGTAACCCAGAGCTGAATAAATGTCGCAGTAAAAGCATAGCAGCATGTGTCTTTCTGTCCTGCCCTGTGTTTAACTGTGTTAATTTCAAATGTCTGCGCTACACTTCAGTACTTTCTTATGACTGCTGAGAGGCAGTGTAAGAATGGAGATGAGTGGGAGATTAGCATTTTCACTATTATGTTTTAATCATCATAGAATAGTAAGCTCTCGATTTTATCTGATTTTATGTGTGTTTTGACACTGGTATAAGGTTGAACAGCTTTAAACATTGATCCAAAGCACAGATTTTATCTGCAGTGTTGCATGGGATATAATTTAAGCACAAATTATAATTATAATAAATTGTAGCCATTCATTTTCTGTTTTATAGAAGCTAGCCTCTGTGGATTCTACTTTCTGGAAGTTTTGTGTTAATTTTTTGAAAATTAATTCAGCGAGCATTTCAGTGGAACCACTCACCCTTCCAGTGTTTTACCCAAATGACCTGAAACAGAACACAAACCAAGGCAACCAATAAAAGAACAACGGACATTTGTGTGTATTTGTACTTTCAGTATTTATTATTTCACCTTTCAGTCACTGGTGTGATACTGTGCTCGCTGGCTCAAATAACTGCAGGATATTATTTAATGTCCAGCTGCAGAGTCTACATTTTCCTGTTCCTACCCTATAAGTAAAGGGTTAGAGAGGAACATACTAAATCCAGACAGGTCCAGAACCTGACCTCCTTACACCTGGTACAAGTGTGACCCCAAGCACTTTTAAAGTCCTACTTGCTGAAATGGACTACAAACAGATCAGTTGTCTCTGGTACATTGGATGTGTGGCACCTCACATCTGTGGGATGAGGTCCAGCCCAAGTCTTGAACTGTGTGGCCCCGTTTCCTTGGAAACTGAGCTCCATGCAGTGTGTGACTCATCTCCTCAAGGGAGTGGAAACATAATAAACATCCCAGTGAACATGATTTGCTCTGTATCATTAATAAAAATGATTAATACATTGTAATTTGAATGTGAAGAAACAGAAGAGACTGGGGGAATCTGGGGAAAAAACAACTGAAGAGCTCCTTCAAATCTGCTGCTGTGCATAAGCATAGAACTAGTCTGTAATGTTAGTACATTA
This sequence comes from Scleropages formosus, assembly GCF_900964775.1. Lineage (NCBI taxonomy): Eukaryota > Metazoa > Chordata > Actinopteri > Osteoglossiformes > Osteoglossidae > Scleropages > Scleropages formosus. The sequence continues at coordinate 16,435,190 of NC_041806.1, forward strand.
TTATTTGGATAAAACAGTAAAGAGCACAAAGCCAATGGAGCTTGCTGTGTATGTTTGTGGCTCCAGATATAAACTAGCAAAGAGATGCACCGAACGCTGCATCAGCAACTGACGAAACAAACCTCCTCGCTTGACACGCAGTCCGAAATTATGTCTACTTGTACCGGGCCACGTCTAGTTAATGGAAGCCGCACATCAGTTGCAGAGGCTTGATTCTCGTCTGCTGTGAGTCCCTTTAGTACTTGTCATCCTTGTGAACCAAAGTTACTTGTTCTGGATCAAAAGAGATAATGGGCAAACAGACAAAGTGTCCTCATGTGACTTCATGGTGCAGAGGTGTCTTAAGGGCTCGGCTATGACCCCAGTGATCACATGATGACCAAAGGTTCATCTTGCAGTGCTTTAATTTACTGGGAAGATGAAGAGGAAAGGGAAATGGTTACACTGGTATCAGTTGGGCTGCACTGCTGATGGCCATTGAGCATACAGTCCCTCTTCACATGGCTTTCGTTGTTTTCAGTCCCCGACTCTTCCTTGTGCCCTACTGCTTTCCTCCACTTTTTCAAGAGCAGACATCAGACCAGGACCAACGAGGACACAAATACTCTGTGTCCAAACAAATCCTACAAGCTCAAGTTTCTGCAAAGTATTGGGAACTTTCCGGGTGTTACGATCAAAATGCTGTATGTGCGACTGGAAAAGCTCTGCAATGTCTGTGTCTGTTTTTGTCATCATTCGGAGGGCATTTAACATTTTGTGGTAGTTGTGGTCATTACATTGCAGAAAATAAAATTTTTTTTTTTCAAAAAAAAAGGACTAAGTGCAATATTTTAAGAATTGTCAGAATACTGTGGTCTGGAGCAGAGAGGCAAACAAGTGGTAGAAGAGCTGTGATGAAGGTAACTAGCACCAAAGTGTGTGTGCATGTTCAGGCCTCCTTGTGCTCTAAGGGTAGGCGAAGACTCTGAGAACCACACAATTAAGATATGTGCTAGACCACAGTCACTGTCCTGGTGGTTCCAGTGTAAGTGTCACACCCTCATCTGCCTGTCCATTAGCAACACCTGCGGCTCATCGAGGGAACACAGGATAAAAGGGCACCCTGGAAGACCTTCCATGGGGAACCTCTTCCTAGAGCAACTGCAATGCTCTGTGATGCCCTTAGTGTGGGCTTCTCTGGTTTCCTGATCCTTTGCCTGTCTATACTTAACCATGATTCTTGTCACATCATTTGGATGATGTTTGCTGACTGCTTGACCATTGCCTGTATTTTGGACTACTCTTTTGCTTGACCCCACAGACCATTAAACAGATTTCAAGCCCTGCTCGAGTCCATCACTCTATTCCTTCCTGCGACATGACGGACGGTTCCGCCTCTCCCACAAACTCAGTGGAGCTCGGCTAGCTGCACAATGCCATGGCTGCGCAAGACGCTCTTCTTGGAGCTGACGACCAGTCCCTAAAACAGATTGAAGGGACACTCAATGGTCTGATTTCCACACTCCAGGCCAGTGGACTCCTGCAGCAGGTGGAGGAGTCTGAGGAGACTCCACCGGAATAGGGCGCTACTTCAGCACCTCCGAGCGCTCCATTACCTAACACCCACATCGCCACTCCGGAAAGGTATAACGCATCACCAGATCATTGCCAAGGCTTCCTGATGCAATGTGAGCTGGTGTTCTCCTGCTCCCCACTCATGTACCAGACAGAGCACGCCATGACTGCTTACCTGGTGGAGCTACAGATCAGCCCGGAATGATGCTAGGCAACGGCTAGGTGGGGCACTCGCACAAAAACCACCTACGCTAAGTTCTGGAAGAAGTTTGAAGGGGTATTCCGTCATCCGCTTTCAACACGCACTGCCAGCAACCGCTTCCTCTGCATCCAACAGGGCAGTCGGAGCGTGGCTGAGTATGCCTTGGAATTCCAGACGCTGGCCAAACAGAGTGGATGGAATACTGCCTCCCTCCTGGCCTGCTTCCAGAACGGTCTCCAGCCCAAGCTCTAGAACGAACTGGCACATAGAGGGGAGGAGTAGACATCTGACCGCTTTGTGGAGACGGCTGTAGCGGTAAACAATCTTGCTTGAGATTGTACCTCAAGGTGATTGGACAGCTGCTCCAGACCTTGCCTCTGGAATGGAGCCAGAGCCGATTCAGCAGGGATGGCTGGACCCCAAAGAGAGACGGTGTTGACTCCAGGACTGCCTGTGTCTCTACTGCGGAGCCCCGGCCCACTTCCGCTTTGCATAGCAGGTGCAGCCCCCACAAGGAACCCACCAGGGATCACAGGTGAGTCCCTGGGGCCGGTCAGGGTGACTCACGATCCTCATACACATAATGTTGGAGTGGAAGCATCTGTATACCCGTGCATTGGTAGTCCTGGGAGTGGCTGGCTGGTTCATGGATGTAGAGTTTACCCAAGCGAACAATATCCCGGGCCAGGATTGTGGCTTTACGTTAAGGGTCAGCACACTGGATGGCCAGCCCTTGAGTTCTGAGGTGGTGGATACCTGCACACAAACCCTCCGTGTTATGATTGGGACCTGCCACCATGAGGACCTGGTGTTTTTTTCTGATAGGGGTCCCGGACACCCCTGTTATTCTAGGTTTCCCCTCGTTGGTTCGGCTTGACTTAGTGTTCCTGGGGAGTAAGGGGTAACTGGTGTCAGGGAGAAAGATACTCGTAGTCCTGTTTACAGGTGCACTGTTGTGCCACATTGGTAGAAGGGGTGGCAGGCCTCCCCCGGTGGAGGTTCCACGAGAGCATGAAGACCTCTGAGAGGACTTCAGCAAGGTCAGGGGAGCCGAGCTACTTTCTAGGCCCATAGGCCTTGGGACTGTGCGATTGACCTCTTGCAATGGACCACACCCCCAAGGGCCCACGTGTACCCCTTGTCCCTTCCAGAACAGAAAGCGATGGAGGAGTACATCATCAGGCCCTCTACTTCGCCAGCCTCCACCGGGTTTTTTCATTGGTAAAATAGAGGGGGGGGTCTGTGCCCCTGCCTCGACATTCGGGGGTTGAATGCCCTCACTGTCAGGTATCCACACCCGTTGCCCCTGATCATCGTGGCTTTAGAGAGGATCCATAGGGCGACAGTATTCATGAAATTGAATCAGGTGATGAGGATTAGTCTATTCTGAGTTTTATGCACCTACTCGTGTGATAAACTTCGCTGCATAAAGTGGAAACAAACCAAGTTTACTTAAGAATCATATGTCTGCAACTATGTCTCGCTTTCTCCTAATGTAATGCACAAATTGTATTTTTTCTGAGATGTACATTGCTTTGGAGAAAAGCGTCTGCTATATGAATAAATGTAAACGAGTTAAACCTCTCTGGTGCTTATCTCATCTGTATCCACCAGGGGGACGAGTGGAAGACAGTGTTTAGCACCTCCCTAGGTTATTATGAATATTGGGTAATGCAATTTGGTCTCTCTAATGCTCCCTCAGTCTTCCAGGCTTTCATTAACTATGTTCTCAGGCCATCCAGGCATCCGGCGGACTCTCTCTCTTTTGCTCGCACGTTTCTGGTGGCCCTCCCTGGCGGACAACATCAGGGACTACGTGGAGGCCTGTGCCACCTGTTCCCATGCCGGGACCCTGACTCTGAAGCCCACAGGACTCCTGGAACTGCTGCCTATGTCCTCCCGTCCTTGGTCCCATGTGGCAATCAACTTCCTGGTGGACCTCCTGCCCTCAGACGGTAAGATTGTGATCCCTACCCTGGTCGACCAGTTCTCACAGGCTTGCCACTTCATCCCGCTCCCCAAGTTGCTGACCACCTTGGATATGGCTAAGGTCCTATTCCACCAGCTGTTCCAGTTGTTCGACTTACCAGAGGACATGGGCTTGGAGCGAGGGCCTCAGTTCACGTCAAGGCTGTGGAGGGCCTTCTGGGACAAGTGGGTGTCAAGGTAAACCTCACCTCAGGCTACCACCCACAGGCCAATAGCCAAGCCGAACACCTTCAACAGGACATTTCCTGAAACCTACACTCCTATTGAGCCCAGAGGCAACATCACTGGGCCTGGTGCCTGTCCTGGACAGAATACACACACAATGTGTTGTCCCACACTGCCACTAGGCTGTCCCCCATTCAGTATGTGTTGGGGTATCAGCTCATGGTGTTCCTATGGCAGATCCCTCCTAGCCAGGTAGTGGTGGACGACTGGTACAGAGAAAGCAGAGACACGTGGTGGTCCGTGCAAGACCACCTCAGGGCGAGCGCGGAGCCGTACAACCTCAGGCTGATCGACATCGACAGACCCTGTCTTTTGTGCCAGGTCAATGAGATTGGTTCTCTGCTTGGGACCTCAAGTTGTGTCTACCCTCATGGAAACTGAGCCCATGGTATATAGGCCCATATGCAGTCCTGCGCTGGGTCACTCCAGTCACTTAAAAACTGCTACTGCCCCCAGCTGTGCGGGTGCACCCCGCGTTCCACGTGTCCCTCCTTAAGCCTTGTGGGACCTCTCTCCTCCAGCTGGCTGCTGCACGCGCTCCTCCTCCGGTGCAGGTTGACAGGGAACCGGTGTACATCGTGCGGGCCTTGCTGGACTCCCAGTGTTGCAGAGGAGGGCTGCAGTACCTGGTCAATTGGGAGGGATACGGGCTGGAGGAACGATTGTAGATGAGCGTGCATGATGTTTTAGACCCCAATCTAATAGCTGCTTTCCACAGGGACCATCCAGGACGGACAGCACCTCGGCCCAGGGGGTGCCCTCCTTCTTGGCATAGGGCGGGGTACTGTCACGCCTTTGTCTGCGTGCCCATTAGTGACACCTGTAGCTCATTGAGGGAACACAGAATAAAAGGGCGTCCTGGAAGACCTTCCATGCGGAACCTCTTCCTAGAGCAACCACAACACTCTGTTCCTGTTTTGCAATTCCCTTAGTGCTTGCCTCTCTGGTTTCCTGATCCTTTGCCTATCTATACTTGCCACGATTCTTGTAACATCTTTCGGACAACATTTGCTGATGGCTTGACCATTGCCTGTATTTTTGACTACTCTTTTGCCTGACCCTATGGACCATTAAACACGTTTCATGCCCCGCTCGAGTCCGTAGCTCTATTCCTTTGGCAACATGACACTAAAGGGGGGCCAACAGAGTAAATTTGAGAAGACATTTTACTAAATCACTGCATCCCACTCTAGGACAAGGGGGTGGAAGCCCTGCATTCAACAAGGGACTGCTAGTCATGACTAGTCCAGTTGAGAACTGCTTCTATGAGGCAATGATGGAAATAGGAGGAAGGGAAGTAGCAGACCACACAAGTCCTGGGAATAAGCGCTGGACACAGCTGCTCTGGACATTCTGAAAATGGAAGCATGACATGAACAACAACAACAACAACAACAACAACAACAACAACAACAACGCAGAAGGATGAATCCTTGTTTTCATTTATTTAAAAACAGATCCTTCTTACGTCTCATACACAGCGTAATACAACAGGTATCTATACATATAATTACAACTGCGCTCTCTGAGATAAAGTAGTTCCATGTTATAGAAGTCTTTTTAAAAACAGGAACACAGTTCTTCCAATTTTGTCTTGTTTACTGATCTTTTCTTACCATATTTCCATATATGCGCAATATGTATAGGTCTATGATATGGAAATGTGTAATGAAAGTAACAATTATGTATTCAGCACAGCAACAATAACAAACTGTCTTTATTCTGGTCTGCTCTCCATGTGAGCAGAAGAGAACGAACTGATGTCTTCTCCGATGAATTCGTTCACTGGGGAGACAGAAATTAGTCGCGTTAATGACTCCATCGACCAAAATGTCAGCACGGACACGCAAGAACGCACACGCTGCAGAGAACACACAAACGCCTAACCTTCTTCCAAGGTAATGTTGTGGATGGGTGATGGGCCTGCAAAATCCACAGAATTTTCCTGCATTTTCATCCCAGCTTGAGTCCCTGATGGAGGGGTGAGCCTCTCTTGGAGCCCTCGGCACTGGGGTCCCCAACTTTCAAACTGGGTGTAGGACGGGGGGTAAATGTCCTGATAGGCAGCAGGATTGGGGGGTGGGGAAGGGCAAATCTCCTGGGGGTAGGAGCAATTAGGGTAAGGAGAATGTGGCAGAGGAGGAAGCGGGGAAGTGGAGAGGGGGCTGCTGGCTGGGAAGGGGCTGAGCGAGGAAGAGTGTGATGGGGAGGGGGATGAAGAAAGGTACGGAGAATCCAGCCAGGGGGATGGTGAGGGAGATGACGGGTGTGGATTCCTGGGGTACAGTGGGGGCAGCAGCTCTGTGAAGCCCAGCTCCAAGCTTTCGAAACTGGAGTGCCTTTCAGACAGCCCACTTCTGCCACTAGTGCCCTCCTCCACTGCCTCTGTCTTAGGGCAGTACTCTTCGTGATACCCCTGGTGGTGGTACACTGGGGGATGATCAGTGGGGTAAGCAGGGAGGCGGAATGCTTGTTGCCCTGTTGCAAGCACCCTCTCCTCAGAGGAATTGCCCCTTAGTGGCACTGCAGCCCCAGAGTCTCTGCTCGCTCCCACGGGGGGCAAAGCCGTGGGGCATGTCTGGGGCAACAGGGGGTCCTCTTCTTTAAACATCACTAGAAAGAGAATTGGAGAGAGAAAAGGTGAAGGAGGGGTGAGGAGAGTCAGTCAATGAACATTTGTAGGAAGAACACACACACACACACACACACACACACGCACTGAACAATTCCTACACCGAAACAAGTGCAGAGTTCTAACCCTAAAACCTTTCTTAATCTCGAAGGAAGCGCCTTGATGCCACAGCAGTACACACTCATACTCTTAAAGGAGCCGTAAAGAGCCTGTAATAAATAAAAAAATCAATCACATGGACTCATTTAGCACACATTTTCCTTCTACATCCCAGGCTTATTAACTTGTACTCAGCTGACACCCTTGTCCAAGTCCACTTACTAACGGAAAATACACTGCAAGACCAAAGTAAGGTAAGGTGAAATAAGTGACCTGGAGTTCAACTGAAGTCATTGTGACTTTGATAAGGGAGGGGTCAGAACTGGTTTACCAGCCCCCTCTTCCATGCATGTCTTGGGCTTGAGAACACAGGCAGGACATGCAAACTCCATATAGCCTGACCAGGGTTCAAACCTACAGCCAGAGGAGTTTGGAGAGGAGTTTTAGAGTCAATCGCAGTACTAGACCCTCCAGAAAGTCCAGCCTAACTCACAGGACCGAGACAACCTTTCTGATTTGTTTGTTGGGCCTGTTGGCATCATGTGTACAGAGTTGCCATAGCAAGTAGCACTCTACAAGTACACAGGAGATGGCACAATAACACAATTTACACTTAACGGAAAGTTGCTTCTTGGCTTTACCTCAGGCCTCTACTGCACTTGGGTTCGACAAACACAAAAAAATTTATTAAAAAACAACACTACAATCAGCTGGACTGGAAAAGTACGCAGGTTTTTCAGATGCACACTCCAGCACATGTGGGCACCAGAGGAAGCAGGATGACCGGAGCACAGAGTCTACAGTGCGTATAGGGTGCACAAAGTACAGTGTGCAGAGTGTACAGACACGGCAGCAGGGCAACAACGAGACCAGTGCCAAGGACGAAGGGGCAAAGTGAGGGTGGTCTCCTAGCAAGGTGGACAGAGGGGAAACAAAGTGGGGTCAAGAGTCACCTGGTGAGCAGGACAGAGGAACGGAGTGTGTGGTGAGCTGCTGAGATGTGACTACCTGGCAAGTACTTGAAGCACTGCGTGCTGCTCCTCTTCCTCTTTCCATTTGAAACGTAGAGACACACCGACACAGGCTGACTCACACACAAGTCACTGTAGGGTGGCACTGTCACACACAGCAGGCACTGAGAGGAACACAACACACACATTTATACTACTTTAACATTTGTTCACTTAGCGATGCTCTTATCCCAACTGACAGAATGACCACACGCTGTTGTGCAAGGTCACTTACTGTGTTACGGTAAAATACTGACAGTCATTCACATATTTATACAGCAGAGCAATATAACACATACGCACAGACAGCAGGAGGACAAACACTGATCCGACACTGCAATCACCGATGAGCAGAATGGCAAAAAGGGGGTGAACAGGACAAGGGACACATGATTCCAACCTGCTCATTTTGGGGGGGGGGGGGGGGGGGGGGGGGGGGGGGGGGGACAAATGGCAGGAGGCCACTGAGAGCCAGGTCATGACAGGCCATGAGAACAACAAAATTAGGCCGAGAGAATGTGAAATTTCTTCAAACAAGGAAAATGTGATAAGTTGGAGTAACCGTACTGTGGGACAAACACATGATTCTGTAACAGGAGAGTCGTGTCATTTACTGTGTGAGGGTGCAACACTATGCTCTTGTCCCTGCGATGTCTGTGTTGCATCGAAGACTCGTCCTCATTACCTCACTGCTTTTGTCCCGGTCAACCTGAGCGTCCTCTTCCCACTGCAGCTTGCCATCTGTCCAGTGAACAAATAAAGTCACGGTCATAACCAGGACGGCATGCGGCTCTGAGAAGAACTCAAAGAAAAATGCTCGTTCATCCTCCCATGACTGGACAAGTGTAGACCGGGGGGATGTGCAACTGTCGTTCCTGTGTATTATATACGTGACTTTCTGACGCACTTGAGTGGAAATGTAACAGCTCGCAGCTCATACCATGGTTCCTTACCATGAAAATAACAGGAAAACTGAGGAGAACCTCGCAATAAGCCCTTCCAGAACAAAACATTTGGGAGATCTGAGCATGTGTGTTCCTCTGTGTTTACTGAGTGCCGCAAAAAGATGGACACAAACAAGCAGAGGCAACTTCACTGTTACACTGATGCCATTCGCCAACTCACTGACCCATACAAGCCCCATTTTACATTCACATTTATTCACTTAGCAGAGACACACACACACACACACACACACACACACACACACACACACTTTCTGAACCGCTTGTCCCATACAGGGTTGCGGAGAACTGGAGCCTACCCGGCAACACAGGGCATAAGGCCGGAGGGGGAAGGGACACACCCGCCAATCCGTCGCAAGGCACCCCAAGCGGGACTCGAACCCCAGACCCACTGGAGAGCAGGACCCGGTCCAACCCACTGCGCCACCGTGCCCCCACTTAGCACACACTTTTCTCCAAAGTGACTTACAATGGATACTATGTAGCGTTATCAGCTCTCACACACACACACACACACACACACACACACACCTTATTCACCAAGGTGACTTACACTGCTAGATACACTACTTACACTGGGTCACTCATCCATACATCAGTGGAACACACTCTCTCTGTCACTCACACACCAGGGGTGAACCTGAACAGCATGTATTTGGACTGTGGGAGGAAACCGGAGCACCCCAAGGAAACCCACGCAGACACGGGGAAAACATGCAAACTCCACACAGACTGAACAGGGATCGAACCCACATTCTCTCATACTACTCAGGCACTGTGAAACAGCAGTCTTATTTGCTGTGCCCCGTGTCTTTTTATTATGAAAAGTCACATAGCAGCAGACAGAAGTGTACTGTGAACCAATGAGTCTCTCTCTCTCACACACACACACACACACACACACACACACACACACACACACACACACACACACACCACATTCCTGTAGCTTCACTTGATGTGCTCTAGTTGTTTTATTACAACCATAAACCGTCGCATTATGTGTGGTACATTGGCAGGTTTTCCCATTAATCTAATTTTACAGTTTGGCAAGCACAGCAGGTGAAAAAGAACAAAAAGTTTCAACCGAATGAAATTTTAAAGAGATGAGACAAACGCCAGTCCGACACTTTTGACTTTCTGACCCCCTACGGGTCCTTATTAGTCCTCAACACTGAAACCACTCCCTATATTGACTGCCCGGTCACCCGAGCTCCAGTCACGTGTGGATGAACTGTATCCTTGCTTTTTTACCTGTCCCTCTCTCCATAAACAGTACCCTGGAACTTGGCAGGAAATTGGCCCCACCTAGCAGAAGCTCCTCCCCCCCTTCCACAGAGCAGGAGGACAGGCTGAGCGACTCAACAACCGGAAGCTCCTGAGCTGACCGTTGAGCTGAAAGGAGAGAGCGCATATGTCCATCAGTGCCTTGTGAGAGACACAGGGGTGCTCCAACAGGACTCTCGCCTTGCAACGGGCCGCTCACTCACAGCACTCGATGGGCAGCGACGCCACCTGCAAGGCCAGGATGCGGCTGGGTGTGGACAGGGGGGGCGCCAGGGGAACATGTGTTCGGAACACGAGGCGCACTCGTGTGTTCTTCCTCCCCACGTCCGTCTCGCCTTTCCTCAGCTCAATGTCAGAATTGCGCAGCTTCAGGATCCCCGCACAGTCGATGCTGAGAAATGCAGAGCAAGTCGTGAACACACTTGTGGTTACAGACCGGACACACGACCAGATAGAGGAGCTGAAACCAACAAAGACACTGGGGGGGGGGGACCTTGCTCATCAGCCCTGAAATGACAACAAAGTACACCCTCAATTCTGCATCTTCTCCGTGTGTGTATTCGAGTAGTGGAAGACAACAAGAGCTTATGAGGAAAGTGCAAGACAACGCTTTGGAAAATGAGAGCAATGTGAGTAGTGGGGCGCTGTCATCCCCAACCCCCCCTTCCGTCCTCTCTCACAGGGCCGTCATGTCCGTTTCGGGGTTCAGTGGGATTTCCAGGAGCTTGGTACCAGCCTGGAGGCTCTCCTGGCTTGCTGTCCCCACCATCTTCCCAGTCACCCTGTGCACAGCACATCAGTCATCAAACATATCATACGTACTGTACATAAACACACGTGTGTGTATATATATATATATACACACACACACACACACACACACATATATATATATATATATATATATACACACATACACACACACACACATACATACACACATACATATATATATATATATATATACATACACACACATACATATATATATATACATACACATATATATATACACACACACACACACACACACACACACACACACACGTTTCTGCACTTCATTTTCAGGCTGACAGTTTTCTTGGTGTGTGTGTGTGTGTGTGTCTGTGTGTGTGTGTGTGTACTTCAGCACAGTCACACTCCAGTCTAAGAACCCACCGGACATAGTCACCTGCGTACCACAGTATGGTACCTGTGTATCTGGTAGAAAGGGTGTGGACGGATAGACCGATCATCTGCTGTCCCCACAAACACCTGCAGCGTCAGGGGCTGTCGCTCCGTGTAGCCCAGCAGCTGAGACAGGAGAACAGGGGGCAAAACATCCCATTGCAGTGGTAAACACGCTGTACAGCTCAGCCTCATGACTGGTCATTCAGACATGTCACATTCTTTCTTAAAAATATACTTTATTAAAAGCAGTGAAATACGTTAGATGTTAGAACTGTTCTGTACATCAAGGCCCTCCTCTATGTCCGAGAAGAAACCCGCCCTCAAAGACACACACCATTTCAGGATACTTGTGTTACCTTTATGACAGGGTGCCCAGTGGGCGTGGCTTTCACTGCCCCGCGGCTTCCTTCCGTCTCGTAATGCGCGCGGTGATGTGGGCGGGGCTGCACCTCAATGCGCAGCTCGTACTGATCGAACTGGGACGGCAGCGGCCAATCAAGGGGCGGCAGAGCATTTGGCCTGCAAAACATGGGCCAAAACACTGCAACGCATGGGACATTCGACTCGAGCTCACCCATTAGCTCAATGCTGGAATGAGCATACAGTCCAGAGCCTCCCAATATCATTTTTAATATAATCCCAGATTTTACAGAGACAGGGACAACAATCGGCAAAGTGGAACATATGCTGTTTAAAACAAACAAAAACAATTGCCTTATTCCAATAGTTTAAGGGGTTTATGCATACAAAACTTTTAATAAAGACATGAAACATGTTAATTAAGTTACAGTTCTATATAACATAAAAAAAAAAAAAGAGACATGATGGCACTATGGGTAAAGCCAGTGCCTCATCGCTCCTGAGCTGCTCAGTGAGTGTGTGGAGTTTGCATGTTTCTCCGCATGTTTGCACCCTCCACACACCGTCAAACCCAGCTGTATAAATGGGTAAATAACTGTAGATAGATTAACATTGTAAATCACTTTGGAGAAGAGGATTAGCTAAATAAATAAATGTAAATCTGTAAATGTAATGTGGAGAGGGTGGACTGCATTTTAGGGTGTTTCAAAGCACCCAAACCATGCGATATCCACTGCCTAAAATAAACAGTTCCTATGTGAGAAGATGGTTTTAGTTCCATCATCCCTTGTCAGCCCTCCAGCATCCATACTGTATATACATTACATTTTTCACACAAAATGGCTTTATTCCACCTCGATATGCAAAATTTACCGAAACAAAGGGCTGTGTGCGCTGGCTCTGCTTCTTCCCCAGCCCAGTGCAGAAGGAACAGACAGGTAATCCATGGCCAGGGTGGAAGTCTCCCTCCTGGGTTGAGGTACATCTGGATGTGGGCATGGTGAGGTTGTGATTTGGGCCTGCTCTGGATCCACATCACGAGGCGATACCTGAAACCATCATCATAACTGAACATCACATACGCGAACAGTACTTTCAGTGTGTTGGTGTGACAAAGAAAAAGCAACAACGTTGCACCACATAACTAGTTTTGAACCATCACTGTAGTCAGGATCACAGTAAAAATGAATAATAATCACAGTTACACCATCTGCTTCTTGGACAGTGGCAATTTTAGCTGGAGGCACAATGGAACCTAATACTTAACCGTGGGTAGCATGACTGCTGCTTTCACAAGGGGAAGCTCTGCCCCCTTTGAGGTTATTTTCTTTTATTTTGGGAAGCCTGTACAGCCTAAGGTGCAGGGTTTTGAGGGGTTTGACTGCTGTCCCTGCATGGTGATAGAGATTTTAATTGTAGTTTTTTTTGTTAATTACCCTAGACCTCCCTAAGTTGTCAACATCCCTGGGGACTTTGAGGACACAAATTGCTTCTACAATTTGCAAGGATAGGGACTATAAGGATGCAAACCACCATAAAGAACATTCTACGCCTTATGGAATCAGGAGGGCAATGGCAACCTTCCCAATCAAGATCCTTTTGCTTGGGAGGTTTTTAGGACTCCAGAACTTCATCATCGAGGAAGCAGTCTTCAGTCAGCAGAATGGACCCACATCATTCTTCAGCATCATGCTACTGAACAAGGGGGACTACTGGAGGAATCTCTAAAGGTGCGGAGAGAGCACCAGCCACACCATTCTGCATCCTTACTCTGCAGAATCACTGTGGATGACTGACTGGAGGATTGTCAGGGTCCATATCTTTGACTCTAATGTGAGAAGCAGCTGTGGGACCTTTTCTGGGAGATTTCAGTTATGTTTTAGGAGAACATCATGATCTCTGGGATGAACTGGGTTTTAATAATGTTCTTCCACCTCTTGCATATTTTAGCATGGACACAGACATTCAGTTCTATCACTGACAGTCAGCCTCCTGCCAAGCCAAAGACTGTGTACACCTTTACTACCTCACCAGGTGTGGAGGAAAAGATCACCTCTGCTGCAGCTGCTCCCAGCAAAAGCCGTTCAGTGACGGCGTGGTGCAAGCTAGCGTAGTGTCGGCATGGGGTCGCTTCAGGAATGTACCATCACTGATATTTGGTGGTGGAGACTTTTCAGCTGTGACCAATGTTTGCAGGTCCCACCCCTCTGGCACTTCTCTAGTGCCAACATTCAAACAGGATGCTTCATCAACAGAGCTAACCTACTTTTGTACAAATAAAAATGGAACCGTTGCATTTGAAGTTATATCTAATGCTACTACACTATTATGTTTCACTCCTTTTAAGTGCCTGTTTGTAGTTTATATTTTGATTTTTTTTTTTTTTTTTTAAGTATTATTTTGTCTTTACCCCATTTTAACTGGATTAAGCACAGTATCAGTGTCAGGATGACATAACATACCCCATCACAGTTATGCTTTATTGAAGACTGAATATGTCTCCGAACCCTTAATATTAAGCCCCCTCTGTGTGACTTGAGGCTGTAAAACTTTTTGCAACATCAACAGCAGCAGAAAAAGGCCACTCGCCTGTTCCAGGGATGTCTTCCTGGTCTTCTGTGGAATACTGAGCTCCAGGCTGCCAGGCAGTGCTTGGCTTTGAGGGGCGGGGTCCACACTGTCCAGAGGGCTCGGGTATTCCTCTGAGTAACTACCCCTACGTGAGGTGCTGGGTGAAGGCAGAGGGGAATTCCTACGCCTCTTGCCCCCAGGGGAGGTCGGACGGGATGTAGGGGTCAGGCAAAAGTGAGTGGTGGCCTCAGCCAACTCATCCTCCTCCACCAAGAGGGAGTCACAGCTAGAGGCAGGACTGAGCCAGCCGCGGGATGATGGGCTGGATGCAGGACTGGGACTCAGAGATCCTGCCCCTTCTCGGTAAGAAAAGGGGTCCAGCAGCGGCAGGTAGAGACGTTCACGATCCCAGCCACCCCCGCTGTCCCAGTAAGCACCCTCAGCTGGAGTAGAATCCTCTTCTGGGGAGATAGTAGTGATCTGAATACTGGGGCATTCCAGGACCCTGGAGCCTGATACCTTGGAAATAAGGAAACAAAGGAAGACAGAGACAGCTTGTCAGGACATGTCACAAGCAGTGTGCTCAGAAAGGGAAGATAATGCCATCATTTAAGAATTTACTCTCCACAACACAAGTCCTGGGACCGACAGTAAACAGCAGGGAATTTAAATTTTGCTCACCTTAACGGGTCAGGAGAAGTGCATTCAGGTGAGTTACTCTACTAGAGTATCACCCCAAATAAATACTCAAAGTCACATGTAAATGAATACATAATTACCTACATGACATAAGGTTACTCTCTCACACACACACACACACACACACACACACACACACACACACACACACACACACACACACACACACACACACACACACAGTCTGAAACCGCTTGTCTCAAGTGGGGTGGCGGCAAACCGGAGCCTAATCCAGCAACACAATGTGCAAGGCTGGAGGAGGAGGAGGAGGAGACACACCCAGGACGGGATGCCAGTCCATCAGAGAGCACCCCAAGCAGGAATCGAACGCCAGACCCACCGGAGAGCAGGCACAGGCCAAGCCCGCTGTGCCACCACACCCTCCTAGCATAAGGTTACTCTCAGGTATATTTATTTTTCTAAGTGTAACATGTTGAACTGAACCCATTCGTTTTCTTAGGTGTTCCTGAATCAGGAACGTAAAGTTTAAGACAGACAGACCTTTTTCCTGAGTACCAAAACTTATTATGAATGAAGTCTAAGGTGATATGAAGACGAATTTAGCAGTTGAGAACCTGGACTATTAATTTTTACTGTGAAGGTTGTTAGTTGTAATCACTACTGATAAAATCTGTCCAGGAAACTCACTCAGATCTTTACTGCTGCATAGAACTAAGTTCATCTTTTGTTTCAAATAAATTGGTCCACCTGCATATTTAATACATTTCTGCATAACTGTATTCAAAGGGGGGGTGCGGTGGGTTGGACCGGGTCCTGCTCTCCAGTGGGTCTGGGGTTCAAGTCCGACTTGGGGTGCCTTGCAGCGGACTGGCATCCCGTCCTGGGTGTGTCCCCTCCCCCTCACGCCCTGTGTTGCCGGGTAGGCTCCGGTTCCCTGCAACCCCATCTGGGACAAGCGGTTCTGAAAATGTGTGTGTGTGTGTGTGTGTGCGCGCGCGCGCGTGTGTGTGTGTATATTCAAAGGAGGACAGTGACACTTAGTGGACAGAGACTGTAAAAACCCACACATGGTCCTGCTTGTGGCCCTAGTGCTGCTGCTCTATGATGTTCATATGGACTGAAGACATGCATCTTACAGCAAAACAACATATAGGGGGACTGTTTTCCCGTAAGAAATAATATCGTTACTGACTGAAAACCACAATTAAATGACTGAAATGCATGCAAACCTTTCCATGTTTCTAATCTTGGTAGATTAATTAAAAACCACACCTGTCTTTCAGCAGCGTCACAACCACATCCCTGCAGTAGAGCGCTTTGTTCCCAAGTGGAGCGCCAGCTCTGTGTACTTCTAGTCACAAGTAACGACAAATGAGGCAAGACAGTCCGTCCGAACCACTTGCCCCACGCAGGGCACGGGGAACCGGAGCCTAACCCGGCACACAGGGTATAAGGGTGGAGGGGGAGGGGACACACCCAGGACGGGACACCAGATCGTCGCAAGGCACCCCAAGCGGGACTTGAACCCCAGACCCACCGAAGAGCAGGACCCGGACCAACCCACCGCACCTCCGAGGTAAGACAGCACCTCACTGAAAATAAGAGTAAAAAACCTTTACCGTGTTCTCAAATCCAGAACAGGTCAGGAACAAAACACAGTGAAGTGATGTGGCCATGAGCCACAGTGAAGATCCCAGCAGCACCTGCTGCCAGAACCATGGCGCTCACTAGAGCCCCTTACAGCCACAGCGTGGTAAACCGGTGCCGGGGGACCTGCTGCTCCCCAGGGAAGGGGCTGCCAAATTCCCATGGCTACCTTACGACTGCAGCGGCCCGAGAGGCTTTCTGTTTACACTGTCGCCAAGCCAGAGGAAGACAGCCCGCAGCAGCCAGGGACTATCACTCATCAGGCGTGTGGACACAAACGAAGTAAAGAGACGCAGCAAAGGAGATAAGAACCAGTGTGTCTCTTCAGCTCAGGACAAGGAGGAGCCGGAGAGGACAAAAGGGCCAACGTGAGGTCCTCCCTTAGCTTGCTCTGGTGTTCAACATGGCAGCCAGAGGTAACAGTCCCGGACATACAGAAACAGTACACCCAACACTTCTAGATGCTGCATCCTCAGCAAGAGTCTTCAAGAAGACAACAGGCAGTGTGTTTCAAGCACTAATTTCACTGCTTTACCACATTTCAAAAGTTGGCTTTTTTTACTGGAAAATTTACTATTTCAGGCATTGCAAGTGAAGCACAAGCAATTTTCATCTGGGGGGGGGAAAAAAAAAAAAAAAAAAAAGTTTGTTGGTCATAAAACACCATAATAAATAAGTGTGACCTTGGAGCGCTACAAATGAAAAGCATTCATACAGCAAAATTAGCCTTTCCGCTTTAGAGTGTGAGTGTGTCCAACACAATGCACTGTTGTGTTGTTATTTTTTTCACTGCACCAGTAAATGGCTAGGCCCGAGTGAGAGAGACTGGCTTGCGCGCTGCCTCCTGCTGGACACGTACCTGTACTGAGCGAGCTGGGAGGCTCTCATACGTGCCACTATACTCCCTCATGAGTGTTCTTCTGGGGGGCGGGGAGTTCATCCCTGCTCTCTGATTGGATGGTAGCTGGACAGCGGGGATGCTGATTGGCTGGCCGATGTTGGAGGCAGCCAGGTTGGTGTCTTCGACAGAATACAGGTAGGGAGGAAAGACAGGCAGAGTGTTTTGACAGTTCGACCGACATTCACGTTCATTCACTCAGCTGCTGCATTTTTGCATAACTTCCCTTACAGTGATTCACCCATTTACACAGCCTGGAGCCTCACAGCAGTCTTTTGGGGTTAGTGCCTTGTGCAGGGGTACTAGAGCAGGAGGTGGCATTCAAATCTGCGACCTAGCAGCTCTAACCACTACGTCACCTGCTGGCCCAAAACACGGTGATGAATGCGTTACCGCAGAGAAGCGGTACCGAAGAGCTTCGGCTGGCAGAGCACAATATTCGTGGGCCCCAGGCCTGACTCCTGAGGCACACATCCAGATCTTTCGCTCCCCGGGGCCGCAGGGAGTACAGCAAAAGACCCATAAAAGGACTTCCACCCCCAGCTTTCTGTCGGAAACACGCTGTAAGCTACGGGTGAAGGGTGGGCCTGGTGAGGAAGAATGCATACACAAATTCCGTGATAAACAGCAGCCCGAGGCACACAAGCTCTTATTAATGAGACGTGTCAGGGAGCGCAGCTGCGGGGCTCTACGGCCGTCCAGCCGTCCAGCTCGCACTGGGGCCATCAAGAGCCGGGCTGCGGAGGGGCAGCAGGTCGCAGTGCTCAGGGCGACTACGCCGTACAAGTGTAAAGCTGACTTTCAGGAGGGAGAAGACACTAGTCTCATCACCGCGGCGACGGGGCGCATCTCCATGACCTTACCTGGACCGTATGTGACTTGTAGATGTGATTTAAAATGAGAACTCAGTGCAGAAGTTATCTTTCTTGGGGAAAATGTCAGCACTTATCTCGAGAGTGTGTTAAAAGCGGTTAAAGGCATGTCGGGTGAGACAAGGGAGGGGTTTAAAGGCAAGAAAGAGCCAATAGAAGAAGTGTGATTTCAAAAGGTGACTGAAATTAAAAGTGGGCCATAAACGAGGGGGAGCAGGGGAGGGGGGCACGGGGGGTAGGTGTGTATGTGTGTGTTCAGTAAACACAGAGCTGGAAGTTGGCTCCAGATGGCAGCTGTTAACTGGGCTCACACGCACGGCTGATTAGAAACACATTGAGGTCCAGGGTGCGCGAACACGCAAAGCAGGCGCGGCCCCGACGCACACTGCAGGAACACGGGACGCGGAGACACCCCACGCATCGGCGTCACAAGCAGGGACACAAGGGACACAACATCCGCCAGAGGCACAGGAAGCACAGGCAGACAGAATGCGGGGACAGAAGAGGACAGGAGGGGACAGCAGACAACGGGGACGGGGCAAGACAGTAAGGGATAGCAGAGATAATGATGGGACAGGGCACGAGGCGGTGGGACAGGACACAGTAGACATGTCCTCCTCCGGAGCCACTGACCGGCGCTGCCGCCCGGTTCCAACTCGGCTCTGTCCCCGTCAGCCGGGCGCCGCGCACACGGCTCCTCCTCGAACACCAGCTGGAACTCGAACTCGCCCTCCTCCCAGCCCGGCGCGGCCCCCATCCCCGAGCGGGCGGCTCTGGACAGACCGGATCGGATCGAATCCCGTTCCGTTCGGACGTCAAACAATGAAAACGCAGCAGCCGCAAACCAGGGACCGTCCTCAGCGCATCTCTCACAAGGGCGCGCTCATCATGTTTGCTACTTTACTCCTTTTGTTTTTTTCTTCGCTTTTCTTCCTCCAAGACGCGACGGCGAACGCGCCCGCCAATCGTCTTTCCCCTCAATGTTTTAGAAAACTTTTTGTAAAATAATTGCGACGTGCTGCAGCTCCGCCGCTGCCGCCGCCGTCACTTCAAGCGCCACCAGTGAATTCGACCGCACATGCAAAAAAAGTTCGCAAGTATCTTCTGGGATGAAGGTCCATCAAGTTCAAGTTGGTCCGCGATTTCAAAGCGTACCGATACGTTCTTGTCCTTCACTGTCGAGCTTTCTATCATTTCTTAACCTCCTCTACCCCCCGCCTCTCTTCTGCCTCCTTTTTTGCTTCACAAAAAAAAAAAGAAAAAGTTTTTCCCAAATTTGTTTCGTCTTTTGCCCTTAATTGCCTTTGGGCGGGTTTTCCACGACCGTTACTCCACCCTAATTGGCCGCCGTCGGTGTCAATCTCTCCGCGGACGTTCCTCCCCGCCCCCTTCCCACGAGCCGTGTGCGCTGCCCTACTCCTGATTGGTCTTCGAGAAAGGCTCAGTCCCTCAGTTTTATCTGATTTCACTTACAGTAATTATGACTGCTCGCTTTTCCAGTCGACAACAATTTAGGCTACACATGATAATTAGAAATCACCACCAAACATTGGTGGCCTTTATTTGAAAACTGGATCCCAGTGATTGCCACTGCTTATTATCTCCTTCAGGAAGGTGGCCCCTCCCACAGGGCCTCTGGAGAGCAGCCTTTAGGCCCTTTCTCCAGGTCCTGTCCAACATCAGTCTCATGGACTAACACTGGTAGAACGTTACCTCCTTAATACTTTTCCTTCAAGTTATCGTGTCTTCAGAAGTTAACAAGCTGCACCCCCCCACCCAAAAAAAAAGCCTTTCAGCTTCCTGTGGACGCTGGTAATCTTACTGCGCTGCTCTTTTGCTTAAACCCCTCCCTGTTGGATCCCCCTCCCCTGTCCCTCCCCCTGTGGTTCCCTGCCCTCCATCATTGCTCCTGAAAATATCTGGTTCTTATTATCTCCTATAGTCTACACTGTGCCTGAGACGGTAGACAAAAATGTGGATAAACACACTCCCACCCCCTGGCCCATCTCCTCCTCCTCCGTCTCTCACTCACTTTCTGCCCACTCTCTCACCAGTGTGTCCCCTTGCTGGTGCCACACTAACACCCTCAGCGGTTCCTGCAGAGCGGTTCTCATTCATCTACGCACGCTCTTTCTGAACCCAACACACTCTGTCTTACACATCGTTACTGTCGCTCTCGTGCTGTACTTTTCCTTACTGCTACCATCTTTGTCCAGGAGTTTGGGGTGAGATATAGAGCTCGATCCCATAGAGGTTCCCACACACCAACACACCGGCAATGTGACATAAGATTTGCGACACCTCGCGGTGTATTTGGGGAGACGCACAGAAGCCGTGTGGACATCTTTTGGACCGAGGCCAGCTGGCTAGGAAAGCCCTCGAGGGCCTTACCCAGGCAGTGCGGAGGCAGGGTAGGCGGATGTAGCCAACAGAGTGTCGGTTTTCACATTGCAGAGACCAGTAAATGTACTCACGTGCCGAACTTTGTGGCGATTAAGGCTGAGCCTCACTCGCTTTCGCCTGCAAAAATCTTTTTTCAGTCGTACATCCTGGCAATTGGCTGCAAAAGTTTGCAAGTTCAAGTGGAACATGTGCTGCATTGAAATGAACAGTGGGGGGTCTACAACTGAAACTTGATGTACTGTGATTAACCCTACTGCAATGATAGAGGTTCGAAAAGTGCAAACAACCTCTGACTGTTAATTTATTTCAACCCTGACTTGATATTGTAGTTTACATTTAGATTACATTTATTCGTTTAGCAGATGCTTTTCTCCAAAGTGACATACAACTCATTAAAAATACTATGTGTACATTACATTAGGAGAAAGAGAGACATAGTTGCAGATGTGTGATTCTTAAGTACAGTTGGTTTGTTTCTCTCCACTATATGCATCAGTCTTCATCACACGAGTAGGTGCATAAAACTCAGAATAGATAAATCCTGATCACCTTCCTACAATTTTTTTTCAAGATACACAAACATTTTCATACAATACAGGAGTAGCGGCTATGTAAAGGATTGATTTGGGCATGATCATAAAGTTATTTACACCATACATGAGCTGGAGAGATCATAGGCGAAGTGAGTCTGGAAGAAGTGAGTTTTCAGACCCTTTTTAAATGTGGGCAGAGTTTCAGCAGTTCTGAGTGAGAGTTGGAGGTTGTTCCACCACAACGGAGCCAGAACCAAGAACCTCTGCGCTTTACCTTTCGTGTGCAGGACCACCAAGTGGGCAGAAGTAGAAGAGTGAAGCAGTCTGGTTGGGGTGTAGCAGTTGATAAAGTCTTATAAATAGCTAGGGGTAGTTCTATTGATGCATTTGTAGGCAATAACTAGGGTGTGAAATTTGATCCGAACAGTTATAGGAAATCAGTAAAGAGAAAAGAGTAGAGGAGATGCATGGGAAGGCTTTGGCAAATCAAACACAATTCAGGCAGCAGCAGCCTGTATCAGCTGAAGAGATCCGATGGCAATAGCAGGAAGGCCACAGTTTTTCCTTTACACCTCACAGCTTCTGTGCAGATTAAGAAACTGCTCTTTAATTCAGAGTGACCAGTTCACCTCAAACACACATCTTTGGATTCTGGGAGGAAACCAGAGCACCTTGCAAAAGTTCACATGAACTTGGTGAGATGGGACAGAACTGAATATGGCAATTACACACACAGTCTGAAACTGGTCGTCCCAAGTAGGGTTGCGGCAAACCGGAGCCTAACCTAGCAACACAGGGCGCAAGGCTGGAGGGGACACAACCAGGATGGATGCCAGTCCATCACAATGCACCCCAAGCAGGGCTCGAACCCCAGACCCACAGGAGAGTAGGCTATGGCCAAGTCTCTTGTGCCACCACACCCCCCTCTATGGCAATTAGTGTGTTTTAAAACTACAAAACGATTATAAATTAGAAACCAGCAATCAGACATTAATTGTGATACTGGAGCACATTTAAAGACATTCAATGAAGAGTAAAAGAAAGCAAGGATGGCACAGTGGGGGTGGGTGGGTGCTGGTGAATCACAGCTCCTCTTTCAGTCTGTGTGGAGTTTGCATATTTCCATGGATCTCCTCCAGGTGCTCTGGTTTCCTGCCACAATCCAAAGATGTGTGTTTCATGTGACTGGTGACTCTAAATTGCCCATGGTGTGTGCAAGATTGCCCTGTGCTGTAGTGGTTCCCCTGCCGGGGAATACCCTGCATCCCTAACCTGTGTTTCCAGAATAGGGTCCAGATCACCACAAGCCTACAGTGGACAAGAGAGAAAGAAGATGATAATAAAAAGAGTTAGTCTGGTGAATGATGCATTGATGTTGTCAAAGCTATGCTGGCAGAAAGGTGATATTACCCAACATCTGCATCTACAACAGTCTGTGTGAGTTTGTAACATTCGCCACTTGTGAAAACAATCCCTGGAAAAAAGAGGCAGTTGAAATGCACTTAAAAATACAAGTGAATAAAAACAAATTTACAATGTTTGTAACTTTTCCTCTGTCCAAACTGCATTTGTTACAGATGTTTGTCTATCCATCATCAACAACTAATTGTCCTTCGTGGGGTTGCAGCAAACGGGAGCCTTACCCAGCAATACACGGCACAAGGCCGAAGAGACACATCCAGGACAGGACACCACCCCGTCACAGGGCACCCCAAATCAGGCTCGAACCCTAGACCGGCCACACAGCAGGCACCGGCTGAACCCAGCACACCACTATGCCCTCACAGGTGTTTATTTCCTCCTAATTGTTGCATTTAATCACAGACATTTCTTGTGTTAATCCTGCATTAACATGCTGCTTTTTGTGGGTGTAAACTGTCATATTTACTGTATCTCACCTCACAAGGGCTGGGAGTCAATTCCAGAAAGAGCCAATTATGTGATTCCAAGCAGCAAGGAATTGAGAGTCGACTCAAAGCTTTGGAGTCAATCCCTCAAAGTAAAAGTGATTCCACGTCAATGTGTGTCCGACTACAGTTGTGTCCATCCTGCTCTCAAAGACACAGAACGTGAGAAGAGAGAATTCAAAGAACAACTTTAATTCAGATTCATGTCGCCCTCTACACAACACCTATAAGCAATTTGGTGGCATTGTGTGCACTTTGGATTCAGATGAGGTGACGAAGGAGGCATGGACAGCGTTCATTATAAACGTTTATTGGAACATCCCCCACAGCAAGAGGTATAGGCAGGAACACAAAGAAATAATCTCTGTCTGAGATCCCTTTTACCTCAAGGATCTGCACCTGAAGCTGACCTGCACCCCTTAGGCTTTTCTTCATTTCCCACTGCCCGACACAGTAACCACTTATATTACTATGAGTCCCCAGAGCGGTTGAACACAATTCCATTTTACCCACAATCCAACTATTTACAATAAATCCATTTTCCCACTCAAACTCCCAATAACGCAGGTCATTACAGCAAGCTACTTTTCCTTAGACAATTCAAAAAACGCAAAGGAAATTGTAGCATTTGTATCAAAATGCTGACATATAAAAGAACATTACCAATGATGAAACACGCAAAGGCTACTCATCCCAAGGAGCTGACAGGAAAAGTCCGGCACAGCTTTAGCTCCTGTTATCCAGTAAATTTAACCAGCTCTCCAGTTTACATCACTATATAAAATTGTAGTTTACCATTAATGCTTAAATTATCTTAAAACAGATTTATGCAACTCTGTGATCTATACATAATTTGGAGCTTAACTAAAATGTTGATGTCAGTTTAATTCAGGCACGAATTGAACAGAGGGGATGTTTTGTCAAATCATTGCTTGGCTGAACATGAGGATGGAGATTCAGTCCGTCCTGGCAACATCCATCCTGTACAAGTGACTGTTTCCCAAAGTTGGTGGGCTATTAAAAAAGTCATACTTGTCTGAAGAGCTACAATGTCAAACCTATAATGTTCTTACATTACAATTTGTTGTTCTATTTAAAGCAACTGCAGAACATTGTTAAGAACAGGCAATAACTTTGACATCTACACTGTCCATTAGCTTCCATGGTAGATGTTTAAGAGTCAGTGGGTTTGCTGCTCAAGGGCCTGTTCTTTTGGACAGTGTGCTGCATCTTCAGTACATAGAAATAAGTTGAAAAATTCTGCAGTATCCCTTTAAATATTCTTTAAACTATACATGTCTATGGTGAGGTATTTAGCACATATACACAAAAATGTGAAGGGTTCACATTGCCAGCAGTACAATACATTTCTCCCAACTGCTCTCAGAACAATTAACACAGCCATCTAAACACACTCATCTTGGCCAAACAGTTCAATTTTACTGCCCAATGAAGCACTACATTTTATTCTAGTAATGCATTTATCACACATCAAAAATACAGGTGTTCTCTGTTGATTGTATAACAGTCAACTGTAGACACACAAATACATGTTTATCATGAAGTTCTTTAATGAGGAGTTTTGTTGTATAACAATGAGTTTCCTGAAAAAACTACCTACTGCAATCACTGAACTTCATTGATCATGCCTATCATTTACATCTGGCCAGAGAACTTCCTCTACATCATAGCATATATTCTCGCAAGCCATGCATCGTGGGGAAAAAATGCCATGAATGTTGAATCCATGCAGGACAAGCTTCTGCCTCAACATCTCCACAGACCTCTTCCATTGCTTGAAGACTTATGTGGTTGTAAGGGTTGCTATCATACACTTCTCTTGGCAATGGAAAGAACTCAATTGGATTCAGGAAAGAAGAATATGGTGGAAGGAACACCATCCTGAAATGTGGGTGATGCTCAAACAACTCTTGCACCAGCAAATGGTGGAACTGGATATTGGCCAAAGGTACAAAATTCTGCTCAATTTGCTTCTGGTCAACCTGCAGAAAGAGGATTTCAAGAGGGAAGTTCTCACTCTTGTTTAGACTGAAACCAGCTTCATCAATATACAGGTACTCAAAATAAGTAGCCCTGCTATCCAACTCCAAAATCCTCTAGATTTGGAAAGAACACAAAGTACAATAAGTATTGATTGCAAAGTTGATAATGCAACTGTTGCAGAACAGTTTGACTTCCCACTTTGACGCAGCACTATGCCTAGAGACACCTGAATTTTTCCACTTTGAGTGGAATAGTAGATAGAGACATAACATCCAGGAAAATATCTTTGTATTTACAGTAAAAGTGCAGTAATTGTGTGGCTTACGTGTACTTGAACAAACTGGAATCGCAACTCCTTCACTCTGATAGAGTTCCTCTCAAAGGGCACTTTGTATACCTGCTTCATCTGGATGTTTCTCCTTACAACACAATGAATTGTGGCAAGACTGCACTGGTGAATATTATGGAATAGTTGATTGTTCTGTATTCATTGCTGAAATTCTTTCAGGTGGCTGGTGTTGTTCTGGACCACCATGTCAACAATGGCATGCTCTCGTTTAACTGAAAGGAGTCCTGTTTGTCCACCCGAATGTTATAAAATTTCCATTCTGAAAAATGTTTGGACAAGAAGGAACATTTACAGTAAATAACTAAACTATACAAGCACAATGGTATAGTTACTTACCAGTTTTCACTCTGAAACATGCAGCTAATTGAAGCCACTGGGGACCTGTTTATGTTGGGGCTGAACTCTCTGCCCACCTTGTCTCAAGGAGAAACCATGACTTATTACATGGCCAATTAGAGCAGCTCTCATTTCATTTCAAACCCATCTGTACCCTATCCTTCTGCCTCTCCTCCCTCCTCTTCCACCTTGCTGCCCCCTTCCTCTCTGTTCAGGTCTTGGTACATTTTCTTCTCTTGCTCTTTCCACTAGGCCATTGCCCTCTACTAGCCCCCCCTTCTCCTCTTCCTACACCCTCATCTCTTTCTACCTCTTCCACTCCCTCTCATTATTCATTATACTGTATAATACCGCTCCTTTACCTTCTCCATCACCTCTCACTCTTACTGCTGTTCTTTGTCCTTTTTTCTTTTCTCCTTTTACAGTTGTTGTAATTGTGATAGCTGTGTAAACAATTAGGAACTTTGCATTTCCTGTGTTGTGTGTATTAATAAATCAGCAGATATCAATTTGGGGCTCATTGAGAACATACCATGTGTAACTCAGAATTTAACAAAGGACAGTTTTGTTTGTTGTGTTTGGAAAATGGTACATAAATGTTTGTGATTTGTGTTAAACCAATAAAAAAAATCTGCAGTTGATTTTTTTTTCCCTGATATTAAAGTTTTGGTTGGCTATATATGAACTGTTGTACAAACATAAAGAATTTTGTGCACGGGGTTTTGGGAAAATTATGCATGTAATTAGTATAAGATTTACAATAACTTACAATCTATTTAGGACAATTACAAAGTGTTCAGATGGCTATGTTAATTGTTTTGAGAGCGTTGACCTGGGCTGAGGCTGGATGTGTCAAATCGATCGAGAACTGTATTTGATTTATTTAAGGTGTCAAGATCCCTTGTCATTCACAATGTACTGAATTGTTGTACAACACCGCTTTTGCCCTCATTTTCAAGTTCTTGGAATCGAACAGCCCTACACCTCACCGCGACTTTTTCGCATCAATTTCTCATACTTTCACCGTGAGTCTGAGAGTGTTTGGATGTTGGGTGGTTTGTGACGCAATCCAGGTGTCTCTGGCTGTGACGTCAACTTCCTGTGCCCGTCAGCACGAGGCATCCTGTCTTTGCGGCGATTTACCGCCACCGTGTGGCAACAGCTCGCATCACACTCAGTCTCCGTTTCTCCGTTTCCAGATTAAAAGACCGTGAACCGCAGAGGATAAATCCCGACTTCAGTCTGATTCACACCTTCAACAGAAACACCCAGCGGTATTACATTTACGGCTTTGAAGGAAAAAGAACTCAAGCTCTCGTTATTTCGTTTATTTAATGTATTAAATCTATTATTCACTTTATTTCTTAAATGAAAATATTTAAACATATTTCTTTACAATAAAAGTATTCATCTAACTGTCTGTAATAAAGTGGAACACAAAATAAGACTTAAATACTGACATTGTGGAAGGAATAAAGCTCTGAGTGTGCTTTGGTGATTTCCTAATGTATATGCATTTAAAATACATTTATTTATGTTACAGGCCAGTCTCCCTCCTCCTCTTTTCTGTCAAAAACTATGGAACTGTAGCGTCCGGACGGGAGTCCGACACGGACGCGCGTTGCTATTACGTCCAAACACAGACGAAATATAAAATGACTTCACGTGCAGTGTGATGTTAAAAGTGTACTGTGCGTATTGTAAGACACTCGGTGGAAGTGAAACAGGAAACACGAGACCAGGAAACACACACGGTGTTTGAACTACGGTGAACAGTGAAACGCTAATCTGTGTGTATGACCGCAACCCCGAGACGTGACAAAATACCGGACAGGAACGATGGACCAGGACTGAAGAACAAGAGGCAGGAACTGACGGGACGGGCACTCGGGACTGGAACATGCACACCTAGGAAACAGATTGTGGGAACAAGAGACTACGAATCGCCAAGAGAGCACAATAGAACCACTGATTAAGAATCCACAAGTAGTTCTGCTCCGCTGGCTCCCTTTATACCTCCATGTCCTACGAGACTGTGAGGTGATAGGTAAGCGTTAACTAGCGGCACTGAGTGGCGCCGCCTCTGACCAGGAGGGGCAGTGACCCCGTGGGACGTGACAGGAACAGACAACCTGTGATCAACTATCTGAATTTCTCACCCAGAATCATCTCCTCAACGGATAAAAG
Organism: Scleropages formosus; assembly: GCF_900964775.1. NCBI lineage: Eukaryota > Metazoa > Chordata > Actinopteri > Osteoglossiformes > Osteoglossidae > Scleropages > Scleropages formosus. The sequence continues at coordinate 16,463,050 of NC_041806.1, forward strand.
TCTGGATTTAAAGCTGGACATTCCACCGAGACGGCACTCCTGGTGGTGTCCTATGCTCTCTAGTCGGCTAGAGCAGTCTCCTTCTCCTTGGTCCTCGTCCTCCTCAACCTGTTTGTAGCATTTGACACTGTCAACCACCCGATTCTACTCTCCTCTGTTGATCAGCTTGGCATCAAAGGAACAGCACTAAAATGGTTTGAGTCCTACCAGTCAGAGAGATCCTATGAAGTGGTCTGGCTCAGCTCCCGTTCTTCTCCTTTGCCTCTCTCAACTGGTATCCCGCAGGGCTCGGTACTGGGCCCTCTACTCTTCTCAACCTACACCTCTTCCTTCGGCCCTGTCATCGCCTCCCATGAATTCAACTGCCACTGCTACGCCAATGATACCCAGCTCTTCCTCTCATCACCACCTGGAGCATTAAACATTTCTGCGCGCACCACTGCCTGCCGGTTGGACATCTCTGCATGGATGTCTGATCACCGCTTACAAATCAACCTCTCCAAAACAGAGATCCTTCACCTCCCAGCTGTCCTGTCTTCCTGTTAAGAACTCTGGACAAGCTGGACAACTCACTCATTTTACCTACCTCCTTGGCTAAGAGTGTAGAAGTGATGATTGGTTTTTCTCAGCACATTGAAGCCACAACCCGGACCTGCAGATACATCCTGCATAACATCTGCAGGATCTATCCTTACCTCACAACAGACTCTGAGCAACCACTTGTCCAGGCCATGGTGATATCCCGCCTGGACTAGTGCAACTCTCTCCTGTCTGGCCTTCCTGCTACTGCCATCAAACCTCTACAGCTGATATGGAATGCTGCTGCCCAAGTTGTTTTTGACTTGCTGGAGTGTTCCCATGTATCTCCTGTACTTGTTTCTCTGCACTGGCTTCCCATAGCTGCCCAGACCAAATTGAAGACTCTGGTTATAGCCTACAAAAGCATCAGTGGAACTGCTCCCAGCTATCTACAAGACTTGATCATCCACCACACCCCAGCCAGACCCCTCTTCCCACATGGTGGTCCCACACTGTCATGGATGAGGGCGGGAGGCCGAGGAGTTGCTGTGGACCCAATTGCGGGTTTGTTTATTATGGGAACAAACAAGGGACAAGCAAGGATTGCAGTCAGGGATAGGCGTGGGTCGTTCAAGGTGCAGACATTGTTCTTGGGACGAGATGGGAATCCAAGTTGATCAGGCAAAGCAGGAGATCTGTAACTGGGAAGGCACCAAAAAGGGAACGAGGGACAAAGGACAAAGAGGGACTGGAGGGACTGGAAGGACAGGGAGGTAAGTGGGGATCTTTCACTATCGCAGGAGAAGTGGGTTGACTGAATGAGGTTCCATAACCAGGTGAGTCAACATGGCATCTTTTATACCCTGCTGCTCTGATTCAGGGCAGGTGTGGTCATTTGGCTTGAGAGCATGGGCATGACACACCCACAAAAGTTCCAAAACCAAAAGCACAAAGGTTTTCAGTTCTGGCTCTAATGTGGTGGAATGATGTCCCCCTCTCACTCAGAACTGCTGAATCCCTGTCCACATTTAAAAAGGGTCTTAAAAACTCACCTCTTCCAGATTCACTTAAGTTCATGCTCAAGGTTACAGAGATCATAATTGTTGAACAACGGATAAACCTTCATGCAACTACTCCTGTTATATAAATGTTTATAAATCTTAAAAAAAGAAAAAATTACTATAAAGGTGATCAGAAATCGTCAATATTTGGATAAAGTTTTATACAGGTAGTGGCGCGGTGGCGCGGATCACAGTCCTGCTCTCCGGTGGGTCTGGGGTTCGAGTCCCGCTTGGGGTGCCTTGCGACAGACTGGCGTCCCATCCTGGGTGTGTCCCCTCCCCCTCCGGCCTTACGCCCTGTGTTACTGGGTAGGCTCCGGTTCCCCGTGACCCTGTATGGGACAAGCGGTTCTGAAAATGTGTGTGTGTGTGTGTGTGTATACAGGTAGTCATGTGATGTACATTGGTTCATATGTTGGAAAGTAACTAACTGCACTTTAGAATCATGTGTCTGCATCTAAGTCTCTCTTCATGCTAATGTAATGCACACATTGTATTTTCTATGAGATGTGCAGTACGTTGCTTTGGAGAAAAACATCTGCTAAATGCATGCATGCACACACACACACACACACACACACACACACACAGACACTGGCTGAAGCCGCTTGTCCCGAGCAGAGTTGCAGCGAGCCGGAGCCTAACCCAGTAACACAGGGCATAAGGCTGGAGAGGGAGGGGACACACCCAGGACGGGATCTGCTAAATAAATTAATGTAAATGTAACAAGTTGTTCAGTAGCATGAAAATGATTTTAGTGACAAAGACAGTGGTTTACACTAGTTCTCTTTAGCTTATAAACACTGACAGTAAATTGTGAGCAGAAAAAAAATCACATTTTTCCCTTATTAACTCCAATTTAAAAATCAAATAAAATATTTGATTTAATAAAAAATAAAAGAAAATAAAATAAAAAAGTAACTTTTCATTTAGTTACGGATAGAGAGGAGGAGGTGAAAGCTTGGTCTGAAAGGTGTAAGTAAGTGCTGTATACAGCAGTACAGATCAGTGCTCATGGTTGTGGTGTGAGTATATCTTTCCAGTGAAACAGGATGCTGTGTGAGCAAGTGTGAACATGTGAGATTTGTGAGTCGTCTGAATTTAAGAGAAACAAATCAACATGAGCGTTCTGTGCCCAGGGTGAGTGCGAGACGTCGGCCCTGCGGAAATGCAATCCACTGGAATCTTACACCTCAACTCAAGTGATGCTCATACTTTCCAGCTGCGCTCTTCTGACATGTACAAGCACAGAAGTGTAGGAGTATGAATCACACCTGTCAGCTTGTATGAATATGTTCCTTCCTCATCTGCACACAGCAATGAGTCCAATACTGACATCATTGCTCCATCGGAATGCTGCGAGGCATCTCCCTTTCCCGGGACATTGTTCACTGACTTTACTGTCCATATTCCTCTTCCTCCCTGTACCCTGAAAGTGACTGATGTTCCTGGGAGGGAGGGAACTGTTCTGCTGTGTGTTGTGTGCTTGTGTTTGATGGAAAATGCTGCATCTCCAAGATTTCTGGTCTCCTGGACATTGTGGGACTGGAACTGGCACATCAAAACCAAAAAAGCGTAATATGTGCAAAAAAGTGCTTGTGAGCAAAATACTGTAGTTACCCCCTCACTCACAGCAGCAATACAGTCAGTGGGTGACATATTGACACTGTACAAACTAAAGTGAGATGTAGGAGAAATGTGCCCCCCCCCCCCCCCCCCCCCCCCACATGTGGACTGGTGACACATGCAAAGAACTCAGAGGAGCAGGGAGCAAGTGCGAGTGTGTGAGAGAGCAAGAAGAGCAAGCGAGGGAGGGGATTGCAGGAATGACATGGCCCTTCCCGCTCCCCCAGCAAGCTGTAGCCCGCGTGCCGTAGAGAGAAAGGGAGGAGAAGGTAGCGTGTCGAACCACATGCCGGGCAGAGCTAAGCAGAGGAGGAGCAGCCAAGGAGCTTAGAACTTCTCTAAGTGTCACCTTTTCTGCCAAGCAGGACTCCCCTCCCCACCTGCCTCTCTCACCTGGGCAGCCCCCCTGAGGAGCTGCTTCCCGCTGAACTCCAGCAAGCATCACTTCTGGGAACAGCTGGAACACTTTCCTCCATCTCCTGGGTGTCTCAGTCAAGCCACATCGGGACCATATCGGGACCACAAAGTTCCTGCTTTCCAGTGAACCTCGGTGAGCTACTTTTCTCTTCTCTTCCTTTTTCCCCGCTCTGGACTCCGTTTTCTGCTCAAGCCTCCTGTCTCTCTCCACCCTTTTCTTCCCACACTATAAGGTCAAATTGCCCCTCGTTCTCCATGGAAATATTTGCTTAGGGTTAGGGTTAGGGTGAGGGTTAGGGTTTGTAAGACAGTCTCAAGGGTAAGAGTGACTGATTCTGTTGGCGTGTGATTTCTCATGGAGCCCAGTCCTCAGGGGATTCCTTTCAGCTATGAAAGTAAATAGATTACAGTAGTATTACTACCAGCTCTGGGTGCCAGGATTGCTGCATTATTCCCGAACTGCTTTCCTCCTCCCAAACCGCTCTCCGTTTCCTGCTTGCCTTCATGACTCGCTTTGCAGCCCCCCTGAAATGTTTTCGAACCCGAGGTGGTGACGCCCTGTCCCAGCGGCTGTCTGATACGGTGATTGACTGCGATGTTCTGATTGCCATAACTCTGGGATGCACATGAAAACTTCCCAAAAACACTGCCTGCACAGCTGCCAGGCTGGAGCATAGGACACCGAGCATTTTTTGATCCCAAACCCCCCCCAGTGCAAATGTGTTGTCTCCTAAAACCTACTGCTTCCAACAGGCATGTTTCAGCACGCTGGATCTGAGCGGCTCAGAACTGGCACAATGGCCTGTGCACATACCTTGCTGGCTGTGTCAGGGAGTGGATTTGAACGGGGAACGGTGCACAGTGATGAGCTACTAACAGCGATTTACCCATTTACAGTGTGCACACTGGAGCGACTCAGGATATGTACCTTGCTCAACGGAACTACAGCAGGAGGTGGTATTTGAACCTGGGTCCTTTGAGTGCAAGGAGCAGCTCTAACCACTACGCCCCCTGAATATCCTGGTCAGCAGTTCCACACAAGGCTGCCACAAATGCTGCCTTGCAAAGTGACATGAGTTCTGTAGGCTAACATCAAGTACATTAGTGCATTACTGCTGCCCTAACCCTAACTTCCAATCCTAACCATAACCATAACCCTAACCTTAACCCTTAACTCCTAATCCTAACCTTAACCAGTAATCCCTAACCCCTGAAGGCAGCAAACTGACAAGGAGAAGAACAAATTTAGAGATCAAAGTGGTTTGTTCTTTCCACATCCAGAGAGATTTTTATTTTTGAGAAGTGCTCTTGTTTATATTACATGAGTATTTTTTCCCTCATGCCAGATTTAGGGAAGATTTGCAGCACTTCCCCAAGACATCTTACACACATGTTTCTCATCATGTTTCTTCAGTGTCACAACTTCTGCACATGTGGCTTTGGCATATGTTGGTCTTAGACCTTCTGCCTGAGAAGGTGGGGAGCACAGGCATGGTAACTGCCCAACCGGAGGAAGGGTGAAACAGGACAAATGTGCCCAGAGCTGCAATGTCCAAAATTATAGTTTAATTTTTTTTTATTGGACTCCGAAAGATCACCGTGAAACTGATATAAAAAGCATGTTCCAATTTGAGCGTACCATCTTAAGCTAATTATTGGAAAGTGATCATTTTATTTTTTGACAATGTATCCCGTATGATAATACAGAGTTTGTTTTTCAGGAACAAACATACAACACATTGTTTTTTGACCAAAACAAAACACATAAATGTACAAAAGTGTGTATTTGCCATCTCAGGATAAGTACTGGTAAATAATAATTCTGTTTATTTAAAGTCCATGTCATATGACATTATACTGGATATTATACTGTACATTAGGTACAGCAGTCAAAATGTCATTCGTTCAGTGAGATTCACATGACATTATTCTATTGTATTGACTTTAATCCCAAGGTCTCCCTTCTCGTTACCTTACAAATGGGAACTGAAACAGCTGTGCTGTAAATCAGAGAAAATAACCCCCCTGACTATAATAAACCTGGCAATTGACTCATATCCTGAATTCCAGTGCTCTTAATTCTCTAATTTCCCTGCTAGGGCAGGGGAGTACACATTTATTATAGTGCAAGGAGGTGTGTCTTATGTGTTGTAACAAGCAGGGAGCAATAAAGGAACTCGTCTGCCATTCTTCTCTATATCCTAGGGATGGCCAAGAATGAAGTTGCTTTCAACACCACCAGTAACCCCCTGTTCAACTTCTCTGCTGCTTCCTCACTGACCACAATCTTCAATGTGACATCCACCTCAAAACCAGACCCTTCTGCGAACATTATCAGTAATGCGGTGGGTGCCTTCATCCTCAGCTTGGTGTTTCTTCTGGGTGTCCCCGGGAACACCTTCATCATCTGGAGCATCTTGGCCCGTGCCCGTAAACACTCGGTCACCACCTTTCTCATCCTCAACCTGGCCTTTGCTGATGGCTGCCTGATGGCACTCACAGTCTTCTTTGTGGTTTACCTTGCCAAGCAAAGCTGGGTCTTCGGGAACGCCATGTGCAAGATACTCTTCTACCTGTGCAACACCAACATGTATGCGTCCATCATGCTCATCACGCTCATGAGCTTGCATCGGCTGGTGGCCGTGGTGTGGCCACACCGCCTGCATGCCTTCACTGGCAGGAGGACCATAATGCGCCTGATGCTGGGGCTTTGGGTGCTCGTGCTGCTCATGGCCATCCCTGGCCTCCTGTTCAGAGAGGAGAAGCTAGACACCAGCAATAAGGGAAACCCTCGGAAGGTGTGCGACGCCAAGCACACACAGTCCAAGCAGGCAAGTAACATGGAGCGGGGAGAGGATTTATTATTATTATTATTATTATTATTATAAATAACGTTCCTGATTCACTGCTGCTCTTCTTCTGCTATAGGTGATCTTCCACTACACCTTTGAGACGGTCATGGGATTTGTAGTTCCGTATGCTCTGATTGTTGGCAGCTACTCATGCATTGTGCGTCGGCTCAGACAGACCAAGTTCCACCGGCAGGTCCGCAGTGAGAAACTCATCATGGCAATCGTTGTGACCTTTGGCCTCTTTTGGCTTCCCTACCACATTATCAACATTATGCAGGTGTGTCTTTGTGCCCTGGAGTGTGTGTGCAATTTTCAAGAACTTTACAGAGATTTGTAGGGAAAATACCCCCAGCGCATGTACTGGAACATTTACGTTCACATTTATTCATTTAGATCTGTTCATTTAGCAGACACTTTCCTCCAAAGCAACTTAAAATGAAAGTTATGTAGCATTTAGTCGACACCTTATCATCCAGGGTGACTTATGGTGCTAGGTACTATACCGCAGTAAACTAAAGTATAGCCAGGAGAATGTGTGTTTGGTCAGTGGTCAATATTATAGTGCTGCTTTTGAGTTTATACTCATGTTCATGGTGGAGGAGTTGAGTTGACGCACACTTGCTACCATCACAGCGCCACAGCGTGCTGGAACAAATCTGCAGTGTAGGAATTGCCCCGCCCCTTTGCCCCATGCTGCCCTTGCTCACCCTGATGCTGAGAGCAGCACTGGCTGGTTGGAGGAGGAAACATGGGAACAAGGCGGAGAAGTGCCCACTACTAATTCGTGCCATCTGCAGGAACTCTTCCTTTCCCATCCCAAGGGGCCATGTGGTGTGGGGTCGGTGATACTTACACTGCCATCTGGTGGTGGAAGGTGGAATCACGTTGGAGGTGGAGGGGTTCATCACCCTGCTACTTGTCTAGTGTAAACATCCTCAGGTCTACCATCCTATACCACTTTCACTGTTGAAATGTAACTAATTTAGCCATTCATGCCAAAGTCCCTTGAAGGGCATTTATACAGCTGGGAGATTTCTACTGAAGAAACCATTGTAAGAATCTTGCTGTAGGGCAGTACAGCAAGGGGTGAGAATTCAAACCATCAGCCTTGTGATTGCAAGACTACAGGTCTCAAAACTGAACCAACTGCTGGTGTAGCAGCCTCGATCTTAGATTGTGGCATCGCCCAATAACAAGGAATGACAGTGTATTGTTGGCCACAATTCTGAAGTGGTGTCCTACACACTGCTACACTGATCCCCATTTCTGCTAATGGGATAGAACTGGACTACAACTGGACATATGGGAACATGAAGACCCGAAAAGGTACACAATAAATTATAACATAATGAGCAGTAATGTCAAATAAAAGTATGTATTAGTTATTAATAATATTGGTCCAGGAATCACATTAAGCACCTCCACCATCATCTCTGAGGTCCTGAAGGTCTCTCCTTCAGCTGGTGTGATGCATCGTATGTCATTCTGGAGAAAAGCGTGTGCTAAACAAATAAAGGTGGCATGGTGGCACAGCGAGTACTGCTGCTGTCTCACAGCGCCTGGGTGGTGCAAGAGGATGTAGGCTTGATCCCTGCTCAGTCTGTGTGGAGTTTGCATGTTCTCCTTGTGTCTGCATGGGTTTCCTCCCACAGTCCAAAGACATGCTGTTCAGGTTTCCCCATAGTGTGTGAGTGAGAGAGAGAAGGAGTGTGTTTCACTGATGTATGGATGAGTGACCCTGGTGTAAGTAGTGTATCTAGCAGTGTAAGTCACCTTGGTGAATAAGGTGTGTGGGCTGATAACACTACATAGAGTTCATTGGAAGTTGTTCTGGAGAGAAGTGTGTGCTAAATAAATAAAGGTAGATATCAGCATACATTCTCCCTAATGTAGGAAGAAACCAAGTGCAACAGGGTTGCAGCAGCTGGAATAAAGAAGTTGAAGAACTGAATCTTTTGCCTCCACTCATAACCAGCCTGGGCAGTGAGATGGCAAAAGGGATGCTGGCACTCCAGTTTGACATCCACCTTGTCCTATGGTACACTTCAGCGAGCTAGCAAAAAAGCAGCATGGTTCAGTCAAGTTACAGGGTGAAATGATCTAGGTGGTTGTTCTTTCTTCCACAGGTTGCCTCAGAGCTGTTCCCTCAGGACTCCGCAGTGGAAAATCGGTAGGAGAAAAACACTCTTCTTGTACTGGAGAACACTGTAAAACTGGTGCTCTTCGGTTTGGTCCTCAGTTTAAAGTGTATTCCATGACTGGAGTGGTGTCAACCCAGTGTTTATCATCTTTTTTGCTCTTCCCCAAAACACACAGCTTAAAATCCTGCCGTGTGGTGACATCTGCGCTGGCCTTCATCAGCAGCTGTGCCAATCCCGTGCTGTACACCTTTGCTGGGAAGTCCTACATCCGGCAGAATGGCTTGTCCTTCATGGCGCGGCTGTTCGAGGGCACAGCGCTGGACTACAGGGCCAGAAAGAAGCGGAGGATCAACCAGACAAATGATGGACTTGTCTTGAAGGAAAAGGAGGCTGACTCCTTACCCAGTGACAGCGTGGTGAAGAACAAGGTGTAGCCAGGACTGGGAGCTCTGCTGCCCTCACACGTACATAGTTCTTCATGTCGATGCACTCGATTGCATGGAAACAACATTGCTTGTCTTCAGTGTAAATGAATGGGGCACAATTAAAGACAACAGAAAACATGTAGAGTGTAGCCCCTACTGGACGCAGCGACAACCATATTCAGTATTTGCCATCTTTTGTATGCATATATTTTGTAGACAGGATTTGCATGTATAAATGTATGTACAGTATGTATATCTCACAGCACCTCGGTGGTGCAAGAGGATGTGGGTTCAATCCCCACTGAATCTGTGAGGAGTTTGCATGTTCTCCCTGTGTCTGCGTGGGTTTCCTCCGGGTGCTCTGGTTTCCTCCCACAGTCCAAAGACATGCTGTTCAGGTTCACCCATAGTGTGTGAGTGATGAAGAGAGTGTGTTCCACCAATGTATGGATGAGTGACCCATTGTAAGTAGTGTATCTAGCAGTGCAAGTCACCTTTGTGAATAGGGTGTGGGCTGATAACACTATGCAGTGTTCAATGGAAGTTGCTTTGGAGAAAAGCATCAGCTAAATTAATGAATGTAATGTGTGTCGATTAATGTCACATTTCTTTGAAAAACCAAACACAGGAACTGCACATTTTGTTACGTTGGTATTTTTAAACAGCATTTTTTAAACTGAATTTTGTTAAACAAATTGTTTTCAGTGTATTACATTTTTAAAAAATAAAGTTACATGTAATTTTTTAATATGAGATGTATGTCGCTTTGGAGAAGAATGTCTGCTAAATGAATGACAATAAATCTAAATGCAAACATGAAATAATTTGTGCCTCGTTTTTTCATATATTGCAATGAGAAAAATATATCTATCCATTGTTAATAATCCATTGTCAATGTGGGGCAAAGCCTCGGGTGTGACACACTATTTCACACGTGAAGGTCAATTCAGATTCACCAGCTCACATGAACCACTGTCATGCAGGCAGAGCAAAAGGAGCACCAGACTCAAGTGCGTTGTTCTGAATCCTTTTAATAATCCATGGGGTCAGACAAAAAGAGTAGTCAGGGGCAGGCAAGGGTCGATCGATGAACAAACAGGATCCGAAGGAAAACAGAAAAACTGTAGCCAACAAAGCGAGATCAAGAACCGGGGAAGCAATCATGCAAGGGCCAGGAATCACACTGGGACAAAGCTCTGTGGTGTCTCCCTAGGAGGTTCTGCATGCAATGGCTTCCAGGGCACCCTTTTATGCCGGGTTCCCTTAATTGGCAGCAGGTGTCACTGAGGGACCAACAGATGAGGGTGTGACAGAACCCCCATCCCCATGGGCAGCTCTTGCCGCCCTACAAAGAAAAGGGGGCCGTCCCTGGGGACAAGGGCATGAAGGATGTGCCAAGGCAGTGATTAGATCAGAGTCCAGAATGTCACGAGCACTCACCCAAGACCATTCCTCCACACCGTAGCCCTTCCAGTCCACCAGGTACTGTAGCGCCCCATGCCGTCTTCGGGAGTCCAGCAACGCCTGCATCATGTACACCGGTTCTCCATCTACCTGCAATGGAGGTGGAGGAGCGCTCGTGGCAGATGATTGGTGGAGTGAGGTCCGGCATGGTTTTAGCAGGGACATGTGGAACATGGGGTGTATCCGCAGTCCCGGAGGCAGTTGAAGCTTGTATGTGTAGCCTACCCACTCAATTCTGACTTTTTTATTAGGATTGTCTTACCATACAACTGAAAACCCCTTCGCATGGGAGGTGAACTGGTGATGTCTACAAAAAATACAAATTTGGGATACATTTACCATTGCTTACAAATTTGAGGTGTATGACTTTGACTACGGTTCTGAGAGGCCCAGCTAGCGTATTGTATAGCTATACTGTTATATTGTGAGATTAGACCTCCCATGCGTCACACTTAGCAACCATAGCCCTCATTTCCTTTATCTTTCTAAACACTTTGGTAAAGATGTTCCTGCACTGCCTGCCAAGCTGCCTCGCTGTTCTGGAACCAGGGTGCCAAGGGAACAGGGGAGGTTGGTACCTGAAGACGCACTGAAAAGGGCAGAGGCCTGTGGAGGAAAGGGACAGGGAGTTATGGGCATATTCGGCCCAGGGAAGGAAACAGGTCCACTGGTCTCGGTCTTGTCCACAGTAGCTTCTGAGGAAGCAGCCGTGGTCTTGGTTTAGCCGCTCCACTTGCCTGTTAGCCTGGGGATGGTAACCCAAGGTAAGGCTAACGGAAACTCCAAGTCTCTGCCAGAACGCCTTCCATACCCTGGATACAAACTGAGGGCCTCTATCGGACACAATATTCTCTGGTAACCTGAAGATCCGGAACACGTTCTGGAAGAGGAGCTCAGCCCTGGCCAGGGCAGAGGGGATTCGAGGCAAATGGAGTAGATGACAGGACTTGGAAAACCTGTCCAACACCACCAAGATTACTGTGTTACCATCGGAGGGAGGTAAGTCTGTCAGGAAGTTCACCGATACATGGACCAAGGCCAGGATGGAACCGGAAGGGGCTTCAACAGCCCTGCAGGTTTCTGGTTCAGGGTCCTAGCCTGAGCACAAACCTCACACACCTACACAAACTCCTGCACGTCCTCCCTATGGGAGGGCCAGCAGTATTTCTTCTCAAGCAGGGAGAGAGTCTGTCGACACCCTGGGTGACCAGTAGCTGAGTCGTCATGTACCCAGTGGAGCAGCTGGGGGCGCATCCTGGCAGGGACATATTCCTTGCCTTTGGGGGCGTCAGTTGGACCAAGTTCCTCTGTTTGGGCCATCTGGAGGTCCTGCATGAACTGCCATCACACGGGAGCCACAAAGCAGGTATCGGGCAGGAAGGTCTTGGGCGAGTCTGGGGTCGAGTCCTTGACATACAACTGGGACAACAAGTGTCAGCCTTGGTGTTCATGGAGCCAGGGCAAAATGAGACAGTGAACTGGAACCTAGTAAAGAAAAGAACCCAATGGGCTTGTTGAGGATTGAGACGGCAGGCTGCCCTCAGGTACTCCAGGTTCCGGTGGTCGATAAGGACCAAGAACAGGTGAGTGGCACCCTCTAACCAGTGTCTCCACTCCTCTAAAGCCAGCTTGATGGCTAGCAATTCCCTGTTACCGATGTCATAATTGCACTCAGCAGGTGATAACTTACTCGAAAAGTACGCACACGGGTGGAGCTTCGCTAGGGTTCCCTGTCTCTGCGACGGAACTGCCCCTACACCCACAGTCAAGGCATCTACCTTGACAACAAAAGGCAACGATGGATTGGGGTGCCTAAGGATCGGGGCGGTCATAAAAAGCTGCTTGAGGTTCTGGAATGCCTCAAGGGCTTCTGGCTGCCTTCTAGTGGTGAGGGGAGCAGGAAGGCTACTAAAACTGTAAATGAACCAGGGGTAAAAGTTTGCGAACCCCAAAAACCACTGCAGAGCATTCACGGAGGTCGGACGGGGCCAAACTAGCACCGCATGGACCTTAGCTGGGTCCATTGCTAGCCCTTCTGGACCAAAGATGAAACCTAGGAAAGCCACACATTCCTGATGAAAAAGGCATTTCTCACCCTTAACAAGGAGACCATTGTCTAATAAGTGGCTGAGCACCTGTCTCACGTGTGCCACATGCTCGATCATGGAATGAAAGAACGCCAGGATGTCGTCAAGGTAAATGAGTACACGCTTATTCACCAAATTCCCCAGCACATGATTTACAAAGGCCTGGAAGAGGGAGCATTAGCTATACCGAAAGGGATAACCAGGTATTCATAGTGGCCCAGGGCAGTGCTAAACACCGGCTTCCATTTGTCCCCCTCCCTTATATAGATTAGATTATACACACTGCACAGGTCTAATTTAGTAAAAACCCTTGCTCTGTGGACCTGTTCTAGCATGGCCGTGATTAATGGCAAGGGATGAGGGTATTTTACAGTGATCTCGTTGAGACCTCTGTAGTCAATAGGGGCGCAGGGCACTGTCCTTTTTGCCCACAAAGAAAAGCCTGCTGAGGCTGGTGAGGTAGATGGCCTAATTATGCTTAAGCATAGGGCCTCAGCCACATATTCTTCCATGGCCTTCTACTCTGGTAGGGACAGTAGGTAGACCCGGCCCCTTGGAGGGGAGGTTCCCAGCAGGAGGTCAATGGCGCAATCCCATGGACGGTGTGGAGGTAGGGCAAACGCGTGTGATTTGTTAAAGACCTCTGCTAGATCCGTATATTTCTCTGGCACAGTTAGAGGCTGCAAGAACCCAGGGCTCTCAATCGACGTAGCTCGACAGGGTAGCGACAGAAAAGTGGAGGCGCACTGCTCTCCCCATGAAATCAGCCCTTGTCTGCGAGACTCCTCCATGTCTGTCCACGGCGCATTAAAGTGTAACTTAATGTCACAGCTTTGTGTGGGAATGCCATGTGACCTTGCAAAAGCGATGTCCATGAAGTTACTAGCAGCTCCAGAGTGTCCGAACGCGCGCGTGACTATCTAGTGGGCACCCCCCTCCCAGGACAGAACAATTGGAATGGTGAGCTGTGGGGCTGGAGGGAGTGGGTCACTCACTCAATGGTGTCTACAGGCGGCTCTGGTGGAGCAGCGCTCCACACATGCTGCTGGGAAGTGGCTGGAACCACCGCAGTAGAGGCAAAGACTCTCTCGGAGATGTCACTGTCTTTCAGTGGGGGTCAGGTATCCTCGACTGACCTGCAAGGGCGTTGGGGTTTCCCTCGTAGTGGGCTGGGGGTATTGTAGACGTTCACGGGCCAGGTTGTCTAGTGTGATAACCTGCTATATGAATTGGTTCAGAATCCGTTATTTCCCTCAGGAGGCAAGCTGAAGAGTCACTGATCGAGGAAAGATGACCTTTGGTGGCGATCTGGGGTCTGGCAGTGAAGCTTGCGTCATCTCAGCTCTTGCATCTGATTCTGGATGCAATGAACATTGGAGTTTCTGCAGAGCACTTTTTAGGTGTTTGATCACTGCTGGGTCCATGCTTAAGGCAGAATCTTCTGTCACACAGAACCGAGGACGTGGGGATGGCTGGACCCAAGTACAGGATTGTTTGTCAGAAACCGAGTGGTCAGGAGTTCTCGTTGTTGGGAACAGGCGAAGAGTCGGTCAATTGGCGGTCAGAGTGGGAGCGAAGATCTGTGGATGTAGTCAGGAGATGAGAGGAATGGTCAGAAGCCGGGGAACAAAGAATAGATACTGGGAACAAAGGAGATCGGGACACGAGTGCTAATGAGGACGGTTGTCTCATTGAGATTCCCTGAGTGTGAGGGAGCTGAGGAGGGTCTTTTAAAGCCGGGTGTTCTGATTGTCATCAGGTGCTTGATCCTCTTCAGGAGCTGTCGATTGCAGTGTAGGCATGGACATGACAGTAAAGGTCTTCCAAAGAACAACATAGCTGGCGTTCAATTTGTTGTAGCATGTGTGACATTACGGTACGCAAACAAAATCCTATGCAACTTATGGGTTAATATGATCTTGTCACCCATCATGGTGTGCAGCGCATTCTTCAGACTTTTTAAAAATCTCTCCACTAATCCGTGTGTAGTGGGATGGTATGGGGCAGAGGTCACGTGCTTGATCCCAGTGTTCTTTAGGAAAATCTGGAACTCCTCAGATACAAACTTGGGCCCATTGTCACTCACCAGATGTTCTGGAACACCAGTCCTCACCAAAAGTTCTTTCAGCACTGTCATAGTTTGGGCAGTGGTTGTGGAAGACATGCTCAACACTTCTGGCCACTTTGAACACGCATTGACAACCATCAGAAATGTAGTGCCCATGAAAGGTCCAGCAAAGTCAACATGAATCTTTTGCCATGGCACAGGAGGCCATTCCCAAAGGTGCAATGGTACAGGTTTTGGCATATTTTAGTCTTGCTGGCATCCTGGGCAATACATTGCAAGCTATTGATTTGCTGATCAATTCCTGGCCACCACACAAAACTTCTAGCAAGTGACTTCATCTTCACCACTCCTAGATGACCAGCATGAAGCTCTTCCAAGACTCAAGCTCGCAACTTCGGAGGTATAATGACCCTTAAACCCACGAGGCAACCTTCGTCTAGCATCAGTTCATCTCGATGCTGATAGCTGTGGAAACTGGATCTTTTGTTCTACATTCCAGCCAGTTTGAGTAGCTGTGTACACTCGGGACAACACTGGATCTCTCTTGGTTTCTCTCTGAATCATTTCAGTTGTAACACGGGAACTCTCGGTCTGAGCAAGAGTAAAAACATCCAGGGGAGTGTTTCCTTTTGCAGGATTTGTATCATCACCGTCTAATGGTAGACGTGATAGTCCATCAGCATTTGCATGACTGTGTGCTCTTTTGAACTCAATCTGGTATCTATGTCCTCCCAAAAACAACGCCTAGCACTGCATTCATGCTGCAGCTGTCAGTGAAATGCCTTTCCGTGGATTCAAAATGGAAACCAATGGTTGTTGGTCAGAAACCAAAGTAAATTCGTTTCCATACAGATACTGATGGAATCGTTTCACACCCCACACTAGACTCAAAGCCTCTCTATCAATCTGTGTATAATTTTTCTCTGCAGGGTTGAGAGAATGTGATGCAAAAGCTATAGGGTGTTCAGTTCCATCACTCATGACATGCAATAACACCACTCCAATACTGTACGGCGAAGCATCACAGGCTATCTTGATGAGTTTACGTGGATCAAAATGGGTCAACACCGTTTCTGATACTACTGGTTTCTTCGCTTCCTGAAACGCTCGTTGACACTGTTTTGTCCACATCCATTTTTGTCCTACTCACAGCAGTGCATTCAGGGGATGGAGAAAAGTGGCGAGGTTTGCCAAAAACCGGTTATAATAATTAAAAAATCCAAGGAACAACCTCAACAGTGTGGGGACTCTGCAACAGCCCTTGTCTTGTCATGACACTTCTGCAGGCTATTTGCATCAATCTTGTGTCCACAATATATAATAGTACTCCTGAAAAGCTCACACTTATCATGCCTTGCATGCAGTCCATAATTTCTTAGTCTCTGCAGGACATGTGTCAAGTTCTCCAAATGACTGTTGTCATCCTCTCCAGTGACTATAATGTCATCAAGGTAGCACTGGGACCCAGGACATCCTTGAAGTACCTGCTCCATTGCTCTTTGCCATAATGCTGGTGCTGAGGCAATGCGAAAAACCAGCGTATTATATCAATAGAAACCTTTGTGAGTGTTAATGTGTAAATGAAGGAGGACACTTTTGAGTCCTCCATTTTCATCTGCAAATATGCTTCTGCCACATCTATTTTACTGAAAAACTGTCCTCCTAAAAATGAAGCAAAGACAATGTGTTCTGGTAGACCAAACAGCCAAAATGCCTGATGGAACAGGACCTCGGCTATCTCTAAGGCGGTTGGCAACTTGGAGAGCAGGATCAGATGGCAAACCTTGGAGAATCGGTCAATCAAAGCGAGTATCGTTATCATACCGTCTGACATAGAGAGGTCCACCAGGAAGTCAACCGCGACATGGGACCAAGGATGGGAGTGTTTAAAGGTTCCAGCAGGCCCGCGGGCTTCAGCGTCGGGGTCCTGGCCTGGGGGCACATGGGACAGGCCTCCACGTATTCTTGAAAGTCATCTGGCATGGATGGCCACCGGAAGCCTCCTTGCAAAAGGGATAGAGTCCACTGGACGCCGGGATGGCCAGAGGCGGGAGAGTCATGTGCCCACTTCAACACAGTGGACCGCATCTCGGTGGGCACATATTCCTTCCAGTTGGGATTCTTCTGGGGAGTGTCTTTGGAGGCCTGGGCCTCCTGCAAGTCATGGAAGGCCTGCCATTGCACGAGTGTGACTAAACAACCCTTGGGGAGGATAGGCTCAGGGTTTTTGGGCGCAGGTTCTGGGTCGTGTACTTGGGACAGGGGGGTCCGCCTTGGTATTCTTGGAGCCCAGCTGGTACAACACCATGAACCGGAACCTGGTGAAAAACAGGGCCAGCGAGACTGGCGGGCATTAAGCCGATGGGCCTTTTCGAGGGATTCTAGATTCCGGTGATCGGTCAGGATCAGGAACGGGTCAACAGCAACCTTGAGCCAGTGCCTCCACTCTTTGAGTGCAAGTTTGATGGCCAGGAGTTCTCGGTTTCTGATGTCGTAGTTTTGCTTGGCCAGTGTCAATTTCCATGAGAAGTATGCATAGGGGTAGTGCTTAGGTGGATTCCCCTGTCTTTGTGAAATAATAGCACTTACCCCCACAAGCGAGGCATCCACCTCGACCACAAATGTCAGGGAGGGGTTGGGGTGTTTGAGCACTGGTGCATAGGTTAACCGGTCCTAGAAAGCACCGTTAGTGGTCTAAGGTAACTGGAGGCCCTTGGTTTCGAAGGCCACGATGGTGTTAAAAACTGCAGATGAACCGGAGGTAGAAGTTTGAAAACCCCAGAAAACGTTGAAGCGCTTTCACCATGGTGGGTCTTGGCCATTCTGTCACAGCATGCACCTTTTGGGGATCCATTGCTACCCCCTCTTGGCTGAGAATGTACCCCAGGAAGGACACGCGGTACTGGTGAAACAGGCATTTCTCACCCTTTACACAGAGTCTGTGGAGGAGCCAGCACAATGTAATGCATAAATTGTACTTTTGCTGAGATGTACGTCGCTTTGGACAAAAGCGTCTGCTAAATGAATAAATGTAAATGTAAATGTACCCTCACCTGATGTATGTGTTCCTCCTGGGTCCTGGAAAAGATTAGGATGTCTTCCAGCTAGACCAGTACACATTGGTTGATGAGGTCCCCAAGTACGTGGTTGACAAAGGCCTGGAAGAATGAGAGAGCATTGGACAGACCAAACGACATTACCCAGTACTCATAATGGCCCAGGGAGGTGCTAAAAGCAGTCTTCCATTTGTCCCCACGGGCAGATACAAATGAGGTTGTATGTGCTCTTCAGATCCAACTTGATAAACACCTTTGCCCCATGGATTCTTTTGAGGGAGGCGCTAATCAAGGGCAAGGGATGTGAGTATCGGACCATGATGGCATAAAGCCCCCAATAATCGATGCAGACCCCCGTCCTCCTTACCTATAAATAAGAACCCAGCGGAGGCTGTTGAAGTGAATGACCTAATGATCCCCGCATCCAAAGCTTCTGTGATGTACTCCTGCATCGCCTTCTGTTCAGGTAGGGACAGGGGGTACACACGGCCCCTAGAGGGAGTGGTCCCAGGCAAGAGGTCGATTGTAAAGTCCCACGTCCTATGAGGGGGAAGCTCGGCTGCCCAGACCTTACTGGAAATCTCCCGAAGATCCTCATACTCACGTGGGATCTCCACCAGGGAAACCCCTGTCACTGCCTACACTGAAGTGGCCCGGCACGGGAAATGCAAACAGGTAGACGTGCACCGGTCTCCTCGGGATACCAGTTCCCCCATACTCCACTGGAACACAGGGTCATGCCGAATAAGAAAAAACACCATGTCTTCTTGGTGGCAGGCCCTGATGTTGACGCAAAGGACCTTGGTACAGGAGTTGATGACATCCGAGCCCAGGGGCTGCCCGTCTAGGGTGCTTACCCGCAACATGACGTCACGCTCCTGGCCTGGAATGTTGTGCACCTGAGTGAATTCGGCATCCATGAAACAACTGGCCACCCTCGAGTCCACCACCACGCGGATGTGCACTTGCTTCCCTGACCAGCCTATGTGTATGGGAACTGTGAGGTGTCTGGGACGAGACAAAGGACTCACCTGGGATCCAGGGCGGGTTCCTCAAGGGGGCCACACAGGGCAGGCGGTGCAGAAGTGGCCCGTGGCGCCCTTGAGGAAAAGCCGTAGTCAACAAAGTGAAATCAAGAACTAGGGAAGCAATCATGTGAGGGATGGGAAGTACACTGGGACAAAGCACTGTGGTGTCTCACTAGGAGGTTCCGCATGGAATGGCTTCCGGGGCGCCCTTTTATGCCAAGTTCCCTCAATTGGCAGCAAGTGTCACTGAGGGACCGGCAGATGAGGGCATGACAACCACGTGTCTTTGCAGTGTGGGAGGAAACCCATGTGAATATAAGGAGAACATGCAAGCTCCACACAAATATGATATATAAACTATACAGTATGCTTGTGTGTGTGTTTACTGAGGATTGATCTCAGTAGTTCTCGTAATGAGTATAAAGCTCACAGCTGAGGACATTGCACTAAGACTACTTCTATTTCCTGAATCTCTCAAGGTTCTCTATGGGAATTTCCCTTGTGCAGCTTCTCACATCTTTACGCAACATCAGTAAGGCTGGGTCTCATCTCATAACCGAAGAGTAGCACTAAAAAATCAGGTTCTGCTGTGAACATTTCAGATGTAGACCAAATGCAGCACTGAGGGCTCAAAAACCTCTTTGCCCACATCAACTCATGGTATCTCTCCCACAGCATGTCTCCACCTCTCTTGGGATCCAGTGTGCTCTGTGTGATGTGAATAATGCAGTAAGAATGGCCTTCCAGCCACACTAATAGAAGAAAATGTTCTGAGGAAAACACAGAAGGATGATCCAAACAGCCTATAATGTTATGAGCAGCGAGAAACCAAACAGCTCACTTTGTTTGGCTCTGCTGCAGGTAGACAAACAACTAACATTCAGTGCCTTGGCTTTACGCAAGCTCTCCAAGGCCTTAACTGTTGGGATCTGACAGTTGTTTTACTATGGTAAAATGCTGCCTGTTAGTAGTGAGTAGACATTTCGGAAAGGGCCCATTTGCAGAACAAGGACATATCACAGTGGGGTGAAAATGTCCAAGTCTTGGCAGTGTGATGCTCATGGCTTTTGTAACCTGTTGAGCCTGATTTTATTTCTTACACTCCATGTCTTCATTTACTCTGGGTGTTACTGATTTACTGTTTACTCAGTGCCATTAACACTGTGCTCTGGACATAGTCTTCCTCCATTCTTTCACCACCGCATCCCACAGCATGTCTCAATGCAGTGCTTTTTCAGTTCCTTGTGTTCTCGCAACGCTTTCAAAACCTGGTGTTTGACAAAAGAAACAGGCACACTTACAACACCGGACCTCAAATGCAAGGAAATATTTTATTTACGTAAAAGGAAACTTGCTGCCAAACAAAAAAGTCCATGTGTGGGGTTTTGCTTGAAGAAGAGTGTCCCTTTAGTCCAGTGGGACCAGTGCAATAACAGTGCTGCTCCAAGGTGTGTGAACCCTGCACGGATGGTCATCATTCTTGTATAAAATGTTAAAATAAGCTTATAAAATGTGAATGTTAAAGTGAATAAATGACCATGATTTACACACTTGGCTCTACTTACCTACTTGGTTTAACCAGTGTAATCTGGGGTTCACTTTTTTGCACCTGCACTACTTCCATGTTTCTACTAAACACACATGATTTCCTCTAAAGCAACATATGAAATTGGTCATTCTACACCTATTGTGTCTCATGAAAAAGACACTTTTATGGTAAAACTGTGGGACACAAGTGGTTTGCACACTTTCAAGCAGCCCTATAATAGAGCTACGGAGTCATATGTGGTATGATAAAAACAGACTTGTGATAGAAGCAAAACCAATTTCCTTCTCAGACAGAAGAGATCATAAGTCCATCTGACACTTCTAGTTTGTCCCCAGAAAATGTTTAATAGTCCTCTGAGCAAGGACATACATGGGTAACTACACAGTTTTTTTTAGAAGAACATGCTAATATGTGCAGTGTGCTACTTGTGTTGTTTTTGGAGCTCTGCTCCATGTGGCCATAGCGTTTAGGAAATGCTGAGGTCTTCCTGTAACCCCTGTGAGCTGTGGCCTGCAAGTGCAAGCTGCTGTTTTGTTGACCAACCCCTGTCCTGCTTCCGCTTGAGCAGGTTTTGGGGAAGTGATCGGCTTGGACAGCAGGGGACAGGCTCTCACTCTCTCACAGGTCATTGTAGCAACGAAGCAGTCGGTGAAAACCTTGCATGGGCTACTGTCTCCTCTCCAACCAGGTCCTTGCAGCAAACTGAAAAGAACCCAAGTGAGAGTGGTGAGTGACTCTATCACACTTTGACAGCACAGCATAGCACATCTTCGCACATTGACATGACGGCATGTAGTGCTTAAGAACAGACTGTGACCTGGAGAGTAAGGTATTGAACATGTGTTACTTCCAAAGTGCATACCTGCATAAATAAATTAATATAAAAGGTGCTCTGAATTAAGGTGTTACCAAAGCATAATAATAATAATAATAGACTATCTTCAGTGAAAAACATAAATATAGTCATTATGAGAGGAGATAAAGTAACCACTTTGGTTTTCTTCACAAAGAGCAATATACTGGGTCCTTCTATATTGTATTTTCTTCAGTTGTCTATTTCCCATCGTCTTTTGAAGACAAAATGTCACCTGCTCTTCCAAAGCCAGAGCCTATCTCAGAAGTACTGGGTGGAAGGCTAAGGGAGGTACATACAAATAAATTTGCAGTGTCACATAAGTCAGTATGATAAATGCAAATTTACATACTTTGTACTAGATAGTAAGAACTAAAATAGATTTATTCATTTAGTAGCTGTTTTTCTCCAACGTGATATACTGTGACAAACTAATAAGTATAACTGTACTTGTTATACTTAAGTTTAATGTCACAGATAATTCCCCTGCACATGAACATACATTGTCTCCTTCTCACATTTTTTAATTTTGGGGTTTCACTGTGTTTGTGTTATAAAAATGTTTTCAAAGGTCTACTAGATTTTTTTTTTTTTAACTTTTTAGACATGTATTAAGTGTTGTGGAAGAGAGATGATGAAAATCTGAAGTTTGTCCTGACTGGTATTAGTAGATATCATTTTTGGCACCTGTGTTACAACTTAAATAAATTTTATTATAACATTTGGCTTAATAAAGGGAAAATTAATTCTGCTAAATAAATGTAAATGTGAATGTAAATTGTGTATCGCTGTTATGTACCACTCATAAAGTCTACACAGACATACGATACTCAATAGCTATGTCTTAGAATAGAATAGAATAGAATAGAATAGAATAGAATATACTTTATTGCCCCATTTCTGTGAAATTTATCTTGGACAACCATGACACGGCTAGTGCACAACATTGGACTCACATAAAACAATACATACCATCATACAATAAAATAAGAAGAAATAAAACAATCAAAATATATTAAAAATCTACTGAATACCAATCTAAATTCTCAGTTTTGGAATTCTCTGTTCAATAACTTAACCGCAGATGGCACAAAAGAATTTTTATAATGATTTGATTTGCACATCAGAATCCTAAATCGTCTCCCTGAGGGTAACATGTTAAAATTCTCATGTAAAATATGTATGTCATTAGCAGCAATTTTTTTTTAGCTTGTTTTAAAATATATACCTCGTACAACTCCTTTATGGGTCGTTTCTCTTCCCACCCTATAATTTTTAGGGCAGTATGTACTAGTCGTGCAAGTTTCGATTTTGATTGGACAGTCAAGTTTCAATACCATGCTATAATACCATATCTTATCAAGCTCTCAAAAACAGACTGGTAAAACAGAAACAAAATCTTCTGGTTTACCCCAAATACTTTTAACCTTCACAAAAAATGTAGTTTCTGCTGCAGTCAAGAACACAGACTGTTTATGTGACAAGACCAACATAACAAATTATCTATCTAAACACCTTACTTCAACCTGTAATGCAGAGAAATGAGAACAGGGTAGAGACAGATGAAATCAGTGAAGACAATACAAAAGAAATCGCGCTCTCCAAACAAGCTGACATTGTATCTCGGAGCGCCTGAGCTGCACAATTAAACATGGACTCGAATCTTGCTCCGCCTTGGCAGGGTTTGGCAGGGTTTGTCTGGGTTTCCAGTGCACGTCTCCCTCAACAGGGAGAACACACCTGAGCTGACTGAGGAACCTTTTTCTGTTTCAGGCCTCGACCCCTTACGTTAGTATTCTGCCCACCATCCTTCACAAGCGTCACCAGCCGTCATTTCTTCTCCCATTCCTGTTCTCCACCCAAAACAGCCAACCCTCATATCAGTTGTCAGAATGGCAGACATCAGCAGCGCTCCCATTCCACAAAAGACACCCAATGACCCTGGTGCCCCAGGCTCTGCTCCACCTCCTTATCCACATGGGGAGGTGAACCAGCAGCAGCCTCCATCATACATGTCTCCACCATACCCGGCACATCCGGCTTTGTACCCTCCTTCAGTGTGCTCTGTAGTCCCAGAGCCCCCCCAGCCTGGATTTGTCATAAACATTGCTCCACCGGGAGAAGATGGAATCTCCAAAGCTGAAGAACCCGAGATAAAGATGGACAGTTCAGGTAAACTACACTGAGTTTTACTTAAGTTTTAGGGACTGCTGTAAAGAACCCTGTTTTTGCCTGTGTAGTTTTAGTACCAGAGTTTTACTAGGGTGAAACACATGAATGAGAAATACTGAAAAGATGATTTTGTTTTCCCTCAGTGGTTGGGGTTCTACCGGACAGTGGACCTATAGTGGACACCACGTTTGAAGACAAAACCATACGTCGAGCCTTCATCCGTAAGGTATGTCCGTCTGTCGGTGCTGAGTGCGAGTGTGACCGGTAACCACTCTCCGGTCTGCATTCACATTTATGGTCACCCATCCGTTTCCATGGCCTCACACTTCTACCTCAGCCACAAAACTGGAACTATGCTTGTTGTTATCAAAATGTAAGAGTAATAACATCAAAATGTAACATAGTAGAAAAAACCAGGCATTTATAAACCAAACAAAGCATGAAGTACAATTAATCCCCAAATGACCACTTATTCCACTGTATCATACCTGCAATTTTTTAAAAATAATTTAAAAACAATAAATAATCTAAAAATAATAATGGTCACACATCTTGTCCTACATAAATGTTGTACTGGAAAAAAGTTTAATGAACTATTATTTGTGCTTGCAAATCATGTGAAATGTGGAAATAAGAGGATTTATCTTGTCTTTCACTTGGCCCAGTATTGTTCCACTAGTGTAAACCCACTGTTTTTTTTGCACCAATTAACCAACAAATGTTTTCAGATTTTTTTTTTGTGAAAATGCTGGAAAATACATAAAAAAATAACATATTGGGTCACTGGATTGTCCGGCCCATCTGCTATCTGGTCAGCCATGGACTGGTTAGGTGCGGATGAGCTATGAACTAAACAGCTCAAAGGGAGCCATCAATGAAAAAGAATTAAGATGAAAAATGATTAAATAAAATGTAAAACAAAAATAGGTCATATGGAAAATGGATGGGTACTTCTTGAATCAGAGAGTAAAAAAAAAAAAAAACAATTTTAGGCAGAGTCATTACTGGATAACAAACCATCCTTTAAAACGAGCCGTTTGGACAACGCTGAGGCCATAGCTCCATCAGTCAGAAACGGACCTTGGTGATCCCATTACAAGGGCTGATCAGACCCTTAGTGCCACCATCCCTTCAATCATCTCAGCGTTTAAATCGTGAACCAAATGGTGATCTGTGTGGTTAAGGTCCCTCTGGCCTGTTTCAGGTGTTTACCGTAGTCACAGTGCAGTTGCTTATCACCTTCAGCGTGGTATGCATCTTCACCTTCTCGGAAGTGGTGCAGAAAGCAGTGCAAAGAAACATCTGGATCTACTTGAGCTCCTACATCATATTTGTGGTGGTGGCCCTCTGCCTGACCTTCAGCAGCTCCTTCAGCAGGAAGCATCCCTGGAACTTTGTGGCACTGGTAGGTGAAAAACTGCCACTTGCGACACTGTGAAGGAGTGGCCTTAGCAGTTGCCCATCTGAGGTTGTAATCAGTAATTTTGGACTCACAGGGGACACACAGCCAGCTGTTTACTTTTCTTTAGGCCTGCAGTATTTCACATCAACCTCACAGTTAACAGGTGCACCAGCTCCTCAATTTACCAACAGTTAGGATCAGAACCATCAGTTTGTAAGTTGCTCTGTGAATTGTTGACACACTCATAACATAAACATGTAGGAGAGCTGGTAGGGTAGCGGTTAGAGCTACTGCTTTTGGACTTAAAAGTCACAAGTTCAATCCCCACCTTTAGCTGTAGTACCCTTGAGCAAGGTACTTACCCTCAATTGCTCCAGTAAGATTGCCCAGCTGGGTGAATAACTGGAAGTACCTTAACATTGCATCACTTTGGAGAAAAGTATCAGCTAAATGTAGAATACCACACAGGAGGTATAAACACTTTGGAAGGAGTTGAATGAAAACAGCCCCATACACTGCTGTGTGCAAGTTTTACTGCCATATAACAGCTGAGCACACAAATGCAGGCCATTTTTCCTGCACAACCCACAAAAATTCAGAACCGAAAACATGGAAGATTCAGTTAAATATAGGATGAAATGTTCTCAGACTCTAAAATTGTAAGTGGAATGTCAGTAACATGAAGAGTCAATGTATAACCACACAGCAACAACTAAATTATTTCATGGTATCATTAATCCTGTGGGATACAAATGTTTTTCTTTAGTCACTGTTACTTACAGAAACAGAAGCTGCAATCACTATTTTGATTACACTATCATTATTTATTATAACACTATATGGATTTCAGTAAAAAATGCCTGTCATTTGTGCAAAACTACATCACTGCAAAGTAATTAGACAAAACACTGCTTTTCCCTGCACTGATAACATCTTGTTCATGAATGTGTGTGTATGTCTCGGTGCATGCAGGGGGTGGTAACGCTCAGCCTGTCCTACATGGTAGGCACAGTGGCCTCCTTCCACAGCACAACGGCTGTGGCCATCGCCATGGGTGCTACACTTATCATCTCCTTCACTATCGTCATCTTCTCAGCCCAGGTGAATTTGCCAGACCTCTTCCGTCACTCTTAAAAGCCTCCTTTGTATGAACTTACCTAAACTTCTGTTCCGTGATGCCACAGACTCGTGTGGACTTCACCATATGCAATGGAATTCTGCTTGTGCTGGCAGTGGACCTGCTGATGTTCGGCTTCTTCTCCATCTTCTTCCACTCCACTGTGCTCCAGATTGTCTATGGATGTCTAGGAGCGTTGCTGTATGCAATGGTGAGCTACTCCTGCCTTTTTTTTAGCCAATACTCTGTTTAACTAATCTCCTGATTTAATTTAGGATTTCCTTAATATGTTATCAACATGAACCCTGTCGTGGGCTACTTTGTCATCCAAAGTGTAAAAACTGCACCCTGTGCTTCTGGGATACCTCTGGACCAGCACAAACCAACTTTAAGATTGACGCACATCAATTCGATAGTGAATTAATGAATGTGACCTTCCTTGAGAAAAATGAAGCACAAAAATGTAATGCTGCTACAAGGAGCCAAATTCCCTTTTTTCCTTTGAACAGTGTTTTTTCAGTCTCTATGTCTCCTTAAAGCTCCTTCCCTCTTCATTGTTAGTTCCTGGCCGTGGACTGCCAGCTGGTCATGGGCAGAGAGAAGTACTGTATCAGCCCAGAAGAATATGTCTTCGCTGCACTGATCCTCTACCTTGACATCATCATGATCTTCCTCTACCTGCTGATCCTACTGGGAGGAAGCTCAAATAATTAACCACATGTGCGTACACACATATGCACAAGTTCATACTCAGACCCAATCAAATGGAACATCTTTAATGATGAACAACTGCAAATGAACCATTTCCTTGCTATACTGCTTGAACGAGATCCACTCGCTGTATCTTACGCAATGGTGGTTAGAGCGACTGCCTTTGGACCCAAAGGTTGCAGGTTCGAGCCTCACCTCCAGCTGTAGTACCCTTGAGCAAGGTACTTACCCTGAATTGCTCCAGTAAAATTACCCAGCTGTATAAATGGGTAAATAATTGTAACCTTAACATTGTAAGTCGCTCTGGAGAAAAGCATCAGCTAAATGAATAAATGCAAATATATATAAGTGAAAAAAGTTTAACAAAAGAGCTTTATTTTATAACCATAAAACAAGCAACAACATGAAGGACATAAAATGTGCTCAAAAATCAGCAAGGAAATTTTATCAAATTGCTGTGAACATTTTATCCCTACATAAAAAAACAGTACAAAAGGCAAAAGCAACACCAGTTGTGCAATGTTGTCACCTGCTTTGTGATGACAACCCCTTCCTGTCCTCTTGCCAATCCTCTACCACAAGGAGGAGTAGTTGAACTGCACCTTCAGGAGATATCTCATGTGTATCTGGGATGGGTCGTAAACAATGAACTCATTGTAAAGGAGAGTATAGCCACCACTCTGGCCAACCCCTGTCTTCATGCAGGGGCCCAACGGCACTGTGGCGCCGTCCCTGTGGAAGTGCCAAAGTCACTGTTGGGTTTCTTGTCACAATATGCAGTTTACCTCAAAACTTAAGACTTACAAAAACAAAACAACACTGAAAACACAGCCAAACACACCAACATCCTCAGCTCTTCACACTTAAAACAGGAAGTTTCAATGAGTATTTGAACAAGCCAGACATGTAGTTAAGCTTTCCGATACTCAAATAGCAAACCCAGTAAAGGACCAGCAGTATCTCCCTGGTATGGTGTATCTGTCCAGCATACCAAGCTGCACTAAAGCGCATCACTTTTACATTAACTGGTTCTTCATTTCAGTTATGTTATGCTTTTTAATAAAGTATTTAAGTATTAATGATCTACAGCTCTAATTATTCAACTTTTCATTCTCATCAACCCCTTATTCAGCTAGACCTAGAGAGACAGATCCCAGAAAAAGAGCTGTCCACAGCCCTGGAGACACAGAAATATACACCACACTAAGCACAAAAATCACAGCACACACAAACAGCATATGGGAGGAAAATGCAATAACTGTGAGAAGCCAATATTAACATGCAAAATACACAAGCGGATTCAAATGGGCTTGGTTCAGATCCACAGCCCTCAGGCTGCCGGAACACAAACACTTACTCCTGCTCTCCTAGTAGCTTCACTGTGACAGCTTTTTGCTAGAAAAGTTTTGCACTGTAAATATGGTCATGTGTGCTACAGACTTACAGTACAACAGCATTTCTGGGGTCAGGGGCAGTCTGCCCAAGACCCTTGGTGCTATGCTTCCCCACAGGCAATTTGGACGCTTCGTAGTCTGCCGTCAACAGCTCGTTACAGTCTCCCAGGGCAACCTGTCAACAACAAAAGATGCAAAAATTTTTACACAAAAGCTGTATAATTGTAACAAGCTCGAAATATTCCCCCAACAGCTGTTCAACAAAAATAAAGACCTCAACCCTGTAACAAGAACTGTCTATTTTCAACTCCAAAAGTAGGTACAGAATTGAATTAACATTTATTTTTTTATTATTATTATTTTTTTTTTTTCAAAGCAACTATACAATGTTAATGTATTGACAGTTATTCACTCAATTATTCAGCTCGGTATTTTTACTAGAGCAATTCAGGGTATGTACAGTACCTTTTTCAAGGGTACTACAACAGGAGATTGGATTTGAACCTATGTCCAGCTCTAAACTCAAGACACATGCTGTCCCCATATAATTAAAATACAAATACATCATGTAATTTTTGGTTTACAAAAAATGGTTTTTTAATCTATAGCAGTTACCTTTGTGTTTAAACTGCAAAGGTCACAGAAATTTAGACAAAAGAAAGCCAATACCACAAAAGAACAAACTACACATAATACACACCTCACACAGCAAGAGGAGTCCTGTGTTGTTCTTCTGACTGGCGTAGCAGTAGTTGGCACTTTTTGAGGACATGTCAGCAAAATAGATGCCCTTTCCAAACTGGAATGAACAAAAAGGCAGCTCAGTACATGGGGATTGTTACAGGGCGGGTTACACAACTAAAGTACTTAAATACACTGCACAGATACTAGCAGCTCCACCTGATATCACTCCCCTCACCATATATCCAGTGATGGGGGCCTCTGGAGGGGCGACTCTGAGACCCTGGCTGAGGATGCCCACCCAGTTGGAAAGGCGAGAACCATGCCACAGCAGCATCCTGCAAAGGTTAGCATGGAGGACACATGGTGACTACACATACTCACACACAGACACACAAACAAAGTAGCATTCTGTAGGAAGAAGAGAGAGTGAGGGATACACAGTCTGTGCGTAATTAAAGCGGGACACATATTATACACACAGTTCATGGCATGTATTTGCTATGAACCTGTTGTGAAGTTGTGTGCTGAACCTCTCCTTCTCTCCCTCTCGCTCCACTGTGAAGATGTCCAGCACGGTCATGGTGTAGTCTTTGTGGGTAGGAGCGTGGGTGGAGTGGAGGTACTGCTCTATCACCTGCACGGAAGGAGAAATGGAGGACAGAAGGGACTGACATAAAACAGATGAAAACACAGATGCATGCGAGTACGGACAGAGATGTAACACACGGACCTTGTACTCGTGACTGTTACGTGGCAGGGGTTCGAGCATACAGCGCAGGGACTTGTACTGTCGGTCCAGAGGGTGCTCCAAGCTCTCAACACTAGACTGGACCATCTTCACTGCTATCTGTATGTCACTGAGAGCCTGGCAGAAAACAGAGTGAAAGGCACTCACATCCACAAATATGGTGAGACCCAGTTATCGCAGTTTTAAATATGACTGCAGTAAAGAAATAAAAAAAAAAACCAACACACACACAGCTGCTTCCCAGCCTGAGTCTCTTACCTCCAGCAATGCAATCTTCTCCTTCAGCTCCTGCTCTGTCTGAATGAGTGGGGGGGTCCGCAACCTGCGAGTGAAAGTGCAGAAGACTCCTATATACCCCCAAAACACCACTTAAAACTGCAGTATGCACCTTGACGTTATCAAAGTTCACTGAATACCTGTGAGCATCATCAGTTATTGCATTATGATTTTATTCTAGCATGAGATGTGAGCATTTAGTATAAAGCTGAAAGAACCATATGTGTTCAGTTTTTTTAATTAGAACAATGCCCCATACTCATGTGTTAAAAGCATAGGGTCATGCCCTTCAAAGAAGCAGCTACCACATGCATACACACAAGCACACTCCCTGCAAGTCAGTATTAATCAGCAGACTGTTAATCAAAAGCAATTCAAGAAAAACTGAGGAACAACTCCAAAACACTGCTTATCAAAAAACACACTTAAAATGGTTTCATATATGAAGCAATCCTTCCATTCCACATTGCAGTATAGAACCATTTGAAACACTAAGGCTTTAAAATGTGTTATAATACAAAAAAGCAGTGCAAAAAGCTTATTCTGCTTACAGAGCAATTTAGTTTAGAATGGGTTTGGGGGGAGAGGTCTGGGCCAAATGTCCCGTTCACCTAGGGAAAGTGCATGTGCAATACATCGCCTCTCCTTCTCGGTGTAACAATCGCCGCATGGCCACTGTCTGGCTCACCAGGCAGGAGGTCACTGCAAACGGCCTCTCCTACACTACTGCGTTCGTAGCAACACCTTCTTGTCGGTCCCCCTGTTTTCACAGAGCTTGCTACGTCATGGCATGACCGAGTGTCTGGCGGTATAACTGGATGGGTAAGCCAGACTCGTAAGCCTTGGTTGGCAGCCAGCCTAAGAGAAGGACAACTCTGACTCCAAACCCAGGCAGATGAAGCTCGTTAGCCCTGTCAGGCTATCCATCTAGGAGAACGACACTCAGATATAATACCTACGACCCGGGGACCTTGCTGTCACCGTCTCAGCTTGCTAGGCCATGGCAGATGAACCCAAGGTATAAAGGGAGGGGCCAGTACTATGCACACTGCACTCCACCTAAAAACTCCACTGCGCAAGCTTGAAATGCACACCCATGTCTACGAGCAACATCACCATCAAGAATTCCTTGGTGTCTGTTACACTGACCACCACAAGTGGTCTGCTCTAGCCTCTGACCGTGAGGCCTGGAGACACACCATTCACCAGGCTGTCTCCTCCTTCAAGAACGCATGCAGGGCAGGTCTTGATGACAAAAGGAGATGGAGGAAGAAATGTGACACTGCAGCACCAAACCCAGAACAGACTTTGCCTTGCAGCCTCTGCGGCCGGACCTGCCTGTCCTGCGCTGGCCTCGTTAGCCACCAGCAAGCTTGCAGCAGACATGGGCGCCCCCTTCCTAAATCTTCGTTCGCAAAGCCAAGCCATGAAATAGCCATAAATATTTAATACACCAAACAAAGTTGACTGAGCTTGGGCCTCGGTGTGAAAACTGCTAGCTCCTTTACCCAAAGTCATGAGGGATGCGGGTGTAGAACTGGTTGCAGGCTTCTAAGAGCTCCTTCTTGTTACCCTTCCTCTTCAGACACTCCTCAATCCTTTTCAATGAGGCATACCCTGCCTTGATCTGCTCCACTGTCAGTTTACCTGCAGAAGTAGTAAACACTGTTAAAGACATGCACCAATTTACCCAAAAAGCTGGCACACAGGAATGAAACCCATGGCAGAACAACATGCAGACCCACAGCCAAGAATGCAGAAATGTAGAGCATTCACTGACCCAAAGGTGCTTTCTTGGTGTCAAACTTCATCTCCAGCACACACTCCTCCATGGCTCTGATGTCACAAATGAGATCTAAAAGGGACTGCACCTTACTGTCCAGCTGGCAAGTTTTCTTGGGCAGGGAAGCTTTTGAAGGACCCTGACTCTCTTCCTCCTTTGAGGCAGATGTTTGACAGGTGTGAGGAAACAAGTGCACATTTGATGGACACTCACTAACAGTGGGCTGGTGGCACACTCAAGACAGTAGTAGGAAAAGCTAATACACTGAAGTGGAGCCAATGTTCTGCTGAGCAGTGACACTGTGTGCCTCTCAGTTATTTACATGAATATCATTCACAAAAGATCTGTGGCATGAAAAACTCCAGATATAGAACTACGGGCCTGACATGTCAGTTGCAGGATGTAGAGGTTATGAGATGTATTTATACCTTGCTGCTCGCCATGTAATCCATGAACACCATGTCGTACTTTCCTGCTACTTTTTCAAACTGTGCCCGGCTGTCCCAGTTATTTTTTGTCTTGTCAAAGAACCTTAAAGGCACAAAATGCACCATGAATGACATTTACAAACAAGCTCATACACATCTACACTAAGGTGCACAATGACATATGTACTACATCAAGTAAACATACTTTTTCTTAAACACGTCTTTGGCCTTTTCGAGGTCTCCACCAAAGGACATTAAACTGTGTTGCCCAACTTTTCCAACTGAAATATCAAGAGGAATGAGGAAAGGAGTAAGAGATGGCAGAATACAGAGCATCTCATACTGTCAGCTTGCATATGCCTTCAACAACAAACACTCTTTTCCCTACCTCTCCCCCAGCGCATCCACACAGTGTAGTTCTTCATGTTGTCATCCTGTAGCAGCTGAATCAGGTAGTACTTGTTGTTATTAAACTGAAGGTTGGTCTGCAACACATTGAGGTGTATAGTGTGACGAAACATACTCGTATTAAACCACACATCTCAACAATTGAACAATAACAAAATAATACAGTGGATGTACCTGGTTCAACATAACATCATAGATATCATCTCCTTCATTGTAAACGTGAGCCTTAAAGGGAAAGACAGAAGAGTGAGGGGCTAGGTGATGTGGGCAGAAAATCTGAATGACCACACTCATTGAGGTGGTTTACTATATACCCGAACATCCTGTCTAAGCCTTGAAGGAAAACATTTATTCAAAATGTGTTTTCAGCCAAAAGGGAAGCAATAAATAGCTGATGCAATTTAACAAAGAGAAGTGCAAATCTAATTTGTCACAAAGACTATATACTGTTTAAAATTGTAGTGAAGTAAAAAATGTTATTACCTACGTAGGCTGGGATGATTAAAATTGAGGTCCTACAACATGTGTGTAACAGCCAGGAATTTCTGTACTGAATAAACAAACAGCTGCAACACAGCTTGATAACTGCATAAAAATGAAAAACTAAAACCACATAATTAGGTAGGGTAAAGTACCTTTCCTAATTTAGCAGTGCATTCTGAGTCAACTGGAGCCTTTCCCTTCATCACCATGGTCTTAACTACTTCTGTACATCACAAAAGACAAACAACAATTGACAAAATAAAATAAATCATTCATTCACATCCATTTGTCCTAATGAGGGACTGCAGTGGTCTGGAGTATATCCCAGAAAAACAGGGTGTGGGACAACAGTTCATCACAGTTCAACATGCAACTATAAGCCCAGTAATAGAATGTCTACATGCCTTTACATTATAACAGACTGTAATGTTGTGCAGCACTGTGACATAATGGTAGTGTTCCCTCTGTCTACTACATACTGCACGTGGTCAACAAGAAGGCAGCGCTCACCTTTGTCATCCTCTTCATCACTCTGAGCTTCCCTGCTCTCCTTCTGGCTCGTCCCTCCACCCCTCTTCTTCTTGGCAACTGGCTGCTCTTCCTTGATGTTGTTCACTTCAGCACTCTCTACATTGGGAACAATGATTTTAATCATTATAAACTGAGAAACACAGCTTTCCCCTCACATTATTCCAAATTGAGGGCCCAGAAGCACATTTTACCAGCAGCCCTGTCATTTTTACAAGTAAATAAATACACACATGTGTGTATGTATATGTATATATATATAGATACAAATTAAATTGATATTAAATGCCATAGTAAGAGCGATATATGTCTTACGATGGCATTTGGCATCCAGATCATGATTTCACTTGGTTTTACTTAAAAGTTAAAGACAAATGACAGAGGAGAAGGAGGAAGTGTAAACAGCTGCCTGACCAAAAACACTGAGCCTTCTGGCCCTACACACAGGTCTGGTTTTTGGGTGATCTCATAAACAAAAGCCTAAGTCAGTCTCACTCCCCACCCATACAGATCAGAAGAATAGAATAAAACAGGACGACGAGGCAATTCCATTTTCTTATAAAATAAAACTGCACAGAAGTGGTTCTGAATTCAGTCAAATGACAAAGAAGTTTTTAACTTTTAATGTGAAAACGATCTTGGGCGGAGAAACTAAGATACAGTAGACTTCTGGAAAACAATATGAATATCAATTTCATTACAATGATCTTGGTTGGGGGGAAATAAGTACAGTATGACCTCAGCCGGGCAAAATGACATTTTAAATGTGGCTGGACTTGTATCTAAGACGCGTTCAAGAGCTATTAACATGTAGGTTTTCGCTGATTCCCAGGAGTGCTGACAACATTTACTTATTTATTATTTCTGTAAAAAACCTATCAGTCGTGTCACAGCTTGTCCTCCTCAGACCGGAATTTGGACTCGTGAATTTCTGAGAACATCATCATGTCGGGCAAAAAATGGGCGGTAACACAGACTAACTTTCACCATGGCATGTACACAAAATATTAATCTGAAATCGCTTGTTAAGTTGCGAAAAAATGAGAGAAGGTAAGAGAAGAAACGCGGGTTCCGGGTAAAAAAAAAAAAAAAAAAAAAAAAAACATGGAAACACACCTGACTGCTCATCCGCAACATTTTTGGGTTGGGTGCGAGAACTTCTCGTGCGTCTCATTTTAAATGAAATACTATATATTAAACTGCGTTACAAAAAAAAAAGACTACGAGCCGTTCGGGTTTTCAAACAAAAGAATTAGACTTTACTTTAAGCAGTGAGTGAGGCGAAAACAAACCCAGCAGACATGTAGGAACAGTAAACGACTGAGCGCCACAAAAATCTCGGACATGATTGGTGAGAGTCTCTGTCACGCTCTACATCCTTCACTCTGATTGGTTGATAGAGAAACAGTCGTTGGTTTGATGGTACCTAAACTTTTGATTGGACGCCGTTTGTTCGTGTGCTTTCGCGACCCACGGAGAAACACACTTTGTAGTCTTTTAGACTATGACTGTGTATATCGCTTTGTTCTGGACACGTCTGTGTGAAAAATATAAAGAAAGCCAGTCACATCATCACTGACTAGGTTTTAAAATTGAATGTCGCGTACGATACGGTGCGTAAATGAATAAACGTAACTGCACTGTGACTAGCACTCTCGTTTGACGTATTTTCGCTAACATTAACTTAAGCATAAAATTAATGATTAATTTACATCATGCCATTGCCAATTGCAGTTGCACGTAAAAGAAATACAGCAGTTGTAAGTGTTGGTTAATATGGGGCGGATTTTATCCAACTTTGGCTTGAGATGTGGTCGCATGGACATGACATGCCACATTCGACAAATCGCAATCGCTGTGTTTCCCTTAGGACGAGAGAGGCTATTAAATTGTTCTTTGAAAATTGCATTGTGTGTGTGCACAGATTAGTGAGTAAACCCGTTCAGGAAAATAACGGTTCTAATGACAGAGGAGAAAACGTATTTAAATGTAATAAATGATTTATTCATTTAGCAAACGCTTTTCGCCAAAGCGACGTA
This sequence comes from Scleropages formosus, assembly GCF_900964775.1. NCBI lineage: Eukaryota > Metazoa > Chordata > Actinopteri > Osteoglossiformes > Osteoglossidae > Scleropages > Scleropages formosus. The sequence continues at coordinate 16,498,369 of NC_041806.1, forward strand.
CATCTCATAGAGAATACAATATGTGCATTCTTCTCTATTCATTTTTGTAGAATTTTTGGAAGTAGTTACGTGGGATTTTCCCAGTGATGATGCACAAACATACACCACATTTCTGACAGGAGATAGTTGTCTGTCCATCTGGGCAGAACCTGCACCTTCCCTTGTCAGTAAAAACTGGGAAGTGATCCACTTAATCATAGCGGACAGCATCTATGGGTCTTGGGGTTGTTGGTCTTTGGAGGAATCTGGTGGGCACATCCGCCTCCCTTCCCTTGGAGGGCCTTCCTTTCTTCTTTCCAGCGTTGATAAGTGCATCCGCAACCTCCAGTCTGAACATCTCGAGCTTTTTCTGCTTTTGCACATCAAGAGACAAGAAGAAACAAGGAAACGCGGGGTCTTTTGTATTGTGGGCAGACAGACCGAACACTATCGAAAAGCAGTATTACAAGCAATTACGGACCGAAGTTAGCTGGTTAGCTTGTTACCTTCAGTAAATATCACGACCATACACAATAGGTTTGTGTTTTTCATGTTGCATCAATATTATTGCTTTATAGTCTGTTGATATTACTAGTTAATGTTTGGATGTTCTACACTAAAATTATTACGGATTGCACCTTTAAGAGATTTTTTTTCAAAATTGCACATTTAAGTGTCCCTCAGTAAAAGCACGGTCACTTAAATCACTTGGCTTTTTCGGACTTTCAATCAATCTCCTCAGTAGAGCTATCCTCACTCGCTGACTCCCTCTCTCCGTGCTGTCTGACAATGATTTCCTCATCTTCATCATTGAAGTCTGAATCTGAAGAGCTTGCAGGGGTCTCCTCTATCACTCTCATCCTGTCTGTCATTCCTCTACTCACCTTTCTTTTGCCATAAATTGAGCTAACTGTGATGCAGGAAAATGTATGGTTATACTGTTATAATGTATAGAATTTTTTTTGGAGTTAATATTAACATGTCTTCCTGTTTGAAACTAAATTTTAAATACTAAAAATTGACCAACTTTCTACCCCTAATCTGGCAACATATCTTGGGGGATACATAGATTTCTGAATAACACCACAAACAGCATTAGAGCATTTTTTTCTTCATCAGCATATTAAGACAATAGTCAATTATTTCATGAATTTATAGTGTTGCTTTATTGAAAATAAATATGATTAATATGTAATTACCACCTGGTCAGCATGTCCTGCACCACTGGTGGCTATGATGATTTCTGATCAGGCTGACTAAGCGATGACAGATAACCTGAACCAAGTCATGTGACCTACATACAAATACCAGACAAGACTTTTAATGAATGATAACTTGATTGGGTGAAAACATTCAATCAAGTCCCCTACAGGATGTTAAAGAGTCTGTATCTCCTGGTGCATGTTGACTGTTCAAGGGTTTAAAACTGATCCCACAAAACGTGCGAGAGCCAGGAATTTCACATGTACTGAAGAAATAAACAGAAGCAACAAAACTGGGTTACCATGATATAAAAGAAAACTAAAAAGCACACAACTAATGCCATAAGGCTAAATGGCTGAGTAAAGCATGTTCAGTTTTTGGGACACCTGAGGTCAACTGAGAACAATAACTCCAATGGAGAGAAATTCAACCTCCAGCTCCAACACCATTCCACAGATGTTGCCCCTGGGACATCAAGACAGGTGGAACAAATTACCTTTCCTAATTTAGCAGTGCATTCTGAGTCAACTGGAGCTTTTCTTTTCATCACCATGGTCTTAGCTACTTCTGTACATCATAAAACACAAACAATTAACAAAAATTCAGTCATACATACATTCATTCATTTCCTAATACAGGATTGCAGTGGTCTGGAGTCTATTCCCAAAGCACCAGATACAAGGCAGGGTACACCCTGGATGGGACACCAGACCATCAGAGTGCAACACACAGTCAGCAAACAAGAAACGAGATGTTCAGGTAGTTTATATTAAAATAGACTGTACAACCAATCCCTAGAAGAAGAAAATGTCCTGGTATAGTTCCCAATAAGTATGTTGTATACAACATATTGTACCACTTCCTCTGTTTACCAGTTGTTGCATGGAGTCTACAAAACTCAGTGTTCAGCTGTGTTATCCTCTTCATCACTGGGTGCTTTTCTCCTCACCTTCTGGCTCTTCTCTGCACCCTGCTTCTTCTTGGCAACCAGCTGCTCTTCCTGCTCCTCCTTGACACTATTCACTTCACCACTCTCTGTAGGGGAATAATGTTTGTAATCATTCTATACAGGCAGCTTTCTTCCTCACATCATCTTATACTGCGGGTCCCAAAAGTGTAAGCACATTTTATAACCAGCAGTGTGGAAATGCTCTGAGTATGTGGTACTTGAGCAGCAACTTGACATGTAGTACCATTTTCTTAGATGTGGTCAACAAGAAGGCAGCGCTCACCTTTGTTATCCTCTTCATCACTCAGAACTTCTCTGCTCTCCTCCTGGCTCTTCCCTCCACCCCTCTTCTTCTTGGCTATGGGCTGCTCATCCTGCTCCTCCTTGACCTTGTTGACTTCAGCACTTGCTGCAGGGAGAACAATATTTTTAATCATTCCAAACTGTGCTTTCCCCTGAACACAACTTTCACTTCAGATTATTAATTTATTATTATTAAAATCAGAGCCCAGATCAGATGTGCAAATACGTTTTTATCACCAGCACCCTCGAGTATATGCTCTTTTGCGGTCGTTTGCGCTATTATTACACACATGATTTTACCGAATCCCAAAAAAGCAAGTAAGTGTAAATACCTGCCTATGGAAAAATACTTTGCTTTCATGCTCCACAGACAACTAGTCGGTTAGATTTACCATATTTACTCTAATGTAACTAACTCGCATTTTCCCCCCCTAAATTCAAGTTTAAAAATCGGGGTGCGAGATATATGCGGGAATTTTCGGAAACTAAAGTTTTTCAGGAAAAAATGAAATGGATATTTATATTTTATTTCATAAAAATATTTATAATACGTTTTATTATTTTGTAATTGCGAGCATGATGGTGCATCGCTGTTTTTCCCTCCTCAAGTTGTGGGCACCATCACGCTTTTTTCACCTTTTTCTGTTTTTGTTTGGTGCAGCATGTCGAAATTGAGGGGTGTTTGATCGGCATTGGCTATTAGTATTTGCGATAACATATAGCTATTGCTCTTCCTAAGTTGAATCACATCCATCACTTTATCCTCGAAATCTTTCGGCACTCTTTGGGAAAGGGATGTCCTCCGACGAAGGGAAAGACTTTTCCTCTTCATGAATCTCGTGATCCAACCTTGGCTCACTTTCAGATCTGTGCGACTGATGCCTCGTTTTGTAGCTAACTCGCGCGCTTTTAAATGTAACATTTCGTGCGAAACACAGCAACCATCTTTACGCAAACCTAACACATATTCAAATAACTCGTCCTCCAATGCAGGAAACTTTCCACATTTAGGTCCTCGGAATGCTCTTCTTAACTTATTGGTGTTTTGTAATGCAAGTTTCTGTTTACGCCAATATCGCACATTAAACTCAGTCACTGTAAACTCACGCCCTGCTGCTCGATTGCCATGTTTTTCTGCGAAATCAATAACTTTGAGTTTAAAACCAGCACTGTAACTTGAACGTTTGTCCATAGTTCAAGCAAAAACTACCGGTAATTTACAAGACTTGAGATACGTTACGAACAATGTTTCACGAATGACCAATGAATGAGAAGTGATCTTAACGCGAAACGCACAGCAATGGGCCGCTACGCATATGATTGGTGCGGTATTAACAAAAGATTGCGCGACTCAAGGCAAGCCGACGATTGTTTAAATGCTGATTCTCTTTAACCGAATTCCAAAATATTTGAAACTGCCGTAACAACATTGATTATTCATTCCTTACAGTTTTAAACTTTTTTCATGTGCGAGGTATATGCGAAACTTTTTAATATCTTTTATAGTAAAGTTATTGGGGTGAGAAATATACGCAACGGTGAGTTCTATTAGCGTGAATACGGTAATTTAAACAGAGGGAAAAAGTATGAGGGGCACAGTGGGCGAAATGTGGCTCCACTTCTTCATAAATACACTAGACTAGTACTCAAAGAGTTATTTTAGTTGCATTTGAAGAACTATTATTCTATGTAGGTGTGTACTGATTTCAGGACTGCTACCGAAGAACACAATACTGTAACAGGATAACACATGGTGCTGTTCTTTTGCACATACGGAGGAGGGTCACCCATCATAACAACTGTGCACCTCGCCAACAATTAACGAGACCAATTTCGACCTGTGTAAAATTAAGTTAGACAAGTAATAAGGCTAAGCCTCCACATCATTCATGTGCAAAATACCGCTGCAGCCTATAAAATACACACACACACACACACATCTTCAGAACCGCTTGTCCCTTACGGGGTCACGGGGAACCGGAGCCTACCCGGCAACACAGGGCGTAAGGCCAGAGGGGGAAGGGGACACACCCAGGACGGGACGCCAGTCCGCCACAAGGCACCCCAAGCGGGACTTGAACCCCAGACCCACCGGAGAGCAGGACTGCGGTCCAACCCACTGCGCCACCGCACCCCGCCTATAAAATATTATTGTATATTCTACCGTCATATAAAGTGCAGTACCATAAAGAAAAATGTATCACAGTACAGCACTCAAGTCTTATATTTTATCCGTTAAAATTGTTTGGGTATTACATTACACTGTGCCGAGTCGGACGCGTTTAATCGACGGAACAACTTCCGGGTAGGGTCGCATGGTTTTTCCCCCAACAGCAAGTGCTGTATCTTTTAGTGCAAGAGATCAGAAGAGATGAACATGGCAGCGTTTTGGAGTCGTCACTGCGGCGTGTATGTGCTGTGTCAGTCAGCGAGGGCGATGTGCACAGTGAGTGAAGGAGGAATTTCGGGGACAGCGCTCGTCTCGCCGTCGTTGGCGACTTTGAATTTGATTCTCTCTCACTTTGTTTTAAAAAAGATGAATGATTATCTTCAATCTTGAATCAACTTGATCGGAAGACTGCTACGCTATACCAAATAAAGACTCACGAGGTCAACAGTTATGAGACATATTTGCAAGATGTTAAGAAGAACAACTAAGAAAATAGGACAAAGGCAAAAAGTTGAATAAATTAATAAATACAGTGATGTATTGATACAGTATCAATCTAATAATGCAGCCATGCCATGGCATGATACACATACCTTGTCTTCCTTCCCTGAACTGGCGGTGCCAGGCGAACACGGCGGTGGCGCTCAGTGCCTGCTCTCCGTGCGCCCGGCGTAACATCTCCAGTGTTTCAGCTGCCGATTTACCGAGAAGCTCACAGAATTTAATATTGGCTCGCTGCTCAAAAGTCGACATTTTTGCTCCGCCTTTGCGCTACGCACACTGTTCATTGGCGTCGACTGAACGATGTCCTAAGGTCCGTCCAGCTTGTCCCCCGCTCCCTGCGGAGCAAGAGCCCACAAGTTAATGAAAGTGGGCCACCCGCTGCTTCGTGGTATAGACACCGTTGTTTTACCGTAGGTTGTTTTGTTTCTAAAAGAGTGGAAGGAGAGTAGTCTGAATTGGGTTCTGGAGGCGTGTCCCCAGCTCACACATCGCACTCATTCGCCAGCCGCGAGTGTTTCCAAGTTAGCGAGACCGCATCCACCGAACAGTACCTTCATTGTACCGTACGGCTTCTCCTGCTAAGGAACTCGTCGTAACCCGTGTTTTCTGTGCGCTCGCTCACCCATGTCAGGTGATGCCCTGCTAGGGCAGCCATTGGCTCTTTTCTCAGACCTTCCCCGAGGTGATTGGTAGAGTGACTAGGCACTCAGCATGTGACCTCTACAGTGAGCTTCCTTCCGCTCCGTAGAATGGAGTCATTTGAAACGCTAATATACCACCGTAATCGTCCTAGCGTTTTAGTGTATGGTTTGCACTTTTAACTCCTTTAAATAGTGATTTCTTGTAGTCCTTGCTAAATAGAACTGATTACAGCTGAACTGTATCCAGTTGGTAATCTATTATAACTTAAAAAAATCCGTTAAGAATGCGATCTACCGTCATGCTAATATATGTTAATTTCTCAACAGCGATTGGTTAAGACGAATATTCCCACCCTTATTTTGTATTATCTCGTCATATATATGTATAAGCATATATACAATAAATATGAAAACTATTTCATAGACATGTAACAATACAGGGGAAATTCTTTATTTTTATATTCTAAATTTATTTCACATAATATATAAAAACTACCCATCCAGACTGACTCTCTCTCTCTCTCTCTCTCTCTCTCTCTCTCTCTCTCTCTCTCTCTCTCTCTCTGTGTGTGTGTGTGTGTGTGTGTGTGTGTGTGTGTGTGTGTGTGTGGAAAAACTATATACTTGATGCCTACATCTACAGGCTTGCTGTATACATCCACCCAGTACACATTGCTGAATATACAGCACTAAGAATTCGTATATGAAAACATAATTGTATGTAGAATGTTTTTCTGACTGCCACAACCCTGCTTTACCATAAGTAGTTACTGATAGTGACTCAGTTGTAATATCTGCGGTATTAAATAAATTGTTTATGTTTTTATTTGGTGCCAGAATTTCAAATTAATATCCTGCTAATTGTTTAAATTCAGTTAGGGTAAGAAATGTATAAAAACCAAGTTCAGCATACTCCTAATAACATTAGTTTGAAAAGTTTAGTTGTCAAAAAAAATGCTATTGTAAAATTGAGGTATTTTCAGCATTACCAAATTTCTACCATTTGAAGTTTTCTTATTTGTACTTTTCTTAAAACACAGTGTAGGTGTACCATTGATGTCATTAAAATTCCTGTGTCCCAAAGTGTGGCTTTGGAAAACACCTGTAACCATGTAGCCTGATCTCCGCTAGGGCCACGGCACCGCAGCTGCCGCTGGAGCACCAGCAGACTTCCTGCAAGGCGCCTCCTACAAGAAGCACCCTGGAGTGACTGCCCTGAAGACAGTGCGCTTACCTGAAGATTTGCAGAGAGGGGCTTTGTCTGTCATTCATGGTGAGGCAGCAGCATGAATTATTAATAATCTTTATTTAGCTGACCTCTTTGACCAGGGTGCCCTACATGTTTACAGTGATTTACCCATCTATAGAGCAGGATGTTCTCACTGGAGCAGTTCAGGGTTAAGTACGTCGATAAAAGGAAGCACAGTAAAAGCTGGGTCTTGAACTAGGAACCCTGAGGATGCAAAATGACAGCCCTAAACACTCTGTTTTTTTTTGCCCATAATGTCCATGTTATTGATTGTCCCATCCAAGAATCAGTACAGTGAACACTGACCCACTGAGTGCTATCAAAGGTTGTGGTGATCAATGCTGTCAGTATGAGCAGTAAATATGCATGTGTGTGAAAAGGTTTTTAAAGCACTGATATGTCATATGGAAGCTGACAGCAGTGCAGGGATTCACTACTGCTGTGGGCTTTCTCCTCGTAAAGGGGCAGCCTTGAGGGAGCTCCCTGAACGGGCACGGAGACTCAGCAACTTCCTGTGGAGCCGAAAGAGGGCAACTGATGAAGCGGCTCTGAGGAAGAAGGCTCTCGATCTGGAGAAAAGGCTCCTGGAGCAGGAAGTAGAAAAGGGAGGAGGTGAGGACTGAGAGGTATGCAGAACATGGAGGAATAATAGGAGAATGGTGAAGCATACAACAATTCCCATAAGAATAGTGTAAGAATACTAAGCTATGAATGCACGCACACTGCCTGAAATCTCTTGTCCCAAATGGGGTCACGGCAAGCCAGAGCCTAACCTGGCAACACAGGGCATAAGGCTGGAGGGGGAGGGGACGCACCCAGGATGGGATGCTAGTCCGTCACAAGGCACCCCAAGCGGGACTCAAACCCCAGACCCCCGAGAGAGCAGGCACAGGCCAAACCCGCTACACCACTGTACCCTCTCTAAAGTATGAATATGTAGGATGAATATTTAAAGTATGTCTATTTTAATGTACTCAGGAAGTCAGCCAACATGTCTTCCCAGCTCTTCTGCTGCACCTGTCAGGGACGTAGGACCATAGTGGGTTTACGTTTCTGCCCAGTTTGTCCCTTGAAATTATTGCCCAGGTTTCAATGGCAACTTAATATGTGACATTTATACAGCTGGGTAGTTTAACTGGAGTAATTCTAAGTAAGTGCAGCAATTAAGACTACTACAAGAATGAGGCCTGAACTCACACTGTTTAGGTTACAAGTCCATGTCTTTAAATGATAAGCTGCCTGTTGTACACACATACACTCACACATGCACGCACTCACACACGCAATCTCGACATAAGTGGAAAATCACTTGCTGTACTTGTAAAGCATCCAAAAATGTCAACTGATCTTCATGTCATTGAGGTCTACAGAAAATTTACGGCTTTTTCATCTTTTTAGACGGAGATCGTTATTTAACAGACATTCGTATTCGGAAGGAGGTTTTGTCACAACTTAAAAAAACAACCTACCACTGGACCCCTGTAAGGTACCTTCCTCACATGTTTCTCATTGTAACACTCAGTCTCTCAATGTGTCACTCCAGTACTTCCAATACCTGTGGGTTCAGACATGGGTTTGAATTTGGTTTGATCTGTGTGGAATCTGCATGTTTTCCCCATGTTCACATGGGTTTCCTCTGGAAGCTGTGGTTTCCTCCCACAGTCTGAAGTTATGGCTCAAGTAGAATGGGGCCTCTAAATTATCTGATGTGTGTGTGTTAACATAGCATTGCTGTGTAGATGGGTAGGAACTTGGAAAGATCTTAGCAGAGTCCCTCTAGTACTTTAAGTCACCTTCAACAAAGATTTCAGCTCATTGCTACGCTATGCTAGGTTCCATTCTCATGACTGAGGGTCGGACACCATTTGAGCATTTTACCTGACGTCAACGTTGTGGTTATATGCATTCATGATTGAATTGGTCAGAGAAACAACCAGAGGGCCCCAAACTCTGATCTGGTAGGAGCTATTGATCTATCGGGGCCACATACGAGAGATGTTTAGCCACAAATTCACCTATATTGTGTGACTGTGGACTGTGGGAGGAAACCAGAGCACCCAAAGCAGACCCATGCAGAAACAAGGAGAACATGCAAACTCCACACAGATACCGGGGGTCGAATCCACGGTCTCTTGCACCAACCAGGCACTCTAAAGCTGCAGCACTACTCAACAGTCCTTTAGTAGTAATAATAATAATAATAATATACAGACACATTATGTTTATAGTATCCAGTGTGAGTCCATATGTCATACTACATATTTCAGCATATCAGTATTTATAGTGTCTGTGTTGTGCGTTTCAGAATCAGCATCTCCGCTTTGCCTGCTGGTGCACCTGTACAGTGTTGGTGGATGCAGTGTAATGTACTTGGTGTCTCCCCTTGCCAGGTATGATGACGAACTGAGCATCATTTATCTGGCTGCACGACTGGCGGGGGGCTATGCGGCTGTGAGGAGGGCACTGAATGAGGTGACATCATTAGTTTACTGATGGACACGTTTTCCTCTCTGGTGGGTTATACTTTCTGTTGGAACAACGGAATTGTTGCTTCATTGTTCTCATTCATGTTCTTTCACTTTCACTTTCTCCTTAGATAAAAAAGCGAGATGACTTGTTCTCCCCTTGTTCCCTCCTAGACTTTGGTTCTGGTCTAGGAACTGTCGTTTGGTAAGGAAAATACAAATATTGATTATCAGAAAGCTGATAAGGTCATTTAGATGCCCATAATTCACTTTGAATGTTACTTTTTTGACTTTTGTTCCTAGATTTTCATTTAAATTCTTAGAAATGTCTTATAAATCGTATTGAAACTATAAATGTTATGGACCCAATGATGTTATTAAAATCATTTTAATTTGCATACTCGGAGAAACTGCGTTTGAAAGTACAGGTCACACAGCATGATTGTCTAATCCCTCATAGATGTAGCTTTGGTGCCATTGAGCACCTAGCATATGCATCGTAACTGTGTCACTTGAAGGCAAAATAGGGTGAAACAGAGTGAAACTGTTGCATTCTGCCGATGAAGTCTTGGACGTGCAGAACAAAGCATGTGGTGTTGGACTGTTAGTGTGTCTCTTGTCACCCTCTGTCCCTCAGGGCAGTACATGCTACATGGGGAGACACTCTGAAAGAGAGTGTGTGTGTGGACAGCTCTAAGGCCATGAACACACTGGCTGAACGGCTGCTGAGAGGTATGCAGATATGATGGGCAGCAGGTGCTTCATGTCCTTTTTCTTAGATTCAGTGTGCAAACAATAACTAATGTTCAAATGGATGGGCGAAATGAACGTATGAAGCGCAACAGGGAGTGCAAAGGGGTGGGTCTGAGTCTTCAGTTAAAAACCAGTAAAAGTGAGGAACAAAGGGGTTCTGAATGGTCCAGGGAATGACTAATGAAAACGTTTCTTGCACTTGCAAGGAAGTCCTAAATAAGAAGCACAATGGAGAAATAAAAGGCAAAGAGAAAGTACAAGGAGGAAATCATTTTAATTGGAAAATTAATTCTATTTTTACATGAATTTTTAATGTGTTTTATCAATTAATTGATTATACTCTGTATTGAGGGGATGCGGTGGCGCAGTGGGTTGGACCGCAGTCCTGCTCTTTGGTGGGTCTGGGGTTTGAGTCCCGCTTGGGGTGCCTTGCGACGGACTGGCGTCCCGTCCTGGGTGTGTCCCCTTCCCCCTCCGGCCTTACGCCCTGTGTTGCCGGGTAGGCTCCGGTTTCCTGTGACCCCGTGAGGGACAAGCGGTTCTGAAAATGTGTGTGTGTGTGTACTCTGTATTGTGTCATTGATTAATTTAATTTTGGTGTATATCTTCAGTTTGTTTCATGGTTGATAGATTACTCGTTTCTTTTTACATGACAGCCCTCATCCTCCATTTCAGGCCCCATTGTTTTTAAAAACTGGAATGATTTGATTTGTCAGTATTATCTGGTATGACATTGCTCAGACACTGAGGTGAACTGAGACAGACCTTATGTGGGCAAAAATGTCTGACTGTATGTCTCATTGTGTAGGGGACAGTGAGACAAAGGACCCATTGCTCAAACAGGTGTATTTCCGTCAGTTCCTCCCAGTGACCCCCACGGTAAACTTGCACTCCCTTCTAATAATTAAAGAGTGATTTCTATACAAAGCTTTCTTGTTAACATGCATGTTTGTATGTCCCATATGTTTTCCAGGTACAGTTTGACCTCGTGGTCAGTGCGTTTGCGCTCTCTGAGTTGGCTTCCAAGCAGGAGAGGGCGGAAACTGTACTGACTCTGTGGAGGAAGACTCATTCCTATATGGTCAGTAAAACAGACCTTTGCAAAACTTACTCAAAGTGCTGTGAAAAGTATTTTCCCCCTTTCCAAATGTCTCTGTTTCGGCAGCTTTCTGACAGTGAATTTAATCAAATATTTTTGTCATTTCTGGTAGTATAGAGCCTTAGAGAGAAAAAGTGATAGCAGTGGTGTTTTTACATCACTTTCTTGGTGTTGAACATGATAACATGAAATCATAGGTGTAGCTGCCCCTTCACGGTCACTGTTTGTGCCACCTTTAGTTGCAGTGACTGCAACTAAGTGCTTCTTGTAGCTGTTCACCATAGTCTCACATTGCTGTGGAAGAATTTTGCCCTGCTCCTCCACTACACAGAACTGCTTGAGCACAACAAAATTTGCAGGTTTTTGAACATGAATAGCTCTTCTGAGGTCTTGCCGCAAAACCTCAGTTGGATTCAGATTATGACATCGAGTCTGCCATTCCGTTACTTCGCTTCTGTTGTTTCCAGTCATTCTGATGTTGCCTTGCTGCGTGACTCAGTTGTGTTTCGGCTTCAACTCGCAGACTAATGGCCTGACATTCACCTTTAGAATTTTTTGATACCCAGGGGAATTCTTGGTTCTTTCAGTTATAGCAACATGTTCAGGTTCTATGGCAGCAAGACATCCCCAGGCCATCACACTTCCACCACCATTCTTGACTGCTAGAAGAAAGATCTTGCACAGTAATGAAGCATTTGGTTTTTGCCAGACACAGTGTGGCTTTTGTCAACCAGGAAGCTGTACTTTTGATTCCTCGGTCCACAGAAATTTTTTCCATAAGTCTTGAGAGGCATTCACATGATTTTTTGGCAAACTGTAGATATGATGTTTTTTAGTGATTAGTAGTCCCCACCTTTTCGAAAATTGGGTAAATACTTCTGTGACACACGGTCCAAGAGATGGCCGCTACGTGGTCATGCTTTTTTTATTTAATTGTGTTGCAGACAGTGGAACAGGTCACAGGGGAGGGAGTGCAGGAAAGGGGGTGACTGGGAATGGGTACAGAGAAGGAGGGTGTCATTGGGTGTGTGGGTCTGTGCGGGGTCGTTGGGGCTCCTTATTGACAGTGTGCTCCTCGTGGCTGTGTCTCCATTCCTCACTGTCAGGCACAAGGGTTAAAATAGAGGTACTGTCAGCCCTCCGCATTCATGGGGGTTAGGGGTGCAGGACCCTTGCGAAAGTGGAAAAACCACAAATACCTCTAGGTTCCCCAAACCTCAGCTTAATGCTGTTGACCAGATTTAGCACAAAAAAGTAAAACAATACACTGTACTGCAACAGTATGTTTTATATGTTGGGCGTCCTCAGAGTGCGTAGTCCGCAGTTCTTTAGCGCACTGAAACTTTTCACAAAATTTAACTTTTTATAATAAATTTCTGTGTATATTTATGTTAGTAAATGATAAAATAGATTAATAATACATATATTTTATGCATTTATGACTTATTAAACTTTTTTTAGTTTTCTTTACATTTTGTAGTCTACGTGCGTTGTCTATGATTTTCTGCAGTAGCCCGCAAAACTCGAAAAAAATTCCCATTTAATTATTGATGGCAAACTCGCAAATAATCAAATTTGCGAAAGTTAAACCCACGAAAGTTGAGGTTCAACTGTAGTTATTAGTCCCAGGTATGGCGAGTTCCTCCCTCTCTTCTACCCCCTCTCCGTCAGCCCGTTGTAGTTGTTTGCTGCAACTTCATATCATATTTCTTATCATTGTAATGAGTCAATTTTCATATGCAGAACTTCAGTATGTACCTTTCATGTTCAGTCATTGTATTTGGTGTTCTGTGCAGGTGTTGGTGGAAAATGGGACCAAAGAAGGTCATCAGATTCTCATGGAAGCAAGGGACACTGTGCTGAAGGTGAGGTCTTCAGACATGCTGTAACCACATATGCAGTCAATTTGCCAGAAACTGTCACATATGACCTTATATACATGTATGCATTTATATAGACACGTTCATATTTTCACCCTTGTATACATGTACGTACTTGTGTACGTGTCATATTGTTTGCGTTTGTGTAACTATTCAAATGGAAGTAACAAGTTTGTCTTATGACCAGGGAGAAGACAAAGCGTATGACCCTAGAAGTCCCTTCATTTTTGCTCCGGTGTGTATCCCACTTGCTGTAACTTTTTCCAAGAGCTTGATTAAAATGCACTTCTGTCCTTCGTTAATTGTAGAAACTGAATATTGGATAAGGGCACATTATTGATGAACATACATACCATTCAGTATTACAGAGCTTTGATTCTATATCTTGTTTGTGACTATAGAATTAAGAGTTTGTCTTTGAAATGTACAAAGGTCCATTAGCTGTGTAAACACTAGGAGATTGTTCACAGCTAAGGTAATTTTCCTGCTTAATGTGTTTTGTTGCGAACAGTGTGCACATCAGTTTCCTTGCCCCAAGCTCGCTCAGGAACCCCAGCTACCCTGTAACTACCCTCAGGCGTACAGGCCTCTTCCACTCCCAGGGGTAAGAGAGCTTTGCTTCTTGTAACTGACACATTTTAAATTTGATGCAGGAAGATCCTGAAAGGTCTTCTTTCCCCTAGAACCCTGAACATGAGGTTGAATGCTTCAGCTACCTGGTGGTGGCACGCCAAGAAACCACGCGTGAAGACAAGAGCCTGCAGTGGGCCCGACTCATCAGGCCTGTACTACGCAGGCCCCGGCATGTCCACTGCCATGTCTGCTGCCCCGATGGAAAACTAAGGCACCTCGTCGTCACTGATAAACGCAATGGCCGGTATGACTTGCTCCCATGTCATTACTTCTTCTAACCTGAACACCCTGGCAGTTTGTAAGAAAGGTTCACGTCAGTAAAGGTACCGTTAGCATTTTCATGTATTTTGTCCTTTGCAGGGCCATGTACCGTTGTGCACGGAGCAGTGACTATGGAGACCGGCTCCCACTCCTCCAGTCTGAAGATGAAAGCCTGCCATAGTGAAGAATGAGGAGGGTACACTAGTGGACAAGGGAACTTGTCAGGGGAGGTAGTTTGACTTTAACTGTACTGTGTTTTCCTCCATCTCCTCTGAAATACAACAGCAGCTTATGGAAAATGACAGAATGGAAATGGAAATGAAGGCTGATGTAACTTGACTTATTTGAAATGCAAGGTTTAGTTACCATCTGATCAACTCTGCAGCTACTTTTTTTGCAGGGTGAATAATGTAAATATAAATGTTGGACCTTTTTGGACTCCCACTCACACCCCTATGGAAGATCTGAGACACGATCTGAATAAAAACACTGTAATACAAAATAATACTGAGCATTACCATTTATAGACAGTTATAAGAGTTCTGATTCAGTGTTTTATATATAGACCCATGAGTAATAATATGTTCCTTTTACAACTGTTACTTCAATGACCCAACAGATAAACCCAGTATCTCATCTGTCTTATATTCCAGTTCTTAGTGGATGCAATGAACTGTGGTCTTCCTACAAGTCTTCCATTAATGCTTAGAAATGAAAGAATTTAACAAATGTAACCAAAATGAGCCTTGAAATCAGGAAGCATCACATGTACTGTACAGGAGTGGACATGTTTCTAAAGATAACGCAATGGTTTTGTACCCTTGATGCCACATGAAAAAGTGCCCAAATTCTTGGGACCAAAAAGGTTGATCCACATCATGGCAATTAGCATGGTACACCGGTTTCAACACGTTTCTGCTGGAAAGCCAAAAATATTTCGGTCTGTAGCCACTAGGGCATTGAATAAAGGGGCTGAGTCCCTTTCAGGAGCTCAATGTTCACCCACTGAACACAGGTGCAGCAGTTCCCTGCAAATAAAGATCCAGCTTCCAGCTCTTAGCTTCCTACTATCTCCTGCAGTGCGGAACCCAGGTCTGGATACTGGAACTTGTAGCCTGTCTCCAGTGTTTTCTTAGGTGTCACCCACTGGCCCTCTGTGAGCACCACTGCCCTCTCTGCACCCAGAAGTGCCCTGATGACGATGCCAGGTACAGGAAATAGAGTTGGGCGCTGCAGAGCCTGGCCCAGAGCCTTCGTGAACTCATAATTGGTGTTGTGGGCAGGAGCAACGCCATTGTAGATCTCTGGAGCGCTGATGGTTGGGTCAGGAGAAGGTTCCAGGGAACGGGCTATTATTCCTGCCAGGTCAGCAACATGAATCCAAGGGAACGGCTGTTGCCCGGACCCCAGGGTGCCACCCAAGCCCAGCCAGAATGGTGTTAACATCTGCTTCATAGCACCCCCGTTTCGACCAAGCACCACCCCTAATTGGGAAGAGAAAAAGGCAAGAAGGAATATTTTTCACTACTACACTCCTGTGGTACACAGGTTACTAAAAAATGTGAATCCCAGCCCAGACTGACCTGCCCTGATTATCACCTGTCTGGTGTTTTGGGCCACATTTTCAGGAAGACGTCCCGTCCCTTCCCACTCTTTCACCAGTTTGGAGAGGAAGTCGTAGGGCGTCCACTCACTTTCCTCAGAGTACTCCGCTGTCCGACTTGGTTTATAACATGCTAGAAAAGAAAGAAAGAGGTCCATGCGACTGGAATTTTACCACTTAAAGATCATTTTATATCTTTTCTGTTTCACAGAATTGCACAGCGTGTGAAGTATGAACAAAAGTATCACGACTAGGGAATGATCTGTGTGTGCGTAGTGTGTGTGAAGATGCTGAAATTCCCAGAAGGAACAGATCTGACAAAAGTCTGTTTCTTTATGCCATTTACAACAAATCAGCTTCAGAAATTACATTTATTATAGACTGATTTCATTCTTTTCCTTTTGTGATGGCCGTTGAATTAATTTCTGCATCTATCTGCAGAGTAATAAATATTTACTGGGTTCAAAAAACTGCTGTGGGCCTTCCATAACGACCCCCAAAAGGCTTGACACCAAGTACTGTGGAAAGATCTCTGAGGAAGTTTATTTCTTGACAGCTTTAGTCTGCTACCTTTACAAGACTAAGTATCTGTTGGAAACAGGGCTGAGTAGCCCTGGGAAATTAAGGGTTTTCTAAACACTCACCTACTCCTGTGACAAGGACCCAGGACTTAGGGGGGCTGCTAGAGGAGGCAATGGCTTGAACAAGAGATCTTGTAGTATCTATCCGACTGGAGAATAGCTCCTTCTTGTAACTCTCATTCCACCTGATGCATGGAAAGGAAAACAGTGAAATATACACAATAGAGTATCTGTCAAATATACCAATAACCACATGCTTACAGAAACACAGTACAAGTCAAAATAACATCTCTGTTGTTATGATTACCCATAAAAAATGTCTCACCTGCGGAAGGGATTCAACAGGATCTCCCCAGCCAGATTAACGGCACCCTCACATGGTGGGAGGCCACCACACTCCAGATCAGCCTGTAAGTTATGAATCAGGGCTATCAAACTCATTCATTTACATTTATTTATTTAACAGATGCTTTTCTCCAAGTCACCTTCTAATGAACTCTATGTAATGTTATCAACCCACACACCTTATTCATCCATACATCAGTGGAACACACTCTCTCTGTCACTCACACACTATGGGTGAACCTGAACAGCATGTCTTTGGACTGTGGGAGGAAACCCACACAGAACACGAACATGCAAACTACACACAGGCTGAGTGGGGATCGAACCCACATCCTCTCGCATCCCTCAGGTGCTGTAAGACAGCAGAGCTACTTGCTGTGTCACCCATTTACATTAATTCACTTAGCCAACACTTTTCTCAAAAGCAATTTACAATTGCTTTTTAATAATCGCAAATTACAACATATTACAGTTTCAATATTTACAATGGTAAATAAGCATTCCTACAGTTACAATTTAGAGTACCAGGTGGAGGTGGGATTCCACCCTTCAGGTCCAAAGGCAGGAGCTTTAAGTTTAACCACTATGCTACCAGCTGTTTTTTACAATAATGTTCATGGTTTTCATCACTCCCGATCATTATTGTGTATTACATTTACCAATTAAATTAGAAAAATGTACAGGGGTGGGTGTAAACTGTGATCTAAACAAACAGCTCTGAAACAGAGATGGCTAATAAATGCATGTTACCCATGTGATTCTTCCAGGACCCGGCTGTCGTGAAATAATGGTGACTTCATGACCTTTTCTGCGTAGCAGCTGCGTTAGTTCTCTGCCTACAAAACCCGAACCTCCACCTGGGAAAAGCGAATCGTTACTAAAATATTTATCATTATAATTAACACATTTATGTAGCACACAACCTATGACGTAAGGATCACTGCCGTGAACAGCGCGTGTACTGAAATAACACTGAAACTGTACAACTGCGCATGCGCCACCGGGAAAGTTACGAAAGCTGAGCGCAGCTTCTGTATCTATTTCCAGAAAAAGTGACCTTGATAACAACATATCGGGCTTCACCAACATACACGACTATACAAAAGCTAAGAAAGTTCGTGACATGTGGTTTAATTCACTGCGTCAGTCAAGGATTTTCAATGCATACACTAAATGTCTTAAACTGCGATCAGGACAACGAACGTAGCAGATAAACATACCTATGAGGACTCTCATAACGTCTGCTTTTAGTATCCTAACAATGAGGGATTAGATGCCGCACGAATCTCTTGCGAAGCAGCTAATTTTGATTATAGTAACAATCCTCCGCAAACGTCATGACCTGAAACGTCACAGAGTGAACTAGCCAATAGGCGAGCTTTTTCCCGTCACATGTTCAGCAGGAAATTGAGGTCTTAGCCTAGGTCGTTCATTAAGGAGCAACGTGGTCGATCAGAGAACCGATTTTTATAGTTATTCGCTTAAAAAGATTTGTCGATCATTTTAAATGATTGTATTTCATACACGATTTCAAAGGGAAAATTTGGCATGCACGATTATGTAATTCGACGCAGCATGTAGTATATGCGATCATTCATTACAGAAGGGTTGCATGTAAAATTACATTGTATTTTACGAAGTGAGATTTAAACTCACTGAATTGAATTTTAGAGTTATATATTATAAGTAATATATAAGTTATAGTAAATTATACAGTTAAACTTGAGTAACTGCGCGCAAAATTTAATAATTCAATAGATTAAATAATGTAACGAATAAACTGGAAATGTCTGATTTTAAATGTGAATATATATATTAACAGTATATTTATTAAAGTAATGATCAATTTATGAATAAGAATGTGAGGTAATCTCGGGCCTGTAAAATATTTCAAGTGAATCAGGTGAGAGCGCTCCTGCTTATTCCGTCGAAATGCTCGGTTCTTCAGAGCACTTTTCTCCTGTACCGCAAATTTTAGTTTTTTTTATTAGCTTTGTTTGTAGATTTAAGATGATCGAAAGGTTGTTAATTTATGTCCAAGAAACGTGATTTTTGAGACAAAAGTATGATATGTGAGAGTAAGTGTGAGAAAGCCCAATGCGGTCAAAAAATGGCAAAATACAGTTTAAATGAGCTATTACAACGGGAGGAGTCTAGAATAGTGACATTTTAATACAGGAAGATTTGAATTTAATTCTATTTTGGAAAAATATTTTTACATGAATGTAATGTGCAGGACTGAGTCTGTTCTAAACAGTCCATGACATGGATGATGGAAGGGTTTCCAAATTGCAGAAAGTGCTATAGATAAAACACTGGATTTCCTGGATTGAAGTCCCCATAATTACCTTTATTCCTATAAATGTAATCATTACAAGAATAAATATTTATTTATAATGTATTGATTTTTTTCTGTTAGAATAATTATGCAGGCCTCCTGCCCCAGGTAGGTGTTATTCTCAGTATGTTAAAGTCCAAGATAACTAACAAATTAAGAAAATATAAATTCTAATCCTGGATTCTGATTTTACAGCAGGGTTTAAAGGAGTTGTTCTCAAATGATTCTATTCTTTTGTAGTTCTGTGTCCCCGTTTTTTACATCTGACGTTTCAGTCCATCAGAATCTAATCTTTCAAGGGTTAATGATGTGTTAATTTCTTAAAAGAAACTCCGTGCTTAAAATAAACTTAAAAAAATAAACATGTTTTCTTACGTTTGCTCGGTTAATACTAATTCGATGGAAACGGCATAGGTATCAATATCTTATTACTTTGCTACAGTTATCTCTGTCAGCATATACCCACAGTAACGAAATAGAAATGAGTAATACATTATTGTCGTCGTTACTAATAAATAAATTTGCATGTTAATAGGTAATACAGTGACCAGTGAATTAAAAGAAGGTAAATAATTAAGAATTTCATATCACTGTGCCACATGATCTGGGAGGAAGCTGTTGAGGCTCAAACTGTTCCTGTCTCTGAATTCTGATCCTGGATCAGTGCGCTAGGTTCCCCGACACACCGTGTTATTGGCGATGGGGGGGAAAAAGAAGCACGTGGTTTGATAACAGACTATAAAGCGACCTCCCAGGGACAGTTTGTTCTTTCTCTGTCCGGCTGCAGCCAGAATGAGGAGTAGTGGTGGTTAGCTACTCAGGTGTCCGTGGCTGCAGGCGTGCTTTAGAATAGAAAGCTTTTTTTAAATTATTAAATCGTGTTGCGCAGCATTGCGATTAGATATCTTAGTGAGCGCGTTATTGGTATTCAGCCAGTGAGACCGATGTTTTGTCTCTACATTTCCGATTTCGTTTTTTGACTGCAGTTGGTTGTTTGTCGGGACTCGAGGGCTCGCCTCTACACCGAGTTCAGAAAACGTGTCTATAATTTGTATATTGACGGAGGATAAGCGGCAAAGGGGTTTTCGTTTTATTTCTGAGCCTCACATCCGATTGCGTTCCGCCGACAGACCGGTGGAGGTCGCGAGAACCTGCCGGTTCAGGCTGCCCGTGAGACGCGTCTCCGGATGGTCTAGCTGTGCGCTTGGCTTGGTAGGACGCCTGACCCATGCCTGGACCATTTTTTTAAATTCAGCGGTATCTGAAGTAGTACAGGTGCGGTGTTCAGCGCACTGCCGGGAAACCAGTGGTTTTACGCTGTTAACAGGTGCAGCAATGCGGCGACGCCGGCGTAAACGGCCCATATGCATTCTATATACATCGAATCGCAGTGTTGTGGCTGCGCTGGGCCACAGCTTGTTCACCACGTGGTGTGTGCGTGATGCAGGCGAGAAGCGCTCGCGTGGGGTAGCCGTAGCCTAGGAGGTCCGTATCGGGCGCGAGCGCGCGCTGGCTTCCAGCGGGTCGGGTGGCTGATGGTACAAGGAGACAAGGGCGAAGACTTGAGACGCGGTTATTTACCGAACATGACTGAGGAGTGCAGTCGTTGCAGGTTTGCTTCCGGTGACCAGCTGCAGTTAAGAGACGGGTAAGTGGTGTCCACTGTGTCCACGAGGCCGATCAAAAGGCGACAAAACAAATGGTGCAGGAAGGCCGTGCTGTGATGAGTTGCATGTTAGTCCGTGTTTCACCTGAAAATCACATGATTACACACATGCGCTGAGCAGGTCATCTCGTAAACTTTTTTTTTTTTTTTTTTTGGTCTGTTCCTGAGTGACATTACATTTTCACTTGTATTTACATTTACCTCCTGTTCTTCGGTAGATCCTGAAACCAGGAAGGAGAGGATCGCTGCTCCTACACTTCTAGACTTGTCCAGCACAGTTCTGATGCAAAATTTTATGTAGTTTTATAACTTAATAAAATATACTGGCTATGCACTTGGTGTCTGTGGAAGTTTCTTGAAGGGTAAAAGTCCCATAATTTCCTTGTGTTCCTATAAATATGGTCTTTAAGAACTTAAAATGTTTTTCTAATATGTATTGATTTCAAATAAAACATTTCTGCATTATGTCGACACACACACACATTTTCAGAACCGCTTGTCCCATACGGGGTCACGGGAAACCGAAACCTACCTGGTAACACAGGGCGTAAGGCCGGAGGGGGAGGGGACACACCCAGGACGGGATGCCAGTCCATCACAAGGCACCCCAAGCAGGACTCGAACCGCAGACCCACTGAAGAGCAGGACCCAGTCCAACCCACTGCGCCACCGCGCCCCCTCCATTATGTAGACCTGAAGTCTATTTTTCAGTCCATTGAAGTCCAAGGGGAGACAGAAGTTATGAAATGGTGGAGACCTCATTCATAATACAACTTATCCTAAATTTACATCAATGCTCTTTGAAGAGTTTCAGTTCCTTCAAGGGCTTAATGCCAATACAAAACATCAGTTTGGAAGAGAATAAATAAGCAGGTTTGTGCAGTACTGTTGCCCTGTTTCTAGGATTAAACTTACTTGAATGTTGTGGGGCACATTTATTGCAAGATCATATTGGAATACATAAATGAGGTATTGCATACAGTGTACTGTGCATTACTGTGGTACAATGGGTTAAATCCTTTATTCCTTACTGCAGGAGCCAGTATGACAGCTGCCCCCCCACTCTTATCTTTGCTTCCAGTGGTTCTTGGTGAATATAAACACCTTAAATATACAAGCAGGAGTGAATTACACCAACTTTCTATAAAACATTCCTGTTAAACTATTACATACTGTATATTGATATTCTATCATTTTTGTGTGTTTTATTTTCCCTTTGTGTAAATAAAACTTATTTCAAGGTCAAACGATGTATGAATTTAGAGTGCCAGTTGGATATTAACAGTTGTCTATAGTTTTGGAAAACTGAAAATATTCCTACGTGCATGTCTAATTTCTGGAAAACCTAGTTGAATGACCCAAGGCGCTTATTGCAGGATGGAACGCTGAATTTCTTCAGCGAGTTGGAACTTGAGCGCTTCTGTGAATGTAATTTACATTTTTGCCACTTGGCCCATGTTGGTAGTGCTCACTTCACATCCATTCTGGTGGGATCACTAACCGTTCTAATTTATAAATTACAAATTACATTAAAAATTACATTTATTAATTTAGCAGACGCTTTTCCAAGCGACGTCTCATAGAAAATGTGTGTATTACCTTAGCAGAAAGAGAGACTTAAATGCAGACACGTGATTCTAAGCACAGTTATCACTTTCCACCATGTACATCACACGAGTAGCTGCCTCAAAGTTCATCCGTTATTCAACAGTTATCTGAAATGTTATAGCGCATAAACATTTCCACATTAGTGCTTAAGGGATGGGAGAAGTGAGTCCGGAAGAGGTGAATTACATTTCAGAAGAAGTACCCATTAACATATTTCTTTGCAGTACATATTAGAATTACAGAAATTTTTATATATAACAGCCAGTTAAACAAGTATTATTAAAAAATTTTCATAGAAGTTTGCGAAGGTAGGTCAAAATGTTCTGCATTGTTAGGAACGTTAATTGTCAGGATGGCCGAGCGGTCTAAGGCGCTGCGTTCAGGTCGCAGTCTCCCCTGGAGGCGTGGGTTCGAATCCCACTTCTGACAAGTTGCATTTTATTTTCTATTTTAAACATTCTAGTACTTTCCGAAACTACAATAAACAGTTATTACCATATTGCTTTTATTCGGCGGCTGATTAGATATACGAGGCGTACGAGTAGGCAACTCCTCGGTCCAGTCGATTAGGAGACTCGTCAATCAGCGTTGCTCAGCCATATATACGTTTCACATTAAACATAAAAGATATACATTTTTGCCTCAAAACTTAAACCCTGCTAACAGTCTTTTATTAGTTTTGCGCCATTTTGTTCGCCACTGGATGTTAGAAAGCAGGCAACAGAGAGATAAAAAAAAACCCTTAAAGGAAAATGACATACCATACGTCACAAAAAGGATAATAATTAACATCCTTTTACATTATTATTAGCAAGATTAATTGCATTTGTTGCTCACATTCAGCACTAGAGGAACTGCTTTTGTTGCGAAATTCCTTTCCGTAAGTGACGTAAAACGGCATTTCTGGACAATTTGTAACATGAACAGGCAACTCTAAGTTTAGCCTCTTTTTTTGTTTTATAGCCGGAAGTCGAGGCTGTTTGTTTCTTTCTTTCTTCTCACAATTTCAAACAGTCCTGTCTCTGTAACCCTGCTTTCAAGTGATAAATCACTGTAACATAAACATTTCCGTGTTCATATACAGAATCGCCCCTCAAAGGAAAATGACACACGTCACAAAAATGATAATAATTAACATCCTTTTACATTATTCTTAGCATGATTAATTGCATTGTTGCTCACGTTCAGCACTAGACTAAAGGGACATCGGGAACCCCGCGAACTGCCCTCCCTCTCAACAATGGGCGCCATTCCCGCTCGGGAACTCGCGCACGGCACGTAAGCAGAAGTACTCTAGGGACTGGTTGCTGCATCACTAAGGGGGTGGGAATTCCAAGGAAATTCTCTGCAACATGAAACTGCTGCCTTACTGTCCAAAGTGTATCGTCATCATGGCCAGCGTTTAAAATGACTAAATTAGGTTTTGTGTAACATGTCTGCCTGAAAGCAGAAAACTGCTAACTGGCAGTGCTGCTTCAGCTCAGCTTGGGACACTTCCTAACCAAATCTGCATTTAATGGATTATTTTTGTGCTCTTAGTACATTTTATGTGAGAGAATCACTGCGAATATAAAGTTTTTTCGTTAAATTGTAACAATTAGTATTCCACTTTGTCTTTTTGAATCATGGAAGATTATTTTATGTAGTGCCATGGTCTTGGAGGAACATTGTTTCATTTCACTGTGTACTGTACCAGCTGTATATGGTTGAAATGACATTAAAGCATCTCTTGAGTCCTGAGTCTCTATATCTCGGCCAAGAGTCTGGGAGAAACAATTGACTCGAGTCAGTCTTTCTGTTGGCGCATCGAAGCCGCAACCCGGTCCTGCCGATACATCCTCCATAATATTCATAGGATCTGTCCCTACCTCACAATTGACTGCACAATTACTTGTCCAGGCCATGGTGACTTCCAGTCTAGACTACTGCAACTCTCTCCTGTGTGGCCTTCCTTCTACTGCCATCAAACCTCTGTAGCTGATACAGAATGCTGCTGCACGAGTTGTGTTCGATTTGCCAAAGTATTCCCACGTATCTCCTCTACTCATTTCTCTGCACTGGCTTCCTATAGCTGCCTGAATCAAATTCAAGACCCTGGTTATTGTCTACAAATGCATCAATAGAGCTGCTCCCAGCTATTTACAAGACTTGATCATCCACTACATCCCAGCCAGACCTCTTTGGTCATATACTTCTGCTCGATTGGTGGTCCTGCACACGAGAGGTAAAGCACAGAGGTTCTTGGTTCCGGCTCCATTGTGATGGAATGACTTTCCCCTCTCACTCAGAACTACAGACACTGTCTACATTCAAGAAGGGTCTGAAAACTCACCTCTTCTGGACCCATTTTGCCCAAGATCTCTCCAGCTCACCTGTGGTGTAAAAGTTTATGCACCGTAACTTCATGATCTTCTCCAGATAGGCCTTTACACAACCGCTACTCCAGTAATTGTATGTGATTGGTTGTTTGTGTACCTTGTTCTTAAAAAAAAATTTGGTAGGATTCATCTATCCTGCATTTTATGCACCTACTCAATTTATGAACATTGCTGCCTCAAGAGGAAGGTAGCAAACTAAGTTTACTTAATCACGTCTGCAGCCATGTCTCTTTCTCTTAATGTAATGCATAAATTGTATTTTTGCTGAGATGTACATCACTTTAGAGAAAAGCATCTGCTAAATGAATAAATGTAAATGTATACTGAGACAATTTTGAGACGCCCATTCCAATATCTGCTCAGGCCCACAGCTGAGACGGATCAAAAGATTATGAAAGTAGGGGTCAGTTGACGTAGTAGAGACTTGTACCTGCACAGCACCTAACAAACTAACCTGACCTAACTGTACTTGCCCTCAGAGACAGGATGTGGGAACCTGCTCCTGCGACACAGCCCTTTCATGTGTTTTCATGTGACACCCCTGAAAGATGCTAGCTGTTAGCAATACACTACATATAGTAACTTAGTTATACACTAATGTGTTCAGCATCACCTTCAACACTGTCATGAGGACATTGGTGCAGCTTTTTACTCCAATTATGAAACTGTTGACACTTAGTTTGGATTATAAGAAGCCACACAAGAACATTTGGCCCTGTGTGTTAAAACTGAACAAGTGTTTTGTATCTTTGCACAGGAGAATTTCTATAGTGCATTTTGTATAGCGTGAAAATGACAAACGGGCACCTCAGGCCCAGACTCATAGTGCTGGTTTCCCAAATCATAGGACCAAGTTCTTCTTAAGGAGAATCTCCATTCAGACAGAATTCCAGAACAAGACTTAAACTCTCCCTGTGAAACCAGTCCATAATGTTTTTAGGGCAATTTGGAGACTTGGAACACCAAAAGATTTACAGCCAGTTTTTGGAACTGCACTACTTCTTTGAATTAAGCTTCAAGGTTGGGCTACACACATTGAATTTTGTTTAATTCTGCATACTCTGCATATAACCTCAATGTGCACTTCAGGACAGCACTACGATACCTGCACACATCACAAAAAAAAAAAAACAGAACACCTGTTCCACACATATGCATATTTATTGTAAAAAATACATATAAAACAACTTTTTTTAGACATACAAAAGATTTGGGCATATAAACAGTATCAGAATTGAAACCAGGAGAACAATCAATTTGAATAATACATATTTACAATTTAATAAATAAATACTAAATTGTTAAATAGACTGAGAAGGCAGATTGTCCACATTTCTCAATGCAACAAATTCAAATGTCTAGGTAATGATCGTCACTGATCGTAATACATCTGCGCTTCAAAATTCATCATTACTATTAAAGCCAGAAGTTAATGTGGAGGCTGTGTGTATTTGGAGAATTATGTTTATGCTTTCAAGTCTTTTGGTTTTGGGTTTAAAAAAAAAAAAAAACACCTTGGGAATTGTACCCATGGAAGTAAACTTTAAATTATTGCACCACAAATGAGAAGGGGAAGTGGAAGGGAACGTTTAATCCAACATGATGTGGACTTTCTTTGACCCACTGGTACAAAACAATCACCATCACCATCAACCACTAATCATGTTTAATATAATTTGTGCCAACAAAACTTACACTGTCACTGGAGTTTCCAGGGACTTCTCAAATCAAGACAGTGTATGGGAGACAAGGGCAACCTTGACAGAATCCCTACACTGTGGTGGGACCATTGCACCAAATGAGACGGGAAATTTGAAGGGGGGGGGGGGGGGGAATAAAAACCCTGCACGGAGACTACATGACCATCCCTAAACCTCACTCCAACATCTCTTGGCTACAAAACAAATGAGACATGTGGAAAAAGACAAAAGCTGTAAATAATTAAAAATAAAGAAGAAATTGTGAAAGCCGACCCCAAAGGATGTCAGCAGCAGCAGTTCTGCAGATTTCTGACCCATAAACACACCTGCAGAAAATTAAAATGTCCACAACCAGACTGAGCCCAGCAGTTGTTTCATCCATAGAAAAACCAAAAGCATTTTAATAAACACAGCAAACATTCTTACATGAATATCTATATGAGCTACAACCCCTTTTCTTTGAGTTACAGAACGACAGCTGCGGGTCTGCTCACACTGCTTTGTTGATCTAATCAGGGTTATTATAATAATAAGCTCCTGGATTTGTGACCAATCTCCCAGGGAGGGCAGTAATTCTCATCGGCTGGTCACTGCTCCAGCTAGAGGCCAGACGGCAGCCATATGGAGCAAAGTTTTGTCCCTGTGGTGCACAGGGATGTTAAAAGAACACCGGCTCTTTTAAAGCAAACAACTACGTCCAAAACATTTTCCCCTGCACCAGCTGGAGCTCCAGTAGTCAGGTCATTCAGGTAACACTGTTGGCTGTAAAGCATGGAGTGAACAGCTCCTGAGTTCAACAACCATCTACTGCAGCGTTGTTCATAACTGTCTCAAAGGTTCAGACACGGTTTTAAAGTGCTAAATGTGGCTGTGACACAGTAAGGGAGACAGTGCTTTGGGACAGGCCACTAGCTCTCCCAAATCACCATGGTACAGCACACATCAGAAAGGTAGACATATGGTTTTCCTTGGCACTGGCATGGCTAAATACTACAGCGATAATGGGTAATGTGTGTACTGGCAAGGTCTAAGCAGGAGGGAACCCCAGTGAAGACTGGCACACTACTGCTTCCCACCCTGACTTAGAGACACCGCAGTGGTGAAAAAGTAACCACAGGTGGCTGTGTCCTCAAAAAACATTTCTGGTTGTGGAAACATTACAAAAACATTGTAAAAATGTGACAACTCCAGAAGAGAGTTGCCCTTCAGATGTAACAGTTTGGCATCAACCCAACAGTTTGCTGGACAGTCCACAAAGAGAGAAAACTTGTGACAAACTAATAGAGGAACAAAAACAGCACTGAAGTCAAACACCTGGTCACTCGCAGAAAAGCCTGCTTAGGATTCTTCCTTTCCATGACCTGGAGTCCCCTTGGCAACACCAGTGAAAACACATTGAAAACACACACCTTTCTTCGCAGAGCTCCCTGTAAAACCTATTGGTACCACGCTGGAACAGTTGAGGCTTTAATAGCAAAAGCCAAGCATCGTTTTTTTACTAACCTTAACAGTTTGGAAAAGTGATGAAATAAAGCGCATTCTCTTGGTTCCAGAGTGTGACAAAAGTTTACACTCGAGCGCCGAGCTGAGCTAAACACAAGTTAGCCGTGACACCAGCCATCGCTCAGTCGCAGCAAACATAGGTCTTGAAGTTCTTCTGCATTTTCTTTTTTGCACAGTTGCAACAAATTCTGCCCTGAAGGGGGAGGAAAAGAAAAGAAGCAAATGTACATTTCAGAACTTGCAAATACAATTTGTAGTCAATCAGATCGATGAGAGACAAGGATGAGAACAAAGACACGACATGCAGACATACACATACACGTGTGGAGCAGACACAGGATCTCGCAGCGAAGATCAGAAGCTTTATGTCTTCACACACAAAACCAAAGCAAAGTTTGTCAGAGGAAGAGAAAGAGGAAGTGTACATATGCTCTAGCACTTGCATACATACTTTACCTGTAATGTTCAGACGCTTGACAAGAAGTTCAGTCAAAGGGGTGCTCTGGACAGCAGGCTTTCACTTTGCACCATGAGTCAATACAGCTGGAAAGAGTGAAGAGAGCTCATCATTACCTCCCACCATGAGCACTTCAATATCAAATATTATAACCACCCATTCAGCTACAAAGACAACAGTAAAGAATGTTACTGCTATGCAGCACATCCCAACGCTGCCAACTGCTCAGGTCATTACCCATGATGCTTACCTCTTGTGGTAGACACAGAGGCAGGCAAGACGGGCAATTGTCTCCCCCTGAATCAAATCCTCCAGGCAAATGGAACATTCCCCAGAGTCCTTGGCCAGAGTGTCAGCTTTAGTGCGATAGGGAAAAAGACAAGGTGGATCATGTCAGATAAGGCTTCTCAGCATTTAAAAACCACACAGATGCCTGTTTCTATCTACATAGATCATTAATATTTACATTCATTCTTCTAATAAAAATTAATTCTTTGATGCCCTGTTGTTAACTACTTGGCCCAAAGCCTATCCCTGAAGCTAACCACTGAATACATCCTCCATAGAGCAATCCCACTCACACACACACACACACTTTCTGAACCGCTTATCCCATACGGGGTCGCGGGGAACCGGAGCCTAACCCGGCAACACAGGGCGTAAGGCCAGAGGGGGAGGGGACACACCCAGGACGGGACGCCAGTCCGTCGCAAGGCACCCCAAGCGGGACTCGAACCCCAGACCCACTGGAAAGCAGGACCTGGTCCAACCCACTGCGCCACCGTGCCCCCTCACCTGTACACACTAGGGACAATTTAGTCACCAATTCACATCTTT
Organism: Scleropages formosus; assembly: GCF_900964775.1. Classification (NCBI taxonomy): domain Eukaryota; kingdom Metazoa; phylum Chordata; class Actinopteri; order Osteoglossiformes; family Osteoglossidae; genus Scleropages; species Scleropages formosus. The sequence goes on from NC_041806.1 coordinate 16,527,474, forward strand.
GGACTGTGGGAGGAAACCAGAGCATGAAGAGAAGATGCAAGCCTCACACAGACTGAGGTGGATTCAAACCACAACACCCCCCATGACGGTGCTGCCCTTGCTTTACCAGTGGTACCATTTACTCTGATATCTTGCATTTTTTGTACTTGTCCTTTTTTTGCAAGAACAATTATACAATAATTTGGTGAAACAACTAAAGTGTCCAAGATACTCACTGTTGTAGGGGAGTGGGGGGGACGTGAGGCAGCTCAGCAGGTGGTCTTCAATCCTACTGCCTGGAAAAGGCTTGGAGCAGAAAGGACAGCGGATTGCTAGAGAGGAGAGAGGAGAGGCAGGAAGGTGTCATCACAGCATATGTGCTGCATCTGGGTAGAAACTGCAGCATTTCAAGCACACCCTGAAGGACAGTGGGGCAGGTGGACAAGGGAGCAAGACCCAGACAGACACAGTAAGAGGGTTAGTTTATACACAGCATGTGTCTTGGAGTGAGGCTGAGCAGGTAACAGGAATGTACTGAGCGCATCCTTTCAAGACTCACAAAAATTCAAATCATTCGCCACCCAAAATTAAAAATATTGTCAGTCTCAGACTTGGGGGGATGGTGGGGGGGGGGGGGGGGGAAACAACCCCAGACACAGACCTTCCAACTGTTGCCAATTAAACACAAACCATTAAGCCATGATTAAGAGGCTAATGGGATCATTTGCAGAAAGAAAAGAGGAAAAAAAAAAAAAAAAAATTCTCCCAGGCAGACTGAACTGTATTATGCCAGGCAACGTGACCGTGTCCCTCGGATGAATCTGTTTCCGTATCTGAGGAGTTTCTAAAATGAGCTCAGTGGAATCAAGGCAGTCCACTCATAAAAAACAAAAAAAAACAATAAAATAAACCAGACAACTGGCATTACTGCATTTTCACTGTTGACAAGATCGCTTGTCTGCCCTCTTGACACACAAAACTGGACCGCTGCCAAGTAAACGCAAGAGACACTGACCCACTTTACCACGATGGCCTGTAGGCGCAGCTCGGCGGACAGAGGAAAGCCCTCTGGTGCACAGGCTCTGTTGGCAACGCAGGACAGACATGCACACACAGATACTCCTCCAAGCACCGCGTTCCCAACACACGCGGCACCGACCGCTCACACTTGCAAGGAGAACAAATACCTGTAACTCGGCTGCATAACAGAAAATGCGAGTCTCAACATGAGAATTTCTGAGCAGAGACCCCCCGGCCTTCTTCAGTGCCAAGTGCCGTTAAAAAGAAGTTTGCACAACTTTCACAACACATCCTCCTCTCAACCGCATTGCTTAAGTCATGTTCTTAGCCAACAAAAGGTGCGGCATTTGGACTACTGGTACCGATGGGTATTCTGCTCAACAAACGTGGACAGCGGTGGGGGAACCATGCTGTAACTTTTAAAGAGGTTTAGACACCACAAACAGGAGCTCATGGGGGAGAGACCACGGGGCCAGGTGTGAGACACGGCCATGAAGGCATGGTGCCTCTCCCAGGACCTTCACTGCTCCCTTCTGGTTCAACCAGCACACCTCAGACTTCAGTCCCAACACCAAGTTATCTCACCTGCAGAGATATACCAAGAGTTGAATGTAATAGCGACTGGCAGAAGGATGATTTCACAGCCTTGGTTAAGTCTGGGGTGCGCTTGGACAGCAGGCTGGAGTGACCCAGCACCACATGAGGGCTCGCAGGTCACAGCTGGAGATGTGGACTTGGACAAAAGAGTCTGCTAAATGAACAGATGTGGATGTATGCAACAGCGTTGCTAGGGCAGCTCTACAGATGATGCCAACAGGCCGAAAAAACAAATCAGGAAGTCTGTTTCAGTCCCGTGAGTTAGGCTAGAGTCTCTGAAGGGACTTGTAGACATCCACTCTAAAACTGCTCTCCATCATAAACAGTCTCACCAGAGCTGAAGATAAGAGCTCAGTTGTGTTACCTGGGGTCCCTCTTGCCACTTGGGCTTCACAATGAGTCCTCTCACTGTTGGAGACACACACACACACACACACACACACACAGAACTGCTTGACCCATACGGGGTAGCCGGAGCCTAACCCGTCTATTGCTACGCATTTTCTTTATTTGCACACTTTCGCAGTCTCATGGACACCTGTCAAAACACGACAGTAACTGTCCAAAGTCATCTGCCACTGTATTGTTGGGTATATGCTGCTATAACCTTGTGACATTCCCCCTGGGATCAATGAAGTTCTTACCTATCAATGTATTGATTATCAGTAAATGCATCACTCAAGGGTACTGTGGCAGTAGCATGGAGAAAGGCTGGAACTGGTGACCTCTGGGCTAAAAGTCCATGTTTGTCATGCTAATAGTTTTGTTAAATGCCTGCACATTGTCAATGAGCTTTGGAACCCATGTACTGCTGCTACTGTGGGACAGTTTTGGTCACTCGAACAAAACCAGTCATTATCACCAGGAGCAGAACTTGTGTGTGCTGAACACATAGTTCTGGAGGTAAAAAATTAATTAAAAGTAACCTCCGGTTAAAGTATTTAACATGACTGCTTATAATGCATTTTACACATCTGTGTATTATTACCATAACAGCATGTGTAAAAATTTATATAAACAAACTTCAACTCAATACTGTCGAGTAACAAGTTTCTAATCTTACCCACAATGTAAACACCTGTCACGATAAAGGAATTTAAAAAAAATAATCTGTGTTTCTGTTTACTTTGCAAACAAACAAACAATCACAATGCATCTGGCTGGGGAAAATTTTAAAAAGCATGCAAGGTTTTATGTAGCTGCTCAGTTACTGCAAAATTGATAATCCTGTTGCAGCTTCTGCTTCTATGTGACATAGTATGTCATTGCTTAAGGCGGGCATGATTATTTTACTGTGTCTGTCTGTAAGTGAAGAGCTGATATCATGCGTCAATACGGGCGTTATGACAGGCTGAACAAATGGTAGTGACAAATGGAGACACCCCACATCTCCGATTACACAGTAGTGATACAGCAGAGTACATAATGATTATACACCACTATATTAACCCTGATTACAGTAGTGATACAGGGACAGTGATATACAGGGAGGGACAGTACGATTATGTACGTTATACACCTGATTACAGCGTACCAGTGTACAATGAATGAATGATTACAACACAGTACTCATACGGAGAGTAGTATACAGGTAGGAGAGTAAGGACAAAGCGGGAGACTGTGATTGTAGCCCCGCACCACCCTACAGAGCCGAGCCGAGCGCACATCGTCACCGCACGAACACGGCTTCTGCAGCACAAGCCCTCGCTTATTCTGCGACATGTTCGCACTCGCTGGCTGCGCACTCACTGACTCACCGTCCCTCGGCACAAAGAGGCGGCGGCGGCGGCGGGCGGACGGACGCGGACGAACTTACTGCCATGGCGATTGTTGACTCGGTACAGGCCGATCCACGCATCGGAAACGGGCCGCGTGTTGGCGGCCCGGGCGCGGGCGGACCGTGCGGAGCCGTTCCGGCCGGAAGAAGAATGTCGATTCACGGGCAGGCGTTCCGAGAAAGTGCGCTGAGGGATGCGGCCTGTGTCCGCCGCGGACAGCACATCTCCGTGGCCGTCCGGCTCGGGGCCTTGCTCGTCTGTGTGTTTTCCGGGGGTGCTGCTCTCGTCCGACGGGTCCGCCTGGTCGCCACGGGGAGGGCTTCCGTCAGCCGCAATCCCGGCGGCGCTCGCATGCTGTCCCTGGTCGGAGTCGCTACCCTCTTCCGAGCGACTACGGCTCGCTTCCGAGTCTTGTTCGAAACTCCCCGAGAAACCCACCACCAGGCTAGTGGGCCTCTTGCTCCGCACGCGGCGGTACGTCTCCCGACTTATGCCGTCTTTCGCGAAAGCCGACGGCACGGCGTCTTCTTGTAGGCGACTCGACCTCGTCCCCATGACTGGACCCCTCGCGCTGCTTTTTTCCTCTTCCTTCCGCCCGTCGGTACGAGTGAGCGACGCCTCCACAAGGGTTGCGTGGTCCTCTGTCTCTCAAAAGCCGCCCTGCAGTCCTAGACTAACCGCTGGACATTTTCCGCTCTTCGACGCTCCCACACTCCTCGCCCAGGCGGTCCCTCTCGCTGAAAAAAGCGAGAAGTGAGGACTGGTTTCTTCCTCTGTTGACTTGTGCTGTGACGTCACAAAGCCAGGAGAACTTTTCGTCCAACCACGTAGCAGGAAGTGGGCTTCATTTGATCTGTATTTAAATTCGTGTAACGTAGCAAATGAAATTTTCATGTCGCGGAAGCAGGCGAACCGGCCGGTTAGACACGTGATTTTACGATCAGTTTCGCAGTGCAAAAGTACATCCTTGTGTAGACGAAATGAACTCAGAAGCAAACAAACGCTGGAATCAGTCTTTGTTTTCAAACGTTGTAAATGGATGTGTTTTATGCATTAAACAGAGAGTGTGTGCGATCGAAGCAAAGACCTGAGACGTCATAATTCACATTTGGCAGGTAAAGGTCTGTTCAAAGTGTGTGAATGTGAGTGTGTTTGATTGCCCTGTGATGGACTGCCGTCCTGCGCAGTCTACTCTGCGTCCCTGCTTTAGAGTGAGCGGCTATTTTATTTGTGCGTATTAGAAGAAATATTTCGTTTACACGCAAAGATTGTTTACAAAATGTAAATCAAAACAACCTAAATGATAATATCATTTTTGAAATAAAGAATAACACACACGCAAAGTATTAAAACACATGGAATACAACAATTATCCAAAACTTCTCAAACACCGCAAGTACAACTAAAATTTATTAAACAAAAAAGAACTTATGTCCTCTTATTAAAAGGACAGATGAAATTCAACACAATAAAAACCACGCTCTCATTTAATAGGCTTTTAAACTAGATTACAACAAACACTAAACCCATAATCGGATTTCAAACTATCGACTAGACTGTAGTCTAAAATCTGTTCGCATCCTTTACCCACACATTGACTGAAACCGCTTGTCACAAGGGGGATCGCGGCGAACCGGAGCCTAACCCGGCAACACAGGGCGTAGGGCTGGAGGGGGAGGGGACACACCCAGGACGGGACGCCAGTCCATCACAAGGCACTCCAAGCGGCACTTGAACTCCAGACCCGCCAGAGAGCAGGACCCGGACAAACTCGCTGCACTACCGCGCCACCGCACCCCCCTCCTTCCATGTTACATTTTCTAAAATTTGTCAAATCCATGGTAGCTTCATTTAATAGAGTTAAAAACATCAACACATGAATACATAAAAACAACAACCAAAACACAATATAACCATTAACACAATTAAATATTAATTTAATAACAAATTAAAATCAATTAAACCTAAGGTAAAATGAACACAAGGAGCGATAGCGCAACATCTTATTATTATTATTATTATTATTATTATTATTATTATACGATTGTCCCATTATTCATATGTGTGCTTTTATAAACATAATTTCACTCAAGGACCTTTTCAAATCAACACTTCCTGTTACATCGTAAGCTGGTGGAAATCCCTTGGATGGAACTGGTCCTTGATCACTAAACTCTCTGGTGGCCAAACAGCGGAATCATCCTGCGGATATTCCCCTTCTCCTATTTCCAGAGTAGTCCCATATTCTATCTTCTGATTGGTTCATGGGCGTTTCCCTTGACCAATCCGCGCAGTAGTTGCCAATCCAGGAAGTAGGAGTCGACGGCAGCGGAGTGGCACGAACGCAGCGCCAGCTTGTATGGCGTTGTATGCTGTGTTGTTCATGTAATGGTTTAGTTTATTTCTTTCAACAAGCGGACACTAGTTACATACGACAGGAAGACACACTTTCGGTAAGAATCAAGAATGCAGTTTGTGTGGTGTAATACACGATGTATTGTCGCGCGTCAGTTCAACTTACACACAGTAACATCACAATTTTATGATAAAAAAGCTCTGCAGTTAGCGTACGCTTATGTTAAGCATAGCGCGCATTATATAAGTAAAAATGTCTAAAGTGAGAGTGGCTTTCAGGTGTATTCTTGTAGAGTCCGACTCTGTCCGAGACAAAAGTGAACTTTGCTCTTCTTGTTCTTCCAGCAGGCTGAGCACACAGTTGATCTGCAGCCTTCAGACGGGTACGAAGTAACACTCCACCCTCACTTATTAAATACTAGTAAATACCGTCGCCTAAAAATAACACAAAGTGTATTGCTTCTGTTCCAAACTGGCATTTGCTCACACAGTCACACTTTGATGTTACTTTTTTGTCCCAGATGTCCTGTTCATTTATCATTTTTAGTCTTTTGAGTGTGGCGTTACTCGTATTTTATTTTAAATCACTTACATAGAGGTTCTTGGCTTTTCAGCTACTGACCAGCTGATACCGATTCATGAAGTTTTAAGAACGATCACATAAGTAGAATAGATAGAGAACTTGGGGCAGGGAACAGCCTGCAAGGGAGGCCAATCCAACACAGGGAAACTGGGGACTCTAAATTACGAGTAGTGTCCAACTCACCTGAAAAATGTCTTTGTGGGTGGCAACCAGAGCACCTAGAGGAAACAAAGGGCAAACGGAGAGAACATGCTGGACTCGCACTTATGTCCAGCTGCCCAGATCAGGAACTGAGGCGCCAGTGCAACCTGCTGTGTCACAATGCCACCCAATTATGTGTAAAATAACATTTTAAAAATCATTTAACTAGGTTGTCACAAAATACTTTTGCTATGTGATCTTTTAAAAAGCACTTAATGTGTTTGAATTTGTCCTATCCAAACAAGTATTGTTTCCTTGTTTCTGATCCTTTTGATCCAGTGCATATGCAGTGTAAAATTAAGTTTAAGCCCATAATCATAACTGAATAATAAATTGCTCTTCTGCTTCAGTTGATTTGGATGATTTTCTCAGTGCTAAGGTTGATTGTACTTTTAAGGGACATGGAAAAACTGCACATACACTGTGACTGTATACCACACCAGTTTTCTGAGCCCCTGCCCTGTATTATTACTGTTATGTTTAGCTAATTAAACTATAGTGTTTATGATGCTTCTGCTGGTATTTCTAGGAGGAAATGAATGAATGAAAGAAATGAATAACTGAAAGTATAATTGAATAATGTTTATCTAGTTATACATTGAAATGATTAACCTTTGTTTAGCTGATGCCTTTGTAGAAAACAACTTATGATGCTGCATAAGCAGCTTCACAATAATGAAATGTTTCCATAAATGCTATTATAGGAGAGTGGATTCAAACCGAGGATGTTTAGATTTCAAAGCAATGTCTCAAACCATGTTCGTAGTTGCTCACCAGAAATGCACCCGTCCCTCAAATACTAGAGTTGATTTGTTCCATGAAATCACCCTGTTAGGTGAATTGTTCTCATGTGGGGATCCTATAGCAACTGAATAAAATGATTAAAAATGTCATGTGTTGTATAGTTACGTTGAATTAATTTTAGGTGGCACATTTTCCATATGGAATGGATTGTTTTTCTTTTGTGTACTTTGAGCACATTAAAAATTTGATGCTCTGTAGATGTTTTATTGTTAAATCCTTGATAAACAACTGAAACAATTGGAAGGGGGTCCAGTGTTCACAAGCTGCAGGGTGTGTAGGTTCACTTTGTTTAAAGCCATGTGGAGCTGCTCTGCAGGTTCTGTAGGCCCAACCAGTGAGCCTACAGGTGTTGGACAGACTCCAAAAAGATGTGGCAAATATTATGCCTTCCAGGACCTCTATATGCAACATATTAGCACTGTGAAAAATTATAACAATAAATCTTTAACATTTATTATTTTGATGATTTTCCTTAGGGTCCTCCTCCTTAGAGCAGCCATCTGAATAATCTGCTCTTGTAAAGCATTCAAATTAATGTCCAAACTCAGTATTCTTGAGAACAAAATCAAAATATGCCTTTCTTTGCTACATTGTAAATCCAGAAGTTTTTGGTAAAAGTAGTGTATTCTTTAATGGGATATGGAATTTTAGCATAGATAAATGGTTAAATCCATCTATTATTATTAAATATGAGTTTGGTGTTTTGTGGTCAAATTTTGTATGTCTGCCTGTTTTTGAAGAAAAACAAGTTGATGAAGTTCCTTTTTCAATCTTTTAGTCTTTAGGATTTTGACAGTCTTAGAAGTTTATTTATTTTGTTAATAGTCTTTTTTGACAGAGGGGGAAAAACTGATGACTTATTTGCTGTTGTGTTTTTTTTAATCTTTCAGACTGAATTTCCCTCCCACTACGTTAAGTTCTCTGGCACAGAGATGATGCCACTGACTCTGCTTAAAGCGAGCACAGACCTGAACAAGCAGGTCAAATCTGCGGGGCTCTTGACCACCTACACTGAGTTAAACCTGGAGAACCGGATCCTCGCCGAGGCTTCAGCGTCTCTCTCCCACCCATGCCCCAGCCCCACGCTACAGCTCGACTGTGCAGCTCCGCTGTGGTTCTCCAAGTCACAGTCCCCAGGACTGAATCCTACTCAGCTCTCCTCTACTGTTGCCTCCCCCATCCTCTCCTCCCAGCTGTTCGGTAGTCAAGAGCTCCTCATCCCGAAGCACTGCCCTCTCCAGCCCTTGTCCTTTTCTGGTGTCATAACTTCTGGAGATCTCCTGTCTCCTTCTCTAGTGCAGTCTCCTGCTGAGGCAGAAGGAGAACAAGCAGTTGGAATTGGAGAGGAGGTGCTGAGTATGTCTGATGATGTACAGAGCAACAGGAAAGTGTGGAGTGAGGTAAGTCCTACATTGTCACTCTAGGTAAGCGTGTCTGTTAGCCACACCTGTGACGGTCAACCCACTTATTGGTGTATGTTGTAATCCTTGTTTGTATGTGTTTTAGAGTGTCAACATGTCTACCTTAAAATATGTATTGACTTGCATTTCACAAAGCTCTAAATCCAACTTTTGCATGTTAATGAGTCATGTGCTTTTCATACATCTTAACGTGTGTGATCTTATGTGCGCAAAAGGACTCCAGCGAGGTGTCTGTAGAGGAGTCTGCCCTGGAGCTGCCTCTGGTTGAAGAAAAGGAAGAGGAAAAGATCCCACTGGGGCATGAGGAGGAGTTTGGAGAGACAGAGGAGAGCAGTGTTCAAGAGGAGGAGCTGAAAGACAAGAAGGTGAGATAATACTGTGTTCTTACACTTTGTGGATAAACAAGTCAAGTGGATGAATCTTGGAAGGTGCTGTGCTATTCTGCTTTGCCTACAATACTTTATCACTATGTAGCTCTCAGTGTAGAAAGGTAAATATTTGTTTACCAGTGACAGACAGTTTGAGCTCAAACCCTGGGCCTAACCCCTCTCTCTCTCTGTGTCCAGTACCTCTTGCTCAACACAGTCTGCTGTTCCCTGGTGACTAAGAACACTTCTCCAGGACAGCAGGGCTGGGATGAGGAGCACAGTTTGTGGATGAGGATGAAGAGCCTGGCCCATGATGTAGCTCTGTGTGACCCAGAGTTCTTATTAAAGGTGAGTTCTTCACAGTGTACTCTTACCACAGGAATGGACAGAAACCTTCATTCAAGTCCTGCTCTTTATTGGTTCCACTTTAACATTTCCTTCTACCAACAAACTCATGTGAGAGCCACTCTTTGACCGATAGGTGGCAGTGTACACCAGACAGGAACTGAACATCCGCATCACTGCCAACTTCCTCCTGGCACTGGCGGCCAGTCTCCCTCACACCAAGCCACACCTGCGAAGGTATTTCTGTGCAGCTGTGCAGCTTCCCTCTGATTGGCTGGAAGTCGTCAGGCTTTATAGTACGGTGGGTTTCTGTTGCTGTCGGAATCACTGATGAATGACTATAATTCCAGCGCTGATCGTGTTCTTACTTATTTACTATTACGATTTCATTGTGGCTTTAATTTTTAAAAAAAATAAATAACATATTTTTGTAATAAACCACATGAACATTGCTTTAAGCCAATGTAATCTGTAACCTATTCTTCATGTCCAAGACAGTGTAAAACAGATGCTTTAGTTTGACTTATTTTCTCTGACCCCTCCTTCAGTGTTTCTCCCAGTCTTTGCCATCCTGTCTGAAAAATGCTCTGGTGGACAAGTTTAAACAGTTCACTGAGTACCAGCTCGCCAAGTACAACACACGGAAGCAGCGGTGCAAACACAACCGCAACAGAGCCAAAACCAAGGTACCATGGTAACAAAAATAGTACTGCAGACACAGTAGCCACAGGGCCAGAGCCAGTGTTCCGCAGTAAGTTAAGCAGTTTGTAAACCTCTCATGTCCCCCGTAACATAGAAAGCATCAGTACATACCAAGTGACAGTAACACGAGGTGCAGAAAGAGTCATGTGCTGTGGACACCATACTGGTCAGGCAGGAATCCACAGTCTAAAGTGATGCCCAAGTACAGCAGAGAATGCATCTCTGCTTCTTCGCTTTATCTTCACTAGATTCATTTGAATAACCATGCTCTTTTCTGTCTCCTCTCTCTGTTCCTGCACCACTTTTCTTAATTCTTTCTCATTGCCTTTCAGAGCCCGTCACCGGAGCAGTGGGAAGAGTGGGCCACCAAGCTTCGATCTAACCCAGCCGTACTGAAGAAATACGTGAGTGTTTTTGTTCCCTTGTGCAGTTGTCTCTTTGCTTGTATGATTACCAGGGAGTTACATTTACATTTATTCACTTAGCAGACGCTTTTGTCCAAAGCGACTTACAACAGATACTATGTAATGTTACTAGCCCACACCTTATTCACCAAGGTGACTACATTGCTAGATACACTACTTACAAGGGGTTACTCATCCATGCATTAGTGAAACACACTCGCTCTGTCACACTCATACACACAGTTGTGTGAAGGACTATGCAGGAATGCTTTGTGTCTCCCTCTTATGGTTATGTGTGAGGCTCTTGTGTTGCACATGTGTGTCTGTGTCTGCATTTGCACAGCTGAAGATGCAGGAGCGTTCTGCGGTGAATAAGAAGGCTGAGAAGTTCAACCTGAAGAAGATGATTCACAGGCTGCACATCCGAGAGCCAGCAGAGCACGTGATGGCCTTGATGGGGAAGAGGTAACAAACTGCTCTCTGGTAACTGACACACACATAGTTTACAGGTGATAAAAATACCTAGATGTGCCACCCCAAAGGGAACCCCTTAGTGGAACCTCTTTGCCCTGGACAGGTACCCCAGAGACCACCGGGAATTCTCACGCAGTGGCCTCCGGGGCGAATGGGACAGGGAAAGGGCAGGGCAGCGGATGAAGCTGGCACAACCCAACACCTGGGAGCGCAAGCTGAGCCAGGAGGGGAACAAGGCGCGCACCTGGGAAAAGCTCATCGGTCATTCAGTTTATCGAAGACACATGGCACTGCATTTACCAGTTACACTGACTGTTTCATGCCTTCTGTTGTGCCACACTGATTCCCTTGTCCTTTGTTCTGTAAACTGTACTCTATCCTGTGTTATGCAGACAGTAATGCTCTGCCCTTCATGGCTATGCTGAGGAATCTCAGGAACATGATCACCAGAGGCATCAGTGAGAAACACCATGAGAAGATCTTGGCTAGACTGACCAATAAGGTAAGCAGGAAAAAATCATATTGTTTTTTGGTCACTGTGTGTAGTCAGTGTGTGATTACTGGCATTGTTTATTCCAAACACTTCTAGCTCCTTTGAGTTGATCACAGTGTATTAATAATAATGATGGACTGTAATGAAAGGGTAAGTGATAGTCAGTAAAACTGCTGAAATATCTTGATCTATAACATATCATAATGTAACAGTGAGGGAGGGGGAACTTTCCATCATCCCTCAGCAGCAAGGATTATTGTGCTCATGTTTTGTTGCTGACCATTGTTGTTTTGTTTCGTTGAGTTCTACCCCTTACTTGTTCTGCCTGGCTTCCTGTTTTGCTGTCTTTATGCATAAGCGCTTGTAATTTCTAATAAAGAGTGAGTTGTTCCTGCAGATGGTAAATTGCTTCAATATGATTTGGTGGGTTGAGATGTGAATTACTGACATACCTCTTTGGTGTAAAGTGCTTCAGTTCTTCTTGAAAACAGAACAGAGGCTATTTCAAGGGATCGTTTTTCTGGAAGTGTGATGTACACGCACAATGATGCTGCATTTGTACATTTCATATGGAATACACTAGTAAATACTGTGTGTAATGTCTGTTTCTTTGCCCTTACTTAAACATCTTTACGCTGCATATGATTTACCATCAAATTAAAAACTCATGAAGAAGCACTTTGATCCCTCGTTGTAAACCCATGTGTGACACACGTGCATACATTTACAAAACACGCAGACAAATTTACGCCACTTGGTTCTTGTGTTCCAGGAGACAGTTATTCAAAGCAGACAGTTCCCCTTCCGTTTCCTTGCTGCCTACAAGGTGATCATGGAGCTATATGGTTCAGGTGAGCTTCATCTGTTGGCCACAGTATCTTTCTTCTCTGCCTGCAAGTTTAAAGTTGAATGACTTGAGTTCATACCTTCCACACACCTTCCTGAACAACTGCACCTTCTTCCTACCTGTGCCTTAGTGAAGCTTCCCTCAAACTCCACGGTGCTGCAGAATATCCTGAGGAAAATCCCAAAGGTCAGGAAGTACCAGCAGCTGGACTGGCATACAGCAGGACGCAAGAGACTGAGCATAGCACTGGGCGTGCCCTTTGTGTACCGCATGTATAAGATGAAGAAGAATCAACTGCACAGGGCGAGGTATGGGTAAAGAAATGGGCAGCGCTTATGCCTGAGACATCTCTGCAGTGGGGACTGTGAATTTTTTATTTTTTTTTCTTTCTAAATTTATTTGCTCTTATCTGTGCATTTCTTTTGGCTTTCCTATTCTGCGCCCCTCCGCAGTACAAATGATCACTGGTGTTCTCCTCTTCCTCTCCCAGCCAGAAGCTCTATACTGAGGAGCTGTTGAGCCGGTATCAACGGGCCCTGGAGACAGCGGTCCAGATCTCATGTGACTACAATGTGCCTCCCCTCCCAGGCCACACTGTGCTGTTCTGCGTCACATATTTCAATAGGACAAGTAACAGGTTTACTGCACAGCAGGACTTCTGTCTTCCCCTGGATGCTGACAAGGAGGCTTCAACATGTGATTCTCTCACCCCCAGTGTAAGTCTTATTCCGTCCTCTCTTCCTATGTTTTACCCCCTCAGACTTGTATGTCTTTCCCAGGTGAATCCATTGCTGCTGTCAAATAGGTCTCCACCACCTCACATAGTCCCTATTAACCCTTCATGCCCTCTGCAAGGTTCTCCATGTGTTCTCCTCTCATCAGTAATGTCAGTGTGCTGTTTGTCTAACACTACTCATCAGGTACCTTTTTAAAAGAAGGTGCTGTAGAACTGTAGGCGATTTCTGTTTCTACATCTAGCGTACAGTGACAAGATGCTGACAGATGCCGTTCGGCAGTCATTTATTGACTCTAACATGTCGCATTACTGCAATTAACTTTGGACCTTTAATGGGCACCTGTTGGCTGCCCGACTGCTTTTGGATGTTACAGGGTGCCCCTTTATGGTGTCTTGATGTTATTTCTTTTAGCCCCAGGAGATGACAGTGTTGTTAGCGCTCATGATGGCTCAGCGCTGTGAACACGTTCAGCTGTTTCTCTCCAACTATAGCGGTGTTGAAGAGGTACAGCTGAAGCCTGGTGCTCTACTGCAGAATGTGAGGCATGTGTTAAGAAGATTGGAGGTGAGCCTGTGGTGAACTGCTTGCCTGTTATTGTTCAGAAAAAAAAAAACAGCTTCTTCACCCTGTGTTTTCAGTCGAACTCTGTGGGACGTCTGAGGGACGCTTTGACATCTCGGACTCCTAACTTTGTTGTTTCTCTCTCCCAGGAAAGTGAAAAGGATGACATCGTCTTCGAAGACTATTCCAAGTTGTTCTTCAACTTGAGATCACAGAACATCAAGGTACTCTGCAAGATGGGTAGCCATCTCAGGTGTTTGTGCTGCTTCGCTACCCTGTGGCAGAAGTCTGCAAACAGATAAATGATGCCAGCTGTCCCTCCATTTTCAGCAACTTGTCCTCGCTGTAATCTTCAGAAACAGTGTTATTGGTGAAATACATAAACTATCCTACCATCTTGCTCCAAACTGCTGTTGCCCTTACTTAGCTCAGATGTGGTAAAACGCATTGACTCCATATTTTGTATGCAACCTGTCTGTGAAACACTTTACTTTCAGAACAGTACATCACTTTGGATGTCACTGCACATGTGCACAGTCCTACCTATGCAGTTTCGAATCCCACTTGGTCTGTGTGGAGTTTGCATGTTCTCGTGTTCACGTGGGTTTCCCCCATGTGCTCTGGTTTCTACCTTCAGTCTAGAGATGCCATGCAGGTTAACTGGTGAATGTAGTGTCTAAATGTGTTGTGTGTGTGTGTGTGTGTGTGTGTGTGTGTGTGTGCGTGCGCGTGTGTGAGAGAGAGAGAGAGAGAGAGAGACAGTGTCCTGGGTATACCTTCTTCAGCCCTATGCTCTGTGTTTTTGGAATGGGCTCCAGGCAGCTGTTACCCTGACTTGGATAAATGGCTACTGGTAGTGAATGAGAAAGTACTATAGTACTAGAAAAAATTGAAAGCTGTCTGCATGTTTCAGTTGTTGCTCCCTTGAAAATTATCCGTTGTGTTCATATCTTATCTGTGTGTATGATGTATGTATACATGACAGAACTGGCATATACTATACAGTCAGTCAGTTTGTTTTCCAAAAGCGTCGTCTCTTCTGCCCTTTAGGTGGACACAATAATAAACCTGGAGGACAATGACGGGTGTTATGACCTTGACTTGAACATTGAAAAGTACAGAAAGAGCATGAACAATGAAACCCTGCTGGTCAGACTCTTTTTATGCTCAGAGTAAGTCTGTTGCCCTCTGTTTTTCATTATGTTTACATTATTTCTGCAGATTTAATGCTTTGTCTATTTTACGTTTTTGAAAATTTTCATTGGGTGCCATAAAGGATGGCACAGGTACCTCATGGTGCCTGGGCTGAGCGTTTGGGCATGGGTTCAAGTATGGCTCAGTCTATTCAGAGATTGCATGTTCCCTCCATGCTTGCATCAGTTTAGTCCAGGTACTTTGGTTTCCTCCCACAGTCCAAACTTGTGTTTCAGGTAAACTAGTGAGTCCAAGTGGCCCTCTGTGTGTGTATATGTGTGATTGCCCTACAATGCACCGGCGAGGTATATGACAGTGTGCCCTGTGCCTCTGGGATAGACTCTGGACCATTATGAACCTGAACTGGACGAACAGTTATTGAAGATTACTGAATGGATAGATTTTTATTTTTTACAAAAATCTTTCAGTGCCAGAGGAGCTCCTTGACTCTCACCCCACAGCATACACAGGCACATGTAGGCATAGTTTATGTCCATTCTTGCCCATTTTTACTGACCATTGTATGTTTTTGTGTTTTTAATAGATTAACTTCAGATAATGTATTCTTTTTTTTAAACTTTATTTTTTATCAAATGTATCAGAACATCACAACACATAAACCAACACATCCACAACCATGTACAAAACAATCTCACAAAAAACCCTCTCCTTGTACATAGTAGTGTCAGCATCCCTCCTTCCTGAACCTGTTCTTTATTCAACAGAAACAGCTAAATTTATCAGAGTAGCCTGCATAATTGACAATGTATGAGAAAGCAATTTACATTGCAAAATCCATAAACTTTCCTGATATTAGTCACCTTTACAGGTAAAAGAAAAATGTCCAAGGAGGAGAAAAAAAAGAAATAAATAAAAAATAATCATAATAAAAATAGTAATGAATGCCAGGGGGCATTAGGTTATTAAATACCTCATATATTCATTAAATCCACTTCTTACTTTGATCACTGTATATTAAGGGGTTGTATTGTTTAGCTGTCACCTGTAGAATTAATCTTGAAATAATCCATGAAGGGTTGCCAAATTCTATAAAATTTTTCTTCTTTCTTTTTCAAGGAGAGCCTAATTTTCTCTAGCTCCGAATACTTCATAACCTCTCATTAAATTTATATGTGTAGGGGCAGATTTATGTTTCCAATTTAATAATATTAATCTCCGTGCTAGTAAATTGACAAATGAGACCATACTGTGTTCAGCACTGTTTTTTACTATCTCGGATTCTACTATACCTAGAATCGCTGCCAGGGGGTCTAGATCAGTAGGTCTTTGCAATATTCTTGACAGCGTCAGAGAACCACCTTTCCAGTATGCTGACAATTTAGGGCAGCTCCAAAACATATGGGCCAATGAAGCTGGCGCAAGCCCACAATGGTCACATGAAAGGTGTATATCTGGAAATATCCTGTTCATTTTTTGTTTAGACCAGTGTAAACGATGTATTATTTTGAATTGTAAGAGACTGTGTCTAGCACACACCGATGAGCTATGAATCTGTTTAAGGGCTGCCTCCCACTGCTCTTCTGCAATTTCTACACCCAAACCTTCCTCCTAGGAAGACTTTAAGTGATCTAAAGTTGGTATACTTGTCAACTGGAATATATATATATATATATATATATATATGAAATACCCTCTTTTTTGTGAGGATCACGTGTCAGTATCAGTTCCATTACAGATTTATTTGGCAAGTTGGGGTATAATGGATTATTTTGTATAATAAAATTTCGTACCTGTAAATATTTAAAAAAGTTTGACCGAGGTATATTGTATTTGCTTTGTAGCTGTTCAGATGATGGAAATACTTTGTCAATAAACATGTCTGAAAAGCTATAAATTCCTTTTCCAACCCAATCATCAAATATAGTATTTTTAAATGAGGGAGCAAATAAATGATTTTTAGTAATAGGGCTTTGGAGAGAACCAGCTTGCCAACCGAAAAACCCACGAATCTGAGATCAAATCCTGAGTGTGTGCAAAACCACTGGATTATCCAATGGATCAAGACGCGTAGTAGGTAAAGGCGAAAACAGTAGAGCTGAAAGTGAAGAAGGATAACAGCATGCTCCTTCTAAGTTTACCCATAACTGGGGTTGTTTTTGTAGCCAGTAGGCCATCATTCTTATATTACTCGCCCAGTAATAAAACTGAAAATTTGGCAATCCCATTCCCCCTTTTGATTTGGGCCTCTGCAATAAAGCCTTCCTTATTCTAGGAATCTTTCTATTCCAAATAAATTCTGAAATGATTTTATCTAGGTTGTTAAAAAAAAAAAAAAATTCTTTAAATATATTGGTATACATTGAAATAGAAATAAAAACTTATGGAGGGTGGTCATTTTTATTGTATTAATTCTTCCTAACAACGAGATGGGAGTATGAGACCATTTTCACAAATCCTGTATTGTTTGATCCAGTAATTTCGAAAAATTTTCTTTGTATAAATCTGCAAAGACTTTAGTGACATTGATCCTTAAGTATTTAAACTGAGTTGAAGTTTTAAAGGGCAAGTTTTCAAAAGAATTTTGGTCATCCAAGTTGTTAACTGGAAATAGTACACTTTTTCCCATATTAAGTATGTACCCTGATATTTGTCCAAATGTTTTTAAAGCAGAGACTATCCCAGGAATAGACTTGGATGGGTCAGAAATATATAATAATAAGTTGTCCGCGTATAAAGATACCTTGTGCTCCCCTCCACCTCGAGAGACCCCACTATAAACAGTGGAGCTTCGCAGACAGATTGCCAGAGGCTCAATTGCTAATGCGAAAAGCATCGGAGATAATGGGCAACCTTGTCTAGTAGAGTGAGTTAACACAAAGTAATCTGACCTGACATTATTTGTCTGTACTGACGACATAGGTGATACATACAGAAGCTTTATCCATGAAATAAATGTTGGGCCAAAGCCAAACCTTGACAGGGCCTAGAAGAGATAATCCCACTCGACCCTGTCAAAGGCCTTTTCTACGTCCAAAGAAATAAGTATCTCAGAATGACATCTTGAATGAGAGGAGTATATTATATCAAATAATCTACGGGTATTATGAGCCATTTGTCGATTTTTAATGAAGCCTGTCTGATCTTCATGAATTATTGTTGGGAGCACTTTTTCTAACCTAATTGCCATTATTTTAGCTAATATTTTGTTGTCTATGTTTAGCAGACTTACCGTTCTGTGTGAGGCTGGATCAAGTGGGTCCTTTCCTTGTTTATGTAATAAAGAAATTGACGCTTGGTAAAATGTAGCTGGAAGAAGACCCTTCTCTAAAGATTCATTAAACACATCTAGAAGGAGAGAGGCAATATCTGCAAGAAACATCTTGTGAAATTCAGGTGTATACCCATCTGGACCAGGTGCCTTTGAGGATTGTAAACTACCTATAGAAAATTTAACCTCGTCCAGAGTAAAAGGTTCCTCCAATAACTTCCTATTTCCTTCACAAATGGAAGGGATATCTAAATTTAAGAAGTCGTCCAAGAGTTTGCCATCTTTTGTTGACTCAGTTGAATACAGTTTAACATAAAATTGCCTAAATACTTGATTAATTTCTAATTGGTCTTTTGTTATACAACCAGAATCAGTGCGGATTTCCCTTATTAATTTTGATGTCTCAAATTCTTATCTGATGGGCCAAATATTTTCCTATTCTGTCCCCATATTCATAATATTTATGTCTGGAGCGATTTATTAATTTAACAGTCTTGGCCGATGATAAAAGATTAAATTCCGTTTGCAATGTTATCCTTTTTGTCAGAAGTTCAGTAGTAGGGAACATTGCATACTAGTGATCGATTTCTGAAATTCATTCCATTAATTTTTGTCTTTCCTCTTTCTGTATCTTAGTCCGATAAGCAAGAAGAGAAATAATTTGACCACGTAAGTAGGCTTTCAGAGCTTCCCACAACGTGAGATAATGTATTTTTAAGATGTGTGAGGAAGTATTCTGTGTGCTAATTTCTTGATATGAGAGTGTGAAAAAGAGGTGTTTGGTGCACAGTTCTGTGCCTTTCAGCAGATCTTCATTTTCCATATTTCAGATTCTCTTCTTCTGACAAGAAGACGGACAGGAACTGCGTGGAGCTGTTTGGATTCAGTGAACAGATCCTCAAGTAAGGATGCACTGGACTCTCAGATCCATTTACTTCCTTTTACAAGAGGTGTCAAGGGGTAATGGCACGCTAGAGCCCTGTAAGTAAAAGGCTGCATCCCATCCTTTGAACGTGCTCTGTAATAATTTGAACAGTGCTACTAGCTTGAGCACAGGTGGCATTTTCCTCTCTTCCTGTCTTTTCTCACATTGTCAGTGGTGAGTAAAGACAGGAAGTGGCTTCACATTTCAGCAAAATGACATGAATTGATAGATCGTGTCCACTGATTTAGCTAAATGTTGATTAACAGTCCTTTTCTTCTGGGTCTTGTACAGTTGTTTCCTCTTGTTTTCCTTCAGGTTTGTGGCAGAAAGAGGCTCTGCCAGACTTCTGGACCATGTGGAGCAGATGGACAAGATTCATAACATCCCACCCTCAGCAGGCAGCACAGAACAGGCTGAAAGAGTCCCTGCTCTCACCCCTATTCCTTCCACCCCAAGACTGAGGTAATCATGAATTGGATGCCGGAATTATAAATGCATTGATAAGTGTTACGCTAATCCTTATTTTTCTTTGCCAGATGTATTTGTTTTTGCCCTTTTGCCTTTGTTGAGCACCCTGTGTCACAGTGTGAGAGGAGCGCTCTATAAAAATAAACTGAATTGAATTAACACCACATGTTCGGAATCAAAGTGTTTGAAAGTCTTAAAGTCTGTAACCTGAGGAGCTACAGCTGCTTTTTGGTTTTTATGTGTTTCATTGAAAGGTTCCTCTGTCCCCCCGACCCCCCCTTTTAGGTGGCGCGGGGTGCGAGTGTTTGTGTCCTCCACCTTCCGAGATATGCACGGAGAGCGAGATGTGCTGGTACGCAATGTCTTCCCAGAGCTTCAGCGTCGCGCTGCTCCCTATGGCCTTCACCTGCAGGAGGTAGACCTGCGCTGGGGCGTGACTGAGGAGGAGGCGGGCCGCATGGTGGAACTCTGCCTGGCGGAGGTCTGTCGCAGCCAGCTGCTGCTCGGTATTCTGGGAGAGAGGTATGGGCTTGTGCCCCCTCGGCCCACCCTGCCAGAACTACCACAGTACCGCTGGGTAAGACTCAGCTCTTTTTTTCTTGCTCTCTGGATCACATTCTTTGGCGAGAAATTAATCCCACCCCACCCCGCAGATTGAATCTGCTCCTCCTCGTCTGTCCATCACTGAAATGGAGATTCGGCAGTTTGAGTCCCTTTACCCTGAGTCTGCAGAGAGCCGCATGTTCTTCTATTTCAGGTCACCCCACTTCTCCAGGTATCTAAAAAAGAGTCTTGTTTCCTGCTTCAGCTCGGGAGAAGAGCAGCAGTTTGGGCAGTTATTATTACACGGATTATTAACAATACAAATTTTTAAGCTCTGTTCCAGTGGCGTGGCGGACAGAGTTTGCAGCAGAATCCAAGGAGTCAGAATCCAGGATGTCAGACCTTAGAAACAGACTTGTGTCTCGTGGACTGAAAGTAAACAAAAAGTGAGATCTGTTTCATTGAATTTTAAATGATCTCAGGATTCTAACTAAACAAACACTACTTTTAAAACTTGATCAGGAATCTTTCAGTTTTTATTAATATGGCCAAAAGTATTGCTTTTATTCACTTGTCACAATACATTCTATCTTTACAGTCTATTTCTGATGATTAGTAGATGTCCTGAGTGAACATATTGTGTAATTGTTTTGTAGTATTATGTTAAATATTGAAAAATTTGGCAGCATGCTGTCAGGTTTGGAGTTTCAGCCTCTTGTTTACAACTGTAATTTACTGCCTGTTCAAAATACAGACGTTCATTCTGTTAGGAGTTAGTTGTTGTGGTGCATGTTTCTGCCTTCTGTCCTGTTGTTATGTCTTCCATTTAAATTTTTTTTCTTCTGTCCATCTCTCCACCACTCCCTCAGTTACCCTTGTGAGTGGGGCGGTGTTGAGGAAGGGAAACCTTTTGTCTCAGGACTGGAGAAGTTTGGAAAGATTGTTCTTGAAGACCTATGGGAGGCGCTGCTGGCACTCTTTGTGGAAGTGAGAAATCTTGGGTGTTACTTTGAAAAATGAGAGCCAGATACCAAAGTTTTTTGTTAGGCCAATAAAAAATGTTGAGGTTCCCTTAACATGGCTGAAAAAATAGGGTTTTCCAGTAACATAGCCAAAATTTTTTTTCCTCCACATTCTAGTGGTATTTTCTGTAGATACTATAGTCTGTGGTATAACAAGAAAAATAACACTGAAGGTAAAAGTACCACAGATATTTATTAATCTGTAGTACCATATGAATAGTGACATAGTTCTAACAGCTCAACTTGGAACTGTTTTCCTTTCAGGGCATTAATTGTTAAATGTAAATAACTATTAAACAGGTGTTCCTTTGATCTGTGCCACCATCAGAATACTTTATTAATATGCTGAGTTGCTTGTTGGATTTCAGCAAAATCTTTTGCAGGGGCAACTGCTTGATGGAATAGGGTGGACATTTCAAACAGGCAGTCTGAATAACAGTGGTTTCCTACTAAACATTCTTGTATATAAATGATTAATTAGCTTTAATCTTTACAAATACGTGTTAGCACAATTAGTGTATTTTATCAACATTGTAGAGCAATTATGAGCAAAAATGAAAAGAATTAAATGCGATATCGATGAACAATGAAAATTCGTAGAAGTATAAATATATAAACGTATATACACACAGGGGGGTGCGGTGGCGCGGTGAGTTGGACCGGGTCCTGCTCTCCAGTGGGTCTGGGGTTCGAGTCCCGCTTGGGGTGCCTTGCGACGGACTGGCATCCCGTCCTGGGTGTGTCCCCTCCCCCTCTGGCCTTACGCCCTGTGTTGCCGGGTAGGCTCCGGTTCCCCGCGACCCCATATGGTATGAGCGGTTCAGAAAATGTGTGTGTGTGTGTGTGTGTGTGTGTGTGAGAAGGACCCAGTCCAACCCACTGCGCCACCGCACCCCCCCCTTAAACGTATATAATAGCGTTGTAAAATTCAGGATCTTTTCAAAACCATATCAAACTGACTTTAATGTGGAAAGTACTTGAGTATATTTAAAACCATATTTTTATTCTTTTTCATGAAATTATTAAAACGAACTTACCTCCTTTCGACATTGTTACTTGAGATGTACATTAGTCTATAAAATGCGTATTCCTTGGCGTGAGTGTTTGATTAACATGTAATTTTCATTTGAGATTTCCAGTGTATATTCAATTTTATTATGCAATTTATATACAAAATGGTCAAAACTCCCATCCGCTACCAGAAATGTGACAAGGTCTCAGTACTTCATTAAGATTGGCCGGGTTGTGGGAACTGCAACATTTTTTTTATTATTATTATTATTATTATTATTATTATTAAATTTGGCCTTAAATTACAAGTCGAAGTACAGCGTTAATTTTGTTAGTTATATGATGCTAGACTTAACATCCCTTCTGACATTCTGGGCAACAGCGTAATTAAAGGCAACTCATTACATGTGAAAGAAAATGACTGTGTGGTTTCTAGGAAGCGGACAAGACAGAAGCTGTGTCAGGGGTCACGGAACAGGAATTTTACCAGGATGCCCAGCAACGACAGTGTCATGGGCGGGAGAAGCTCATTGCTATTGTGATGGCAAAAGTTCAGGAAACCCTGTGCAAAGGTGGCAAGGGGCTGATCCTGGTGGAGGGTGCCCCTGGAGATGGCAAGACTGTGTTCATGGTAACTATTGCCTTTTTTGTGAACACACACTAAGAAAGGGACTGCTCATAAACCACAGACAATCAATAAAGACATCACTCATTAGATATGTGTAGTGCATTGTGTCTCTTGTATCCTTTTATTTTCACACTGGAAATTGGTGTAGAATAAACTTAAAAGATGTTGTACCAGCAAGGGGGAAAGTGGGTTTTTTTTTGTTTTATTGTACATCAGAAAACCTATAGGCCCATTTAAAACAGGTTGTGTGACATGTAGCTCAGTAAAATAGCCCTCTTGGTGTACTTTATTCCTCTGTATTTGTTTACGTCACTTGTTTGTGTCCTCATTCACTCTGTCTTCTACCTGTCAGTTCATTTGACTGCTTGTAATTCTACCACAGGCGGCACTGACTAATGCCTTGAGGACTGGCCAGTCCAAAGGAACTCACAGCTGTGATGTCATTTCCTATTTCACTGCTGCCAGCCAATCAGCTTGCAATGTGGAACAGATGTTGCGCTACCTCATCAGGTCACTGAGGGAAAAGTTGGGAAAACCAGAGGAGGTTTCTCTCCCTACCACTTACAAGTATGTTAAGGGTGATGTGATGTGAATTAGAAGGAATCATACTTACTGGATACAAAGTATCCAAATATCCCATTAATTAGGTTTAGTGTCTCGACATGTCTAGTCATAACAAACATGAAATACGCAACCTTAAGTGTTGTTTGCACTCAAATGTATATTACCATAAAATTTTTGGCATTGTGACCTAAAATGTAATCTGATAAATTGATGAATGCTGTCATGATCTGCAATTATATTTCTGTAGGGATTTATTAGCAGAATTTTACTCTCACCTTAATTCCCTGGAGAAACATCAGTCATTGATCCTCTTGATTGATGGAGTGGACCTTGTGGAAGATGCCAAAGGACAGCTGATTTCTGACTGGATCCCTCATTGCCCCCCTCCGGTAAATCTGCTCAAATTAGTCTGAATCAAGTAAAACATAAATAAATAAAGCTCAAAAGTCTACTCAAACACTTGTTTCTTTGATTCAAAGTAAGTCTTTTAATGTTCTGGGCCATTAGCAATGTTAGCAGCTTAAATGTAGTTTTAACTTGATGAAAAAATGTCTACATATCTTTTAAATAAATTCTGTTGTGCCAATAAAATTAGGTACTTTCAATAAGAATACTCATATAAATTCAAAAGGCCACAGTCTGCTAGGTATTAGAACTGTCTGCTTGGTATAACTGTCATCGTGGTTCACACTAGTGCTGACTTTATAAGTTTTAAGTGTAGAAAGTAAAACCATTACATGTGAAAATGTAATTGAGTAAAAGTAAGAAACATTGATGTACTAAACTACTCTGGAATGTACATTTACTGCATTTCTGTAGTAAATGTAACTCGCTACTACCCATGTCTGGTCTGAAACACAACCTCCTTCCAAATATAAATCCTTTTTAGTTGCATGATTATGTGATGTCTCTTGTTCTGTTGTGTGTGTTTGCAGGAACGTACTTTTTATTGCATCTTTCTGTGCGTTCTGTATTGTTTCTTCATTCATGAGCTTACCTGCTGTCTTTTCAGGGTGTGTGTCTGGTTCTGAGTGTCACCTCCAGCTCTTCGCTCCGGCAAATTCTGGCTAAGAAAAAAGTGTCCGTCTCGTTTTCCCTGGGTCAGCTTTCACTGCCAGACAGGAGAGAGATTGTTCAGAAGGAACTTGCCATGTATGGAAAAAAACTTAACGATTCTGCTTTTAACAATCAGGTTTGTTCTTTACTGCAAAGGGAAACCAAATGATTAGATCATATGTGGGATGTGTACCTGTATAAACAACTTCTGAGACATTGTGTGCTTTTTACCATCTGAATGCATCTCTGCTGAATCTCTGTTGTGTTTTTGTATGCAGCTACAGATCCTATTGATGAAGAAAGGAGCAGTGAGTCCCCTCTACCTCTGTCTTGCCTGCAAGGAACTCAGGAGCTTTGCTGTCTTTGAAAAGGTCAGGGTCACAATACTCTTGCCACCTGCTTTACCTTATTGTGAAATGAATTATGAATTCCACAGGAATGCTTTAAGATCTTGCAGAGAAGGTAAATATGGGTGTGTTTTCAGATGAAGGAGAGCCTGCAGTCTCTGCCCCAGTCTCTCAGACAGCTGGTGCAGCACTGCCTGTCCAGACTCGAGTCCCAGTACAAAGAACGGGGGCTGGGCTGGGCAATGGGAGCACTGGCTGTCAGCAACACAGGTGGGAAGAGCACTACACACATCAGATTTCATGCTCAGCTCATGCTCAACATGTCCAACTATAATGAACCTGGATTCAAGGTCTTCTGCACTGCTACTGTGCTGCAATACATGCATTATTCATTTTGTCACATTCTGTAAATGCTGTCTGCAGGTCATGACTTCACTATAGCTTCAAACCTCAGAGCAGCTCTTCTAGTTCTTGCTGTCATACTGACATACTTTCTTGGTTGCCTTGCAGGACTCAGGGAGATGGACCTATACACCATACTGGCCATGTGCAGTGAGTTCTGCACAGGAAGTGGACTAGTCACATGGAGGGAATTGCTGCAGTCAGCCAGGAAGCCACAGAGTCATGTTCCCATGGCAGTTTTCTCTCAACTTACTAGGAATATACAGAGGTTAGACCAAATTATTATGAAATGTGATAATACTCCATATTCCAAAGTGCTATAGAAGTATTTGGATAGAGTTTTCTGGTTGGCCTAAAGCCCTTGATGGAAAATATTGCAGCCTGATCGGCCAGTCCTACTGCCAAGGCCCAGACAGCCGTCTTGCCCTGACAAACCCTGAGGTGAAACTGGCCTTTGAGGAACTGTTCCTGTCAAGAGATGATGACAGGTCCAGAGCTCACAGCTTACTGGCAGGTGGGAGATGTAGTGCAGAGACATTCTCTTCTAATGTACATAATTTCACCCATTTTCAATAATAGCAATATGTTTTATATCTGCTTTGCTCAGCTTACCTTTGGGTGCAGTGTGATCCTGAGGGCAACAGCACCTTTCTTCACTGTGACACTGATGCCCTTGTTCACCTGCCTTTCCACCTGGTTAGTGACTTCTGCTGTCATCCAGCACCGCCAGCCCTCACCAACTTTAAACCAAGCTTCTGACTTTCCTCTGTATTAATGATTATATAATGTCTTATCTCCTGTTATAGATGAGCAGTGGCCACTGGGCAATACTGCATTCTCTGCTCTGTAGTTTTGACTTCCTGTATGCCAACATACGGAATGGTCTCCTTCACCGCCTACTGGAGACATACAGTCTGTTTGGTGAGTCAAAGGTTCAGTTTGTCTTCCAGACACCCTTGTACACAGTTCCTCATACTAACACTTGAAAGTACAGTATGATTATTTATTAGAAACAGGAGTGCAAGGCTCATTTCTCTTATATTGTTGCAATCATGATAAAGTGAATTATGAAATTACAAAAACTGCAGGTAAAAGGACATTGGACAATGAGCTGGAGGCTGAAGATTTCTCAGGTGAGGAGTTAGGAAAGTTGATTTGAATTTGTGGTTGTATGGCGTGGAATTATGAATGGCAGTACATTTTTTTTTTTTTTTTTTCCCCTTTCTTCCCCTCCCCCTTATGTTCAAATTGGTAGAAACTTTGTGTGATAATGCATCTGTTTGTTTAAGGTGTTGATTGCTTAATGTTTTCCTGTTTTGTAATGTGTGCCATGAATGTCAGAACTAGACTTATGCAGGACTAAACCTCCTTGAGTGAACTGTTTAATTTTCAGTAAGAATTCAGAAAATTTGTAACAAGGTCAAAAAATTCAGTTGAAGAAACTGTTTTATTACTTTGTCTAGAAAATTCACGAAGTATTATTATACTTTTATAGGCACTGTCCATGGAGACCTGGAAGAATGCCACACCTTTCTGAAACACCATGCACATATCTTGTCCTCTTGGCCGGCCCTCTTTGTGCAGCAGGCATTCAATGAGCCGGAAGGTGGAGCTGCCCACACCTGGGCCAAAGGTGTTTTGGAACAAGGGCAAAAAAATTCTCCAAGAGGGGTACATGTTATGAGATGGCACAACAAACCAGGAAATGCCCGCAATGAATTCAGGTACATAATTTGTGTTAAAAATTCTGTGCTTTTGTTAGAGGTTTTCTTTAAATTACTAAAGCACACAGGTATTATTAGTTGTTTAGGGTCAGCAGTCAAACCTTGGGCAGGACATGAGAACTGCATGATTGGCAACTCTGAAGTGCCCACTGCTGTCCTAACTGAATAATGATGACCAGTTGCACTCATTTAAGGGGTTGGAGGATGGACAATAAAGGTGGCTAGCCTGAGGAGTTTGGACAACAGTTTAGGGCATGGCTTGGGAGAGTTACTTTTAATTAGCTTTCGTTTTGACCTGGAAAGTTTGGTTCTAGTTGATTACTCAATAAAAACCAGTTTATTTTAAAACATGCCTTGGTCCCCCCCCACCCCACGAACGGCCACAATATTTACACTCATCCTTAATTATTTTGTCTCTTGATATCTGGATTTTCATGTGTCTGATCCGAGATTATTAATACCACTTATCATTAATTGGCCCAGATTTTCTTCTAGTTCCAGTTTGTCACATCCAGCCTAAACATGCGATATTTGATTTGGTCTGATAAACTGAGACCACATTTGACAACTTTGCCAGCAGCTATTTGAGAGACCCACTATATTGTGGGAGCCACATTCCCAGACTCCCAAGATGCTTCCTGCTTTCTGCACTCTACATTCTTAGCTGCATACTTTTTTTTGGCTTGCATTCTGTATTTTGCTCCCTTGTGCTTCAGTTGGCTAATAATTGATATATTTCAATGTCACGTATGACCTTCACCTTATTTGAGCCAGTTAATGCCTACTGTCATGGTATGTTAATTTTATTAAATCTTAATTTGTTAATCTATTTTAAAGATCTAAAATTAAAAATTTCCTTTAGTACAAGATAACAGGGAATAAGTGTATAAAGCCAAAATTGTGAAGATATGTGAGTGGGTCATAACACATGTACACATACATGCCATGTTTCAACTGTCTGCAGTGAACTGGTGTCCACCTTTCTGTCCAAACCCACCTGTGTGGCCTTGAGTCCTACAGGCAGGACCTCGGTTGTAGGCACTGGAAAGGGTTCCCTTCATATCCTGCACATGGCAACTGGGCAGGTATGTTATTGCTTCTTTTGTTGTCTTTCCAGAACACATCCCAACATTCATATATGTCAAAAGTGTCTTTCGCATCATAAGGATTTTCATAATTGAAGAGAATAAAAATTTTGGGCCGTAATATGTCTGGTGTTTACAGGAAGTAAGACTGCTCTTTAGCAGCTGTGATGGCATATCTGGTTGTATTTTCCTGGAAGAGGGGCTTCTTGGTTCAACATCATTTAATGGAAAGATAGAAATGTGGGACACTGACAGTGGTTGTAGGTAAGATTGGTTTGCACATGCTCAATCTGAAATTAACAATGTATTACAGAATCATGCATGTATACTCAATCGTGTCAACTTTTTTTTGACTAACATTTAATTTGAATATTCTTTTTTGTTTTGCAAGGACTGCTTGTATTGATGCCCATTCCAGCAATATCACAGGAAGTGATGTCAGTGCAGACAGAAAGCACTTTGCAACAGTCTCTTTGGATACGAAGCTGAAGGTTTGGCTTAAGGGAGCAATTCTTATATGGATTCTGAAATACAGGCTTGTCTTGCATGAGGGGCATAATTTGTTCTTGAACTCTGCTACCATAAGTGCAAGGAGAAAGATAAATAACGTTTATCCAGGCATGCAGAATCCTTACCTTATCTTTTAAACACATAGGAAATCTAATTTATATGATATATTAACAATATATTAATACGAAAGGTAAAGCACAGAGGTTCTCGGTTCTGGCTCCACTGTGGTGGAATGACCTTCCCCTCTCACTCAGAACTGCAGAAACTTTGTCTACATTCAAGAAGGGTCTGAAAACTTACCTTTTCCAGACCCATTTCGCCCAGGATCTCTCCATCTCATGTGTGGTGTAAAAGTTGATGCACCATAGCTTCGTGATGTTCCCCAGATAGGCCTTTACACAGCCGTTACTCCGGCATTGTATGTGATTATTAGTTTGTGTACCTTATTCTTAAAAAAAAAAAAATTGGTAGGAGGTCATCAGGATTCATCTATCCTGCGTTTTATGCGCCTACTCGAGCGATGAACATCGGTGCATCAAGTGGATAGTAACAGACTAGGTTTGCTTAAGAGTCACATGTCTGTAGCCATGTCTCTTTCTCTTAATGTAATGCACAAATTGTAGTTTTGCTGAGATGTACGTCGCTTTGGACAAAAGTGTCTGCTAAATTCATAAACGTAAATGTAAATGTAATTGAAAACCATGTCCAGAATATCAAAACTACTACACCTTTAAATTCAGACTTAATGCCCACAGGTTTAAATTGGCTTATACACAACAACTGCACAGTAATACTCTTCCTTTTCTACCCCATGTCATGTACATTACTATGATTTTTCTCTTCATTGTTTTATTTTGTTGCTCTTGGGTGGCGCAGTAGGTAGCACTAATCCCTCACTGCTCCTGGTCTATGGGTTTGCATGTAGTTTTAAATCTGGCTTAGTCTGCAGTGTTTATATCTTTTGCCTGTGTTGGTGTGAGTTTACATTTATTCAGTGTGCAGATGCTTTAGCCCAACACCCAACTTGACAAAAACAGATGCGCATTTCATAATAGAGACATGGGTACAGAAACACAATTCTCAAAGTGCAGTCAGTACAGCACAGTACAATTTGACGGATGTAAACTGGTATACATTACATGGGTAGCTCCATATACAGTTGTTTTGAGACCCTTGTGGAATGTTGAGAGGGATTCAGCGGTTTTGAGTGAGAATTATAAAAATTCCCCATTTATAGCTGTCGATTCTTATGTTCGCCTAAAGACAGTTCAATATGCACACCTTGCTGACATCGAGACACCTCAAAAGGTACTTGTCTGGAACATGTTAGTTGTCAGATATCTCTTATGACTCACAAGTAACTCTTGAAATCTTGTAGCTCTTTACCATCAACCTTTTTTTTTTTTTTTTTTTTTTTTGCCAAGAGGCGCAATTATTATCGTGAGCTGATTTGTAGGCCTGTGTAGAAATTGCAGTGAGAGCGTGAATAGCACACACAGACTGTCTGAAATTGCTTGTCCTGAGCGGGGTCGCGGTGAACCGGAGCCTAACCCTGCAACACATGGTGCAAGGCTGGAGGGGGAGGGGACACACCCCAGATGGGACACCAGACTGCCACGAGGCACCCCAAGCAGGACTTGAACCCCAGACCCACCAGAAAGCAGGCATAGGTCATGCCCACTGTGCCACCACACCCCCCTCCGAGTGAATCGGAGATGTCTAAATTGAAAAATTATAGTTTTAGTGTAAAATGGAGCAAAAGTAATTGTTTTAAGTGCTACATTTTCTTTGTGCTTAAAGGATAAGGCAGGAATTCTCCATATGTATATATTTTCTACATTTGAATGGAAATGAGGAGTTCTTGGTATGAGCATTCTCTTTGCAGACAGATCTTCCAAAATGGTTTTTTCTGGTTATGCAATGATAGCTGTTCTGCTCTGTTGGTTTTTTATGATTATTGCTATACAACAATATTTTTGGTTTCACATATTGTCCTAGGTGTGGGCATCTCCAAAGGGAACCCTTGCTGCCACACTCATAAACCCCTGTCCTCTCAATTGTGTGGCTTTTCATCCCGAGGGTCATATTCTGGCACTTGGCTGTTGGGATGGTTGTGTACGGCTCTGCAACTGGCTCAGTGGGGAGATGGTTGTGGTAAGTTCCACTGGAATGGAATAGGAATCCTCTGTGAGATGAGCTGAATGTGCTGTACAGTGAAATAAGTGAATGTATAGTTATATTTTTCATGTTCATAAAAAATTGGTTAAGCTGTCACCTTTTTTTTCCTTGCTTTATTTTTTCCTGATCTCTCTCAGGCTTTGTCTGGTCATCAGCAGTCTGTGCGCAGCCTGTCCTTTTCTCTCTCCTCCTCTCTGCTCTCCTCTGGCTCTCTGTCTGGGGAGGTAAGGCTGTGGTCTGTTCCCACCTCATCCTGTGTGGGGTGCTATCAGGCTCACAAGGGATCTGCAGAAGTGCTGAGCTTCATGCAGGAAGGAAGACTGCTGTTGAGTGCTGGATCTGACAGCATGGTAAGATAAATATAACACTGAATGATGAACAGTTGTATGATTTTCACACACCTTGCTGTAGATGCTGTGGTTTTGCAGAAGCAGTGTGTGTATAAAGGTTTCTAGCTATGATTAAATGTATAATTTTCCAGTTTCTCTTCCTTTCTTCCTTCGTCAGGTCAAGTTGTGGTCAGGGAGTCTTGGGTTTTCAGTGGGTCAGCTGGGAGGAGTAAAGGTAGATCCAGTTTACCAGTCTGTACTGATACCTTTATATTGTTTCAGTTTGTTGTGTATGACTTTAGTTTGTTTGTTTGTTCCTCAGACGCAGACAGATTCATACTGGTTCCCTGAAGTAAAATCCCCAGCCCTCTGTGTAGCTGTTGCTGGGGTCTATGCAGCTGTAGGTTACCATGGTGATGGCCTCCAGCTGTTTTCTGTGGAATCGGGTATGCTTAGGACACCATGTATTTATAATATCTTGAGCTTTTCTCAGCCTCATCCAGAATTCGTAACAGGAAGTTCTGCCACTTGCACATGCTTTCCCACAGTGTAGTGCTTCACTGGCCCTCTTTTCTTTTTTTAGGGAAGAGAATATGGGCCAGTGAAGATGTCAGTGTGTCCATACACTGCCTAGTTTGGGCCATGACACAGAATGAGGCGGAGCTGCTTGTCTCAGGGGGTGGGGACAGCTACATGAGGATCTGGAGGCGGACAGAGGGTGGCATGGAGCCACAGGCCTCTTTTGGAAAGCAGAAGGCACCTGTCATTGCCATGGCTCAGTCCTCGACTTACCTGGCTTCCGCATCAGGTGTTTCAACTCATCACCTACATTTTGTTATTGAATGAATGAAACTGATCCCAAGTCAGATGCTCTGTTAAGCTTTTTATTCACTTTATACAGTCTTTAGTGATCACTGTTTAAATGTTTAGGAGTTTATTACCTTGTCATATTGCCATGCTATGCAAGATAGTTTTATTGGCCATTGCTACACTGCTATGTTCAAAGAAATATTTTTAATAACAGTAGTGTCTTCTTTTTCTCCCCCACACTCATCTCTTTGTCTCAGAGGACTTCACCATTGCTCTGTGGTCAATTCAGGACTTGACTGCCAACCCATTTACTGACCCCAGTCCAGTTTCTCTCCTCAGAGGTCACAGTAAAGGAGTCACATGCTTGTGTTTCAGTCCCAGTGGGGAGCAACTTCTTTCAGGGGGGAAAGACCAGGTATATGATGAATCCAGTGTGTCTTTACTGGCCAGTACCACCAAAGCATATTTTTCACATTGACAGTAATTAATGGTGATGATCATAGTATTTTTGATGATGGAGACTAATTCCAGGGATTGTGAATGATGATAATGGCAGTGGTGGTTTTTGTGGTTCTCATGATTATGAAGGTATTAATGATGTTTTTGTTAGAATTATATGGGTTATGACAGCGGTGTTGATTGCAGTTTAAAGTGGTTATGGTAGTGTTGATGCTGGTTTTTGGCCTGGTGATAGTGACTTCCAACCTTTTGTGTTTCAGGCTCTGCTTGTGTGGAATGTCATGTCTTCCCCACCATCACTTTCTCAGTCCCTCCTTCACTGTCATGGAGACTGGATAACTGGCTGTGCTTGGACCCCCCATTTTGTGGTGAGATTTTCTAATAGATCAGGACTTGCACTCTAAAACTACCCCAGTAAACTGAATTTTACTGAGCTCATACCCTTTTAGATATTCCTGAATTTGCCTGTCCTCCACCTCTTTTAAATATAGATCGATAATGCTACATGTTACACAGAGGTGTTCATGGTTTTAATGGGTAAAAAAAAAAAAACTATCTTCTTGTCTCACCCTTCTTAATACCAACCGCAACTCATGTCTCCTTAGGTGAGCTGCTCTGTTGATTGCACGGTACGTTTGTGGGATCTGAGTACAGGACACTGGGTTCAAGAATTTTCAGGGAGTGATTCCCTAACTTCAGTTTGCTGTCTGGTGAGTTTCTCACAATAGGGGACAGGTGGTATGGTACTAAGGACAGCAGTGTGGTGAAGGCTGTAGTGAAAGAGTGGATTTGAACAAACAAAATATATTGTATGGACAGGTGTGAAATAGTACTGAAGGCAAACTATTATAAATAATTGTATTTGAAGTGTCCTGTAGTAAGAAACAGTCCAGGCAATAGTATTTATTTATTTACTGTATTTATTTTCCATCCCTCTCCTTTTCTAGCAAAAGTATGTCATTGCTGGGTCAGGACAAGGGGAGTTGTTGGTGTGGAACTCTGAATCGGGGGTGGAGATTACAAAGATCCCTGCTCACAAGTCCACAATCCACCAGTGCTGCGTGTTGGATCACACTGGTATACCACAACACGCACCACACATTAAATTAAGTGGATAGTCATTCTATAGCTGTAGAACAGGCTCCCGATACCTGTGAGAATTACCTGTCTGCTGCTGGACTAAAGACTCACCTTTTTAAACCTTTAACCCATGAATTAAATTTTGGTACTATTTACCCATCTCACTTTTAGTGGGGAGCAGTGAAGCAATGCCACTTCTGATTAGTAATGAACAGTGTAACCAATTTTGAAATCACTGCAACAGATCTGCTGCTATGAACTGTTATTCCACATTTTTGTCACATTAGTTGTCTGGGTATAATGGGTTAGCACATGAGTTGAATTGATACGATTTACCATACATCTTTGGTTTGTTAAATTGGACCCATAGGATTGGAAATCCTTGGAAAGATTGTTACATGATTTTTGTTTCTCTTAAACTTTCAGATTCAGGTAAGAGTCAAGAAGTCAATGAAGAAAATTTAATGGTTGCCACAGCATCTGATGATGGAATAGTTAAATTCTGGCAGCCATTGAAGGCAGGTGCTTCTATGTCTAAAACATCCATGTGGTCTTTTTAAATGTAGTTCTTGTCTGATTAACACTAAAAACCTCTTACTTTCTCAGTATGGCTGAACTGTGTAGAGCTAAGTATATCATAAACACACTGGTACCTCCAGTTTAAAAAATTTGGGTTAGGAAATAGAGAGAGACACTTATTTTTAATAGCTTTTTCTTTTCTGTTTTATTCTCTAAAATTTTCTTCTGTGAAGTGGAAGTGACCTCTCTTTTTGCTTTCTGCCAATAGTTGGCAGCAAAACATACTCAGAAACATAAAGGTGCTGTTTGTTGTAGGGCAACTTCACAGAACTGTGCAGGACTGATTTCATTCAGCATTTTTAAAAAATTCATTATAGCTATAGGTGAGACTTCCACGGAATCTACCTAGTGAATAAGTTAAGTAAAGCTGTACGTATCTGTTAGTAAAGCCCTTTTGATTACAAACTGAAAGTGCTCAGAAGCTGACAGACATTACATGCTTACAACCTCAGTTGTAAATGAAATACGTTGCCAGTATTTAAGGTCAAACACAATTTAAAATGTTCTCCCTACAATATCCTCCATTACACTTCTGCGCCTCCAGATGTGCTGTACAGTAATGTACTGCATGTTACTGTCCTGCATGTATAAAGTGAAACCCCAAACATTCAGTAGAAGGAAATGGAGATGAGTAAGTGGAGGTTCTGGAAATAAAATAAATCATAGTCTTAAATTTAATGTTACTTCTAAAAGTAGTAAAAAAATTCTCTGATGGAGTGTTGTTCCTTCCTCCGTATTCTGTTTTTCACACCTGATGTTTCCAGTATAGAGAAGCCATAAAACCGAGTTATGAAACTACAGTAAGTAAATAAAGGTCTTGCAGTAAATTTTTATCTGTTGAATTTATCTCTTCGCAGGTGCACCATCACAGCACTATTTCCGAGCACAGTGGAGGGATACAGGCTGCAGCGATGGGGCAGGATGTAGTCTCAGCTTTTCTCACTGTGTCTGAAGATTTTTCATTAAGGTCCTGGTGCATTGATACAGCAATGGGTAATTGTAAATTAAGTAATTCACACTCAGTTTTGCTGCTTTACCTTCACTGTTGCAGTTATTTAAAGGGATATGATGTAATTGCAGCGTTTTTCACTCTGCTTCTCAAATTTAACTGTAAAAAGCTGTATAGTTTACAGCTGTTAAGGAATTTTTCTTCTACTTGCAGAGGAATGTCCCATCAAAAAGGGCAGTGTCACAGCCCTCTGTTTCTCTCCCTTGGGTCAGCTGGTGCTCTTGGGCTACACCTCTGGTAGGGTGGAGATGTGGTGGTTCCAGAGCTCTGTGTTATGCTGGAAACAGGTAACGATCTCTCTGTGATTCTCTTTCACTGGATAAGCTACTGGGTTCTTGTTCTGACACTTTTTTGTTTACTGCCAATAATTTTCTCATGCGCCAATTTTTCGATTAATCATCTATTGATAGTTTCATGCTTTCTGAACTGTGTGGTTACAGTGTTAGACGCCCTTCTTTTCAGGTGACTGAGCACATGATCACAGCAGTGACCTTTTTACAAGAGGAGCAGTTTGCCGTGAGCTCCGGTGACTGTTCTGTTTCTCTGTGGCAGCTGGCCTGGAATTCTCAACGCACATCTGCACAGTCAGTTTGTGACCTATGAAGTTTTACTTTTTTGTCCTACTAACTGAAGCACTGTGAACTCCCAGGGTTTTAATGTTTTTTTTTTAATTTCCTGTAACCAAGGTTACCATGGTGCTGTTTATTTCCAGCTTCCTTCATGTGTCCTCTTACAAAGTTCCCTCGCCAGTGTTGTTCCTTCTGTACTGCTCTGTTCTGTTCGGCATCTGCGATGATGAATGCATTTACAGCATCACAGAGTCAGAGGAGACAAGGGAGCATCATGAATTGAGGTAGGCATTTGTTCATAGCACCATCCATGTATTTGTGGAAATAAAAATTCAGGTCTTCTCTAGACTGGGTATTTGTCCTTCAGCACGTATTGTTTCCATTGCAGTTTTTCATATAACACTGTGCCCTTGGGTACAAAACTTAATGACAAGAAGAGTGCCTGGATTCTGGGAGAGTCCAAGGGTGACATTGTCCTGGGCTTCATAGTAAGTCCTCTGTCATCTTTATTTTGTAATGACAGGATACTTACTGTATCTAAATATGAAGTTTTTTTTACTGCTGCACACTGAGTGGCTCTTTACCTAATAATGTTCTTTCTAGTTTGCCATGGGTCCTGACATGGACAGATCATGTAGTACCTTTAAGATGGATGTTTCAGAGAAAGCTGCACCTGAACTGGCCTGCAAAACCTGCTTTACTGCGGCCACTTTGGACAAGGGTACGGCAAGTGTCTTTTATGTTGGGTATATTAGCAGTCTTTGTCTACTGACTATGTAAAGAGCAGCTGTTGTTGACCCTCAGAACCTTCAGTTAATAAGTTTGTCATTTACAAGAGTCTGTTTTTTATATATATAAAAAACGTGTGGTATGAAGTTGGTAAAGAGGAGAATTCAAGTTAAGACTCTCTGAAGATACAACTATTTTTCCAGTTGTCTTGCTCATAGCTAAATGTCTGGAGAAAGAAGAAACTAAGAGAGGTATAGCAGGTTAGCTACAGTGCTGTTGAAATTGTGACATCCTTTAGCATTCAGTAGATCCAACAAGTTACGACAATAGCAAAATACTGCTACAAAGGTTGAAAAAACCAAATTCTTGTTCTGATTTTCTAAAATTTATGTTTGCAGAGGGAGAAATATGACCTGTTTTTATCTTCACCTATGTTTTCCTTTATTTGCTGCCAGCAGATTAAATGACCAGAAGTAAGGGAACTTTAATTTAAGTCACTTTTACAGAATTCTCTGGTATGTGTGCGTGTCAGAGATTTTGACAGAGCCAGTGAGAACAGGTGGACTCTCAGAATGAAGGTCAGAGTGGAGCTCAAAGAAAGCTGAAAATACCAAAAATTAGTTAATTCGTCAGCAATAAGCACTGAATAGGAGTTTGTGGAAACATATTTTTATTTCTTTAAAATTTGTTTTAAATGTGATGTAGCTCCCAGTTATTAAATGAATAAACGAGTAAGCTTTAAGTGGCTTCACATAAAGATGTAAAATTGAAAATTGGACCACTTCTGTCCTGGCCATGTTGACTTGTCCTCCTTCTTGCCTCTTAAAGAGTTCATGGTGTGTGGAGATTCCAGGGGGAACCTTTGGTTCAATATGCCACCAGAACTAAGCTCCTGGAAGAAGAAGATGGGGGTAAGGAGATGTAACATGTTTGGTACAGTGCTGTTCAAAATGTCAGCATTCTTGGGCAGTGTAATGACTCCTGTAACTGTGATGAGGATGATAGTGCTGGGTTTACAGGTGCACCATGACAGAATCACCGTGTTGAGACTTACAGACAACAAGATCATCTCTGCGTCACACGACCGGACCGTTAAACTGTGGGACCTTCAAACAAAGAAACAGGTGTGTTAGATTATGGACTAAACTATACTAGTAAAAAGATGTACTTGACTGTAGATTTCCAGACTAATCAACAGGTGTTCTACTTGCTTGGGGGAAGAAAAAAATTATATGCATAAGAACATAAGTTATAATTAAACAGCTCAGAAAGCCGGACAGTCATTTTTATTACATTGTTCTTTGGTTTTATATGGATAATATTTGCCTTTAAAACATTTTTGTCTCTCTGGATGTCCTTTTCATGGAGAGAGTGACTAACTATGTGTGGTAAGTGTAACATCCTTGTATTAATATGGTATTTCCCCCCCCCCCATAGGTGGGACTGTTCATATGCAAAGGTCCTGTTGTGAGTCTTGAGGTGAACCCCTGTCACCCCAACGAACTGGTGTGTGCAGACAGACAGGGACAAGTGTACTACCTGTCCTGGAGGGAGTGACTTCTATTTATGGCACATCTGAACACCCATATACACGCTTGCACCTCAACATATAAACACAGTTGAGACCAGAAGTTTGTAACTTGAATTGGACAATCCACTACATCATGGTTAATAAAAGCTCAATAATACAACTTTAATCCCTTGATTCTTAAAAATAATTAACAATAATTATTAAATTAATGATTATTAAAATAAAAATGTGCTGTTAAAACTTATTTCATTTTCCCAGAACAGCTCACATATTGCAGTGTTTGTGTTCCTCTGTACAGCAAACAATGAGCCTAAAGCAAGACACAGCAAGACAAAGCAAAATGTACTTTAAAATGGCTGAAAGGTGGATAAACATATAATGTCCACAACCTCCTATTCCATGTGTTGTTGTGCTTTATACATTCATAGAAGATAGTGATGTGTATCATCATCCCCTTAACCTTGAAATTTCTGGGGGCACCACTAATGACCTGCTGCATCAGTTGTATATTTTAAATAGTCAAACTAAGCCAAAAATTCATATATTTAATTTGCATGGCTGTTAAAGTCAGTAGCTTTAATTTACATGTTGAATGTTTACTTTTGTAGTCAGATGTTGTGCATTCTTTAAATGCACACGATGCCTGTACTCTGTACACATGACAATGAACTTGACGTGATCTAGCTAAGGTGTTACGGCTGGGTTAGCATTCTTTGAATCAGTTGCAGTGTGCAACAGGCAAGGCCCACATGTTTTAAAACAAGCCTGAATTCTTGCACACTAAGATAATAAAGTTAAGAACCAACATTCTTGAAGAATAATTTTCCTGTGCAAGTACCCAACCAAGAAAAAATATTATGTACCAAAACTGTACTGTACCATAACCTGTTTCAACTCCTCCCTGTCCTGGGTTTTCCTGCTACTAGCTAAGACATTTTAGAGTTTTTTGTGTGACCCATTACTTATTTTATAAACTTCCTTCAGCTGTCTCATTCCTTAGTTCCCCAGGTTTTACTTGTTTCTTGTACACACACACACACACACACATTTTCAGAACCGCTTGTCCCTTACGGGGTCACGGGGAACCGGAGCCTACCCGGCAACACAGGGCGTAAGGCCGGAAATGGTTGTAAATGAGTAGGGGCAGGTAGGAGAACTTTCTTGCTCGAATAGGTTCCTCAGTGTAAGTGCTGTACTTAACCACACCAGTGTTGCTATTTCAGCTTCAAGAAATGAACTCATGTACATGAACTTCATAAATTATAATACATTGCACTCTACAGAAAAGAGATCCTTGCAAAAGTTACGGATCACACAATGGATTTTCCTCACAGGTGGCTGTCACCCTTCTGTGCAGGCTGTTTGTGTACCAATATTGAAGGAAATGAAGCCTATATTTTGAATCTCTGCTAGAGAAGTCTCACCGTAACTTCAACAAGCAGTGTTCCAAACCTAGTGCTGATAACCTTATAGGTTGTCTGAGGTGGTGAATTGGGGGTTTCCATATGATTTTCACTAGTCAGTAACAGACTGGATTTGACCCCAGAGAATATCCAAAAACAACATTTTCCTATCTTCCACTAGTTACACTTTTTTGCAGAGCAATTTGTGATGTTGGGCTATCTACAACTTTGTATCAATTTATATACCTGGGTAATTTTACTGGAGCAATTTAGGGAAAGTATCTTGCTCAAGGGTTCTACAGCTGGTGGTGGGATTTGAACCTGTAACCTTTTGGGTCTAAAGGCAGCAGCTCCAACACAGTCACACCTAACAGGCACTGGTGCTGAAACCTGGGACAAGAGTGAGTTAATCCTCATGGAATACCTGCCACTGACCTACCTTTTTGGTCCTCAAACTGCCATCCAGCAACGAGCGGCTCCGGATGTACTATGTGAGGCCACATACTTTTTACAGCCTGGACTGTGAATGTTCAAATGATGTATTAAATACTGTGAGTTATTAGTTTAAGCAGATTATCTATTACTGTGACTTAGTTGAACATTAGACCACATTTTATGAATAATACCAAAAGCCAGCAAATTCCAAACGGTTCCCAAACTTTTTCTTGCAACTGTATATAAACAATGTATGTGTGAATGTTAAATTGTGTAATAGTGTTTTCACATATTATTCATGTTAATACTAATATAGAATAGTAACACTACACAGCACTATAGTTATATTTTCACAGTCTGGAATTTTCACCTGCATCACTCTCCAGAACAGGCTCTGCATTCTGAAGGGAAAGCACCCTGATCAGTGTTAAAGTGATACAAAGTAATAATGCACAGATAAAAATACACACACACACACACACACACACACACACACACACACACACATTTTCAGAACCGCTCGTCCCTTACGGGGTCACGGGGAACCGGAGCCTACCCGGCAACACAGGGCGTAAGGCCAGAGGGGGAAGGGGACACACCCAGGACAGGACGCCAGTCTGCCGCAAGGCACCCCAAGCGGGACTTGAACCCCAGACCCACCAAAGAGCAGGACTGCGGTCCAACCCACTGCGCCACCGCACCCCCACAATAAAAAAACATATCCTAACATAATACAATAAATGAGTAAATAAAACACAGAGGGAGAATTTTTGTGGAATTAACAGTGAAAATGGAAACCTGGGGCTCTGATTTTATAAAATGAATTTTCAGATGATACCCAGCAAAAGCATTGCTTAAAAAACATTGAGGAAAAACTACTTTTTTTTGTGAAGGCATGGTGGTGCAGTGGGTTTGACTGGGTCCTGCTCTCCAGTGGGTCTGGGGTTCAAGTCTTGCTTGGGGTGCCTTGCAATGGACTTGTGTCCCTTTCCCCTCCAGCCTTGTGGCCTGTGTTGCTGGGTTAGGCTTAGGTTCGCTGCAGCCTTGCTCGGGGCAAGTGATTGTTGACATTGGTTGGTGATGCCGTTTTTAACTTTTTGTTTCATACAAGTGGTGTTTGGTTCAGCCTTTAGGAATTTTACAGTTAATTTCAGTTGTTTAAATAGAATTGACATTATACAGATAATTGTTTTCCTGTAAATGGCAGTTGTGCTAGTCCACACAGAGGAATGTGTTTACTCCATCAGATTCATCAGTATCATCAGCGTGAATAAATGCTGCTATACCTGTTCTCAATAATGAAACTGCATTTTAATTGTGTGCATGAACGTTCCCTGTTCCAGTACAGGACTTGTAGAACAGGTTGGCACACATCACTTCTTGGCGAGTTGTGAATTAATGACGTTTTAATGATACATGGCAGCTCTCTTCTAGCAATCAATTCCTTAAATGTTCAAGCACTTATTTAATCATTCTTTTTATTCCACTGGGAGGGCTTTTAAACACCTTCTCACATATACTGTTCATGCATTGTCCTCCCAAATGTGTTTCCATACAAAAAGTATGAAGGACAACTTCTTCATTCAGCAGTCCTCCTTCTTGACATCTTCCCATGTGAGCCTTATTTGTGGGTTAATCTTAGAATATCTTCTTTCATAGGTACATCCTGACCCTCCTGACCCACCGTCATTGTCTGACAGATGGGGCAGCTTGGTTGTTCCGAAATGTTTTTGAAGCAAAATTTGAAGTGCAATT
The DNA here is from genome assembly GCF_900964775.1 of Scleropages formosus. Lineage (NCBI taxonomy): Eukaryota > Metazoa > Chordata > Actinopteri > Osteoglossiformes > Osteoglossidae > Scleropages > Scleropages formosus. The sequence goes on from NC_041806.1 coordinate 16,568,717, forward strand.
TGCATGATGCACTGTAGATTTATGAAACAATATATTTGAATATTGTTTGTGAAAACAGTGTATAGGTGCATATGGGAAATTGCAGTGTACAATCTGAAAATAGTACACACATATTTGCATCCCGGTTATACATCATTGGGAATGAAGCACAGTTCCCAGTTAAAAGAAAAAGAAATTGTGAATTTCATTAAAAGATACTGTATAAGAAAATTTTAAGGGATTCTTTTTCTGTTTTTTTTTTTTGGTGTTCAAACTAGTACTCACATGTTTTTGAAAGAAGCCCTTTCTATTAATGACCAATGATCATCCACACACACACGTTGTCTGAAACTGTTTGTCCCGAGCGGGGTCACGGCAAGCCGGAGTCTAACCCAGCAACACAGGGCGCAAGGCTGGAGGGGGAAGGGACACACCCAGGATGGGACACCAGTCTATCGCAAGGCACTCCAAGCAGGGTTCGAACCCCAGACCCCCCAGAGAGCAGGCCCAGGCCAAACCGGCTGCACCACTGCACCCCCATGATCATCTGTCCTATTGATAAAAATATCCTTTCATCATCTTCCAAAAGTCAAACTAACCTTCCTGAGGATTAGTAGTCTGAGAATTAGACTGACGACCTTAAAAACTGTTTGTAACACCTAAGTCATGTGTCATTTACAAAATGTAATGGAATGTAACGTTATATAATGTATGACCCTAAAGAATGATCATCCTCCTTTTCATGATTAAGATGTACAATTCAATTTTTATTAATTTGCTTGTGATAACTTCCAGTCCTACAGGTCAGGGGTATCGAGTAGTGGGACTGCAGACCCCTGGGACCCTCGTGTATGCTGCCTTTTATTGCAGCTGAGCTCTTCAGTAATGTGCGCTTTATCACTGTTCATTGAATGAGTTCCACATTCAAACCTTTATGCTTCACACACATAGGCTAAGGACACAGAACAATTTTTTCAGTGATGTCACATGTTCTGCAATTAGACTCAGGCAGAAATTCAAATTGATCCTATTGCGAACACAGACAAAATTACAGCCTTTAGAGTCACTGAGAGCAACACCAGGAATTAAGTTGTTAAATTGCCTGTCCGTTGCAGGGTAACCACACACACACACAAAATGGGCAATTTTGCACCATCAATCCACCTGCACTGCATGTTTTTGGGTTGTGGGAGGAAACAGACTCAAAGGAACATGCAAACTCCACACAGACTGAGCTGGAACCAGGTACTATGAGGCAGCAGGGTTGCCCACTGCACTAGTGTGCCAGCCAAGGACATTGTGATTAAACATTATTATTGTTATTTTATTATTCTTTTACAAACAGCTGTATAAACTATGGAGAGAAGGGCAGAGTGTAACTGCCACATACCTGTGTGTCTCCTCCTCTCCATCCTTGGACTGCAGTCTACTGGTACATTTCCCAGATACTTGATTGACAGGTCTGGCATTTTGCAGTCCTACTTGACTCACATCATTCCATCAGCCACACGAGACATCTTTAGTCCTGCATTTCCTGTAGGTGGTAGCTGAGCAGGTACAACATCTAACTCTTTCATTACATAGTCTCTAGACAATGAACATGTGTTATATTTGTGTTCAGCACATTTCTAGGGTTGTCATGTGATTTCTCGGAAAGGTGTGCTTCGCTTCAGTTCAGCTAAATCCAGTCCAGTTCAATCCAGTCCAATTCCATTCATTTTTACAGTGTTCTTCTCATGCAGGGACACAGCAATGAATAAAGGATCAGGAGACAAAGCAGTGGCAAAGATAAAAAGTTAGCTCTACGTTAAATTACTACAAGTGTAAAAGGCATTAAAGCTATAAAGGAAATCAAATAACCACAGAGCAAAGCAGAGCAAAAAACTGCCGAGCAAAAGGTAAAGGAGATGCAGTCATCAGCTCCGGTCAAAATGAAGTGCTGGTGTCACAGCTTGCCTTATGATGGGCCCATTAATGAGTTGTCAATAAGTGAAATTTAACAAATACCCACACAATATGCACTTAAATACTTTAACAATAGACAGTAATTCTTTAGGTTTTTGAAGAAGCCCACTCCCAAAATACTTAAAAAGTTTGTCCTGCACAGTGTACATGCATTGTCCCAAAGGTGTTTCCATATTATATATGGTATGTAACACAGCACATTACGTTTTCATTCTTCATCATTCCTCCTTTTTGCAACCTTCCTGTACGAGCCTTGATTGTGGGTTAATCTTCAGATATCTTTACCATCTGTGTTTTGTACCGTCTCAGCCACAGTTCTCTCCCAGGGACCTCATTGAGTCGAGTTCCAAACCCACTGTCGCTGTCTCCCTGGTGGCACCACACGGTTTTTGTTTGCCGCTGATTGACTTGAGAATTATTCACTGGTATGTGATGAACTTATATTATATTTTACTTATTTATTTATTTACTAGGGGGTGCGGTGGCGCAGTGGGTTGGACCACAGTCCTGTTCTCCGGTGGGTCTGGGGTTTGAGTCCTGCTTGGAGTGCCTTGCAGTGGACTGGTGTCCTGTCCTGAGTGTGTCCCCTCCGGCCTTACGCCCTGTGTTACCGGGTTGGCTCTGGTTCCCCGCGACCCCGTATAGGACTAGCGGTTCTGAAAGTGTGTGTATTTATTTACTTATATACTTTACTGTATATATGGAGCAGAATGTGAAAAAACTGACAAAAGTGTGATTGCATGAAGCCCTGTACATTTAGCAATACTACACACACTGTTTGAAACTGTATGTCCCAAGTGGGGTTGCAGCAAGCCAGAGCCCCACCCGGCAACACAGGGCGCAAAGCAGGAGGGGAAGTGGACACACTCAGGATGGGACACCAGTCCATCACAGGACACCCTAAGCGGGACTCAAACCCCAAACCCACCAGAGAGCAGGCACAGGCCAAACCCACTGCACCACCATGCCCCCTTAACATTAATATACTTATTAAATTGTTATAATAATGTGTGTGACTGCTGGAAGAATCATCGGCATACCCCCCAGCTCTCCAAGAACTGCACTCGTCCAGAGTCAGTAAAAGGGCTAGCAAAATCATTCTAGACCCCTCACATCCAGGCCACTTCCTCTTCGAACCTTTGCCATCTGGCCGGCGCTACAGAGCACTGAGCACCAGGAGAGGCAGGCACAAGAAAAGTTTCTTTCCTCAGGCCATCTACCTCATGAACAGCTAAATCCCCCCTAGAGAGTAAATCAGTGCAATACACAACGCTATTTATATTTATATCTATTTATCACATCATATGTCTTACTCACATTCCCTTGCATTTGTACAGAACATACCTGTACATACATATTATGTCTAGTGACTATTTTTTGTATATTGTGTACTTTATATTTTTATATATTTTTTATCCGGGGGGGTGCGGTGGCGCAGTGGGTTGGACCACAGTCCTGCTCTCCGGTGGCTCTGGGGTTCGAGTCCTGCTTGGGGTGCCTTGCGACCGACTGGCGTCCTGTCCTGGGTTTGTCCCCTCCCCCTCTGGTCTTATGCCCTGTGTTACCGGGTTGGCTCCGGTTCCCTGCGACCCTGTATGGGACAAGCGGCTCTGGAAGTGTGTGTGTGTATTTTTTATCCTTTATTCACATATTCTATCTTCTCATCTGCATCTTGTCACTGTCATTCTGTCTGTGCTGTGAAAGTTTCTGTCATCAAGACAAATTCCTTGTATGTGTGAACGTACTTGGCAATAAAGCTCATTCTGATTCTGATTCTCTGATTCTGAAAACAATGCATATACATTCGTGAAATTGCAACATGCAATTTGTAGAATACTAAAGGTGTTCACAATTTTTGTTGAGTTAAATGTCATTAACCAGTATTAAAACAGCTTCAGTGGGTGTCTTCTTTTCCATTTAACAGCATGTCTAAACTGCAATATGGAGTCCATTTAAAATTGCTGCGTGTTTAATATATCTTCACATGTGATATGAAAGTGTCGATAGTCAGGCTTACGGAGTAAAGGGATTCTGTCGTTAGCTAATTGTTTTACCAGTATAAAATTATGGATGAGTAATAATTTTTTATCTCTAAATGCCAGTAAAACAGAGGTACTTGTGGTGGGTGGTGATGCTAAAACTCTCGACATAATCACACTAATCTTTACAACAAATGGTATTACCTTCAAGCATCCAGATTGTGTCAAGGATTTGGGTGTCCTGCTGGATGGAAAGCTGTCATTTGTATCACATGTAAATGCTTTGACTAAGTCGTGCTTCCTTCAATTAAGAAGCATAGCTAAAATGCGGCGATTCTTTTGTAGATGGGATTCTGAGATACTGGTTCATACTTTTGTTTCCAGCAGGCTGGATTATTGTAATGCTTTATTGTCGGGTTGTCCGTACCAGACTGTATCCAGGCTACAGTTGGTACAAAATGCTGCTGCGAGAATTGTTACTAGAACTAGGAAGTATGACCATATAACACCGGTACTTAAATCCTTGCATTCTCTCCTGGTCTCTTATAGAGTTGATTATAAAATCCTACTTTTGACCTATAAGGCAATACATGGCATTGCTCTGGCTTACCTTTGTGAGATCATTAATTTTTATATCCCAGGACGATATCTCCGTTCATTAGATGCAGATTACCTTAAAGTACCTGTGATCAATAAGACCTCAGTAGGAGGTCACACCTTTAGTTATAGAGCACCTAAACTGTGGAATAGTCTACCAGTTACTGTCAGAAATGCCCCGTCTGTTTCTGTTTTCAAATCCCGACTTAAGACTTATATGTTCACTCAGGCATTGGGGGGGTGCGGTGGCACAGTGGGTTGGACTGGGTCCTGCTCTCCAGTGGGTCTGGGGTTTGAGTCCTGCTTGGGGTGCTTTACGATGGACTGGCATCATGCCCTGTGTTGCCAGGTAGGCTCCGGTTCCCCGCGACCCCGTATGGGACAAGCGGTTCTGAAAGTGTGTGTGTTCACTCAGGCATTCCACCTCCTAATGTAATTCAACCTGCCTTGGTTGTGTATTTTATCACCTTTACAAAAATACATTTTAAATTTACTTAAGTAACAAATTACTAACTGTCCTATCTTCTCGTTGAGCACTACCTCGCTACATAAGACCTGAGGAGGCTGGCCAGTGGAAACAGATGAATCCCGTGCTGACAGAGGATGATGTCCATTTGCCATGATGATCGAGACGTTCCATGCCAAGCTGGGGATCCAAGATGCCATTTACCAACATTATAATTACTTGTTAAACACTGGCTTACAAATTGTTACTTTCTAGAATGCCCAGGAGGGGTGGGCAACCACTGGCCTGTGGACCCCCAGAGGTTTTTTTTTTCTCCCTCAACCTTCAGTTGGGAGTTTTTGTTCCTTTCCCCGGTGGCCAGTAGGTATACTTGTAGCTCTATAATAAGTTCTTCATTATGGTAGCCATTAGTTGACTGTCTTCTTTGTTTCAATCAATTTTTCTTGCTGTATGCCTGTGTTAAAGCGTTCTGTGTCACTACGTGAGAAGAGCGCTCTATAAAAAATAAAAATAATAATGATAATAATAATTCTCTTGGCTCCATGACATTAGTGTTAACCTAAACAATTACCATAAGAGAGATAGTGAGAGATATATCTGAGGCTATTTCGTGGTGGTGGACACCAAGCTGTAGCATGGGCAACATACAATGCTGAAATGCCTGGCTGATGTTTAGTTACAGAATGCAGTGCAGGAAATGATTTAAAAAATAGCATTTTCCTCGGTCATTGATGGTGGAAAAATATAGTGAATGATTCTGGGTGAGGCCTGTTAGGTTTTAGAAGTACTTTTGATATCTTCAATTGATTGGGTGAGGGGTGCTTTTTAATGTAAACACACACACACACACACACACACACACACACACACACTTGTCCTATACAGGGTTGCGGAGCCTACCCGGTAACACAGGGCGTAAGGCCGGAGGGGGAGGGGACACACCCAGGACAGGACGCCAGTCTGGCGCAAGGCACCCCAAGCAGGACTTGAACCCCAGCTTCACGGGAGTGCAGGACTGTGGTCCAACCCACTGCGCCACCACACCCCTCACTTTTTAACGTATTTTTCATGAAATGAAAGTTATCACCAAAATACAGAACCACTCAGATCAGAGGTGGAAAACTGGTTCTACTCGATCTACAAAGATAAAATGAAACTCTTTCCATGCTGGTTAATTGTACACTTGTTTTCCAAAACATACAAAATTCTTCAGATACTTTTATCAATGTCAGTTATAGAGATAAACAAGTGACAAAGCAGAATAATTTACTTTTACTTCTGCAATCACCAAATTCCTGTCTGATTTGTGTGTTAGTGTACAGTGACCAGTGGGGGCGTGGTGGCGCAGTGGGTTGGACCAGGTCCTGCTCTCCCGTGGGTCTGGGGTTCGAGTCCCGCTTGGGGTGCCTTGCGACGGACTGGCATGCCGTCCTGGGTGTGTCCCCTCCTCCTCTGGCCTTCCGCCCTGTGTTGCCGGGTAGGCTCCCGTGACCCCCGTATGGGACAAGCGGTTCTGAAAATGTGTGTGTACAGTGACTGAATCCCTGGGTCATTTCAGACTTGGGCCCTGATATGATAAATATGACACTTCAGTGAACAGAATCACTTTAAACAAAAGTGTGATTGCATGAGGGACTTCTGCTTAAACTCAGCTAAGCACATTTACTTTTATTCATTTAGCAGATGCTTTTCTCCAAAGCAACATACATCTCATAGAAAATACAATGTGTCCATTACATTGGCAGAAAGAGAGACTTAGATGCAGATGCATGATTCTTAAGTACAGTTAGTTTGTTTCTTTCCACCATATGAACCAATGTTCAGGACATGTATCATCACTTCGGTTAACTATTAAAGTGTAACTATCACATCTGTTGAGGACGTATGAGTCACATAATGTAATCTGGGACTTCTCAGTATTAGCACAGGAACACTCAAACTTTTGCTCTATCCTGCTTTTAGTAAATTTCAAATGTAATACATTATGTAAGCGGGGCGCAGTGGGTTGGACCGGGTCTTGCTCTCCAGTGGGTCTGGGGTTCGAGTCCTGCTTGGGGTGCCTTGCAACAGATTGGCGTCCCGTCCTGGGTGTGTCCCCTCCCCCTCCAGCCTTACGCCCTGAGTTGCCGGGTTAGGCTCTGGTCCCCCGTGACCCCGTATGGGACAAGCGGTTCAGAAATGTATGTTATGTACCCCAAAAAACACAAAATATTGCTTAGACTAAATTAGTCTTATCCATTAATCTGGTTATTTCACGGGTTGCATTTCTAGATAATATTGAATGAACAAGGTGTATAATTTCTTCATAAAATGTAATTATTCACAAATTATTCACACCTTATATAAGGAGAATGACACTGATTCATAAAGCCTTATTTAGAATATGGGACAAGCGGTTCTGAAAATGTGTGTATGTGTGTGTGTATTTAGAATATAGTCTAAATGTAGATTTTCTGTTACTACCTGATCATAACAATATAGTCCAAAGTGTACATGTTTTCTTGGAGCACTTGGCATTCATTTAGTTATCTCTATTTCAGTGCTGAGTTTAGGTTCAAGATTCAAGGATCAAGGTTTATTGTCATAGGTACAAGTACCATGAGATTCTTCCTTGAGTGCTTCTCCACAGACTATGAAGAAAAAACAGTAGATAATACTGGACAAAACAATAATGATAAATAATGCTAACAATAACAATAAATACAGTAATAATAACAATAGACAGCCAGAGTACTTAAAACTGAGAATACTGAAAGTGAGAGTGTAATGTGCTGGCGCATTATTTGTGGTATAAAGAGAACCAATAATCCTTCAGAACCAGGGGAAGGCCTGGCGCAATGGGACAAAAAACTGAAAAACAGTTTCTTTGTCATAAATTGTTTGCTACTTACAGTGTATTTCTGAAGTATTGTGGCGCACAGCACCATCAGTTTGGAGGGGGCAAAAAAGGATGTGGAGGCAGCATTCGTTACAAACGATTTATATGAACACTGGCACCAGGGAAATAACACTCTTGGTCCAAAGACCTCGTTTCCTCCAGAACCTGCACCTCAGCCAGCCTTCCGAGCCTGTTCAGGGTGTAAGGCTGGAGGGGGAGGGGACACACCTAAGATGGGATGCCAGTCCGGCACAAGGCACCCCAACCAGGACTCGAACCCCAGACCTGCCAGAGAGCAGGACCCAGCCAAGCCTGCTGCGCCACCATACCCCCTCTAAGGCAATATTTTACGTTTTATTTTTGTTTATTTAATGAACAGGAGAAGTACAAACGTATCACATCTTATGCTAAGCAGCTTTTATAAATGAAAGGTTCAAATAGAATTTTCCCCCAGTTGCATTAATGATTTTCAGAACATCACAGAGATTTGAATGCATGCATACGCCTCAAAACCTGCACACCACGCCCAGACTCATGATATCAACTCACCCATCTGGTTTTATGGGTTAAAAACTGCAGAAGAACAAATTTTCCATGCATCTACCACCAGGACTGCTGGCAGACAGCAAGCAGCCAGAGGAACAACTTTGCTCCAACACTTTACTTCATCAGGGATACACATATAGAGGTAAAGATGAGCCTTTGTCATAATCACACAAACTGTTTTAACCCTTAAAGAGAAATGGTTACCGAGAGGTTAATTACAATTATGTACACCTGAAAGTGATACTCTGATATTTTTGCATAAAACTATTGTTGTAAAAAGGTAGTCAAACTGCAGTTGTAAGAGTTGATCTCATAGCATTTTAAGGTTTATATCAAAATATAAACTGGGTAAAATGTAGGTAAAGCAAAACAGGGTAACTGGTTGAATATGCAGAGTTTATGCAAGCATATTCAACTTGTGAATAAATTGTGACATATATGATACATAAATGTATAAAACATTAAAACTAATTTTAAAAGTAGTTGAGATATAAATATGTAATTTGATGCATAACTGCTATTCAGTCCTAACTGTTCATCATTTTAAGCAGTTAGAAAGTGAAATATTTTTGGGAATTATTACATGTATTTCTTTGTTTATCATGTCACATTTAATTGCTCCTCATGTTGTACTTTTTTCAGTGGAATGTTGGCCACTTTGTTTCATGGTCCAGTTTTGATATACCTATGTACCGCAACTTACAAATGCAACTGGGACCAGAAGTCAGATCGCAACTGAATTATTTGTAAATCCACCAACTCTTTCACAATAAAACCTTAATAATATAGCCGAACCCTTTAATTTATTCACAGATTAGGTTCCTTTAAAGAGATCAGAAGGTAAAATAAAGGTAAATTGGAGGGAAAATTGACTGTAAGACTTGGGGTGCAGCTAGAGGGGTGCAGTGGTGGAGCGGGCAGTGTGTGTGGCTTGTGCCTGCTCTCAGGTGGGTCTGGGATTTGAGTCCCACTTGGGGTGCCTTCTGACAGACTGGTGTCCTGTCCTGGGTGTGTTCTTCTCCCTCTCCAGCCTTACACCCTGTGTTGCCGGGTTAGGCTCCGGCTCACCTTGACCCTGCTTGGGACAAGTGGTTTTAGCCAATGTGTGTGACTTGAGTGCTGCAGACCAAAGAAAGAGTGGAGGATGAGCTGCAGAGTAATGGAGGATTGCATGGGGATAAAGAATGCTCCACCTTAAATACCAGCTGTGTGTCTTGTGGTGAAGCTGTGACAAAACTGGCCATGAGAAAGAGGCTGATTGAGGATATACAGTGCACGTGTTTGTGAGCATCTGAAAACATCTGCAGTCAAAACTGTTTAATTTGTTAAAGAGTACTTTTGTTTTTTCACTGGGCAAATTCTGGATGTAGCAATAATAAAAATTATTATGTATCGGAATAATAAAAATGTTATTAAATAAATATTTAAAACTGCACATCCCACCTCTGTGGGGGGGCACAGTGGCATAGAGGGTTTGACCGGGTCCCCCTCTCCGGTAGGTCTTGGGTTCGAGTCCCGCTTGGGGTACCTTGCAATAGAGTGACGTCCTGTCCTGGGTGTGTTCCCCTCCCCTTACGCCCTGTGTTGCCGGATTAGACTCTGGTTTGCCGTGACCCCGCTTGGGACAAGTGGTTTTGAACAGCGTGTGTGTGTGTGTGCGCGTGTGCATCCTACCCCTCTCCACTTTCATTTTTCCTCCCTCCATAGTTTCCATTTCGACTTTACTTGAGAGGGTTTAACTGCCGTAGTGGCGGAAAGTGGAACTTGAGGCCATTTCCACATGGCAGCAGAATTTCAGAAAGGAAACCAGAAAAGTCATAGATGTTCATAACACAAGGCACAAGTGTAAAAAGTAATTTACTGTATGTGGGTAACAGGTGACAGCAGTTAATGCGATTGCTTTGTTGAAATTGATTTTCTGCTGTAAAAAAGGCATGCAGGTGTTGGACAAAGTAATGTAAACACCACAAGAATAAGAAGTTGCAACTAAATAAGTAAACTAAATCACACTTACAGACGTAGCTTTAAAGTAAGTCATATTAGACTGACTGCAAATTAACTGTCAGCTGTAAAAAAGGGTCTAATAATTAATCACTTCACATTTCACATGGTAACATTTATTTTTCGACTTATTTATATGATTGGTTACGTATGGATTGATAAATGTAGTAGTCCGCCCCACAGTTTCTTTATGGCAGGGTTTTTCAAGTGGTGGCCCGTAAATACTTTTTATCTGACCATTTAGCTGATTTGGAACATTAAATGTTTAAATGCACTTATCTGCACAAAAAAGCTGTTTCTGGGCCAAAATGCACCCAGTCAAACCCCATTACTTGGAACCCATGACAAGAATACAAGCATTCCTTGATTTACGAGATTAAACCTGACAAGTAAACAAATAAAACTTCTTTGCCCCGACCCCTCTTGTCAGATCCTGATTGGATGCTCTGAGCTGCACGCCAAAGTTTGACAAAGTTGGAAGATTCTGCACTAATCCACCTCTTTGCTAGTTAGTACATTTCTCTGAAAACAACTATATCCCTTTCTTGCATAAAGAAGGGAAAAGTGGAATATGAAAGTAGACAGTTTAATAGTGACTAGACTCTGTAAATGTTGAGACAGTGTTTGTCTATGTTCATTATGAGGTGAACATTCAAGTATAAATGCAGTAAAAACTGAACGCTCACCCCCAATCCTTAATTAATTAATTACTCTAAACACATTTGGCCCTCCCATCATTTGTGTTGCCGGGTTAGGCTCCGGTTTGCTGCCATCCTGTTCGGGACAAGCAATTTCAGTCAGTGTGTGTGTGTGTGTGTGTGTGTGTGTGTGTGTGTGTGTGTGTGTGTGTGTGTGTGTAATCTGGTCCTCATGAGAAAATAGTTCAAGAACCAGCTCTGTGGTGTTGAAAAGGAAATGGGTATCGACACAATTAATCTTTAGTCTTTTACATATGTTAAAAACATATTGGAAAATATCAGAATTACATCCATCCATCCATCTTCCTCCGCTTTTATCCGGGGCCGGGTCGCGGGGGCAGCAGTCCGAGCAGAGTACTCCAGACCTCCCTCTCCCCGCACACCTCCTCCAGTTCCTCTGGGGGAACCCCAAGGCGTTCCCAGGCCAGCCGGGAGACATAGTCTCTCCAACGTGTCCTGGGTCTGCCCCGAGGCCTCCTCCCAGTGGGACAAGCCCGGAGCACCTCCCCAGGGAGGCGTCCAGGAGGCATCCGAAACAGATGCCCGAGCCACCTCAACTGGCTCCTCTCGATGCGGAGGAGCAGCGGCTCTACTCCGAGCTCCTCCCGGGTGACTGAGCTCCTCACCCTATCCCTAAGGGTGCGCCCAGCCACTCTGCGGAGGAAACTCATTTCTGCCGCTTGTATCCGCGATCTCATTCTTTCGGTCATGATCCAGAGTTCATGACCATAGGTGAGGGTAGGAACGTAGATCGACCGGTAAATTGAGAGCTTCGCCTTACGACTCAGCTCCCTCTTCACCACAACAGACCGGTACAATGACCGCATTACTGCAGACGCCGCACCGATCCGTCTGTCGACCTGCCGCTCCATTTTTCCCTCACTCGTGAACAAGACCCCAAGATACTTAAACTCCTCCACTTGAGGGAGCAACTCCCCCCTAACCCGGAGGGAGCAATCCACCTTTTTCCGACTGAGAACCATGGCCTCGGATTTGGAGGTGCTGATTCTCATCCCCGCCGCTTCGCACTCGGCTGCAAACCTCCCCAGTGCACGCTGCAAGTCTTGACTTGATGAAGCCAACAGGACCACATCGTCCGCAAAAAGCAGAGACGAGATCTCGCGGCCACCAAAACAGACACCCTCCGTTCCCTGACTGCGCCTAGAAATTCTGTCCATAAAAATAATGAACAGAATCGGTGACAAAGGGCAGCCCTGGCGGAGTCCAACATGCACCGGGAACAGGTCTGACTTACTGCCGGCAATGCGAACCAAGCTCCTGCTCCGGTCATACAGGGAACGAACAGCCCGTAGCAACGAGCCCCGAACCCCATAATCCCGAAGCACCCCCCACAGGATGCCACGAGGGACACGGTCGAATGCCTTCTCCAGGTCCACAAAACACATATGGACTGGTTGGGCAAACTCCCACGAACCCTCCAACACCCTAGTGAGGGTATAGAGCTGGTCCAGTGTTCCACGGCCAGGGCGAAAACCGCATTGCTCCTCCTGAATCCGAGGTTCGACTATCGGTCGGATTCTCCTTTCCAGTACCCTGGCATAGACTTTCCCAGGGAGGCTAAGGAGTGTGATCCCCCTGTAGTTGGAACACAATCTCCGGTCCCCCTTCTTAAAAAGAGGGACCACCACCCCGGTCTGCCAGTCCAGAGGCACCGTTCCCGAACTCCACGCGATGCTGCAGAGGCGTGTCAGCCAAGACAGCCCCACAACATCCAGAGACTTGAGAAACTCGGGGCGGATCTCATCCACCCCCGGAGCCTTGCCACCGAGGAGTTTTTTGACTACCTCAGCAACTTCAGCCAGGGTAATGGACGAGTCCCCCTCCGAGTCCCCAGCCTCAGCTTCCTCTACGGAAGGCGTGTCGGAGGGATTGAGGAGATCCTCAAAGTACTCCTTCCACCGCCCGAGAACATCCTCAGCTGAGGTCAGCAGCGCACCACTTCCACTGTAAACAGTGTTCGTGGAACACCGCTTCCCCCCTCTGAGTCGCCGGACGGTTTGCCAGAATCTCTTTGAGGCCGACCGAAAGTCTTCCTCCATGGCCTCACCGAACTCCTCCCAAGCCCGAGTTTTTGCCACGGCGACTGCCAGAGCCGCGCTCCGTTTGGCCCGTCGGTACCTGTCAGCTGCTTCAGGAGTCCCATGAGCCAGCCAGGCCCGATAGAACTCCTTCTTCAGCTTGACGGCATCCCTTACTTCCGGTGTCCACCACCGTGTTCGGGGATTGCCGCCGCGACAGGCACCGGAGACCTTATGGCCGCAGCTCCGAACAGCCGCACCGACAATGGAGGAGCGGAACATAGTCCATTCAGACTCAATGTCCCCCACCTCCCTCGGGACCTGGTTGAAGCTCTGTCGGAGGTGGGAGTTGAAGACCTCTCTGACAGGGGCCTCCGCCAAACGTTCCCAACAGACCCTCACTATGCGTTTGGGCCTGCCAGGTCTGTCCAGCTTTTTCCCCCGCCATCGAATCCAACTCACCACCAGGTGGTGATCAGTTGACAGCTCAGCCCCTCTCTTCACCCGAGTGTCCAAGACATATGGCCGAAGGTCAGAAGAAACGACTACAAAGTCGATCATCGACCTCCGACCTAGGGTGTCCTGGTGCCAAGTGCACTGGTGGACACCCTTATGCATGAACATGGTGTTCGTTATGGATAAACCGCGACTAGCACAGAAATCCAATAACAACTCACCGCTCGGGTTCAGATCAGGGAGGCCGTTCCTCCCAATCACGCCCCTCCAGGTATCACTGTCGCTGCCCACGTGGGCGTTAAAGTCCCCCAGTAGAACGACAGAGTCCCCAGTGGGAGCGCTTTCCAGCACGCCCCCCAGGGACTCTAAAAAGGCCGGGTACTCTACACTGCCGCTAGGCGCATAAGCACAAACGACAGTGAGAGACCGTTCCCTGACCCGAAGGCGTAGGGAGATGACCCTCTCATTCACCGGGGTAGACTCCAACACATGGCGGCTGAACTGGGGGGCTATTAATAAGCCCACACCAGCCCGCCGCCTCTCACCTTGGGCAACGCCAGAATAGTGGAGAGTCCACCCTCGATCGAGCAGAGTGGTTCCAGAACCCAAGCTGTGAGTGGAAGTGAGCCCGACTATATCTAGACGGTATCTCTCAACTTCCCGCACCAGCTCAGGCTCCTTCCCCGCCAGTGAGGTGACATTCCAAGTCCCAAAAACCAGAGTTGGCGCCCGAGGTTCGGGTCGGCCGGGCACTCGGCCCCGACCACCGCCCAAATCACAACGCACCGGCCCCTTATGGTTTCTCCGGCAGGTGGTGAGCCCACCGAAGAGAGAATTACATAAAAATGTATTCCAAACATGCATATATTAACATCTCTCTATAGTTTGGAGCCTGTTTCAAACTTGAAATAATTTATGACATTCTGAATCTTACTCCATAATTCTTCTTCACATGTGAAAATTTGTTTCTGGTTATTTTCCATTCCTGACAGATTTTTTCTTACAAACTGTTCAAAAATGGATCACAGACTGATATTTGCTATGACCTTGGTTGCCGGATTTTTAATACTGGAAGGAGGGACAGCCACAATCTCAACATCCGGTAACGCTACTTTCAACACATTTGATGTGCAGCCTCTCGCTGTAAGTATTGCACTTGCACGACACGTGGTATTTTCTCGGAAATAATTAATACAGACTCCGCCTGACTGCTTTCATTCACCTGTTGGTATCAATCAATTAGAATCTGAATGAGTTTTACTGGCCAGTGTGCTGAGGCACACAAGGTATTTCCTCTGGTTCTAGGTGCCTCCAATATTTACAGACAGACAGACAAACAAACAGCTGACAGAAAAAAAATTTAACTGGTTGGAAAATGGGACTAAAAACAGGACAAATAAACAAAAAACAACAAAAGTACTGGAGGGCACCGCACTGAGGCAGCCATGTGTGGCGCCATCTTGATATATTCCGAGTTAGTAAATGGATGGTTGAAATACAGAAGCATACAGAAGTGCGCGAGTGAAGTAGCTCACACAGTCCGTGTTGTGAACCGAGAATGGTGTCACCTTCTCTTGTAACGACCTCTTTGCTATTCTGTTGCTAAATATTTTAATTAGTGTGAATTGCTGGTGTAACTCACTTCATGATGCAACTTTACAATTCTGTCTGAAATTGGTGCATAGATGATAGTAACATTAATGGTGAAGGTCGTGAATGTGTGTTGTGTTGATGTGGCCAACAGACAAACATCACAAACGCAATGTGTGGACAGAGGAAGCTGTGTCTCACCATACCCACCTCCTGTGACCCAGCAGGCAGTGCACCATGTCTGTTTGCCTCCGCATCCATCTCATCGCAAGGAAACCTATTTTTTGAGCTCAGAGGGATTTCCAATGTGTACATTGTTCTGGGACTGAGCTCAGACAGCTCACTGGTAATCTCCATACTGCATTCCACACCTCACTCACACCTGCTTCCAGAAAAAGTACAGTTTCAAACTGTTGATGTTTAGTGGCAACGAGTCAGTATCAGATTTAGGGGACAATATACTATTTCCAGAATCATCTGTTCTTCATTTGTGCCCTGAGACTTCAACCACTGTAGTTGTGATGGAATCTCTCCATCTAGATCAGAGGTGTCAAACTCAAGGCCCGCCCCCTCATTTTATGCGGCCCGTGAGAGCTTACAAATTATTTTATTGTTATTATAAATTTTATTTTCGGGACCTGAAAATGCATCTCAGTTTCATTGCCTGCGCGATGAAGGCATCTAGTCAGTAGACGGCAATGTCTGGATATCTGTTTTATCCTGCAGCGGCGTTCTAGAAGGAGTGATAGGATTAGTAAAAAAAATACGAATAGACCCATCATGTCGAAGAAAAGAAAAGTTGATGCAAATGTATAAGTAATGATTTTTTCTTAATTTCATGAATTAAGGTAGTTTAGAATGTCACAGAGAAATCTGAGCGTGTGCTCACATCCAGCACAAGCATGTGTTTTTGTTACCTCATTTATTTTTTAAATAAACTGTACAATAGCTGTACACTTGAATACACTTTATCATTATATTTGTCCTGGGCTTCTACTTTCAAAGTTAGGTATTAATTGAGTTATTACCACAACCAGTAGTAATTGAATGCAGAGGTAATTATGTAATGTAATAAAAGAGTAGATACATCAGAATCAGAATCAGAACGAGCTTTATTGCCAAGTATGTTCACACATACAAGGAATTTGTCTTGATGACAGAAACTTCCACAGCACAGACAGAATGACAGTGACAAGACGCAGATGAGAAGATAGAATATATGAATAAAGGATAAAAAATGTATTAAAAAATAAAAAGTACACAATATACAAAAATAGTCACTAGACATTATATGTATGTACAGATATGTTCTATACAAATGCAAGGGAATGTAAGACATATGATGTGATAAATCGATAAAATTATAAATATAAATAGCATTGTGTATTGCACTGGTTTACTCTCTAGGTGGGAATTGGCTGTTCATGAGGTAGATGGCCTGAGGAAAGAAACTTTTCTTGTGCCTGGCTGTCCTGGTGCTCAGCGCTCTCTAGCACTGGTCAGATGGCAAAGGTTCGAAGAGGAAGTGGCCTGGATGTGAGGGGTCTAGAATGATTTTGCTAGCCTTTTTACTGACTCTGGACAAGTACAGTTCTTGGAGAGCTGGGGGGTGTGCCGATGATTCTTCCAGCAGTCCGAACTATCTGCTGTAATCTTCTGATGTCTGATTTCGTACATTCATATAGTCTTCCAGTTACAACCGGCCCTTTAAGAGCAACCATAATGCTGATGCAGCCTGGGATGAAACTGAGTTTGACACCCCTGGTCTAGTTGTATATTTAAATTCCTAACGCCTTTGTATTCTGTTTTTTCTATTCAGCAAAATGGTTTCATGTTTGCCTGTGGTCAAATGAATGGCAATGCGTCCTTTCTATACACAAATAATTCACTGAACCCAAATTACCAGGTAAGATGGTACAACTTTTTGAGATCATTACAATTAAAGACACAAAACAGCACTGTAAAGAACTGGATACTGAATTTTTATTCAGCTGTAAACCAGCTAAAATAAACTGGTATAAGGATATAGATTGATAAGTAATCATCTTGAATTCTACAGCATAACTTTCTCCTAAATGATGGTCTCTGTAAAATTCTGTAGACCAAGAGTTTAAGTTGTCATGGTATGTGGTGAAGCCTCTCTGATATATCATGACATTTTCATCTGTTTTCAGTACCAAGTGGTCTCAGCTTCGGGATCAGTGAGTGGGAATGTCCTTCAGTGCACCTTCCAAGTTTCTGGCCTCACTTCCTCGATCCTGAATTTTTTTACTCAGATCAACAACTTGTACGTCTTCCTTGCTACTGGCAACATCATCAATGGTAAAGATTCACACAGTTGGTGAACGTTCACCATCTACTTTCTACACACTACTGAGCGAAACACCGAGAAAGCAGCTCAACTGCTCTCTTCATGCTGCACAGCAAAAGAGTGATTGTTCCTAAATAAGTAATTCAAGCGCAATTAATTGTTCCTAAAACTATTCTAATGTGTAATTTATTTTGCAGGAATGTCACAATCATCTGCCGTTCAGTTGTTCAACACAAGCTCCATTGGCCTAATTAATATGGCCAACTTAATCACATTCTTCAACAACCTGCTTTATGTTCCCATTTCCACGCAGCCTCTGACTGTAAGTACACATGGAGACTAATTACTTATGTTCTCTGGATGTTAATATGTAGTTGCCATCACTGTCTTTAATTGACTTTGAGTGTTACTACCTGTATTTTTCTCTTGTTAAATGTTTGAACCAGTGTGAGATACTGCTAGTCCTAGTTTGTGAAGCTGTATGCCAGGACTCTTCATCTGATACCTGTGGACCAAATCCTTTTTCATCCAGTCCTTTAGTTGATTTTTTACATTAAAAATTAAAAAGCTATTATGTCTGCAAAAAAAAAAAAACTTATTGGTCAAGTGGTCAGCTGAGATCTACTCATTTTATTATTCATTCCGTATTATTGGGGGTATTTTCTGTTCTCTTGAAATGAACCGTGATTGGAACAAATTTTAAGTATGATTACAAAGATATAAGAAAGACAACATACCAAGAGCATGGCATTCCAGCCTATTGTTACACAATTAAGGGGGTGCGGTGGCGCAGTGGGTTGGACTGCAGTCCTACTCTCCGGTGGGTCTGGGGTTCGAGTCCCGCTTGGGGTGCCTTGCGACGGACTGGCGTCCCGTCCTGGGTGTGTCCCCTCCCCCTCCAGCCTTGCGCCCTGTGTTGCCGGGTTAGGCTCCGGTTCCCCGTGACCCCCTATGGGACAAGCGGTTCTGAAAATGTGTGTGTGTGTGTTACACAATTACAAGTCACCCCAAGCACATTTTTCAAGATAGTTTTGTGTGTGTGATTCATATCACTTCAAATATCACCATTAATGTTAGTAAACACCCTTTGACACACAGTATTATATTTAGTGTAACTTTAAATGCTCACACACAAGTGCAGAGATTTGAGAATTACTCTGAAAATGTTTGGTCCTCCCTTCATTTTATATGTAATAATCTGCCCCTCATGAGAAAGTGGTTAAAGAACTCTGCTGTATGCTATTTAGACAAACAAAACATGGAGGATCATCGACTTACAAGTTAACACCTCAAACTGGAACAGTAACAATAATGGTGATGGTTCTGAAAATTTGTTGTGATCATGTGGTCCATAGGCAAGCATCACAAATGCAACGTGTGGACAGAAGAAGCTGTGTCTCTCCACACCCACCTCCTGTGACCCAGCAGGCAGTGCATCATGTCTGTTTGCCTCCGCATCCATGTCATGGCAAGGAAACCTGGTTTTTGAGCTCAGAGGGAATTCCAGTGGGTACATTGCACTGGGACTAAGTACAGTAAACCCAACGGTAATCTCCATACTGCATCCCATCCCTCACTCACACCTGCTTCCAGAAAAAGCACAGTTGAAAACTGTTGATGTTTAGTGGCAACAAGTCAGTATCAGATTTAGGTGACAATGTACTATTTGCAGAATCATCTGTTCTTCATTTGTGCCCTGAGTCTTCAACCACTGTAGTTGTGATGGAATCTCTCCATCTAGATGCTGGGATCCTTTTCTTTATTTTCCTGCTTTCACTTACTGAGAGTATCCTGACATTAGGGTCAATGAACTATTTGCGCACTTTCTACACTGTCACCAGGCAACTGTTTACATTCATTACCTTTGTGTTTATAAGATTTGGTACACTGTAGTTATTATTATACTTGCTGACAACTAACTCCTTTGTTTATTTTGATTTTTAATTTCGATGTTTTCATTTTTTTTTTTTTTTTTTTTTATCATTTCCAGCTAAATTCCGTTGTGTTTGCCTGCGCACAGCAAAATGGCAGCATCTTTTTGCACACCTTCCTGCTCAAAGACAGTATTCTTTCCAACTTCACCTCTGTGAGTTTTACTATTCATTGTTTTTACACCTCACTCCATTTGGTAATACAAGACACTGTTGTAGAGTGAAAAACTGGGAATTACATGAATTGTGATTTTTAAAGCAGTGTTACAAAGGTCTGTTTTTGTTTTTTTTCAATATAACAGTATTGAACTCCATTGTATAACTATACTGTACTGGGTTACCGTCTGTACGCTGTTAGAGGAATTTAGGCTTTATTTTGGTGTTTTGTGAAGTGGTGGTGGTCTGTGGTGACGTCAGTGGATTTCCATCTGCTTTCAGTACCCAGTGGTCTCAGCTTTGGGATCAGTGAGTGGGAATGTCATCCAGTGCACCATCCAAGTTTCTGGCCTCAATTCTGTGATCTTGAATTCTGTAACTCAGACCAAAAACTTGTACAGCTTCCTCGCTACTGGAAGCATCACCAACGGTAAAGATTCACACAACTGGAGAAAGTTCACCATATACTTTCTATACACTACTGAGCGAAACACTGAGAAAGCAGCTCAACTGCTCTCTTCATGCTGCTCAGCAAAAGAGTAACTGTTCCTAAAACTATTTCCATTTATAATTTGTTTACAGGAATACCAGGCCTTCCTGTCGTTCAGTTGGTCAACACAGATTTCTTTGGCCTAATGAATATGGCCAACTTCATCACCTTCTTCAACAACCTGCTTTATGCTCCCATGGCCACACAGCCTCTGACTGTAAGTACACATGGAGACAGTACACATCTGAGTTACTGTTCTCTGGATGTTAATATGTAGTTGCCATCACTGTCTTTAATTGACTTTGAGTGTTACTACGTGGAGAGGGGGCGCGGTGGCGCAGTGGGTTGGACCGCAGTCCTGCTCTCCGGTGGGTCTGGGGTTCGAGTCCCGCTTGGGGTGCCTTGCGATGGACTGGCGTCCCGTCCTGGGTTTGTCCCCTCCCCCCTCCGGCCTTGCGCCCTGTGTTGCCGGGTAGGCTCCGTGACCCCGTATGGGACAAGCGGTTCTGAAGATGTGTGTGTGTGTGTGTTACTACGTGTATTTTTCTCTTGTTAAATGTTTGAACCAGTGTGAGATACTGCTAGTCCTAGTTTGTGAAGCTGTATGCCAGGACTCTTCAGCTGGCACCTATGAACCAAACCATTTTCTTATCCAATCCTTTAGTTGATTTTTAACACTAAAAACTAAAAAGCTATTTTGTCCAAAAAAAAAAACAAAAAATGCTCTTCTTGTGAAAAATGCACCCACTCCAAATTCCTCAAACAGGAAATGGCTGTTACTTTTAGCCCCACCCACATACTGTCAGATTTTGATTGGATGCTTCTGACTTTCATGACTTTGTTATGAGATCCTGTATTAATCACTCTCTTTGAAAGTTAGTAAATGCAGTTTTGCTTGTTAGAAGAGAAAGAGGACCCTGGTTGTTAGATGTGTACCTTACATAAACTATATAATCAGAAATAAAGAAAAATCATGAAGGTCACCTGAGATCCACACATTTTGTTATTCATTCTATATTCCTGCAGAGGGGGTGCGGTGGCGCAGTGGGTTGGACCGCAGTCCTGCTCTCGGGTGGGTCTGGGGTTCGAGTCCCGCTTGGGGTGCCTTGTGGCGGACTGGCGTCCCGTCCTGGGTGTGTCCCCTCCCCCTCCAGCCTTACGCCCTGTGTTGCCGAGTTAGGCTCCGGTTCCCCGTGACCCCGTATGGGACAAGCGGCTCTGAAGGTGTGTGTGTGTGTGTGTATTCCTGCAGATATTTTCTGTTCTCTTAAAATGAACCGTGATTGAAGCAAGTCATGAGTAAGATTCCAAAGATGTAACGAAGGCATCATATCAAGGGCATGGCATTCCAGCCTATTGTTACACAATTACAATCCAACCCCCAGTACATTTTTCAAGATAGTTTGTGTGTGTGATTCATATCAATTCAAATATCACCATTAATGTTAGTAAACACCCTTTGACACAGTACTATGTTTAGTGTTACTTTTTATGCTCACATGTAAGTGCAGAGATTTGAGAATTACTCTGAAAATGTTTGGTCCTCCCTTCATTTTATATGTAATAATTTGCCCCTCATGAGAAAGTAGTTAATGAACCCTGCTCTATGCTGTCTAGACAAACAAAACATGGAGGATCATCGACTTACAAGTAACACCTCAAACTGGAACAGTAGCAATAATGGTGATGGTTCTGAAAATTTGTTGTGATCATGTGGTTCATAGGCAAGCATCACAAATGCAACGTGTGGACAGAAGAAGCTGTGTCTCTCCACACCCACCTCCTGTGACCCAGCAGGCAGTGCATCATGTCTGTTTGCCTCCGCATCCATGTCATGGCAAGGAAACCTGGTTTTTGAGCTCAGAGGGAATTCCAGTGGGTACATTGCACTGGGACTGAGTACAGCAAACCTAACGGTAATCTCCATACTGCATTCCACACCTCACTCACACCTGCTCCCAGAAAAAGTAGTTGAAAACTGCTGATGTGACAATATACTATTTCCAGAATCATCTGTTCTTCATTTGTGCCCTGAGACTTCAACCACTGTAGTTGTGATGAAATCTCTCCATCTAGATGCTGGGATCCTCTTCTTTATTTCCCTTCAGCTTTTTGTGAACCCTGCTTCCATTAACTGAGTGTATCGTAACATTAGGGTCAATTAACTATTTGTATACTTTCTACATTGTCACCAGGCAACTGTTTACATGCATTACTTGTGTTGATAGGATTTAATACATTGCAGTTATTAGAATGCTCAGTAATTGCAAACTCTTTTATTTATTTTGAATTTTAATTTTAATGTTCTTCATTTGTTTATCATTTCCAGCAAAATTCCATTGTGCTTGCCTGCGCACAGCAAAATGGCAGCATCTTCGTGTACACCTTCCAGCTCATTGACAATATTCTGTACCAGTCCACCTTTGTGAGTTTTTACTGTTACTTGTTTTTCCACCCGACTCCGTTTAGCAATACAAGACACTGTTGCAGAGTGTTATATGAGCAGTCATTTATAAAGCAGACTGTTACATAGGTCTGATTTTTTCTTTTAAATTTAACTGTGTTGAACCTGGGGGGGCTTGGTTGCACAGCGGCTTTGGCCCGTGTCTGCTCTCTCGTGGGTCTGGGGTTCGAGTCCTGCTTGGGGTGCCGTGTGACGGACTGGCATCCCGTCCTGGGTGTGTCCCCTCCCCCTCCAGCGTTACCCCCTGTGTTGCCGGGTTAGGCTCCGGCTCGCTGCGACCCCGCTCGGGACAATCAGTTTCAGTCAATGTGTGTGTGCGTGTGTGTGAGTATTGAACTTTGTAGTATAACTTTACTGTACTGGGTTACAGTCTGTACACTGGTAAAGGCAATGAGACTTTATTGTGGTGGTGACATCAATGGATTTCCATCTGTTTTCAGAACCCAGTGGTCTCAGCTTCGGGATCAGTGAGTGGGAATGTCATTCAGTGCACCTTCCAAGTTCCTGGTCTGAATTACGTAATCTTGAATTCTGTAACTCAAGCCAAAAACTTGTCCGTCTTCCTTGCTACTGGCAGCATCACCAACGGTAAAGATTCACACAACCATTTACTTTCTATACACTACTGACACTGAGAAAGCAGCTCAACTGCCCTCTTCATGCTGCTCGGCAAAAGAGTAACTGTTTCTAAAACTATTTTCATTTATAATTTATTTACAGGAATGCCAGGCCTTCCTGCCGTTCAGTTGGTCAACACAGATTTCGTTGGCCTAATGAATATGGTCAACTTCATCACCTTCTTCAACAACCTGCTTTATGTTCCCATGGCCACACAGTCTCTGACTGTACGTACACATGGAGACAGTGAACATATGAGTCACTAGGAAACTGAACAGACTCTGATTACTTGTTTCTGTCCTCTGGATGTTAATGTGTAGTTGCCATCAATGTCTTTTACTGACTTTGAGTGTTATTTCTATATCTCTTTTCTTAAATGTTTTAAGCAGTGTGAGATACTGCTAGATTGTGAAGTTGTACGCTGCTGAGACAAAAAAAAGCCTGAAGTATTTCCAAGTGACACCTGAAACTAGTGCACTTATGACAGTAACAGTGATGATGAAGGTTCTTAATGTATGTTATGATTACAGACAAGCATCACTCGCACAACCTGTGGGAACAGCAAGCTGTGTGTGGCAACACCAGTATTATGCAACCCAGCAGGCAGTACTCCGTGTCTGTTTGCCTCCATCACCAACACTTCCTCACTACAGAACACCAATGTCACTATAGAACTTCGAGGGGATTCTAGTGGCTACGTTGCAGTAGGAGGGAGCTTAACACAATCAACGGTAACATCTGCACCATGTACACCCTACTTTTATTTACTTACATTAATTTACTTACATATATTTACTTACTTATATCCTTACATTATGGTTAATGAACTGTTTGTTCAGTATTTACACTCTCTCCAGGCTTTGCATTTATAGGTTTCAATACACTCTAGTTATAATAATGCTCAGTTACTACTATATCTTGTCTTAAATCTCAATTTGAATTTTGATGTTCTTCATTTGTTTATCATTTCCAGCAAAATTCCATTGTGTATGCCTGTGCACAGCAAAATGGCAGCATCTTCGTGTACACCTTCCAGTCCATTGACAATATTCTGTACCAGTCCACCTTAGTGAGTTTTTACTGTTAATTAGTTTTTCCACCTCTGTCTGTTTGATAATACAGACACTGTCATAGAGTGTAGAACTGGGAATTACATGAACAGTGATTTATAAACCACACTGTTGCATAGGTCTGTTTTTTAATTTAAATATAACACTGTTGAACTTTGTGGTATAACTTTACTGTACTGGGTTACAGTCTGTAGACTGTTAAAGGCAATGAGGCTTTATTTTGGTGTTGTGAAGTGGTGGTGGGCTGTGGTGACATCAATGGATTTCCATCTACTTTCAGTACCCAGTGCTCTCTGCTTTGGGATCAGTGAGTGGGAATGTCATTCAGTGCACTTTCCAAGTTTATGGCCTCAGTTCCTTGGTTCTGGGTTCTGGTCATCAGATCAGAGACCTGTATGCCTTCCTTGCTAATGGCAGCATCACCAACGGTAAAAATCACGCAATTGATGAGAGTTCACCAATACAAGTTTTTGCCACATACTGTAGTGCTGAACCAAACACAGTGAATTCAGCACTTTATAACATTCATCCTGAACTGAATCTTGTGTACTTTTCTTATGAATAAGTTAATGAATAGCATGATTGATCTTGTTCCCAGGAATACTGCAAGCTCCTGTCATTCAGTTGTCACCTACGTCACTCAACAGTAACAGTGTCATCCCCATTCCTACACTACCTCTCACAGTAAGGATAAGTGTATTGCTCCTTGGGAAATAACTAATGCAGTCTCACATTGTTGTTTTGTCCTCATTTTTGATCAACCTAGAATTGAAACAGACACAAAAATTGTCTAGAGATGAACTACTGCAGAATCAGGGAAATTACCTTGGACATGGGTTCAACAGCAGGAGTGGGATTTGAACTGTATACATGAAATAGATGCTGAAATTGGGGAAATGAAGACATCAATAACGGTGAAGATTTTTAATTTGTGTTATCATGATGTTGAAAACAGACAAGTATCACTAGCACAAACTGTGGGAAGACCAAGCTGTGTCTGAGGACACCAAATGGCTGTAACCCAGCAGGCAGTAGTGAGTGCTTGTTTGCCTCCTCCGCCACCTCATCCCAAGGAATCATGACTTTTGAGCTCCGAGGACAGTCTAATGGGTACATTGCGTTGGGACTCAGCACAGCCAACACAACGGTAACTATACATCATACAGCACCATACAGAGGCTCCAGTGACAGAAATATAGTCAACAGATACTTCTGCTTTGTTATGTAACTGGTGATTTTTCCTTGTATGCTAAAAAACCTTTGATATCCTCATTATTAATTCTCTAATCTTAAATATTTGCATATTTTGCTTTAGCAGCTAACCTTTGTGTTGTCTTTGTTTGTATTTTTAGCAATATGCCATCATGTTTGCCTGTGCACAGCTAAGTGGCACTGTCTCCCTGTTCAGCACCAAGCTCATAAACAGTTCAGTGATCCAGGACAGTTCAGTGAGTGTTTTCATTGTTTTTTATGCAAATTCTGTTACATTCCTTTGCTGCATTTTGCCTCAATTATAATATATTGCCTATTAGGCTGACTGTTACTTGCAGCATAGCTTGACCTGCATGGCAGTCTCTGTAGCCTGTGAGCTCAGAAGTAATGAGATGAATTTGCATGGTTGTTAGCCTGTGGTGACCCATTCTGTGGGAACCACAAGCCTGGGACTGTGGGATTTCCTTTTACCTGTCCTTTCACACACCTTTTTGGTGTCATATGTGCTTTGAATGTGCTGGCAGTTAGGAGGAATACTGTGTACTGCAAGGACAGGAACTTTTTGTGAAAGTTTGCTTGCAGGATGTTTTGAGGAACAGCGTGGAGGACCTGAAGGTCTGGCCCAGAGTCTGCAAGACCTAAATTCACCAAGGCCACCTTGGGCCTCTGAGAAAGAGGAATATGAATAGTGTGTTGTGGTAGTAGTGTGTGAGACTTGTGTCATTCAGATTTGGAGGGTTACACCTATGAAGAAAAAACCAACTCTAAACTCTTTGTCCTTGTATGGCATTGAGAACCAGGATTCCATGCCACAAATAAACACCTGAATCCAGCAGCAGTGAAGCTTGTCTGTTCCCCATCTGTTTCAGATCAGTGTGGACAACATTCAGGGGACGCAGAATGGAAATGTTATTCGGTGCACTTTTAATACTGCTGGCCTCAGTTCCACAGCCTCAAAGATTCGTGCACTAAATACCACCTTTTTTGTCTTCCTTGCTACCGGAGATGTCAACAATGGTAAAAAAAAAAAAATTGCTTTGCATACCAGCTGTTGAAGTGTATATTTACAAACAGCTCACTTTATGGTGTTTGCCAAAACCACCAAATTACCAAAAATATCAGACTTTGTAAAATTGTAATTTTTCTCCCCAGGAACACTGCAAGCTCCAGTCATTAAGTTGCAACCTGTCTTGGTTGACCTGGCAAATGCCACTGTTAACTTATTTTCAAGCAGCCCACCCATTCACTCCTATTCAGGTAACCAGTTCAAAAAATCTTGCAAAAAAAGTGATATTCTGAAATGCTGCCAGTTACTGTTCTTATATATTTCTTTCATCACTTTTTCACTTAAGATGATATTACTTCCAATTTTCCAGTGTGTATCAGGAAAATATAGTTAAATTAATTTGTTTTTGCTTTATTTCCAGCTTTGCTAATCCTACTTAGTGTGGTGCCCTTCCAGCTGTTTTGAGGAAAATCTAAATCAATCAGGTCAAGAAGACAGAGGGTGGTCGATGTGTTGTCAACCTTTCCAATGCTCAGAAGATTGACATATATAAAAGCTCTCTATCATCTAATATTAAAATTACTCACTAATGTGACTATAAAATCACCTACTCTGTGTGTGTGTGTGTGAGTGACAAAGTGTGTTTCACTTAAAGATGAAGTTGTAAGACTTATTGTAAGTTCGAGGAACAATTCACTGAGTACAAAAAGTGATGAAATCATTAAATACTATACAGTATAATAAAAGATAACCTTTATTACCTTTGCGAACCAGAATCATGAAGTGGGTATCTGTGAAAGTCCTTTTCTGCTTTTTCATATGGTGGTGTTTTCTTATCCCAACACTGAAATTAATTAAATGTATCCTTTGGAATTTGTGTCTGTTAATATAATAATAAAAGGTTTGGAATGAATTAAAATTCTGGTGAGAAATTTTTTTCTACACAGAATCAAAACTACGTTTTCCATTAATTTTGTTTCCAAAGAATGTCTTTAAGAAGCTTGAATATTTGCATGATAATATCTGAAAGGAGCAAAGGTGTCAGAAGCACCATCTGGGTCTCAGTTAGATTCTGCCACTTTAGCCATGGGAACTTCACTACTAGTAATATTTTAGTAGTAGTATTTTGAGCTGAATTGAAGCATCAGCTAAATGAATAAAAATCATGAGAAAACCAAAGTGACAGCACCACTTCTAGAGAGTGAGCTTGAGCACCACTTAAAAGAGCGATTCTTTTTATTTTGAATAACAACACATAAAACAATAGAAACACAAGTGTACATAGCATTTCTAAAAACATATCAGAAAGCATGATCGGGATACACAGTACAAATACACATCATAAAAAGGTTAAACTAAATAAAGACAAAGTACATGCTGCTTTCATATTTTGACATTTTGAAGAAGTTTGCAAATATCTCTTTAAATGTATTTTTAAGTCTTCAAATGTAGGACTCTTCCCTGAACCTTTTACTTTACCTTTTAAAGTCCAAAATGAGGAATTCCAGTATACTGTAACTGCGAGGATATTTTCAACTTGGAATATGGATCTTAAAGATTTTTTCTTACATCCATAGTTTAAATATTCTTTCCTTGCAGTCTGATATGAACTACAAATTTTTAAAACATTTCTAATAGACAGCTATTGCCATTCTTTAGAATTGATATTTCCTTAGGAATCACATTCATTATGACAACATTGAACAGAATTAATAAAAATTGTCATGATGTCCCCCGGGTGCGGAAGCATCGGACCCAAGTGCGGAGCACAGGAAGTGGAGTCAAGGGGCGATCCAGTAGACATGGTCAGGGAAACAGGCAAAAGGGTCACCGATCTGTGAACAGAATCTGAAGGGCAAATCCGAAAGTTGTTGACCAGGAAAACAGGCGAGAAGTCGTGGCAAACCAGGAAGTCGTAACCGAGGAGTTGGATGACAAGGAGCAACACGACGAGGAGCAGGACGAGGAAACAGGGAGGTCAAGAGATCGGTAACAAGAAGCGTGACTGAGAGGCTAGGCTGAACAAGGTTCCACAACTTCCTGCAGTCCGGGCTGTCCTTTTACGTGCCCGGACCCTGATCAGCTGCAGGTGTTGCTCATTACTGAGGTGGTGGGCATGACAGTACCCCCCCCTCCACGAGTGGCCCTCGCCGCTCTGTGACGACTGGTGGGTGCCCTCGGGGTCAAAGCACGGGATGGTCAGGGTGGTTCCGGTGGAACTCAGTGATCAGCTCAGGGTCCAGGATATCATGAGCGGCCACCCAGCACTGTTCCTCCAGCCCGTAGCCATCCCAGTCTACCAAGTGCTGCAAGACGCCACCCCGCCGACAGGAGTCCAGCAGGGTCTGTACCCTGTAAGCGGGGCTGTCCTCATTTGGCTGGGGTATTGTAGGTGGTTAGTTCAGAAGTGGCTGATGTAAGGACGTAGCGCAGGGTCGAAGGAAAGAGTTGTGGAACATTGGGTGGATCCGTAGGTGATGTGGCAACTGGAGGAGGTAGGAGACCAGAGTGATGCAGCGTAGGACCTTGAAGGGACCAATGTACCAGGGGCTGAGTTTCTTGGACAGGTATGCCCCCCGGAGACCCCTGGTGGACAGCCAGACCCTCTGCCCGGGCAAGAAGAAGAGCAGACACCTTCGATGGTCTGCCTGCCGTTTCATTTAGGCCTGGCTGTGTAGTAAGTGTCGTTGGATGGTCTGCCATACCTTTGTGCTGGACCGGTACCAGTTGTCTACGGCCGGAATGTCACTGGAGCCTGGTTGCCAGGGAAACAAAGGGGGTTGGTAGCCCAGTACGCACTGGAATGGAGAACATCCTGTAGATGCCTGAGGCATAGAATTATGTGCGTATTCAGCCAATGGTAAGTACTGCACCCACTGTCGTGGTTGCTCGGTACAATAACTACGCAGGAACTGGCTTATGTCCTGCTGTAACTGTTCCACCTGTCCCGCCTGGTACCCCGACGTTAAACTTACAGATACCCCCAACTTTCGCCAGAAGGCCTTCAACAGCCGGGAGGTGAACTGTGGTCCACGGTCAGACACTATGTCTTCCGGTAGTCCGAAGAGGTGAAATATATGGAGAAACAGAAGTTCTGCGGTTTCCAGTGCTGTAGGGAGTTTGGGGAGGGGTACCAACCAGCAGGCCTAAGATAATCAGTCTACCAGAGTCATGATGGTGGTCTTACCGTCTGAGTGAGGTAAATCTACCAAGAAATCCAGGGCAATGTGTGACCGGGGTGATTGGGCACCAGCAGGGGTTCCAGACGTCCAGTGGGTCGTTGGTTCGAGGGCTTGGCCTGGGTGCAGATCTGACATGCTTGAATGTAGTCTTGGGTGTCCTCGGTCATCGAGGACCACCCGAAATGTTTTTTAGGAGCATCTGGGTCTTGCTAAACCTGGGATGTCCTGAGGTGGGATGGTCATGGGCCCATTGTAGGATGTTGGCTCTCATTTGTGGGGGAACATATTGCTTTCCAGAGGGTTTACCTGGTGGTTCTGGTTTGGTGTCCTGGGCCTGGGTGAGTTCTTGAAAGAAGTCCCATTGAACAGGAGCGACAAAGCAGGTCCGGGATATGATAAAGCCTGGACCTCGTTCAGCGGGTTCCCTTTCGTACACATGGGATAGAGCATCGGCCTTGGTGTTTTTGCTGCTGGGACGGTAAGTTACAGTGACAGTTTACCTGGCTTGTCGGGGGTTAAGTTGTCTGACTGTTTGTAGGTATTCCAGGTCCTTATGATCAGTTAAGATGACGAATGGGTGTCGGGCCCCCTCAAGCCAATGTCTCCATTCCTCCAACGCCAATTTCATGGCCAGCAGCTCCCGGTTGCCGATGTCATAGTCCTTTTCTGCCTGGGAAAGTTTCTAAGGAAAGAAAGCACGTGGATACAGTTTTGGGGGATCTCCCTGCCGTTGGGACAGCACCGCTCCTATTCCGGTCTCCGATGCATCTACCTCCACCACAAACGGTTTGTCTGGATCTGGGTGGTGGAGGATAGGGGCCGAGAGGAACCTACATTTCAGGGCCTCAAAGGCTCCTCTGTCCAGCTGAGCCGTGCTACCTTGGAGGAGGTTAAGGCGGTTAAAGGAGCAGCCAGGGTGCTGAAAGCCCTAATAAAACGCCAAAAGAAGTTGGCAAACCCGAGAAAGCATTGGAGGGCTTTCACGGTGGAAAGTCGGGGCCACTGGACAACCGCTTTAACCTTGTCTGGATCCACAGCGATCCCATCCTTACTAAGCACTAACCCCAAAAACGAGATCTGCTGTTGATGAAAGAGGCATTTTATTGCCTTGATGAAGAGTCGATGCTGTAATAACTGGTGTAGCACCTGGCGCACCAGCTCAATATGTGATTTTAAGGATGGGGAGTAGATGAGGATATCATCTAGGTAGACCAAAACCCCTCTATTGATGAGCTCTCCAAGGACGTGATTAACATAGGCCTGGAAGACACTGGATGCGTTAGAGAGACTGAACGGCATTACCAAGCACTCATAATGACCTAGGGTGGTGCTGAAGGCAGTTTTCCATTTGTCCCCTTCCCGGATGCGGATGAGGTTGTAGGTGCTACGTAAATCGAGCTTCGTGAACCATTGGGCTTGATGTATCTGTTCAAGGGCTGCTGTGATCAAAGGCAGGGGTGAGGGTACTTTACTGTGATGTTGTTCAAACCTCGATAATCTATGCAGGAACGGAGGCCACCGTCTTTCTTTTCCACGAAAAGGAAGCCAGCTGCGGCTGGTGAGGTGGAAGGCCGTATTATACCTGCAGAAAGGGCTTCCGTGATGTAGTGCTACATGGCCTGCTATTCAGGTATAGACAGGGGGTAGATCCGGCCACAGGAAAGTGTCGTCCCTGGGAGGAGATAGATAGCGCAGTCCCAGGGCCGATCCGATGTGGAGGAAGGGCTGCGGTTTGCTTCTTGCTGAACACCTCGGCTAGCTCCTGATACTCAGAGGGAATGTCGACCTGTGGGGGTGATTCTGAACACTCAACAGACGTGGCCCGGCATGGGAGAGAAATACATCTTCCCTGACATTGAGACCCCCAAGACACCAGTTTGCCTGTGCTCCACTTAAATATACGGTCATGCAGGGAGAGCCATGGGAAACCGAGAAGGATTGGGTCCTCAGGAGAAGCAAGCAGATAGAACTGTACATCTTCCTTATAGCACACCCCCACGGTCAGACGGACCGGTTTGGTCTGGGTATTAACAATCCCCTTTCCCAACAGCTGTCCATCCAGGGCACTTACCCTCATCCGGATCTTACACCGATGCCTGGGGACCTGGTGCTTCTTGGCAAACGAGATGTCCATAAAGCAGCCTGCAGCACCAGAATCCACTAATGCCTGGGTCTCCACCATCGTGGTGCCCCAGGAAAGAATGCTCACAATGGCGCCGCGAATGGCCGCCTCGGTGTGGAGCTCCACAGTTGTTTTACTGTTTTTGTTAGTTTGCCCTGTCTTTAGTTATACTCCGACAATCAGTTTTACCAGGGAAGAACTGCTGAACATTCGGCAGTACAGACCACCCGACATTTTACCGGTTTTCGACTATTCTGACGTTTTGCTGGACATTGTAGTTGGAGGTGGGGGCACGGTGGCGCAGTGGGTTGGACCACAGTCCTGCTCTCCGGTGGGTCTGGGGTTCGAATCCCGCTTGGGGTGCCTTGCGACGGACTGGCGTTCTGTCTTGGGTGTGTCCCCTCCCCCTCCAGCCTTACGCCCTGTGTTACCGGGTAGGCTCTGGTTCCCCGTGACCCTGTATGGGACAAGTGGTTCTGAAAATGTGTGTGTGTGTGTGTGTGTGTGTGTGTGTGTGTGTAATCGGAGGTGCAGCAGCGCTACTCAAGCGCTCCAAGATGCGCAAGCGTGGAAAGTGAGTCAGTGCGCTTTTCAAGCTCCGAAAGCGCGGCTTTAGAACAGTGCTGCCTAGTATCCATCTGGCGAACCTCCGCTCCTTACCCAACAAAATGGACGAACTTTTCCTCCTGTCCCAAAGAAACAAGGACTTCTTAAATTCTGCTGCTCTGTGTTTCACGGAAACCTGGCTGAATGAAGCCATCCCGGACAGCGCGCTACATCTGCCGGGCTTCCAGCTGTTCAGAGCGGATCGCGGCGGGGAAATCACGTGGCGGTGGGACATGCTTCTACATCAACGAAAGGTGG